>NC_136069.1:1131638846-1132238846 GCF_964261635.1 Lissotriton helveticus | reverse complement strand
AGTGTCATCTGTTTAGACCTATAGATCTTGACCTTACCATGCAGATGCGGGAGCCCAAGGACACACTAATATGGTTCAACTTTACTATTCATCTACTTACAATCTCGCCGTAGAGAATCCTTGTGGCTCCAGAGAGGTTGATGAACCTTTTCCACCGTAGGCCAATTAGAGCTTTTCCAAATCAATTTAAAACATCAATGACATTTAAAATTTGTAATAAGTCAATGATGAGAGGTTGGTAAATGTTTAAAAAATCTTTAATTATCATAAGGTTAGAATTTCTAAATTTCTTTATTCAAATTAGTAGGTTTACAGAAATATGAAATAGATTTGATTAGAAGTCAGCATTAGAAAAATACACAATGTTCCTTAAAGAAACCCCATAAACTAACTAAAGGACCTATTCTAAATGAAACCCAATGAGAGTTCCTCTGGAGAAGAGAGAATATGAAAATGAAGTTCTCATAAAGAGTAGTTCTGGAAACTCAGCCGAGTTCCCTACAGCTGCAGTAACAACTGTAAATAAAAGTGAGATCCTTGCACAAGCAATGATCACCAAAATCCAAATGTCATCACTCCAGGGGAATAGCTAAAGAACTCAACTCTCCATAAAGAAGAGTATCAGGACAAGGAAAGGTCCAGTGGTAAAAACATGGGAATAATGGTTAAAGGAAAAATGGAAGTGGAAGTGAAAAGTGTGAAGTAATAATGGAAGTCACAGTCATGCTAACTACCTAGAAACCCTCATTTATGTAGATTCATACTTTTGTAATAAATCAGTAGGCATCCTCTGTCGATATCCAATTAGAATAATTCACAAGAAAATGTAGTCGGTCTTACAATACTTCTTCTTCCGATTCCCAGTCTGTACCCTTGTTGCCATAAGTCGCTACCATTGTTGTAGTAATTTTTACAAAAGGGAAGGCTCTCAGAAGAACCTTCTTACTGAAGCTAAAGGATGTTCTATGAGCGTGATGCATGAACAATGGCAAGTCAGTAATATGAAAGCATCTATTAATGCTATTCGGAAAAATAATTCATATACAGGTAGATGCATCAAGCATTTTTGCGAGCGCAAACCGTGCGAATCACAAAATTCGGCCGTTTGCGCCCGCAAAAATGGCATTTGAGATGCATCACGGGTTCATGCACTCGCAATTTAGGAATTAGCAAATAATTGCGAGTTCTCAAATTGCGATTGCATTGAAGGAATCGCAATTTGCGATTCCTTAAATGCAATGCTTGAACCATTCTAAGATTGCAAATTTGCAATCTGGGGCCACTATTTACCGCGAAGTCAAACTACGCGGTAAATAGCAAAAACTTAGAAATATGCACTTTAGTGCATTTTTCTAAGTTGTATATTATGCACACACATGTACTTGGGACATGTGTGTGCGCAACACCAGTGAACATTGCCATTTCAGGGGTGCAACAGGGTGTCCTTTGGACACCCTGGCACCCTTGAAATTGCGGCACATTTGCGATTCGCTAATTGCTAATCGCAAATAAGGAATGACTCCCCATTCATAAGCCATTCCTTATTTGCGATTAGCAAATAAGGAATCAGTAGGAATCACAAATAACATTGCGATTCCTACATGCATCCCGTTCTGCCTGTCTTTAATAGCGAATCCTTAAAATTCGCTATTATGGACTCGCAAAACATAACTCTGATGAATCTGGGGGTTAGTCTCTAAGTCATCATTTAGCATAAACAGTTTCCGTGAACTCTTTATATTCTAACACATGATCTAACATGGGGAGAAGCTAGAGGAACCCACTATAATAGTCAACACATTTCTTTAAGATGTCACTAATACTGAGCAGTATTTCTAAATATCTCATTCATGCAACTGTGGTCAAGTGTTGAGTGAAAAGACTGTTGGCCCTTTTTCATATACATGTTCTGAAATGGTTGTCTGGTGAAAAAAAACATTTCTTTGTAACTCGCATTAATTTACATGTGCTTAGATAATGTATTTCACAATTTATTTACTAGGGTTTTAAACATTACACAGTTACTCTTTTTCTTACGAGTCATTTCCTAACATAAACATTTTTACAATATTTAAAGTATTTTAAGTGCAATTCTAGAAAGGTAAGACGGTTTTCTAAATTCATGCTCATTTCTCCCACAAACAGTACAAAATCTATCTAGCTTATGGTGCCCCAGCTTAACTGGACATACATTTTCTCCATACTTCATTTGAACAAGGGATACTTTCTGTTAAAAATGAAAGAATCATCATGCTCTAGCACATGTTTTTTGACCCTCAATTGCCTGTCAGATATCAATGCCTCAGTTTTGATGTCTTGCTAGCGGCTGAGATATTTCAGGGAGAATGAGGAAGAGTGATTCAATGTGCCCCACCCTGCCTCAATTATAGTATTAACTTCCATGACAGTTCACTGGTGAAAGTCTTTGGTGCCACTAATGAGGCTAATATCACCCATAACAAAACAAAAATGTGACTTGTGCAAAACTTATTTCATCATTGAATGCAGATGCCCTCAAGTCGATACTTGCTTCTCACTCATGTCTTTTCTTACCTCTTGCTTGGACATTGCCAGTAACTGTGCAGTTACTATGAAAGATATATCCAGGTTCTTCTTTTCATGAATACCATGCAGACTGAATTTAGAAAGTACAGGCAGTCATATGAGTGGTCTTGAAATTGTCAGACAGCTATGAAGCAATTAAGGAGCACTGCAGAAGTACATGGCTTAATTTGACCCCTCCCTCTGCACTGAGGTTAATTTCAATACCAGTATTGTGGGCCTAGGCATCATCCTGATCCAATATGAACCAGATCTGAAGTTGCCAAAATGATTACTTGCTTACGTCCGAAAGAGGCTGAACAAACCGGAGGTGGATTACTCACAAGCCAAAACAGAGACTCTCACAGTGATCTGGGGTAAAAATGCTTTAATTTTTACATTGTGGAAGAACCTTCCATTTGCTCCAAACTACCAGTCCTTTGTTTCCACTTTCGGAAACTCCGGAGACAAATTACCATCCTGAATTGTACAATGGTGTCTGAGGCTAAAAGACTACTGTGTTTGCATTGTACTCCATCCTTAAAGGATCACAACAATATAGACTTATTTTACTATGTTACCTCTTAGTACACCACACTGCACCCCTAAATTGCTCAGTAATATATGCAATATGTTGTTAAGACAGCTAGTCCAGATCTGACAACCAAATGGCATGTACTAAAAGTTCCCCTCAAAAAAAGGGGTATCAAGTTCAAGTTCAAATAATCTTTATTTCGATCGTTTCAGATCATAAAAGATAAACACGTGAACATACTATAAAACATTAAAATGATTTCTGTAGTACAGGTTATTTTTAAAAAAGCCATAATTGAAGTCTAAAAGAATGTGTGATTTAAGCTTAAAAGTTAGTAGAAGATGCCATATTGGAGTCTTTTATAATTCTTGCACGTGCTCTCCACATTGCCGTCAGGAATTTCGCCATGGCAAAGACAGTTGTAGGTGATAAGTCTGTTTTTAGCACTCTATACGCTGGGGCATAGGTTCGGAAACCCAAGTTCTTTAAGTATGGGACCAGCCAGTAGCTCCTGATTTTGCTGTACGCTTTACAAAAGAAAACCACATGAAGCTCACTTTCCAGCTTGTAATTGCATGCTGGACATGTGGCCAGCTCAAGGTTACCGTTCCAGGATTTGGTGAAGGCCCTCAGTGGTAGCGAGCCATATCTCCATTGCAGGAAAATCTTTCTTACATGCACAGGGGACATGGCGTCCAAAACATACTCTGGTCTATAGGAGTCTTTTGCTTTGGTAAAAATGTCACTTAGAGATCCTTCTCTGATTGAACCCAGAGCTTTCTCGAGCATGAATTTGTAAAACAATCTAGAGAGTTCTTTCCTTGGGAGGTTTGTGGCAGTTGTTTCAGGACTACACCACAACTCAGGGATTCCAAGTGTAGTGCACATGTCCCGAATATACCTTAACCAAGGAATTTTGGACATGTGTACTAGCCTGAGCAACTCCTGTAATTCGCTTCTGTAGTGACCCAGATCCTGGCTGCTCCACAGACGTCTCCAATAGGTCAAAGGTTTTAGGCCCAGTTCTTCAGTAATTGGGCGGAGTGCCAAGTCCATTCTCAGGGGGACGAGGGGGCTACTCGATGGAAGAGCCGCTAGCTGTCTTATAAAATTATTTTCAGCGACCTGAATATTTTGTAGTGATGTGTGTCCCCATAACTCTGCCCCGTAGGCAATACCTCCTCTAGCTTGCGCTTTATAGATATGTATTGCCGGTGTCAAAGGTCGAAGATAGGATTTCTTGGCAATTCTAGAAATAGCTCCCGCCCTCTGAATTAATTTTATAGTGGCCTTTGCTTTATGTTGCTGCCAGGTCAGAGTCTGATTAAGTATAATGCCCAGGTACTCGATTACTTGAACTCTTTCTAGAAGTACAGATCCCAGCCGGGGATTTGGGCAATTTTTGGTTTTTTTGCTGAGAATCATGAATTTGGTCTTGGAGGGGTTTATTTCTAGACCCCTTTTGTTACAAAAGTCCAAGAAACCGTCCAAAACTCTCTGCAACCCCATGGGTGTTTTTGCCAACAGCAGGGTGTCGTCGGCGAACATAATCGCAGGCACCCTGCTATTGTTTAATTGTGGAGCATCAACGTTGGGGATCCTTCTCAGGTGTTCTATTACCCCATTTGTAAAAAGACAGAAAAGGGTCGGCGCCAACACGCATTCCTGTCTTACCCCTCGTTGGACAGGGAACCTATCTGACAGCCTACCATCCCTTCCGTATCTTACACGGGCGTAATTATCTGTATGTAGCCTTATTAAAATATGCAGTATATCGCCGGGAATACACATATCTGCCAGTACCGCCCACAACCTGGCCCGTGGGACCAGGTCGAAGGCGGCACGGAGATCGACGAAAACCGCATACAGTGACCCCCCTTCTAGGTGTGTTGTCTTCCAGTACAGAATGTTAAGTCTAAGTAACTGATCGACTGTTGAGACTCCCCTCCTGAATCCCGCTTGAAGAGGGCTTAAAACATCTGTCTCATCCATCCAGATTTGGAGCCTATCAAGGATTAGTCTACCGAACAACTTTTGGGTCACATCGATGAGGCTAATTGGACGGTAATTGGCTGGAAGCAGGGGCGACCCCTTTTTGAATATTGGGACCACCTCCGCTCCCAGCCAAGTGTCCGGTATTCTCATCCCCCCCAGGACTGCATTAAACAATATCCACAGGTAGGGTGCCCAAACATCGGGTTCTTGTTTGAAGAGATCGCCCGGCACCCCATCAAGTCCTGGGGCCTTTCCGGAGGACAGCCCAGCTAATGCCACCCTTATGTCTTTAATGGTAAAAGGGACAGCTCTCTGCGTGTTGTGAGTAGAGGGTTTTATTGTTGCTATCTCCTCGTTGTCAGAGGAATATAGCTGCTGGAAATGGTCCTGCCAGACGTTTGGCGCGATATTTGGTTCCACAGCCGAGGGGAGATCCCCACATCCGTGATTTATGATTCTCCAGAAACTACGGGAATCCCTTTCAGCTAGGGATTCCGATAGATTCTCCCAATGCTGAACGTCCCACTCAATTTTAGCGTTGGTTATGATTGATTTGTAGGTCCTCCTTTTGAGTCGGATTTCCTCCCTTGAGCCCCCCTCTTTTATCATGGTTAAGAGATCCCGCTTTGCCAGTCTACAGGTGTTGTTATACCATGTATTTTTGGGTACGCCCTGCGTTTTTGGTCGTCCAATGCTTAGAAAATCAGCCTCAAGCTTCTTTGTTAGATTTAGATGTAACTGAGCTATATCCTCGCTAATGTCTTTTGAAGAGTTAAGGCGCCATATCTCAAAAGCCTCATCTAGAATGGGAATAATCCCAGTATAGAGTGCTGCTAACTTTTCGCTACTGGAGGCAAGTTTTTCCCATCTTATCCGCCTTCGGTTGTTCTCCAGGAGGTGCCCCCTTCTCAATTCCTCTGCACATATTGCAGTCTCCCCCAAGGGCGGAATAACATACTCTGGCTCCAGGGCATTATGGTCACTGTCGTCTCTATCTATTATTTTAAAATCCAATACCCTTTTCCACTCCTGCATTTGAACCAGAAGATAATCCAGTCTACTTTGCCTACCTGCCTTATTAAATGTGCATTTAGAAGGAATGTCAGACCTGGTACGGCCGTTGCACGCTCTCAGACCGAAGGTAAGGTTCAGTGTATTTATTTGGACGGCCAGCGGTGTCCAAGCTCTGGGTGGGGGTGCCTCTGTCTGGGGAACCTGCCAACTTGAATCCTCCTCTAGGGAGGGTCCATCAAGTAGGCCAGGTAAAGGCTCGAAGTGTGAATTGAAGTCACCCCCTATTAGATAAGACATATCCCCAGGGATGGTTTCTAGAATAGTCGACAATGACTCTATAGTTTTAGAGGTGGCCGCTGTTTGAACTGGTCTGGAATAAATATTTATAACTAGTAGTTTGAAAGGCCCTGGCCATTCCAGTAATACTACCAGTATATCTTCTGAGTCTGCTGGGTATCTTGAGGCTGCACATCCTAGGTCTGACGCAACCCAGGTAGCCAGTCCTCCGGATGGTCGTCCTTTCCCAGCCCATAGAGCGGGGATTGAGAAAATCTGAAATCCACCATATGGTATCTCTTCTCTTGACCACGTCTCTTGAAAGAGACATACACTTTTTAGACGTACTAGCTCAGCCCATGAGTCCAATTCTATTTTGTTCCTTATACCTGCGACATTCCAGGAGAGAAATTTTAGGATTATTGGGGCAATCTGTGTCGCTGCTTTGCTAGCCCTTAAGATGGTATTAGGTATTAGTTGAACTTCCTCAGTTGCTGGGGCTTCTTGGGTGTTTTCCCTTTTGTTTGATTCGTGATGCGAGTCTTGAGTCCCTCTGCAGATTTCCTCCTCGCTGGTAGTGGGGGATACTAGGTAGCCTTGGTCAGGGCCTACCGAACTCTCTTTTGCCCCTGCTACGGAAGCCAGCTGTCAATCCACTGCTTCTAAGCAATCATAGCGGTTGGACAGTGATAAAAAAGGTGGCTGGTAAACTCTTGGGGGCCATGGCTCCTCTCTCTCATAATTTCCCCTTCCCGTTCCTCTTCTCTGAACGATTTCCCATCCCTGTGAATCACAGAATGTGGGAGGGTAGATGGGGGTGGACGTGCGTGGTCAAAGGGAATTCTCCTCCTTTCCTGGTTTCCCTCCCAGTTTCCCCTAAGGTCTGGGTAGTGACCTCTCCTCTGTGCCTTAGATGGATGCTCACTAGGTGGATAGAAGAACGACAGAGGGACTGGTTGGATAGTGCTCCCCTCATCCTCCAGAAAAGAACCACAAATAAATGGGACTGTACCTGGTTCTTTAAAACTCACCAGAATGCAGTCGCCACTAATTGTTTTGGGACTCTTACCCACCCATGAGACTCTTCTTGCCATACGGATATCGCTAGTCTTGCCTCTAGGAAGTGGCCTATGTGTTGAGAGCCAGTTAATAACTTTATTTTTCAACGACTCCCCTGTCTCGTATGAGTCTGATTTCAATTCGGGAACCCCAATTAAAATAGCAGTATATGGTGCTACCTCCGGAGGAAGGTTAACAGTGACAGTTCTTGGAGGTTTGGTTAGAAGTGTTTTTGGATCAGATGGATTATTCGTGGCGTTCAACTGAGGTTTTGGGGGACTTTTGTGTTGCATATTTATCTGAGCTATGTTAATTGGTGTTGGTACTTGGTGTTGGATAGCACTCGTTTGTTTATTAATAGCGCCTCCTGAAGTCACTGGAGTTGCCGAGTTAGATTTTGGTTTAGGTGGTTGAATGCTAGTTGATTTAGAGTTTTTATCCCCCGCTAGAGTTGCTGTTCCTGTCTCAGCTGCTTTTAAGCTTTTGAAAGGATCCAAATAATTTTTATGTTTCGGGTCCATGGGGCGGGGTATGGAACAGGGAGTACCCGATTTCCAGCCCTCCATAACTTTTAGGGCAGTGTTCTCGATTTTAATTAATCTCGCCTCTATTTTTATCAGGCGAGCTTCTAGGGGCCTTATGATTGATTTCAGGAGGTGGCCAATATCCGCTAGTGTTATCTCCTCTTCCGTGGACTCGGAATTATGTTCCACGGAGGGGGATAGCAATTCAGTAGGAGTATCCCTAGCCTGTACCTGGGGGGGGATCAGTTGTTATCCTAGTCGATGTTCTTTCCTGGTTATTATGTTCTATTCTAGTTGTGTTTTGTGTTACCCCCATATATTGCTTCGTATTCTTTCCTTTCCTTTCCTTATTAGTCTGTTTCCCATTCTTCTTCTTTTGTATAGCACCCTCCCTTCTCCCTCGGTCTATACTGGGTGACTTTGGTAGTTTAGGGGTATTGGTGGTGATAATAGCAAGATCATCCCCCAAGGATGGAGGACTTAAAATGCTTATTTCAGTGTCTTCCCTCGGTTCTGTGGTATTTGGAGGTTGAGTGATTTGCGTTAGGGGGAGGGACAAAAGACTCATGTCATCTAAGTCACTCACTGTTCCTTCAGAGAGATCTATACTGGTGTTTCGGTGCGCCCCCCCTCTTGCGCCAAGCTGGGAGCTATCTACAGATCGCCTATCCTCGGGGGTTTTCGACATTGCTATGGGCCCCATCGAGGATCTTCTCACCCATTCAATCTCCTGCGAAATTCGTCTTTCCAGGAGGGTGATATCGTCAATCAAAAGGGAGCCGCCTTCAAAAAATAGTCATCAATTTTGCCTTGGTTTGATACTGTTGTAGTAGGGGCATTGGCTGCCAGGGTAGCTTTACTCCTAGTCTCCATATTGCTCATAATGGGCAAGGTAGCTCGTGAGGGCCCAAAAAGTAATACAGGAGTGATGGATTAAGGAGGAAGTTTAACTTAGTACCTGGAGTAAGTGAGAGGGCCCAGTCCAGTCTCTCCGGTCCTCGAACGGCCCGCTCTTAGCCTGGTCTTCGCCCGCTTCTTCGTCCACGCGCGTCCCGCGTTCGCGTTCAGGGCGGAGTTGAAATAGAGGAGGAGAGGAGGGGGCGGGAAGAGGAACCAGGTGCGCGCGGTGGCCGGCGCAAGCACTTCTGGTCCTCGCAGTCCCGCTCCCTAAGCTGATGTCGTTTGTGGCTCTCCCCCAGCGATGGTGACCGAGCTGATGTGCTCCCAGGTCACAGAAAAGGGATTCCCAAGGGCTCCGCTGCACAAAATGCCCCAGATACGGCCACAAGCAAAGTCCACAATCTCCTAGTTCACGAGCGGCACCCGCGGTGCCGCGAGGAGTATTTAAACCTGCTGGAAGGTCAGAGGGAGGAGGGGGCGGGAAGAGGAACCAGGTGCGCGCGGTGGACGGCGCAAGCACTTCTGGTCCTCGCAGTCCCGCTCCCTAAGCTGATGTCGTTTGTGGCTCTTCCCCAGCGATGGTGACCGAGCTGATGTGCTCCCAGGTCACAGAAAAGGGATTCCCAAGGGCTCCGCTGCACAAAATGCCCCAGATACGGCCACAAGCAAAGTCCACAATCTCCTAGTTCACGAGGGGTATCAAAAGTGCAGTTTCAAAGACATGGAGTCATATTTTCATGTGACTTGCATTACGGGCCTTTCTATAGAGGAACTAAACTGGTTATCCTCAAGAACCTGAGGAAACAAGTGGTGATCTGACTCACGAGGGTCATTAAGGTATGGTGGTCCCAAATAGGAGGTTGAGACAACAGGTCTGATTTCCATTTTTGCACAAGATTGTTGGGAAAATGGTCAGAAAATGGCACTTGAGTAAGAACCTAAGCAAGAACAGTGCTCAAAAGCTACTCCTCATTTGTCTCTGCCACAGGGCATATGGGAAGAAGCTGGAAGGAAGCTTTCAGTACTGTCCATACTGTGTAGTATCTACTGTTGTAAGAAAGTGTGTTATTGTAAACAATTTGGTTATTTGTTGCATATAACGTAAGTCCTTCACAAGTAATAAATCTGCAATTGTTTTCTTACTGGGAACCAAGTCTTACTTAGGGGAGGTGATGTGGGATAGCAATCCCATTTCACTGACATGTAGCAAGAACACTCCAAAAACTATTGTCCAGTTAGTCCTTTTTCCATTAAAAGGAAAAGTATTTTATTATGCACACACTACTAAATACTTTGCAGTAAATGACAAATATATACATCAGGTAGAGGGAAATACCTTTGGGGACACCGTCACATCACATTACACAACTGGGTGTCCTGAGCTCTACAATCACAATACCCCAACTATATCAGATGTAATGTAACAATACAAGGGGTGTCATTTTAAGCATGGCAGGCCTGACAGCTTCATCAAGGGGTCACTACATTACTAAAAATAACCAGGTAATGCCTTGTCAAGGTATCCCATTATAAAGGGTATCAGTATATATAAAGCAGGCCAACTGGCTTTTTCATTGAGGCATCACATTAACAACAATATCCAACTGTTATGAATTACCAGTGTATCACCATTAAAACTGATGGGCACAAGAACAGTACTCATATGACAAATAATTTGTATTAAAAACAAACAGAAACATATATGCCAGCACCCTTCTTTTACACTATTAAGGTAAAAAAAATGCAGTCATAGACCAACCCATTAGTTCCCTGCATTCCATAACAGAAAAGGGGGAGGGCTACTGTGCTCATTGCAGCCTCAATAGCACTTAAAAACTCATTGACAGTGCCCTTGCCCGGTCTGGAGCCACCACAAGCAAAGCAACATATGAAAATAAGCCCCTGTAGGGCATTATGGGGCACTACCAGGCAGGGTGTATTACATGTTAATAAACAGCTCCTGCTGCGTTGCTAAATTTGTACAATTGGCCTGCGGCTTTGTTTGTGTCACATGTCAGATTCATTTTCTTCTTTTTTCCATCTGACCCAGTATTCATTGACCTAATTGTCAATCCTTGCGATTCGCAATTAGGAAATCGCAAAACGGCATGTATCAAAGAGTTTTGAATACTTTCTGCAATTCACAGTGGGTCGCAAATGACCTACCTCATGACTAATAATGAGGTAGGCCGCATTTTGTGATCCAACCGGAATCCCAAAAATCACAGTGATGCTGGCCTGCTGAGCACCATGTCTGTGATTACTTTTAAATAAAGCAATCTTTTTTTGTAAAGCAGCCCGTTTTCCTTAAAAGAAAAGTGAATGCTTTACAAAAATAAAAATGAAAAGTTTTCCTTTAATTTTTTAAGAGCAGGCAGTGGTCCGTGGGACCAGTGCCTGCTCTTAAAAAATGCTTTTACAAATATTCCCTAAGAAGACGGGGTCCCTTGTGAACCCCTTCCTATTTGCGAATGGGTTACCAACTAATTGAAGTAGGTGGTAAAATGTGAATGTTTTGCAACCGCATTTCATACATACCGATGCACTTCGGTATTAGGAAGGGATGCCCTAAACACACCCCTTCCTAATACCAAATTACAAACCCAAATTGCTAATCGGTAACAGGTTACTGAATGACAATTAGGGTTTGATACCTGTGAAAAGCCTCTTTTGCATTCGCAAGCGAGCTGATTCTGTGAATCGGCCCGTTTGCGACCTCAAAAAGGCTTCACATGTGGCCCAAAGTCCTTAGTCCATTTTTAGCAGGCATTGGGTGGATCATCTTTCCAGCTAGGTTTTCTTCTATCACATTTGAAGGTTTCTACTGGAGAGAGGATTTAGAAATTGGAGTAATCAATATTCACTAGCCTACACTTTACAGAGTCAAATGGTGAAGAGACGGACAAAACTCTAATTTCGTGGTTCAGTCAGCGAAATGCAATTCAAATGTTGGGGTTAGAGAACTAACATTACCTGACTGTATTCATCAGTGAGATGGTTACATTTTCATACATGGAACCTAATTTAGGAGTATGATTAAAAGACAGCAGGAAAATTGAGTGTGATTGTTAGAAGTTACATTTCTGTAACAGTTGAGGGATGTGCAGCTGGTACATTCATATGACTGACCAGGTCATGGAGGTGTTTTCAATTATGTGTTACTGAATTTAAAACCCTTGTGCAATAGAATGTTGTTTAGGTGTACACTCTAGAAGAGATGTGGGATGTTATGCACTGAGATATAGTTCTCTTGCTGTGTGGCCTACTGGTGGTGTACTGTGTTTGATTGGTTTACACTTCTAACATCGCTTATATTAATTCAGTGGGGAGACACACAGTTAAGTTAAGTTAAGTTAAGAATTTGTATAGTGCACTACTCACCCAGAGGGTCTCAAGGCGCTTGAGGGAGGGTGGAACTTTACTTATCGAATATCCAAGTTTTTAGTTGTTTTCTGAAGGAGAGGTGGTTCTGTGTAAGGCGGAGGTGGGTGGGGAGAGAATTCCAGGTCTTGGCCGCTAGGTAGGAGAAGGATCTTCCTCCCATGGTGGATCTTTGGATGCGTGGAATTGCCGAGAGGGCTTGATTGGACGATCGTAGTTGGCGGGTGGGGGTGTAAAAGGACAGGCGAGTGTTGAGGTATTCGGGTCCCAGGTCGTAGAGGGCTTTGTGAGCGTGGGTGAGGAGACGGAACGTTATTCTCTTGTTGACGGGGAGCCAGTGGAGGTCTTTCAGGTGACCGGAAATGTGAGCTTGGCGAGGGATGTCTAAGATGAGTCTGGCTGAGGCGTTTTGGATGCGTTGGAGTTTTTTCTGTAGTTTGGCTGTGGTTCCGGCGTAAACGGTGTTTCCGTAGTCCAGTCGGCTTGTGACCAGTGCGTGGGTGACCGTCTTTCTTGTTTCGGTGGGGATCTAACGGAGGATTTTTTTGAGCATACGTAGGATGTTGAAGCATGATGATGAGACGGCGTTGATTTGTCTGGTCATCGAGAGGGAAGAGTCCAGGATAAGGCCCAGGTTACGTGCGTGGTCCGTTGGCATGGGTGCGGTTCCCAGGGCCGTTGGCCACCATGAGTCGTCCCAGGCGGAGGGGGATTATCCTAAGATGAGGACTTCCGTTTTGTCCGAGTTCAGTTTTAAGCGGCTGTTCTTCATCCACTCGGCTACTTCTTTCATCCCTTCATGTAGGTTGGTTTTGGCGGTGTTTGGATCTTTGGTGAGGGAGAGGATCAGCTGGGTGTCGTCTGGGTAGGAGATAATGTTGAGGTTGTGTTGGCGCGCGATGGATGCGAGGGGACTCATGTATACGTTGAAGAGGGTGGGGCTGAGTGAGGATCCTTGTGGTACGCCGCAGATGACTTCGGTGGCCTCTGATCTAAAAGGGGGAGGCGGACTCTCTGGGTTCTTCCAGTGAGGAACGAGATGATCCAGTCTAATGCTTTTCCTTGTATTCCGACGTTGCTTAGGCGTTGTATAAGGGTGCTGTGACAGACTGTGTCGAAGGCTGCGGAGAGGTCATGTAGGATGAGAGCTGCTGTTTCTCCGTTGTCCAGTAGAGTTCGAATGTCGTCTGTTGCTGCGATGAGGGCGGTCTCGGTGCTGTGTTTGGCTCGGAAGCCGGACTATGAAGGGTCGAGGTACTTGTTGGATTCGAGGAAGGCGGCGAGTTGACTGTTAATGGGTTTCTCAATGACTTTGGCAGGGAATGGGAGGAGCGAAATGGGGCGGTAGTTCTTAAGTTCAGTGGGGTCTGCTGTGGGTTTCTTCAAGAGGGCGCAGAGTTCGGCATGTTTCCAGCTTTCCGGGAAGGTAGCGGAGTTGAGGGAGCAGTTGATGACGTCTCGGAGATGGGGTGCGATAATGGAGTCTGCTTTGTTGAAAATGTGGTGGGGACATGGGTCGGTTGGGGATCCTGAGTGGATGGAGTTCATCAGGCGGATGGTGTCTTCAGTGGTGATTGGGTTCCAGGCGCAAAGGTTGTTGGAGGTGGGTTTTAGTTCGGAGGTGGGTGGAGTGGACTGGTTTCCAAAGCTGTTATGTATGTCAGCGATTTTGTTGTGGAGGATTTGAGGCTAGAGAGTTACAGAGGTCTTGGGAGGGAGTGATGTCGTTGGTGCCGGTGGTGGGGGTGGTGAACTCTTTGACGATGTTGAAAAGTTCTTTGCTGTTATGGGCGTTGTTGTCGAGTCGATCCTTGAATGCTGATTTCTTGGTGGATCGGATCAGTTGGTGGTGTTTGCGGGTGGCGTTCTTGAAGGTGGCCAGGTTGTCAGCGGTTGGGTTTTTTCGCCAGGCTTTCTCGAAGGTGCGACAGGTCTTCTTGGATTTCTTAAGGCCATCATTGAACCAGGGGGCTTTTTTGCTGCCTTGCTTGATTTGATGGTTTTTCAAGGGTGCTAATTCGTCAGCGCTGAGGGTGATCCATTGTGTGAGGTTGGTGGCTGCTTGGTTTGGGTCCGATGATTTTGCAGGAGGGTTTTGTTGAAGCGATGTGAAGAGCTGGTCGGTGGTAATTTTGTTCCAGTTTCTCCGGGGAATTGGTTGTGGGTGGTTGTGGGTCGTAGTCTTTTTGTAGTTGAAATGAACGCAACTGTGGTCCGTCCAATGGAGAGCTGTGGTGTGATTAAAGGAGATGTCCTTGCTGGAGGTGAAGATTGGGTCGAGCGTGTGCCCGGCATAGTGGGTGGGGGTGTCCACAAGTTGTTTGAGTCCGAGATTGGCGAGGTTGTCCAGAAGGGTGGTGGTGTTGCTGTCGTTTTTCTTTTCCAGGTGGAAGTTGAGGTCTCCCAGTAGAATGTAGTCCTCGGAGGGGAGGGCGTGTGGCCTGATGAAGTCAGTGATGTCTTCGCTGAATTGTGTGCGGGGTCCGGGTGGTCTGTAGATGAGGGTGCCTCTGAGTGTTGTTTTAGGGTCGGTGTGAATCTGGAAGTGAAGGTGTTCGGCGGTTGTGAGGTAGTCATCGGAGCTGGTCGTGATGCGAATGGTGTTCTTATGGACTATGGCGATGCCTCCTCCTGTTTGGTTGATGCGGTCCTTTCGGATGATCTTGTAGCCGTCCGGGATGGCTATGGCGATGTCGGGCGTTGATGAGGCGTTCATCCAAGTTTCTGTAAGGAAGGCGACGTCCGGCGATGTGGTGTCTAGTAGGTTCCAAAGTTCGATGGCGTGTCTGTGGACCGAGCGGGTGTTGAGCAGGATGCACTTCAGGTGGTTAGTGTCGTGGCTCTGTTTGGGGTCAGTGGATTTGGTGTGAGGCCTGATGCAGTCGAACTTGCAGGAGTGGCAGGTGAACGGTCCATGGGTGTGTCTTGGGGCGGCTTGGTAGCAGTATGGGAGCCAGCCGGGGTTAAGAGCTGAGAGGGATGCGGCGTCGTACGTTATGCGGGTGGAGTGGAATTTGCGGGGGCCAGGGGGTCTGGTGCTGGGCGCGGTCCAGGCGCGGACGGGCGTAGACGGGCTTACCTTTGGCGCACCTCCGGCGCGCATGGGGCGCGTCCGCTGCGCGTTAACGCTGCGCGCAAATGCGTCTGTCAAATGTGGATAGTGGAGGGGGCGGAGCGAGGGAGGAGCAGCTGGGAGGCGGGAGCGGGTTGGAGAGCCGGGCAGGGAGGCACAACAACAAACAACAAAATGGCAGCAAGCCAAACAGGACGAGATTGGGGCACAACTATAATAATGGCTATGAAATGGGCAGTGGCACCGGCACAATCAGTCACAAATGAATTAATCAGGCAAAGGCAGCAAAGCACAATTGAATGATAATGAATGCGCACTTTAGCAATATAGCGCTATGATACAAATATCATCAGCAATCAGGCACTAATAATTGCAGGAGCAATGCGAGCTAGCAAAGAGCAGTCTGGCAGTATAGCGCTACGATACCACAATCAGAGCAGGGAGCAGCGTGAGGAGCGACCGCTTCTGAAGAGCTCAGGACGGTCACAGCGCTAGCACAGGAGGGTAGAGCCTAAACTTTCAGTGGTAGGGAGGAGCAGCTGGGAGGCGGGAGCGGGGTGGAGAGCCGGGCAGGGAGGCACAACAACAACCAACAAAATGGCAGCAAGCCAAAAGCCAAACAGGACGAGATTGGGGCACAACTATAATAAGGGCTATGAAATGGGCAGTGGCACCGGCACAATCAGTCACAAATGAATGAATCAGGCAAAGGCAGCAAAGCACAATTGAATGATAATGAATGCGCACTTTAGCAATATAGCGCTACGATACAAATATCATCAGCAATCAGGCACTAATAATTGCAGGAGCAATGCGAGCTAGCAAAGAGCAGTCTGGCAGTATAGCGCTACGATACCACAATCAGAGCAGGGAGCAGCGTGAGGAGGGACCGCTTCTGAAGAGCTCAGGACGGACACACACAAAGAATGCAGCAGGTCATGTAAGTGACATTTTGCTCCTTAGAGAAACTGCATTTTATTTTGAGCTGGTGTTGTTGAACAAAGTGAATAACAGCATGTTCGTTGTCTCTGACACTACAGTAATCGGATACTGAATGAGTGATTAGAATGAAGTGCAGTCACCTTGGGGTCTACCTTTTCATCTGTATACTCTGTTGGACAATGGATCACATAGGCACTTGTCTTGGAAGCATGGACCACAGACTCCTTTCTCCCAGCCAGGACCTTAATAAATGGTTACAGTGATCCCTCTTCACCATGATTTTGTTGATGCTGATCTGTTGATTACAGTTACTTTCCTGCTAGTGAATCACAATGTGCCACACCATGGGGTCGATTCCGATTTGGGAAAAACCGCTCCGAATAGCAGTTCGGAGCGTTTTTCCCATACGAATCGTACCCTGCAACGTCCCCCATACGTACGACGAAGTACGATTCGTACCAGGAGCCGTACTCCGTACGAGTCGTACAAGACACCGTACGACTCTAATCTCCATACGATTCTCCCTCGGAACACGCTGTACGCGACATCTGTATGGTTCGCAGCTCGTTTTTACGACCCAGCAAGTACGATACATGTCGGGTACTCACCGTACGACCCTTTTTCTACGGGAGCTGAAAACAGCTGTAAAAGCAGAGTTCGCGCCGAAACAGGTACGGAACGGCCCCCCCGGGTACGGTGCGTACCCCCATTGTACGATCATGGGGTGTACGAGCCGTACCCCCATTGTACGATCGGTGTACGAACTGTACCCCCATTGTACGATGGATGTACGAGCCGTACCCCCATTGTACGATGGGTGTACGAGCCGTACCCCATGTACGATGGATGTATGAGCCGTACCCCCATTGTACGATCGGTGTACGAGCTGTACCCATGTACGATGGGTGTACGAGCTGTACCCCCATTGTGCGATCGGTGTACGAGTCGCACCCCCATTGTACGATCGGTGTACAAGCCGTACCCCATTGTATGATCGGTGTACGAGCCATACCCCCATAGTACTCGTCGGGTCGTACGGCATGTGTACGAGTCGTACGGTATGTGTACGAGTCGTACGGTTCACGGTTTCAGCCTTGCAATACGTACGATCGCGACGATTCAGACGGATTCACAGAATACGGATCGTACTTCGCGACTCGGACGGACGGGTACGATTCGTACAGAGAGGGCTCCGGATACAAATCGTACAGACGTTTTTTTCCCGAATCGGAATTGACCCCCATGTCGGATTTTCAAGCCTCCAAATTTTAGCAGGTTATCCACTGCTGCTTCTTCTTGTCCCTTGATGACCCAGGCTCTTCTGCAGGGCTGCACTTAGGTTCTGGTATAGATGATTTTTGTAGAACCTGTGTCCCAGGACTTCCACCAGGAGCTTATCTCAGAGATCTGTGGCTTCTGGGACGAAGATACTTTATAGTGCCTGTTGGAGAGTTTTGAATGAATGGCACCTGGAAAGACACCAGCATTCTTTGACATTCCTGTTTTAAATGTAATCCACTTGATCTGAGTTCTTTTAAGACAAGGATTGTGTACCACTCACAACAGAGTAGTGCCTGAAGCAGGACATTGGGCATTCAGTAAGTTAAATTTGGGGAAATACCCCCTTATTTGCAGATAAACTCAGAAATTTCTATCAGTCGAGTTAATGATGCTTCTCTATTTCGTTTTCTGCACACTGGCTTCTGATATGAGAACTTGGATACAATAGAACCATTTCCACAGACAGCAACACATTTTTGATTTCTCAAATGAACAAAGGCTCACTTCACCATTATGTGCCAACACCCCCGGCATCCCAGGAAACCTCAGGTGTCTCCAGGGTTCTGAAGCAGTAAGAAACCTCTGGTCCTAGGGGCCCAAATGCTAACCAGTTTATAATCTTCTTCAAGAAACCTCACTGGCCAGTCTCCATTCCCACTTTCTCTAGATGTAGTTTGTGGATATGTCTAAAGATTTTTCCATTTCATAGTTGGTTTTGCAAGGGAGGACCCTGACTTTCAATCCTTTTGGTGCTGGCCAGGCATGAATATTATATGTACCACCTGGTCTTGCTATAAAAATTGATTTTTCTATCTTCATTCCGGGATATCAGTATTGTGCGGCAGATAAAAAGCGGACATTATAGCCATCTTCTCTAATGTGGGTCATTAAAATATATAAATGGTTTGGCTACCTAATAATAAGAATCATATCTGACAGCAGATGTTTCTTCCTTTCAAGGCTGTTGGCTGCACTATAAAAACAAAAATATATTAAGGCGCATATTTACAAGCAGATCTACACACAAGAGGGGAGAGGGCCACAATAGTTTAAACTACAATACCCCAGGCCCCCTAAGACAACCCGATGATCACAAACAAGGGGTATATAGAGTACACGACTACAACTAAGGAAAATTCTCCAATTTGTGAAAACTGCCCTCACTCACATACCGAAGTATGTGACATGCTTCATCATAGTGCCTGCTACAAACGCCCTGGTGTATCCACATCCAGTGCGGAGCATTAGGGAGGGGGAAAAAAATAATAAATTCCACGTCACAGGGACGTACAACACAGTCAGTCAATACGTACAACGAATAACATACATAAATGATAGAACGTGTAAGTAAACACCTCGTGGATCTGATAAAAGTGCGACGAAAAAAGTGCAGTTAGGATGTGGTTAAAACTGATTAAGGGTGCCAATAAAAAGAATTCCTTTATTAAGCCCAATTTTGATACCCCTATCAGGATTAAAAATAAAGGAAAAGGATGGGAAAATGTCTTATGGAGAAAATGAGGTTCCTCAAGACTTCCCTCCTACCACTGCTAGAGTCAACATGTTTCGACCGCTTCAATTGTGCCCCGAGAGGTCACATCGGTCTTCCTCAGGACTGTCGCAGTCAAATCCACTTATTACCCTATGCCGTAGTTCGGTCACTGGGTTTCCCGAATGTAGTAGGTCTCATAAATCCGTACTCTTCCGGGTCTTCCAATGGTATAGTGGAGAAGATATCCCCAAAGTCAAGGGGAGAGCATTTACTGGATATTTACAAGCCCCTATCGCCATCACACCGTCACTTTCAGTGATGTTACGATGGTGGTAGGGGCTTTGCCTTCTTTACAAGGTAGTGTTAAGCCACTCAACGTGCCTTAACGCTGCCTTGTAAATAAGGCACCCTTTCATGCTGTATTTAGCGTGAAAGGGGAGGGCAATGGGTGTTGCATTGGGCGTTCCACTGCAAAACCAATTGATTTTGACGCTGCCTCCTATTTACAAGATCACTGTAAATAGGAGGCAGTGCCAAAATTAAGACCAGGGAATGAGGAGAAATGCTTTATTTCTCCTCGTTTTTGCTGTTTTCATGGGTCATGCCCTGTGCAGCACACATAGAAACAGCAAATTGCCTATGATTGTTTATGTGCAGGAAGGTCCCCCTTTCTGCTCATAAACAATAAAAATTAAAAAAATGCACTTTTGCAACTTCTATGTGTGCTGCATTACGCAGCACACAAGAAGTTACAAAACAGCATTTAAATATTGTTTATGTGCAGGAAGGGAGACCTTCTTGCACATAAACAATCTTCCCCTCAACACAAGCACCCTGCAAGGGAGCCTGCCTTGGCGCTAGGCAGCGGAACTCAGTGCAAGTGCTAGGGGAAACGCAGGGGTGCACCACATTCTTGTGAATACGGAACATCCCTGCATTTTCATAATGGAGAAGAGTGGCATTAGCAATGTTTGCTTAAAGTCACACTTCTCCATTCTGTTGTACATATGCCAACACATTTCCAAAAGAGCCTATAGGGTGTCAAAGGATTGCATTGTACTCATTGCCAACTCTTTCGCTTTAGCCATATCGAAGGAAAACATTTCATATTTAAACAAAATAGGAACCATTAATATCATATGTCCAAATTGGAGAGCACAATATAGACCCCAGTAATGGCATCCTGTACAGATAGCCATTTTATGAGGGCTTAGTTTGATCAAGCACACGTCCCACAACAGTTTAAATGTGTGTCCTTATGGTTTTCTTCCCTGGCACAACATTTTGAAATACATTCTTCTGCATGGTACCGACACAAGTAATAGAAAGCTAATAAAAAACAACATTGTTTCAATTATGGCTGTTTTAATTTTCTTTTTCGTGTATTTTCTTTGTAAAGGATAACATTTGTAAACACAAGATTTTGTTTATTGTAATCATGTAACTTTTCCTTTGAATTACTTCACATTATGCATTTTTCCCAAAAAATGAACAAATGCATACACACGAGGAGTAAACCAATTTAGGAATTTAAGAAAGTCATTAAATAACAATGTGTTTTATTTTCATAAGGACATTTTAAGAAGAGATGGGTTTGTCTGATTAAACAACCTACTTACTATATCTATTTTTAAATATGCACATAAAGTAATTATTCTTTCCTTCTCTAGTTTTTCCTTTCCACATAGCTGGGAGAACATTATATGTTTATTCATTGTTAAAATGATTTGCTTTTTAAATGAACTACATGAAAGGTCACATCTTGTTAATTTGAAGTTTGTTTCCACATATAGTGAATGCATTTGCCATATTGTGTAACTCTTTCCGTTGAAAGCAGAGCTCACATTTCCATTTGTAAACGCTACAACTGTGATTGCCCTCTTTGAAGTAGATATTAAAAAGAAATATTTAAAATTCAGGTCCAACTACTTTAGTCACTGCAGAGACTTAAATGTGACATATGTCAACGTATAATACCAGAGAATGAAAAAAATGCAGCTCGCACAAAACGGTTTTCTAAATGTCCCATTATTAGTTACTTTTCAAAAATTGCCCCTATTAAGTCAAACAATCAAATTTACCTGAAACATATTTCAAATAGGTTTCCATGCAGAGTCTGAAAGTTATATACATTTTTGTCAACCGTAAGTCAGTAAATCCTGCTGGTTCACGCACAAACCATTGCAAAACATTTTCTTTTCAGTCTACAATACTCTTTCTGATGAATGACGTGTTTGCAATTCTTGTCTTTCTTTTAGAAAGTACAGCATGTCATGATACAATTGTATTAGTGATGATAAATTAGTAATTCTTCGTTTTATTATTACTTTCTAGAAAGTTAAATTTTCATGCGGAAGATTGTGGAATGTTTTTACTAGAAATATAAGAATTCCGTGGTGTATGCCTGTGGCACTGCCTAATCTTAAATCTCTCTGACGGATTGTACAATAAAGGCTGCTGTCAAAAACACAGGATTTTCAGAACAAGCACTGAAAGTGCCATTAGCTGTTAAGGGACAGCCTCATGGCTCCTGTAATCCTATCTCTGAGAAAGGTAAGCACTGAAAGGAATGTGACTTTCCAACTCCCCCTGCAATAATTATGGAACTTATTCATTTTTTTTATTGTGGCAATCTGTTGTAATGGTACACCTAGACGCCGATCTGTTTTATGTTTCATAAAAAATCCAGGTTATGAAAAATCAAAGGAAATGACAAATATCGATACAACTATACACACATAGATATAAACATGTTTGATGTTGAGTTGGCAACTCAGCACCTTCTGTAATGTGAGATATTTAAATAAAATCATTCATTTTCTTTGACTTATAAACACCCCAGTGCTTCTTCCTTATGCCTTTTAGATATTTTTAAGATACTTGCAAAATCCACACTTGTGTACGATTTCAACAACTGCGATGCTTGAAAAATGACATCTGAAAAGTATAAATAGTTTTAACTGCATTGAAGGTTTCGGTATCATATACAGCTGAAAGCATGTATGTGAGAGAACATTGTATGGGATTCCTTGCTATAGAAATGGGTGGAACTTTACCAAGGAGAAATAACAGAAGAGAAATGGGAAGGAGAGAAATCAGTTTCGCAATGAATCAGGTGTAAACACCAAGAAAACATCCAAGAGTTAATAGGTGTAAAGAAATCAGAAATAATATCACAGTGCACCTGGGTAAAAAATAAAAAAAGGACTATGAATCATCCAATAATGATACACCACATTATAAAGAGCTTTAGGTGGAAAAGAGAGAAATGTAACTTGAAAACAAAGAAGTGGATACATGCAAATACGATGCTCAAGACCATTCGAGGAAGCAAAACTCTTTCCTCAGCGCACAAATCAAATGTTATTTGATAATTAAGAAGAAAAATCATTAGAGTACGAAGCCAGAAAGAAAAACGGGGTTGGGGCAGAGAAGGACAGGGTGACCATACATGAAAGAATCGGCAATGAAGTGGCAAGAAGAGCAAGATAAAATAGAATAGAAAAGTATTGGAAGAACAATAGCAGATTTGAAGAGTTAACCGCATGCGTGCGGGCGGAATTCCGCCCGTACGCTGGGTTTTGCGAAAGCGCACTTTACGTGACGAGCTGGGCTCGTCATGAGCGTGCGAGGAGGCTACGCCATGACGAGCCCAGCTCGTCATGAGCGTCGAAGGGGTTAAAGAGCAGTCAGTCTAACAGCCTAATAGATTTAACATCATATGGAACACTATGTCAAACAAAGGAATATATTCACAATTCCCATTTACTAAGTTCAGATCAGGGAGTCCCCCAGGCAGTGAAGGTATCAATGACAATGGGCTTAATTTAAAATAATGTTGTTATGACTTCCATAGCAAACTAAGGGGTATATTCACAAGAACGTGTGATAACTACCGCAAGAGTAGCGTAACGCAACTTTGACATCGCAGCCCATCGCGGGGAAATAACCCTGTGTCAACGTGGAATTCACAGCAAGGCGGAAGCATGCAATAGTCACCAGATAACACGTCAAATGTCCGAGTGAAAATCAACACCACGCCGCAAAAATACAAAGCGCGAACGCAAAAAAACATGAGATGAGGTCAATTGCAACAAAAATCCGAAAAAAACATCCATAGGCCTGTAAATCCCACGTGTGTGGCGGGAAAATGCACTATAAAAGAAAGAAAGAAAAAAAACAATTCAAACTGCGCTGCAACATGGATACCCCCGGACCGAGTGCAGAGGACAAAGTGAACTCCACAAGTCCCACGGAGGTACTGCCAGGAACTTCGGGGAAGGGCAAGGACAAGAGGAAGAGGAAGACGGGTTCAATCCGCGGGAAGACCAGATCATCGTCGCAGAGGTGATAGAACACCATCAGCAACTGTTCGGCACCTCCATTGCGGCACTGAGGACCCAAACCGAAATATGGCCGGCCATTGTCACCAACGTCAATGCTGTCGGAGTGTCGAGGAGGTCACTGGAGGAGGTGAAGAGGCGCTGGCATGAAGTGCACAGCCAAACCAAGGAGAAGCTCTATGCCAACAGGAAGGCAGCAAGGGTGACTGGAGGAGGGAGTCCTGCGACACAGGAGGAGATTGATGAGCTGGAGGAAATAGTGGCCACAGTTGGCAGGGTGGAGACGGTGGCAGGAATTGGGGGCCTGGACACAGAACGAGATGACCGGACCCAACAGCAACAGGGTGAGTAACAACCAGGGACGGGGGGACGGGGGAGATAGGCACAATGGCACACATGCACAATAATGTGTAGCACACTGCACACCCACAATGATCGTGGAACATATCACTGATAGCCTTGGCACACTGCGGTACACATAGAAACACCATGTAGGCCCCCGTCCACAATGTGCACAAAGGGGCCCCCCTCCATATCACCAATATCACAACCGACCCATGCACATGTGCTGAATCCTGCAAAGCAGCAGCTCTATGACCCACACTGACTATGCAAGTCACACTGCATGCCCGATAGCATGGCAGCAGCCCAAAATCATGAAATGGCCCACAAATTGAATTGGAGGTAGCCCATTGTGGATAACATCCGTAAAGGAGCAGGTCACACTCTGACATGTCCACGTGCACACACAACAACCCATGCCGTACAATACACGCAGCAGACGAACAATGCACCAGGCCACAAAATCTGTCCGGGAGCACAGATGACCCTAGTCAAAAACAAATCAGGCCCCAAAAAGCACACAATTCAAAGGCACTCAGCCTCAAAGGGAGCAGGCTACACAAAATCAGAGCTGCAGGGGCAACTCCCCCACAATGCAGCATACACACATAGCAATCACAGAACATCAGCAATGACGGCAGTGAGGTACAAAGTGCAACACCATAGGACATGGCTCACAGCAGGTCCTGCACATGCGTAGTAACTGTCCACTTACATCTGGCATTGCCTGACACTGTGTGATGATAATGCACGGGAACTACCACACATCCGTCATTTAGTCAAAAAACACACTGACTGTCATCAAATAGCCAGCTCCACCAAAACAGTGACAATGTACATTGGCATGCATATTCTGCAATACGCTGATGATATTGTTATAATGGACCAGGCAAAATCTGGCCTCCAAAGAGCCTTGATCACTCTCCACAAATATAATACTGCTAACGCTCTAAAAATTAATCAGGATAAGACCAAACTCTTTATCTTCGGATCTTGCAAGAAAAAGAAAAGTTTAACATGGAGCTTTGGGCCCTCAAAGATCAAAACAACATCAAAATACAATTACTTGGGGGTCTGGTTTAGCGAGTCTTCCAGATCATCAGTCCACTTGGCCGCCTTAAAAAGGAGAGCTGGAGCAATAACGTAAAGCCTGAGCCGACTCAATCAGTCCATGAGTAGTCCTTCTGCCGAACCCATTCTGAAGGTGATTAAAGCCCCTCTTCTCCCCGTCTTAAGTTCTGGGCATCAGGCCTTTCCTGGCGCATGCTCGGCCAGTCTCGACTACGCCCAGGTTTCCATTTATAAAAAAATCTTTTATCTCCTGAATTAAATCCACAGGGCAAGACTACGACTGGAGCTGGGCCTCCAAAGACAATCTATTTTCTTTGAGGCTGATATCCTGAAACATTTTATAAGGACATTAAATGCCACAGACAACACCCTTAAAGCCCGGTTAATAGAAACTCTTGCCAGCTCTGGGAATCCGTGGAACCGTCAAATTGACATAAGAACGCTACACATCAACGAATCATTACTAACCACAGACACTATTCCATACACAGTCTGGAAAAGGGCTATCAACAAGCAGGTTAGACACATTTCCTAACAGATGGACATCCAGGTCCTAAAAACAACAACTATCCTGCTTCCCTTGAATAATTCATACCTCCCTTGGGTACCTCAATTTTACCTCCTGGAAAGTCTGAACGCAGTGACCCGATGGAATATAATGTTCATGCGTCTCTTAGGTTTGCGCTCCACTGCCTTCAACCGATGGCCTCCATCAAGTGAGAAGGGGGCCTGCAGACTGTGCAACTACAGGTCTGAATCATGGTTGCATCTTTTGTGCTGTTGTCCCGCCCTTGGCGCTCCCAGAAGACTTCTTTTAATACCTTTATATGTAAAAAGGGGCACCAGTGCATGTTGGCAGGCATCAGCATCCTGCTTTACTTCCTTAGAGTTTCAAGTGCTTGCAAGGGCTGGAAAATATGTGAGACTCTTAGGCAATCTGTTTTTACCCCCTCCTGTCCCCGCCCTTCCTGTTCCTCCTCCCCAAAAACGTATCGCCCCCTGTCCTAGTATCCCTGTGCCAAATTAGTTTATCCTTGGCTCTGAAAACCAGTCACGTGATTAGAATAGTAACTACCAAACTGCCTCGCCAGTAATATGTATCTGAACTTAAATTTGATGGTTTTCTTTGTTTCTGCTTTTAACGTAGTAACAGCGTTATATGACATTTTACTGCAATGGTTTTAATTAATTGTGCTAATTTAATAAACTAAATTAAACTACATTGGCATGCAGTCTGAATGTAAACACCTACAAATCCTCAACATACATGTGTAACTTTGTTAACCTGCATCTCCCCTTTCACATTGCAGAGGGACAAACAATACCTCCTGCAGGGCACACCACACTTCACATCATTGATGATGAAGAGGACAACCTACACATATGTCAAGACACCCTCCAACGATAATGAACAGCCTGCGCACCCCATTCCCAGGAGCAGGGCAGGCAGCTGCCTGAGGTGAGCCCACCGCCTGCACAGACCAAACAGCAGGAAATACACACCACCACAGCTGTCTCCCAGCACCCCTGACCAATACATGGAGTTCCAACAATGTATGTGGGGTTGCCAGGTGGAGTTGGCTGTATTGCGCCGGGTGGGTTTCGAACTCGTGGCAGCCAAACTCGATGCCATACCTGGGTGTCTGAGTCCTATCTGGGACCACGTACAGTCCCTATCGGACACCCCCTGGACACACCATTCTCCACCACAGACCTTGGCTGACCTCGCTGGGGCCATGAATTGAATATAGGAACTGTCTGTTCAGACAGGCACCAGCGATTAGAGCACAGAGTTGGCACAGATGCGGAGGTCAATGGAGACCATGGAGCAGATGCCGGCTGGAAGTATGTCTGCCACTGTTGGACACCAGCGAATAGTATCTGAGAACTTCAATGCCCTGCAGTACTTCATCTTGCCATTGCTGCCATTGAGCCGTTCCCAGATGACTGCACTGGGAACACCAACACACACAGCTCCGACCCCTGATGTGTCCGTAGCACACAGTGATGCTGCCCCATCCCCTTCGCAGTCTGTTGTGTCAGTGGCACACAGTGATGCAGCCATCACCCCACCACACATGCCGGACACACCCGACACAGAACCTGTATCAAGGGAGTAAGAAGGGGATGGGAATTACTGTGTGAGGAAGGAGGCAGTAGCATCCATCACCACCATATGCCGTGTCCCTGCCTGGTTATGACCTATGCATCATGTCCTGAGAAATACCTCCTACTGACCCCCGGAACACTCTGCGACATCCACCCGGACCATGACACGGACTCCCATTTCATCACTGCTGGCCAATTACACAGCAATCCTACATCGGACTGCACTCTTCCACTTCCTAATCACTTCACAATCCCTAAAGGTCTCTGGTTGGCCCACCAGTGGGCTTCCATGTGATGTGGGCCATGTACAGCTCCAGCTCCGTCAATCACCTGAATGTGAATAAAACATTCTAAATAACACAGATGTGTCATTACTATGTTCACTCACATATGGTAGTATGGCTGGATATAGTGACAATGATTGCACATGAAGGTACACCGTGGTAACTGACATATATGCGCATGTGTATCCCTGAAACACATGGCAAATCGGATGACTCTGAGTACTAGCTGTGTCCCCATTGCACATCGACAACAATCTCATGACCCCCCAAAGTATGCCCACGTGTGTTTAATAGGGATGTGTGTAGGAGTGACCAAATCGGTAGCAGGCCAGGAGTGGTGTCCTACATCACATGTGACAACAGAATCTCACAACGCATACCTACTTACACACATCTGTGTGGACACATTCTGTCATGCTATATGACATTGCTCCACATTGTCAGAGGTTGGACACCATACTCACATTGCTGAAGTCACATAAGTTCACATGTCGGCCAGCACCTATCCCAAAACAATGTCTGGCTCACAGAGTTTGAGCTTGCAAAAGGGACACACCTCCATTGCACATGCATCAGTCAGTTCCTCCCTGTGTAGGGACGATGTTCATTGTGGCACACGGGTGGACAATCTAATCTAGCGGGCCTGCGTGTGGTGTCGGTGGGTGTTGTGGCCCTCTTGGGTGTCCGTGCTGCATGTTCAGTTGCTCGGGGCATCTGTTGTCCTTCATGTGTGGCTCGGGACTATGCTCCCTTTTGTGGTGCAGACTGTGGTCCAACTTTACACCAGGTCCGAGCAGGTGTTAATTTCCTGCTGCTGACGCACATTATCGCCTGTTTTGTGTTCTTATCTTGGTTCTGTCTGGTCGTTGTGAATGTTGTGGTATGGTGTTGTTGCGGTTTTTGGCATGGGAATGCCTACTCTGCATCTAATTAGTGATAGTTGTGGGGATCGTCTGTGGCGATGGTTTTTGCGGCTGCTATTGCAGGTAAACTGGTGCTGTGGGCTGTTAGCACCAGCTTGTGAATGGGGGACACATTTATCATAAGCTTGGGTGTGCTAAAGTGCCGTTAATTCGGCAATAGCTCCCTGTGAATATCCCCCTAAGAGTACTCTGAGAGTATTTCTGGCGCAATCTTGGAATTCAGGAGTAAGTTAGGAGTACAACAAGAACAAGTCATTCATACCCATGCATACATCTTTGTGCTTCATGCCCATTTGTATTTTGATAAGCCAGTGATTTCAAGGTTTAAGTTAGTGTGCATTAAGCAGAAAGTAAAAGTTAAAAATAAGTAAAGGTGGCTATTACAATATCACCCATCCTTGGGAAATTGTAAAAATTGAGGGTCCTTTTCAAAATGGTAAAACTACAAGTAAATTTACATTTAAATATTTCAGTAACTTTATTGCTTTTGGCTATTCAACATTTACGAGAGTAAAGGTACTCAAAAGCTGAGACTTACATGTCCCCACCCTCTGAAGTAGGGTTGGAGCCAGTGAAAATATCAAATGCAGCTATAAAGCTTCTACCGGAAGTGACTTTAAGACTATCTTTAATGTTTCTCAACTTTGGGAGACACCTCTTCAATCAGACCAGAGATCTCTTTATTCTAAAGTGTTGGGAAAATTTTAAAGTAAAAAATGTTTTTGAATAAAATTGAAAATATATTTTTCATGTTAAATATTTATACTCATTATTGCTATATGTTTAGTTACATTTAGATCAATATAAATAACATTTTACGGCATTACTGACTCAATATTTTATTAATGAATTTGAATATTTTGAAAGTACTACATTAAAATAACAATATTTTTCTGAAGTTTAAATTATCAAAATCCACTTAAAGAAAAAACACATATTTTGTACTATGTATTAACATAATGTAATATCATGAATAGAATTAATTAAAAGTAAATCAATTAGTTTCATAAATATTAAAGTTGCAATAATAAACACATTTAAATGGATAATAAAAATTATTTTAAAATAAAACAATGAATTGGTCTAAATTAAAAATGCTTTCAAAACATTGAATAGCATTTATTTGTACTTTTAAAGAGGTAAAATGTGTTCATTTATTTTAAAAGTAGTTCCCCTGGGGTTTTACTTTAATTTCCTACCTCGGTTTTTAGGTCGAGCCTAAAGTCAGCGCGCATGCGCTGCTCTGCAAGACTTGTTGTTGTGGAATAAGGAATAGAAGCCCTACCCATATTTGTCATTGGCTTGTGTCAGCATTTATTGCATAAATAACCCCTCTCCTTCTTGAATTTGCTCCACACGGAGGAGACCCCATGGGAGAAGGAGTGTATGGGAGAGCTATTGACGCCTCTGCTTCCATACCTTTGTGGAGACTAGGGGGCATATTACCAAGCAATAGCGATAATTATCGCTATTGCTTGGTTAGAGACAAAATTTTACAGCTGAGCTGCGGCGATTTGTATTGCAGATAAACCTTGGTATTACCAAGGTTTATCGCAAATGCGATAAAAAACGGCCGAAATGCATGAATATCGCTGAAAAGTCAGCGATATTCATGCATTACCGAGCTAATGCTCTTAGCCATGTTATCCACCTCCCATTGGATAACATGGCTAAGAACTGCTCAGGGCAGGTGTTAGCTTTTGGAGATATTCACGCTTAGCGCGAATATCTCCAAAAGTTGGTAATAGGAGATAGCGATGTTAGCGACTGTTTCCAGTCGCTAACATCTTGGCACGCCCACTTTGCATGTCAT
Source organism: Lissotriton helveticus (assembly GCF_964261635.1). Classification (NCBI taxonomy): domain Eukaryota; kingdom Metazoa; phylum Chordata; class Amphibia; order Caudata; family Salamandridae; genus Lissotriton; species Lissotriton helveticus. Next base: position 1,132,208,948 of record NC_136069.1, on the reverse strand, counting down.
TAGTGATAAATATCACTGACATGCAAAATGGGGCCCAAGATGGTCGCTATCTCCTACTAGCTGTCGCTAACTGGTGTTAGCGACAGCTAGATAATAGGGAGATCATTTTATCTCTGCTTTCTTGGCTTTTAAAGCCAAAAAAGCGGAGATAAACCCCCTTGATAATATGCCCCTAGATGCTCTTCCTTCTGATAAACGCCATAGCTGAAATAATGTAATACTGTATTCAAGTACATTATTGTACAAAGAGCAGCCCATACCAAAGAGTGGCATTTACGCCCTGAGCACTTATTTGTATTAAGTGTTTATTTTGATAGCTTTAGATGTTGATACTGTGGTAATATAGTAATTCCATGTTTGATGCAAGCTTGAATAACCAGAACAACCGGTGAGCTTGGTTTCTGTTGCCAGCGTACCTTTTGTTATGTGTTGGTGGCAACCAGGAAACAAACATTTGCAATGCAATAGGTCTCGCATTTACGCAAGTTGGAGCTATTGGCATTGTAAATGACAATGCCTTTTATTTATGTTTTGGTTTTTAAAATATAAATAAAAGACATTGTCATTTACAATGCTATTAGCTCAAACTTGCGTAAATGTGAGACCTATTGCATTGCAAATGCTTGTTTTTTATGTGAAGGTGTTGCACTACCAGACCAGTGATTGGTCATGTGTGGTGCTAGATTTACTCAATCTCTTAGCTGCAGTACTTTCATGACTGTTGTGGGTCAATTTTTGGCTATAGCAACTATAGAAACGCAGTGTTTGAAGAGCAGTGGTTTTACTCTTATGAGGTTGGGTATCTGTCACTCCAGAAACCCCTCCCTAGAGCTCCCTAAAAACCTTGTTGCTCTCCCTTAAAACCACCTCTTTAGCTGTGAGTATTCTCATTTTCCACTCACTCTCCTCCGTCCCGCCGACATTTACTACTAAAAGTAATATTTATGTGTACAGAGATCTCCACAGTCAGGTGGAGCTATCTGTACAGAAAAAGGCGAGAGGCAGAGGAATTGACCTATGCACAAAGGTGAATCGTTTTTTATACCCCCTTGGTAGTAGTACTCACCATTTCAAAAAATGGCCCTGAACTTCTTGAGATGATAACAATAAAAGCATGTTGTCGTGTCGTCTGCCTGACCCTGTCTGCGTACAGGGCAGGTGGAAGAGGATAGGGAGGGACAAAGGGACAGGAAGTCAGTTCGGGGTAGAAGAAAGAAGAATAAAGACGTGTGAAAGCCCAGCTCCGGGTTTGAGTGTCATTGGGGGGGCCTGAGACAGAACACTGGCGACGAGAGTGGGATCTACAGATCCACCGCTTTTCCCCTCACTAAAACTGCAGCGTGTCTGCCTACGCCCAGAAACTGGCCCGAGAAGCACGAAAAGGCGCGAAAAAGACGCGATCGCGCTGTAAACGGCGAGCCACAGGGGTGCCAGCAGCAACGATCAGCAGCAGGCAAAAGGGCAGTCTGAGCAGCGACTACCCTTGCAAGAATAACTGCCAGAAGTGAGAGCAGTCTTTAGGCAAATGAAGACCTGTGTCCCCATCGGCAGCCATTTTGAAGTCAGGCGCTGGGCATAGGGTAACATTGGCTGCGGCGGCCATTTTGAGGTCAGGCAAGTGCAAAAAACCTCACAGAACCTTGAAATTCATAGAAATAAGGCGTTACAAGGCCAAGTGAACCCACCTATGCACTCAAGATGCCTGGTGAACCTGATACTTCGCGCCCAGAAGCAACAGGGTCCACCCTGCAAGTCCCGCAACCGCACCCGATGATGTTGGGAGTATCATACCTACGCCCGCCGGAGAACCTAGAATTAACGTCTGGAAACAGTATGGGCCCGAAATGGAAGAGCTGGGCAGACGATTTTGAGTACTTTATGACCGGGTCCCAGGTGCAAGACCCCAAGCAGAAGCTCATAGCACTGCGAAATCTGATAGGAAAGGACATTGCGCATATTATCAAAGAATTACCCGCCACCACTGCCATTTCATATGATGATGTGAAAGGAGCCCTGGATTGGAAATTCCAACACAAACGAAACCTAGACTACGAGCTGTACACGTTCAACCTGGCCTCCCAAGAAAAGGACAAACCAATGTGCGACTTCATCGCTCGCATTCGGCGCCTAGCACGGTATTGCGAATTCGACGCGTTCAACACGGAAGACGCCCTACGACTGCGTATTATTGAGGGATGCCAATCGGAATCACTGCGCTGCAGACTGCTGAAGAAACATTACACACTTGAAGAGATCGAAGAACTCACGCGTATCAACGATCAGGCAGAAGACCACGCTAAGAGAATGGAAGCTAGCAATTCCGAGAAAAAAGAGCAAGCCTTTCGGATGCAATCACATGTAGACTCAAAACGATATTCAGACCGCCGCAAGTCAGAAAGAGCGACGCAGAAGACCCGAGCGACCTCATCACGCCATGGAGCCCGAAGCTATCACACAAATAGGCCCGCCTCAACCTGCTACAGATGCGGTCAAGACTACCCACACTCGGAATAATGTCCTGCCTTTGGACAACTATGCCACCGATGTGGGAGAGAAAATCACTTTGAAGCAACCTGCCAAACGCGCCGGTCGGAAACAAGGACGGCTAAGTCGAGTTCAGGAACCCGCCACCACGCCAGAGCAGTAAGAGGGAGGGAAAGTCGCTCCTCTAGCTCGTCAAAGTCAAGCACTCACTCAACTGTTTCACGTAAATCTCGGAGGTCAACATCTTGGGAATCGTCCTCTCCCACGCCTGTGTCACAAGACAGTGGCGAATATGTCTGCATGGTGTCAGATCCCGACAGACTAAAAAAAATCCACGGCTGAACATTCAAATAGGAAGTCACCCGCCCAAATTTGTCTTAGACTCAGGAGCATCTTTAAATTACATCTGTGCCATGGAATATAACAGCATGAAGCCCCAGCCTAAATTAGAACAAAGCCGCAGTTCGAGTCTACACATGGATGTCCAGGAAACCTCTTCCCTGCCTAGGACAGTTCCGCACGACTCTAACTTACAAAAAACGACAGATCCAAGCACATATCCATGTGATTGATGGTCCCGATGCAGCGGATTGTCTCCTCAGCTTGCTGACAGCAGAGCGTCTCAAACTTGTCGAGCTGTTGTACACCATCGATGATTCCCCGGACAATTTCCCAAACCTATTCAAGGGCCTCTGGAAACTCAACCAATTCCAGGTCAAACTACACATTAATGAGCTGGTGCCCCCGGTAGCGCAACACCATAGAAAGGTACCATTCCATCTACAACAGGCAGTGGATGAAGAACTCCAAGACCTACTGCGGACGGACATCATTGAAAGATCCACAGGGCCCACTCCGTGGGTGTCTCCGTTGGTAGTCGTACCTCAGAAATGTCAAGATAACAAAGTACGCCTCTGCGCTGACATGCGCTCCCCGAACACAGCCATCGAGAGGGCGAGACATCCTGGACCTCATATCAGTGATATGATTGCTCGTCTCAATGGAGCAACCGTATTCTCAAAGCTGGACCAAAACAAGGGATACCACCATTGGAACTACAAAAACAATCCCGTTATATCACCACTTTCACCACCCATCAAGGTCTATTCCGATATAAACGCCTCAACTTTGAAATATCCTCCGCAGCAGAGATCTTTCCAGAGGCCATTCGGAGGGTCATTCAGGGCATCCCAAATGCTTTTAACTACAGCAACGACATCCTAGTGTTTGGGGAGAACCAAGTGGAGCACGACAAAGCTTTGGACCGAGGGTGCCACACCCTACTTAACGCCAACCTCACTCTCAATCCGGACAAGTGCAAATTCCACAAGTCCATGCTCAAATTCTACGGACACATTTTCTCCAAAGATGGCATGAAACCAGATCCCGAAAAAGTGTCTGCCCTCGCAGACACCCCAAAACCACAGGATGTCAGCGACATCCGCTCCTTCCTGGGAATGGCGAGCTACTGTGCCCGCTACATTAAAGACCATGCCACCAACAGCTACCCACTCCGGGAACTCACTCGCCAAGGCCAACAATTTCTGTGGTCATCCGCATGCGAACACGCATTCAATACAATCAAGGACACTGTGAGCACCGCCATCAATCTTGCCTATTTTGACACCAAGCGGAAAACCAAAATTACGGTGGACGCCAGTCCGGTGGGGTTGGGTGCCATCCTGGCTCAGTATGACAGCGACGCAGACCAACGTCACGTGGTCGCTTACGCCAGCCATAGTCTTACAGATACAGAGAAGGCGTACTCTCAGCCTGAGAAAGAAAGTCTTGTGGTTGTCTGGGCCTGTGAACATTTTCACCTGTTTGTATATGGTAAGCACTTCACACTCATCACGGACCACCAAAAGCTCATCACCATCTTTGGCAACCCACGAGCAAAGATGCCTCCACGAATAGAGAGATGGGGCCTCCGATTACAAGACTATATTTACACCATGATTCATAAGCCTGGAAAAGCCGAAAACCCAGCAGACTACATGTCAAGGCATCCGCAACCCCACACGCATAAACGATGCTCGGTGGTGGAGGAATACATTCATTTTGTCATTGACAGTGCACGCCCTCCAGCTGTGCCCCTGGAAGCCATTCAAGCAGCCTCGGCCCAAGATCCTACTGTTCAGGCCATCATAGGTCAAATATGCGACGACTCCTGGAGACACCTTGACACCAGCCACCATGATGCGTCTGCGGATGCTCAAGAACTGATGGCATTCAAGCATGTTCAGGCAGAACTATGAATCAGCACGGATGGTCTACTGTTAAGAGGAGGGAGGATAGTCATTCCTCAACGGCTTCGCCAAGGGATCATCAATCTCGCTCATGAAGGGCACTGAGGAGTTGTAGCCACCAAGAAAGCACTCCGGGAACGTGTCTGGTTCCCGTCTCTCGATCACATGGTGGAAGCCACACTCAAAGACTGTGCCTCATGTCAGCTCGTTGGTCGAGAGGAACCACCGGCCCCTTTGCAGATGTCTGAACTACCCGACGGGTTATGGCAACAAGTGGCTATTGAGTTCTTCGGGCCATTAAAATCAGGCAAGTACATCCTCATCATCATTGACGAATACTCCCGCTCCCCTATAGGGCAGCAAGTGCCCTCCACGAAAGTGTCGGCTGTAATTACCGTCATTGATGAGGCATTCGCGGCATTGGGAATACCTGTAGGAGTAAAGACAGAAAACGGGACCACCGTTCAACAGCCACGAGTTTACTGATTTTGCGAAACACCTCAATTTTAACCATCGAAAAATCACTTCCCTATGGCCCCAAGCCAACGGCATGGTTGAGCGATTCATGGGAACTCTCAAGAAAACAGTTCAGCAAGCGTAACTTGCTCACCGTGACATTCAGCAAGCACTAAACGAAGTGCTGCGGGCGTACAGGACCATGCCACACAGCACCACGAATCAATGCCCTGCCACCTTGATGCTAGGACGAATCCCCCGCACGAGACTGCCGACATCAAACACTGTCATGCAACCCCGACTCGTGACCACCGATCATGACACCCTGGTAAAACTAGACCAGGCGAAGAAAGCTAAGATGAAAGATTATGCCGATCGGCGCAGGCATGCGCGACGGAGAGACATTCATATAGGAAACTGGGTGCTGGTGAAGCAAGACCGCAAGACCAAAGCAGACAGCCAATACCTCGCCCACCCAATGCGAGTCGCTAGTCAAAAAGGGACTATGATCACTGCCAAGTCTGAAGGAAGAAGGATAACTCGGAACATATCCCATTTCAAAAGATATCACTCATCGGCCCATGTTCGTTCTCAAGACAGTGGGTCCAGCACGGACTCGTCGAGCCACAGAGAATACAGTGATGGTGCACATCCTAAGCCAGTGAGGCTAAAGGCGCACAAGACAGGCCTACTCCTGATCAAGCACGAAGCTGTCGCCCAAGAAGGATGATCAAACGACCCACTCGACTCATCGAAGAACTCTGAGAGACAGTAAGCATTATTGTATAAAGGGGGGAGGTGTCGTGTTGTCTGCCTGACCCTATCTGCGTACAGGGCAGGTGGAAGAGGATAGGGAGGGTCAAAGGGACAGGAAGTCAGTTCGGGGTAGAAGAAAGAAGAATAAAGACGTGTGAAACCCCAGCTTCGGGTACGAGTGTCATTGGGGGGGCCTGAGACAGAACACATGTTGCTGGTGCTGTTTGGCTTTGATGATTGTTTGACCTATTTTGTGTCCTGTATTTCGTCTTCGGTAGGTGTACTGTAAATGCTCAGGACCGCACAATTGAATTTAAAATAGAATGTCAAAATGTTTGCATCTGGACGCATTTCTCACATCAATAGATATTACTTCAGCCAAATATGTATTCTTTTTTAGAAAAACACACATCCATGTCTGTCTGCTTTTACTACATATATATCTTTGTGACTTTAATCTTTTGATTGAAACATAAATTAAGAAAATCCGTTGCAAAAGGAATAAATATTTGATTGACGAAAGAGATTCAGAGAAAAAATATGTTCCGCTGTTATACATGTTATATTTAGTTGATGGCTAATCTGTTCATCAATTCAATTTGACAAAAAATTTCAGAGTTACTTCCGCAGAAGTAAATATATACTCAGTAGCTTTCAGGGGCTATCAAATGATGATCCATCCTGTAGCTCAGTGAAATTTCACAAAACGTAGGGTCCTTCTAGTAAACGGAAATAAGTGCTGGACAGAAATATGGCCGGAGCTGAAAATGGAGGCTTTCTAACAGGAAAAGAAGCAAAATCATGGTGTATCACTTCCTTAAGAGGCATGTCGAAAGCATAACACCAAGTAGTTGTTATGGAACTCCTCTATTCACCCAATTGCTGCTGTAAATTCTCATTAGTATTTATATCCTGTGGCATTTTTTGAGATTGGAGTTATGTTTTGATTTTTTGTGTATTTTTTTATTATTCCTTGGATTTAATGTTGTTGCAAACTGTTCATCATCACCCAAACTGTGAAATGAAGTGAGATTAAAGCAGTGTCCTGTTCTGCTGGCGTTGTGGTATGGCTTTGTGGTATTTTTAGATTTCGTACTTTTTTGCATACATGATTGTTACTTTTTTTTTTTTTTTTTTTGTTCAAAAACCTTTATTGGAGCAAGCATAGAAAAGTACAAGAATGGGCCTACAACCTCACGGGCTGGCCGCTAATAACAAGACACAATGCATGAAATAGAAATGTACATCCGTGGTCAGGCACAGCTCGAGATCAAAGCATTACTCTACATATATCACAGAGCAATTAGAATTTTTTATTTTACAAAAAGAAAAACAAACACTAAAAGGCGAATGCACGATAATTAAGGTCAGCCCAAAGGACGGAGGGGACGGTCCACGATCAGGAGAACACACCCAGAGCCCAGAGGCTCCAATCAAGTCGGGAGGGGGGGAGGGGAGCAGCGGGGAGAACCGGTAATATAGAAAAAAAACCCGCATGGAAAGGTTCCGGGAACGCTCGTCTAGGGAGATAGGACAATCTCAGCAGTGCCTACAAGGGGAGCGGTGCAAATATCCCCACGATAATCATTCCACTGGCCCCAAACCTTCGTCCACGCCCTGGGTCTGCCCCTGGCCACATAAACCGTCCTCTCACGAAACATGGACCAGTCCATGTTGTCTTCCCACTTCGAGACCTCAGGGGGCCTGGAAGCGCCCCAGAGTTGCGCAACATCCCGCTTCGCAATCATGTAACCCAGGGTAGCCCACCTGGTCTGGGCCACAGAGTAGTCAGTGGGCTCCCACACATTCAACAGACATCGTCGAGGCTCCGGCCGCAGGGCCACACCCGTCACAGCAGTCATCACCTCAAGCACAGCAGTCCAGTAAGCCGCTACAACCGGGCACTCCCAAAGGATATGTAAAAAGGTCGCACTCAAACCACAACCACGCTTACATAGCCCATCCGAAGAAAAGCCCATCGCTACCAGACGCGGACCCGTGACATAAACTCGATGAAGAATCTTAAGTTGAACCAAACGGAGACGGGCAGGAATGGCCACCTCCTTGGGTGAAGAGAGTGCCGACTGCCAATCCTCGTCGTCCAGTTCCAACCCATCGCCAACCCAAGCCTCCCGAAGTCGGACCAATAAGTCCGTCCGATTATTGATCAATTTCTTGTAAATCAGAGAAATAGTACTATCGGGAAGATGCCCATCAAGGACACGGTCCTCGAGGGGGGAAGATTCAGGCAGGGCCTCATCAGGAACCAAGACTGAGGCGAGGGCGTGCCGGACCTGCAGGTAGCAAAAAAATTCCCTACCACTCAAACCATATTCCGCCTGGAGGGTCTGGAACGACTTCACACAACCGTTCGAGCACACATCACCCACCTTACAAATCCCAATCACATCCCAGCGGTCGAAACCCTTGGTAGACCAAAGTCCGCCCAAACGTTCCGAGGCATAAAGCGGCGTGGCCAACGTCAGGCGATCCTCCCACCCCAAACTCACATTCGCAGCTCGCCATACAGTTACTGCGATCTTGGATGGGCCCACAAGATGGCGCCCGGCCGATCGAGAATAAAGCGCTCTAGTAAAGTCCCCGCCCGGAAGCTGGAGTCTATCCATCTCGAATGCAGGATTACGACCCGGGGAAAACATCACGTGATTAATGGCAGACAACTGGGAAGCCCAGTAATATCGCTTGATATCGGGGAGCGCCATGCCCCCGTCATACCAAGGGATGGTGAGCTTTGCGAGTGCGATACGCGGACGCCCATCCCATATCAATTGCCGTTGAAGACTCTCAATCTCTTGGAAATAGGTCTTAGGAATAGCGTCATAGGAGTTCTGGAGCGCGTAAAGGAATCGCGGCAAGGACATCATTTTAAACAGGGCCGCCCTGCCCAGAGGAGACAAAGGAAGCTTACGCCAACGGGCCACATCCAAGCGCAATCTAAGCAACGGTGGTAGGAGATTACACTCAAAACGGAGCGTCGGGTCCAACGTAATAAAAATCCCTAAATACTTGAAACCCGATTGGACCACCTGAATAGGAAGTCTGCTCGGCAAGGGGGGCAAAACACCCGAAAGAACATATACACAGGACTTGGTCCAGTTAATAACAAGGCCTGAGTTGGCTCCAAAGGAAGCAAGAACGTCAAACAGAACAGACAGAGATTTACGCGGGGAGGTGAGATATAAAAGGATATCGTCCGCGTAAAGCGAAACGCGGTCCTCAAAGTCCGGAGACCAGCGGATCCCCTTGAGGGAAGGTTCCCACCGAAGCCAAGCAGCCAATGGTTCCAAGGCGAGAGCAAACAGTAAGGGAGACAAGGGGCATCCCTAACGGGTACCCCTACCAAGGGTGAAAGGAGCCGAGACCCTACCATTCACCACTACTTGCGCCAGAGGTTCCGCGTACAGTAACCGGACCCAACCAATAAACTCAGGCCCAAAACCAAATTTCTCAAGAGCCGCCCAAAGATAAGGCCACTCCACCATGTCGAAGGCCATGGATGCATCCAACGATGCCAAAATGTCCGGCTCCGTCAGAAGCCCCGCCCTCGCGACCGCGCCGTGAAGACGACGTAGGTTCAGAGCCGTGTTGCGATGCGGGATAAATCCAGATTGATCCGGATTTACCAAGTCACTAATGACCGTCAAGAGACGGGATGCCAGGAGTTTCGCCAATACCTTGGGTTCAACATTTAGCAGGGATATGGGCCTATAGGAGGAACAAAGATCACATGGTTTACCCTCCTTGGGGATGACAACTATTGTGGCCAATCTCTGATCATAAGGGAGAATACCCCGTTCCCGGGACTCCAGAAACATGGCGCGAAGATACGGAGCCACTCTATCGGGACGCAACTTGTACAATTCGATTGGCAACCCGTTCGGGCCCAATGCTTTGCCCGAACGGAGGGAACGGATGGCAGTAGCTATCTCATCAACCGTAAAGGGGGAGTCCAACGCCACACGGTCTAAATCGGAAACAATGGGCAGGGCTATATCACGCAACAAAAGGCGAGAGTCAACCACATCCCTCACAGACACAGGGGTATACACCACACGGAAGTTGTCGGCAAACCGGTCAACTATTCCAATCGGGTCCGTTACACTCACACCACACGCAGACTGAATCACGGGTACCACACGATTAGCTCTCTCCTTCTTATCCAGCCATGCCAGCAATTTACCCGCTTTGTCACCCACATCATACAAACGTCCCTGTTGCTCCCGAAACATCACTTTGGCGGCATCTGTGACCATGGACTTAAAAGCAAATTGTTTCAGACCCAGGGCATGGAGCTTCTCAGGCGTGACACCAGATTCCAAACCCTCCTCCAATGCAGAAATCTCCCCCTCGAGATCAATCACCTCTCTATTCCTCGCTCTCTTAGCCTCAACAATAAGGGAGAGGGCCTGCCCACGAATCACGGTCTTAAAGGCCTCCCATAGGGACACAGCAGAGGAAACCGACCCCTCGTTATCCAGAAAATACGAGTCCAAGGACTTAAGCAAAAGGGTGCGGGTCTCGGGGGAGGTAAGGTACCACGGATTAATGGGGGCCACCCGGCCCACTGCCTCCACCCCAACCTCAAAACGAAGCCAGAGCGGAGAGTGGTCAGAGATACCCCTGGGCAGGTGCACAATCTCACGCACCGCTGGGGACTGAGCCGCAGGCATCAGGAAATAATCCAGCCGAGACAGACTCCCATGGGCCCCAGAGTGAAAGGTGTACTGAAGCTGCGTAGGATGCAAAAGCCTCCAGCAATCCACCAGGCCAAAGGTATCCAAAAATCCACCCAACCACTGCTGAGCCGCCGGGGTATCCCTAGGGGGGTGGCGATCATGGAGGCCGGAGACTACCGAATTAAAATCACCAGCCAGAAAGAGAGTACTATCAGGGAGGTCCAACAAGACACGGCCCAAATCTGAAAAGGTAGAAGTCTGCAAGCCGGGGGGCACATAAACAGTTAATAAGGAGAGGGCACGGCCTTCATATCGACCCACAAGAACAGCATATCGCCCCCGGTCATCCCGAATAACATCATCAATAGCCAGGGGGAGGGAAGCCCGGATAAGGATACCCACACCCCTGGAACCCGAGGTAAACCCCGAATGTGCTACGAGGCGATAGCCCCACCTATTCATTGCATGACAAGCATTGCCCATCAAATGAGTCTCCTGCAGGAAAACAATGTCAGGAGACAAACGTCATATACATTTCAACACCACACTTCGTTTGATACGATCTCCCAGACCGTTAACGTTCCACGAAACAAATCTCAACCCGCTACCCCCATCCCACCCGAAAAAGCCCAAACCCCCCACCAATGAGCATGACCACAAAAAGCAGTACAAATACAGAATGAAGTCGCCTTGAACACAGAACACACAAACAACGAACTTCCCAACCACCCACCCCCAAAATAACAAGAAAACACCCCCCACCCTGCACCCCTGCAAAAAGCTAAAAAGCCACCCTAACCTGCAGTGTGCCTGTCGCCCAAGAACCCCTATTCTACACAAAGACCCCGGAGGAGGAAAGGCTCCGTCCCACCCGCCCCCCGATCAAACCAATGACGAGAAAAAGATCATACATCAAAACACATGTGAGGTAGAGGAACATAAGCTTACATCCCTGGAGAAGTTATACAAAACAAGGCATCAGTCAAAGATGAAATGTTCAGCTCTCTACACCACCTTCAGCACCGCCCGGGTGGGCTTCGGACTCAGTCTCAGGAGGTCGATTAGGCAGGGAGTCTAGCCAGTCATTCACAGCATCTGGCCGATCAAAGAAGAAAGTGCGATCATTATACTCCACCCGCAGCCTGGTCGGAAAGAGCATTGCGTAACGCATCCCCATGTCCCTAAGACGCTTCTTGGCACCACGAAATCCCATACGCTGCTTCTGGACCTGTTGGGAAAAGTCCGGATAAAAGTTCACCGTGGCATTCTCAAAGGCCACCGGGCCCTTCACCCGCGAGGCCTGCAGGATAGCGTCCCGATCTCTATAGTGGAAAAGCTTTGCAACAATAGGTCTCGGCGGGGCGCCTGGCTTGCCCTGGCCCCCCGGAACACGATGTGCGCGCTCCACTGTGAAAAATTTACTAAGGCCAGACGGAGAAAGGTGGTTCTGGATGAGGTCTTCAACCAGGAGATCAACCGAGTGGGGTTCTGGATTCTCCGGCACACCCACCACGCGAACATTACAGCGACGTGCCCTGTTCTCAAAATCCTCCAAGCGCCGGGACATGAAATCGTTCACCCTACGGAGATTGCCAATCTCCGTCTGAATATCAGAGACGTCCGTCGTGAGGCTGGATGATTTGATATCCAGCGACTTCACCTTTTCGTTCGTCTTGAAGAGATCGGCTCGAATCAAATTCACCTCAATTGCCACAGTGTCAAGTTTGTGGGCCAAGGTTTCGTACTGTTGGCCTATGGATTGCCTCATACCAGAAATGGCGCCCATGATGTCCTGCAAAGAGGGCTCCGTCGACGCATCCACTACTTGGTCGGACGCAACGGGACCGGGCAGGGCAGCTCCGGGGGACCCCTTAGAGTGGGTATAACGATCCATAACATTAAATTGAACCGGACCCCCGCGCAGAGGTGTCTTCGTCTTGCGCGTCTCTCGGTCCCCTCTGCCCGCCATTTTGAAGATGCGTCACGAGGAAAGTCACCAGGGTCGACGGACCGGGCACCAGAAATGGAGGCACCGGGACCAAAGGGATACAAGAGGGGTATCACCAGGAGAGAGGCAGCCCACTCCAGGAACAGTGCAGCCAAGGGCCAGACAACCTACTCGTGTCCCGGCCGCAGCTCTGGCCCGACCCTATCACCAATGTCCCAGTCTGAGGCAGAAACGAAACCGAAACTTAAGAAGGGGGACACACAAGACCAATCCCCCTGCCGTTGTTGTTCAACTCCAAGACGGCCTCAGAACCTCACCCAGTCCCGGGCGCACTTCGAGGGCGGAGCCCAAAAGTTCAATTGAACATAATTCAGGCACCCGATGTCCAAATCAGTTTCTGAAAGGTCCAGGTAGATCAGCCCAACGTCCTCTATATGAATCCTCGCAAAAAATCAGGATTAAAGCAGGATATTAAGCCGGGAGCGGCGGGGGTCCGGGGAGCGCTGTGCTCACGCGGCCATCTCGGATGCCCGCCAAGCTCCTCCTCGCCCTTATGATTGTTACTTTTGATAGAGCTTTGAGGATGATGTTCTGATTACTATAAATGTGTATTTTGCAAACTGCAAATGTATCACTCTTAGGAGCATGTGTGATTTGCATTAGCATGTCTTTCTCTAAATCCTTCCTGCAATTTCTCTTACCTTCACCCATTCATGAGTAAGTATTCCCCATTTTCCAACCACTCCCCCTTGTGCCTGCTACCCTTACTACTAAACTGTATACTGGGGCTGATAGCTCAAGCCATAAAGTATTCTGGTTAATACCGGACCCCTAAATTCTGACAGGCTTGAAGGAGGGTGCAAACTTTATGTACCTGGTAATTACTATGTGTAATAAAATCGTACCACGTACCATTGTGATCCCTGGGAAACAGGTGTTTGCACAGGGACTGCAATTTAAATAGGCTGTTTGTAATAAGGCCCAAGGGAGGAGGCTGGTATTCACCGGATTGGTGCTCATGGATGTTGAAAGGCTAGCATCTAATATCCATGAGAGAGCTGACATCCACTCAGGGGACTGGAAATTCACTAACAGGAGTCTGACCTACACCTAGGAATGGGTGCCATAAGCACAAACGTGTTGTCCGCTTTGAAATGTTTGGACTCTGTTGGGATTCATCATAGGAATGCAGTTTCCAGCCCTATGTCTCTTTTTCTGACCCTCGGTTGGTAGTTTCACGTCTTTGGAGAGAAAGGGGCGCACTCTGATTACCAATTAAGTGTTTAGCTCATCCTCCATGGAGATTATGAGCAAACAGGGACAAGAGAGGAGTTCTCACTAGTTGCCCATTCAGTTCAGGGCTCCCCCATGAAATCAGACCCCTTCCTTCAGAAAAGAAGGTTTACAACTGTATTTGAATCCCTCAATTGGGATACATACACCAGAAATAAAAACCTTTAAGTGCCTCCTGATCCCCATCTCTGGTGCCCCACCTAATTGTGCTCTTCCATTTTAATGCACTTATCTGTGTCCACAAAATATAATTTGCATGCGAGACACAGTACCTCACCAAGGACTGACTGGGGTGCCCTTAGTGTTCCTCCACACTTTAATCAATACATCTGCAGAGGGGCCTGTGGGAGTCCAGAGAGAAGCTGCAGCAGAGAAGGAAACTGGAAGCATGCTTTAACATTTATCAACGCCAATCTAACAAGGAGGTATATTAACAATACCAGCGAAGCTGACCTTAATCAGGGTGGGCTCCGTGAGGTAAAGTTGCTGACATGGCGCCTGATAGGAAGGGCTTTAGTAGGCAGCCTGCCCATTCATGTGCTGTGACATAGGAAATTGTAGATATCGTCGGCAAAGACTCATGGTGAGAGTACAGTGAGCATGACTAGGGTTTCCACCTCTACTACCCCCAATCCAGTCATTCCACCCAGGTCATAGGGTGTGGGCCAGAGGAGCAACTTGAATCACAAGCTAACCAAAAACAGGGATGATCATGAAAAATGGAAATACCTGCAACAATGCATGGTTGCAATGCCCTAGTTGAGGCTTCTCAACTTTAATTGTAGTATACACAAATTGATGGATAGAATGCTAGAATTAATCGCACCCACTGGTAATTACTTGGGGCCACATCCCTGTTCATCGCTAATTTGAGCATCATGTATATATAAAACACGGATACCCCAATACTAAAGCCTGGGGTAGTATACGTTTAAGGGAAGCAATGGTTCATAATAGGCCAATCAGTGCAACATGTATTACATTAACTTCGAGTGAACATCAATGTTACCTACTGCGTCATATGGCGAAACAATATATTTATTTTTTCATAAATAGATAGGGCAATCATGTGGCGGGACACATCTGCACATTACAAGTTAATTCATTTATTTCACAGAATTCAAAAGCATATATTTAAAATTTAGATAAATACGGTGAGCATAGATAAGTGAAAAATAAGTGTGCTATGATAAGGATTCATAAAAACATACATCGCATTGACAACATAAGAAAACTTCTTATACACTTTTTATATAGATTTAGGAGTTTTTATTGTAAAGAGGTCGACGGCGTTTCAATCTCAATTATTCGAGATCATCATCATGACTGGTGTAAGCACCTGGTATATCGCATTGACAACAGAAGAAAACTCCTTATACACTTTTTACATAGATTAAGGAGTTTTATTATTCGAGATTGTCTTCAGGACTGGTGTAAGCACCTGGTATTCTACACGTCTTGTAGTAGACATATCAATCAGTCGTAGGCAGAGTGGAGGGCTGTGGATGCCCAGAGAGAGATGCTGTTGGGGATAAGTATTCCACCTCGCATGGATGTAGTGAGGCTTCCATGCGAGTAGGTGGACGCGCATGAGTGCTGCTACTTTGCGATTTTGCATGCTGAGCTCTTAATACTCTCCAAAAGTTTCTGTATTTTAAATATTTTAATTTTGTGTTGGCGCATTCCTTAACATTTCAATATAGAATTGACGTACCTGCAACACTTAGCCCTATTTTCTGGCTGGCATCTTAGGCAAGTAACATCGCCTTCTTTCACAGTTCCCTGGCATTACTGCTGGTAGTGGCCCTCCCCAGTCTAAAGCGGGATCAGCCAGATTGATTTGAGGGAGTAGGCCACTTACGGTTGTAGCGAGGTTGGCGGTCTAGTCGACCAGCCTCTGCTACAAAACCGGATGCCGAATGGAACCTGCAGCGGATGTGTGCAGTGGGCGCGCCAGCGGCAAGCCCATCTGAACCCGTCCGCGCCCTTCATCGCCAGGAGACAGGAACCCTGCCCTTCTGATCCCAGAACAAGATTTAAGCATCAAGAAGATCTATACTAGTAGTGACCTGCTGAAACTAAGAGGACACCTACAACTTGGTTACAATTGGCAGAAACAAGTAGAGAGCTTTAGCTATCTAGAGGGTCCTTTCGCCTGCCGAGCATGTAGGTTTCAGAGTCTGGCCATGGACCTTGAACCCACCGAGTTGAGGGGCTGCCTTATACCACAGAGGTTACCGCTGCCCTTAGAGAGGTGAGATGGAAGTTAAGTAAAATCCACACATCTCTTATACAAGAGTGGAAAGGCTTTCTTGGCAACATCAGATCACTCCAGAAACATGCAATAGAAATATGAGGTCTGTTGAGAAACCGGACTTAGGCTTCCTGACTGAGACATGGTTAAAACCTAGCTCCATTCCTGCTATTACTCTAGCATTCCCAGAGGGATATCAGATTCAAAGGCTCTATAGACAGCACAAAGTGGGAGGAGGGATAGCCATTGTCTACAGTGACCAGGGCACAGTCACCGTTCTGGAGCAACGTAGTAATACAAAAATTGAAATCATAGTTTTTCGGATTGATTTATCTCCACAGTTTAGTTGGAAGTGAGACCTAGTTTATCGTCCCCCGGGCCCCATCACGTATTTCTTGATTCAGCTGGTGGAATTAATAGCATTGTATGCGGTTTCCTCCAAGAATTTTCTCCTACTGGGAGATTTTAATGTGCATAGCGAGTGCGTGGAGAATGCGGAAGCAGTGGCTTTTCTGGCCGATCTCGCAGCATTAGATATAACTAAGATTAATGATGGTCCGACTCATATAGCTGGCCATACATATTGTTTTTACTAATTCGCCCCATATTATCTGTGAATCTCTACGACCCGTTAGCTGGTCAGACCATGCATTTGTTGATTTTAAGATGCAGGGACCCAGAGGCCAGGAAAATATTGGCTCTGATTCCAACCGTCTGTTTAGACAGTGATATAAAGTCACTCCTGAGGCCTTCTCAGCTATTTTCCAGCGTTATGGGATGGAGAACATGAAAAGGTAGAGGAGGGATTAGTCCACTTTAATGATCTGGCAAAAGCAGCGATTGACCAATTCGCCCCCTTAAAAACCTTCAAGGGTAAGTCTAGATGGGCCCAAGCAGCCTGGTTTACTTCTGAATTACGAATTGGGAAAGGCCACTGCAAAAATCTTTAAAGGCTGTAGAGGCGGACCCACAACATTATGGACAGAGAAATATATAGGACATCTCTGGCCCAAAATTATAAAAACATAAAAATAGCCCAGAAGACTTTCATTGCCCAGCAGTTTTCCCAGGCAGGGAATTCTCCTAAAGCTTTGCACCAGAGCCTTAAATAATTTACGAACCCCAAAGCGTGTGATCTGGAAGAACCTCCATCTCAAGCTTTATGTGACACCATAGCTGATTATTTTGAGCAGAAAATCGATTTGATTTACAATAAGATCTCTACAGTGGGCAATACAAAGTTGGGCATGACCCATGACCACCTTCCATGTAAGCTGGGCAAATCCTTGCCCCTCTGACCTGCGAAGAGGTAGAGACCTTACTACAAACTGGAAAATCAGTCTCCCCACTCGATATTATACCAGCCAAAATATCTGCCTGCCTTGCAAAACAACTGACTGCTCCAATTTGCTCTCTCCTGAAGGCATCGTTAAAGGAAGGCCATCTACCATCTGAATGGAAGGCAGCACAGGTCCTCCAACTATGCAAAAATACCAAGGTGTCTATGAAAGATCTGTCAAATCTGCGTCCCATATCCCTCCTCCCATTCGTGAGCAAAATCTTGGAAAAGCACATCAATAAACATCAGTGAACCCATGTTGATTCTTCAGGTAGCCTGGATGTGTCGCAATCAGACTTTAGCCCTAAACGTAGTACGGAGACAGCCCTAGTGGCTGTCACGGAGAACATCAGGCTAGCACTAGACAGAGGACAATCCACTCTTCTGGTGCTATTAGATCTCTTGGCGGCCTTCAACACAGTCCACCACCAGATTATGCTTAGAAAACTAGAGGAATCCGGGATAAAGGGAGAGGCCCAGTGGTGGATGACTAGCTTCCTTTCTAACCATTGCCAGAGAGTCAACCTGGGACCTTATAGGTCTAAGACCAGGAAGTTGACCAAGGGAGTACCGCAAGAATCTTGTCTAAGTCCTACGTTATTCAATATCCATGTTGCTCCCTTGGCCGATCTCATGAGGACATATGAGTTTGTGCCAACATCATACACTGATGATACCCAGCTTACCTTCTCTTTCAATATACTGTCCACAACTGCCCCGACCATCTTCTCTTCTGGCATGCTAGCAATACCCCAGTGGATGTGTACCAACTTTCTCCAACTAAATGCCGGAAAGACAGAGATTATGCTTTTCGGAGCGGCCACATTGTTGTGGACACCAGAGTGGTGGCCAGGGGAGCTGGGTGTCTCTCCCGCCTCTAAGGCACCAGTAAAAAACCTGGCGGTTCGCATTGAGCAGAAATTGAATATGAAGGAGCAGGTGATCTATACTGTGAGTTCATGCTTTCATGTGCTGAGTCTTTTGAGACGAGTATTTCCCTTCCTCCCTGACCATATATGGAGGACTCTTATCCAGACGTTAGTGCTGAGTCGCTTTGACTATTGTAATGCTTTATTGATTTCGGCTAACGAGGCTTCGTTGGATCGCTTACAAGTAGTTCAAAATACAGCGGCACGATTAGTACTGAATGCCCCTTGTTGATCATCCTCGAGTCCACTGCTGCGGCAGCTCCATTGGCTTCCGGTGCGTAAACAAATACAATTCTAAATCCCTTCTCAAAGTTCCTCGGATTAATAAGTCAAAGGCCGGGGGGAAAGCCTTTTCATATCTTGCTCCACGGAACTGGAACTCGCTCCTGATTGCACTAAGGCTTTGCTAGGACCATCTTCATTTTAGAAAATCCCCGATTTTTTTTCTGTTCTAGATGACTCACATAGCACCAGCACTGTCACGTCTCTCTATTAACGCAGAGATACCCCTTCAGGGGTGATTCAGGCGCTATATAAATAAAAAAATAAATGGACAAAGGGTCCAGGGGAACTGGTGCCCCATTGTGTCTGGATAGGCAGACACCACTGCAGAGTCATTTGGGCGGCATTGGTGATATGAACAAAGACCATGTGAGTCAGTAGATGGGACGGGTGACTGCTTCGTCTGCGAGTGGAGACTGACTGTTGTTGGAGTTAAGATTGATGTTCACTTGAAGTTAATTTAATACCTGTTTGACCGATTGGCCTATTATGAGCTATTGATTCTCTTAAACACAACTTGAGCCTTATGGCACCTCAGGGGGGCCCAGCTATATGTAAATCATTTTCGACACTGATCAAATAGGAACAGTCCATCCTGAACTGCCAGGCCATGTCTTCCCTGAACTGTTAACAACCAATCTTTTGCCCAGAACAAGGCTCATTAGTTAGGTACAGCTTGAAATGGAGGGCACCGCTAGGATTATGCTATACTACTCTTTGCATTTAAGTAAAAGAACAACAATGAATAATCTTTGGCTCTCGCTCCTTTGGCAAGTGGTCCTTTAAAATAAGTACCACTGGTAAAAAGTCCCAGTAGGCATAAATAAATGCTGATGAAGGGCATCAGAAATCATGGGCACACATTAGGTACTACCTGGTTGCTGCTCTTGGTTCAGTCCCTGAAGCATCTCAAATAATTAATTAGGTGTATTATAAACTAGCCATTAAATGTGTGTGTAGTCAATTTGCTCTCTGAATCTGAAACTAACATCGAATCATTTTTATGTGCAAATAATCAGTCCACTAGTAATTCTCTATGTCTTTTTTCTATGTGACTAAATAACAACTAGAGAGGAAGGGATGCTGGAACGCTCCTATTCCCCTCAATTAAGGATACTTATCAACACCTATGTGAATCATGATGCAAATATCTCATGTTTTGCGAGCAACAAGACATATGACAATCGCCTTTGGAGCCTCCACTTTGCAATCGTGCGCCACTACTCATTGGGATGTTTTGGTTGAATTCAACAGTCGAAGACAAGTAATGATTCCTAATTTTTTTACAATTAATTTTTGGCTATTTACCCAGTTGCAGTTTTAAATAGTACATTTCTCTGCTATTTACATGGCTGCTGGCTAAATAGCAAAGATCGTGCACTATTTGACCAGTGGCCATATAAATAGGTAACAGCATTTTGTTATTTACCTGGCCCCCTACTAATTAGCAAAGATTGCATACTGTTTGCCAGGAGGACATGCAAACAGCAAAGAAACTTCACTATTCACCCGGCCACCAACTAGATAGCAGAGAGTATGTATTATTTGGCCCATGGTCATACAAATAACAAAGAAACTTCCCTATTTACCTGTCAGCCAACAACATAGCAGAGACCATGATGTATTTGGTCAGTGGCCCTTCAAACAACAAAGATACCTCACTATTTACGCAGCCACTGACTAAATAGCAGAGATCATGTACTATTTGTGCTGTTGGCTAGATAGCGGTGATCATGTACTATTTTGCCAGCTACCATGCGAACAACAAAGAAACATTTACTTATTCGGCTGCAGCTAAAACAGTAGAGAGCATGGACTATTTAATCAGCAACCATGCAAGAGGTAAAATACTTCACTATTACCTGTCCTTTGAATACATAGCAAAGTTTATGTACTATTTGCCGACAGGTGTGAAAATAGCAAAAAAAAAGTTAATTACTTGTCGCTGAGTAAACAGCACAGATTATGTAAAATTTGGCCAGCAGGCATGTAAATTGCAAAGAAGCTTTACTATTTACCCGGCTGCTGACTAGATATCAGAGATCATGTATATTTAGCCCGTGGGTGCTCCTTTGGATGAGCAAACAGCAAAGAAGTCTCACTATTTAACTGGGCGGCGATTAGATAGCAGAGATCATGTACAAGTGGCCAACAGCCATCAAACAGCAAAGCTTCAGGAGCTGCTATTCAGCTGGTTATTGGATAAATAGTGACGTTTCTTCACTATTTACTTGGCTTCTGGCTAAAAAGTAGACATTATTTTACAATGTTCCTTGTTGCTGGCTAAATATTAATGGTTACATAAGTATTTGTGTAGCGGACATTCACCCCGAAGGGTATCTTGGCACTAAATAACAGATATCTATAGATGCCCAAATCAGTTTACCAACCTCAGAAGGATGAAAGGGTAAGTGGACCTGTTGGGATTTGAACCTGTAACTATGAGGTCGAACACATGCCCCCGTCAGTGGATGCATTAGTCCACTATGCATTAGTCCCACTAAGCCACCAGACGTGGCTGGTACCAATTTTTGACCCTCTGTGATTGGTTGTAGTCACATGATTCTGCACTGTTTGGCCACCAGCAGTGTAGTAGCAGTAAACTTCACTATTTACCTGACTGCTTGAATAAATACTAGAGTTTCTGCATTGTTTGCCAGCAGCCTTACAACTAACAGGGAAACTTCACTATTTACCTGGCCACTGTCTAATTAGCAGCTGTTATGTACTATTTAGACAGCAGTCCAGCAACAACAGACACTTCACTCATTACTCGGCTGCTGGCAAAACTGAAGACAATATTTACAATCTGGCCAGCAGCACACAAATAGCAAATACATGTAATTATTTTTCTGGATGCAGGTTAAACAGGAGAGTGTATGTACTATGTCACTGATAGCCTGGCAAATAACAAAATAAACAATATTTACCCAGCTGCTGGCTAAGTAACAGAAATGATGTGCCGCTTGACTGGTGGTCTTGAAATTTAATTGGAAACTTCATTGTTCATCCGGTGGCTTGCTAAATAACAGGCAGTGTGTTCAACTTAGCCAGGCCAGTAGCAGAGAAACGTTACAATTTAACTAGCTAATGTTTCAATTTTTTATTATTATGCCTTATGCAGATTTTGTCAGGTACTTACCACTAGTTAGAACTGAAAAAAAAGCAGTAGTTATATTTTGACATCCATCTCCTTGTAAAACGTAGGGCCCTGATGTATTATTCCTTCATTTGCAAAATGTGGTTGCAAATTGCACACATGCTGTTTGTGAATGGAAGAGTATTTTACAAACTACATATAAACTATCACAGTGTTTCACAAAATGCCTAATCACAGGGCATGCCAGAATTACCTGCCTAGTTAATATTTA
This sequence comes from Lissotriton helveticus, assembly GCF_964261635.1. Taxonomy (NCBI): domain Eukaryota; kingdom Metazoa; phylum Chordata; class Amphibia; order Caudata; family Salamandridae; genus Lissotriton; species Lissotriton helveticus. Next base: position 1,132,186,890 of record NC_136069.1, on the reverse strand, counting down.
TTAGGCAGGTGCCAATTTGCATCCCTCTGTGATTGGTTGTAGTCACAAGATTGGTGGTTTGCAAAGGCTGCACACAACCATCCCTATGACTGTATTCCAAAATGGAAAACGTTTTTTTTTAAAGCAGTTTGTGTTCCTTAAAGGAGCCAGTGCTGCTTTAACCCCAAAACAGTTTTACATTTTAAACATCTTCCTTCTGAGGCTTTCAACATGATTTCCAAAGGGGAAAGGTTCTAAGGGGACCCCTTTCCCTCTGTAAATCGTTTCCCACCTCTGCTCCAGGGTTGTTAACTCATCAAAGGTTGCCGACAGCAATGTCAGTCATAAACTATCAATAAATTCCTTTCTGAAAAAAAACGGGAGGGGGCAACACCTTTCATGACTCCTCCTATTTGCAATTCAGAAACAATCACAAATGTCCTTTTACTAGTCAAAATAATTTTCCAGCTCATAAAGGTTTTTTTTTACAGAATGATAAGCAATTTTGTGGACCCCAACCCTGTGATTTTGCAACATGAGGCCGTAGTGTTAAAATTGGCTTACATGCAATCGCTAACTTATAGGTAGGCATGGGCAAAATTTTTATTACGCCAGAATAATCAAGTAATTTCAGTAATGCTGCATTACTCCTGTGATACAAAACTACTGAAAATTATGTGATTATGCCACCTTGTGTAATTATGAGTAAAACGGGGCAAAAATCCTACCTCAGGAGCATGGGAACAATGAACTTAGGGGCATATTAACAACGGCCAGCGATAATTATCGCTGGCCGTGCTTAGCAATAATTATATTATCGCAGGCTATCTCTGATATTTATCGCCCTGCTAGCGCGTAATTACCAACGCGTTACTCCAGGGCAATAAAAATTCCAGAGATAGCAAGGTTATCGCCCTTTTGCAGAGAACATCGCTGGTTTTCCAGCGTTGTTCCCTGCAAAAGGGAGATAACCTTGCTGATACGACCCACAGGGCCGTATCAGCATATTCCACCCACTATGTTAGAGATGACTAAGTCAGGATTTTAGCAGACCCTAGATTTTGGCGAAAACTGCAGTTTTCACCAAAATCTAATGTGTGCTAAAATCATGTGGGCTACCTTGTAAATAATGTGGTGTAAATATCAGCAATATGTGCAAGGTAGTCCATCTGGGGTACGCCCAGTAACGCCCACTTTGCATCTCATTGGAGATGCAAAGGGAGGCTTTGGGAAAAAGGGTGCTAACATGCGATTATGCATGTTAGCACCCTCTAGTAAATAGGGTGCTGGTTTTATCTCCGCTTTTTTGGCTTTGTAAACCAAAAAAAGCGGAGATAAAGCCCTTGTGAATATGCCCCTTAGTGACTGCAAGTGTCAGATGGCTGCTGCTGTTCCTGTTTGTTGCATTTAGCACCATTTTCTTAGCACAAAATGCATCCTCAGGTATGTTTTGAATGTGATGCCGCATTTTGCGTTAAATGCTGGGTTACATCTCTCATGAAATTTTGTTGTTTCCACATAATTATTCTACAACAAATTACACAGACTACCCCCACCCCTACTTATAGGCCTTAAGGTAGAAAATGTTTGAGTGTTTCCAAGTTATTTTGACAGACATGGCACAGAATGGCACTCCATTGTGCCATGGCCCAAGACACAGACACTTGGGATGCCCTTTATGGAGCTGTCTCATGCTTCATGCATGCTCCTACTCCTTTACGTTTACCTGTGGAGGTACCAAATGATAAAGGTAATTAAAGCTACTGCAAGACTAGTTGAAGCTGTTTACTCTTCTAAATCTATACAATGGCTCTTACTCACAAAGCAAAATCACAAAGGCTCCATGTTATCAGAACACCTGTTTTTTTCTGTAGTAAATCAGTACATTCTGGAATTAATAGTTATGGTTCAATTCAATTAGGAAAATCAGATCAAAACACCTGAAACCAATGATTTGTAACAGAAAAAAGCCAGGGATGAAAATGTTGTATCCCAGTGACACGGGGCCATCATATGTTTAGGGGGAGTTTATCAAAATTAAAACAATTGCATAGAGCTCCTTATGACGTCATTAACACTGTATAATTGAGAAGCTTCATTGCAATCTCATGATGGAAGAAAGAAAAACTATGGGTCTGAGTTACACTTTGGGGGATGGCTTTGACTTCATCAGTATGGTGGACAACACCTTTGCCATCCTGAGGAATCTATTCCTGCCAAAATCTGTGTTGTTCAGCTACTCATTGAACAATTCTCTCCATTTACAGCAACTGCTATCATAGTAGTTCCTGTCTATGTAGGCAAACTTTGATGGGCAATGCCGTCAGACACAATGACTGTCAAACATTTCAACTTCAAAGAGGGCATTTGTTTTGAAAAACAAAAAACTAATGGCCCCCACACTGTAAGGGTTTCTTCCCTGGTTTTGCTGCTCATTATTTTATTTTCTATCCCTTACTGCCAGGTGTTATCCTAAATAGTGTGGATGGTGTAAAGTCCATCCTTCAATGACCCATACACCGGCAAAGCTGCCAAAGAAAGTATTCCATTGAGGAAGCATGAGCAGTGGAATGAGAATATAATTAATTGAACTTGATTGTCGCTCGTAGTCGCGGACTTTAGGAGATTGGTGCAGTCTCTGTTCGAAGCCTGGGGAACCTGCCTTCTTGTTTGCCTGCCTGGACCCTTGGAATGCTGTACCGGAGCTGATTGCTTTGAGGAGGGTAGCGGAGCGGGACTGTGAGTCCCAGCAGTCTTTGCGGCGCCTCCATCGGCCGCACCTGGTGACTCTTCCCGCCCCCGCCTCACAGGTCCTTAACACGACTCGCGGCCCCCGCTTCGCGGGAGCCGCTCGTAGTCGCGGACTTTAGGAGATTGGTGCAGTCTCTGATCGAAGCCTGGGGAACCTGCATTCTCGTTTGCCTGCCTGGACCCTTGGAATGCTGTACCGGAGCTGATTGCTTTGAGGAGGGTAGCGGAGCGGGACTGCGAGTCCCAGCAGTCTTTGCGGCGCCTCCATCGGCCGCACCTGGTGACTCTTCCCGCCTCACAGGTCCTTATCACGACTCGCGGCCCCCGCTTCGTGGGTGCCGCTCGTAGTCGCGGACTTTAGGAGATTGATGCAGTCTCTGTTCGAAGCCTGGGGAACCTGCCTTCTCGTTTGCCTGCCTGGACCCTTGGAATGCTATACCGGAGCCGATTGCTTTGAGGAGGGTAGCGGAGCGGGACTGCGAGTCCCAGCAGTCTTTGCGGTGCCTCCATCAGCCGCACCTGGTGACTATTCCTGCCCCCACCTCACAGGTCCTTATCACGACTCGCGGCCCCCGCTTCACAGGAGCCGCTCGTAGTCGTGGACTTTAGCAGATTGGTGCAGTCTCTGTTCGAAGCCTGGGAAACCTGCCTTCTCGTTTGCCTGCCTGGACCATTGGAATGCTGTACCGGAGCTGATTGCTTTGAGGAGGGTAGCGGAGCGGGACTGCGAGTCCCTGCAGTATTTGCGGTGCCTCCATCAGATGCACCTGGTGACTCTTCCTGCCCCCGCCTTCACAGGGTGAAGCGCGGGCAAAGCCCGGGCCAAGGGCGGGCCCGTTTTAGCCCGTTAAAGACCGTGTAAGACCGGACCGGGCCCCCTCTCTAACCCTGTTTTTATATGCCCCATGAATAGTATGTATGCTCTACACTTGTATTGACATATTTTGAATCTGCTCCTTAGCTAATATAAGTGTTAGTTTGGGATTGTATATTGTGTTACTTCAGCATCATGACTACACGTGGAAGCAGGAGTAAAACAGCTGCAGAAGGGGGTCAGATAGTAGGTCCCATAGACAACTTTCTTATAAGGGCGAACTCCTTCATAGACCGGGGAATTTCCGACTTTGAACGCAGAGTATCCCAAGACTTAGCCTTGGCTTTGGAGAAAAGATCTTCCTTGGGCCACCTTGCGACTGTTAGAACACCTGAGCAGGTCAGGAAACTTCCCCCCATAGAAGTTCGTGCTGATGTGCATAGCCTACCAAATGTGGTGGACTTATCAGCATCAGAACTTCTGTCTGACTCCCAAATAAGTCTGGAACTGGAAAGAACTCCAGATTTATCTATTCATACCACACCAGAGGTAACAAGACAGCTGAGGGGAAAGAGGGAGGGCGCTGTAAGGAAAAAACGGGACAAACGGAAAACTATAATGGCTAAGAAGACACATGAGCCACTTAAAAATCAGGGGGAGAGTTTCCAAACTGTACAGAAGGGGGGAAAAACAGGAATATTGAGCCACCAAATCCTGTAACAAGTGAGTTCTTGGGAAATGAAAGCACTGAGGCTTTGATTAATACGGTAGGGGGAGAAAATGACAAAGTGGTAGATAACCAACTTCTAATACAAATGGGAGAGTTATTTAAATCTTATCTCTCCCCGATAGAAATTAGATTACAGCATATTGAAAAACATCTAGCTGAATTAACTGCCCTCTCAAAAAGAAAAAACTCATCAACTCCTGGGATATCAAAGATTGGGGGAAACAAACTATTTACCAATAAATCAGCGGGTCCACAAGTAACAAAATCTGCGGCAATAGGGCTAAATGTAACATCAAAAACCCCTGCAGCAGCAGAGAAGAAAACTATAGATAACCCCAAAGAACCCACTGTACGGTCAGGAGGTTTAGTAATACCCCCAAAGCTCCTCGGACAGACGTTAATAGGGATTCTTACAGGGGAGTTACCAATAGTAGACTCACTGTTAATCTCCCCCCCGAGGCTAGCCCCTTTGTGGTGGTGATGACTGGCGTCCCGGAGTTGCTAAACACCACAGAGGAACCTACCTGGGCACTAAAGAACAAGGTCCAATATTGGCTTAATAAAAATCGACCATTACCACCCTATTGGACGAGTAAGATCCTAATGGTTCGAAATGCTCCCTGGGTGGGGCATGGAAGGAAATGAATCCAGGGTGACTGCGTCCTAGTTAATTTTAAGGATCCACACACAGTGAATCATATTTGTTCATGGGGTACCCAAGACAACAACGAAGGCATAGATACAAAACTACTCTTTTTTTTATCCCCCTGGGTCCCAAAATGATCTTGCCAATGAAGAGAATTGGCATAGAGTAGGCCACCGAGACTTAGGAAGAGAGTGGGAGGATTGGGGAGGTAATCCCACCAAATATCCTACCAGGGAGGATTGGGGAGGAAATTCCACCAGATATCCTATTAGGGTACCAGTTTCTAGGGATACCTGGAGAGGAATCCCAACTACGAACAGGTATAGCTGTCTGGAGATGGTCGATTGACCACCAGCATCAAATGGGCCTTTGATTGGAGATCGGGCGCTTCTTGACTGTACCCCACCACAGGGTGGGAGAGTTAACATCAGACCGGTAGAATCGGTCCCTCTGGCTGCAGACACTAGCCTAATGGTAGCAATTCCGGGAGTGAGCGACGCAACTCAGTTGAAAGTTACAGTACCCCTGGAGGAAGCAGATAGTTCAGTTGAGGGTTACTCCTTTGGCTTGATCTCAAGGAACATAGCTGGTCTCTCACGGAGGTTAGAGGACCCGGTATGGTTAAAATTTGTCAGATCTTTCGATATAATCTGCCTCCAGAAGACTTGGAGCAGAGGGGACCTTGGCCTGGATGGCTATCAAATTTTCAATGTTTGTGCTGAACCCTCACATGCTAGAAGAGCCTCGGGCGGTCTTATGACAGCTATTTCGGTAAAGCATAATAGGATAAAAACTGTCACACTGGCGGACTCTCCATGGTACCAATTGCTTGTGATTAAGGACTTATTTCTGGTGCCTTTGCTTTTAATCAATTGGTACTATAATATATTCGATTCCCATGTTACAGTGGTTATTGAAAAATTACATGATGAGATTGTTAAAGTAACCAATACTATATTTCCTCTTTTTATCATGTGGGTAGGTGATTTTAACTGTAGTTTGTGTAAATTTAGTGGCTCCAGAGTTTGTGGTTTAGTAGATCTAAATGATCAGCCATTTGCACACTTTAAGCACTCAAAACAAGGAGAGGCCTTAAATAATATTATAGTGATTAATGACCTTTGTGCCCTGGATATGTCCAACTTTTCAAGGCTTCTGAGTATCCCTACCTTCCATGGTACGGGAGGTCAGATGAGTGCAATTGATTTTGCTTTAGTCTCCAGAAAATATACTCATCTTATCAATGATTTTCAGATTGAGGCAAACCCAGCTAGTGACCATAACCCCCTAATTCTGAGCCTGTGTCCCGTTTTCAAGTGAACGCAGTCTGTGGACCATCCAATCAAATTTAGCCAGAATCAGGGGGTCACCTTAAAGTGGGATAAAGTAAAGTAAAAGTCCACATTTGTAAAGCGCACAATCACCCGTAAGGGTCTCTAGGCACTGGGGGCCGTCGGGAAGATTAAGCGAGCTATTGCCCAGAGTCACATGGTGCTGGGCTAACCTGCCGCTGGAGCCGGGGATCGAACCGTGGTCCCCAGATTTCAGTGTCAGTCGCCCTGGCCGCGGCGCCACACCTCTTCCTCAATAAGGTAGATGTAAGTCACTTAGAGGCAGAGATTTTCAAAACAAACAAACAAAGGTTAGATGCTTGCTTAACCCCCTCAAATGAGCCAGACGTAGTAATCAAGAACTTCGAGGCTCTTCTAGGTAATGTGGCTTCCCACCTCCTAAAAACTGTGGGATCAAAAAAGGGAAATATTTGTAAATGGTTTGATGCAGAATGTTCTAGAGCACACTCTAGACTAACGAAGGCACTACATCAAGCCCCACGGGATAGGGAGTTGGTCAGAAGGGCACGGAAAACCTATAGAGATGTCATTATTAAGCGTAAATTAGATTTAAAGAAAAAATCCATGGGATGATTTAGGCAAAGCCTCAGAGTTAAAGGACACCTGACTCTTTTGGAAGGTAATAAACCGCCCTTTCTTAACCCCTTCGATGCTCATGACGGAACGGTTCCGTCATGAGCGTCGGTTGAGCTGTGCTCATGACGGAACGGTTCCGTCATGAGCCCATAGGCTCATTAGAACGTTCAGCACAGCGCAGGAATCTGCGCCGCGCTGAAGGTGTTAAAAAGTGAAGAAAAGGATACTATGCAGGTCCATATCCCAGGGGACACCTGGGAAGCACATTATGGGAACATTTTTAATCCAAAAGGGGCACCCCTGCCAATTGTCAATGAGGGGATTTGTGATTTTAACCTGGAGTCAGCAAATATGCTTAGCCTCTCATTGACTCTTCCTGAGGTAGAGGCCGAATTAAGAAAAGGCACCCCACTAAAGGCTCCAGGACCGGACTCAGTCCCTCTGGACCTTTTTAAACATAATATAGAGGTGTGGGCACCACTGTTATTACTTTTGTTCAGAGCAGTTGTGGTAGGACGCATCCCGACTTCATGGCAAGAGGCGGTATCGGTTCTGATATTTAAAAAGGGCAACAAATGCGACCCTTGTTGTTACAGACCAATGTCGCTAATAGATGCGTCTTGTAAATTGATGGGTAGGGTGATTCTGGCCCGCCTGGAAACCTGGGCCGAGTCAACTGATATTATTGTTGATTCCCAATACGGGTTTAGGCGGGGAAAAGGCACTACCGAGCAGTGCCTAAATTTGGCATTAATCATGAGTAAGTACATGAGGGCTAAGCGTGGTTGTATCCACTTGGCCTTCATGGACTTATCCAGCGCCTTTGATACTGTATGTAGAAATAAATTGTGGCAAATGATGGAGTCTATGGGGTTCGAAGAGTCGTTGGTCACCCTCCTCCGCAGACTCCATGCGGCCACAACAGTAAGTATCAGATTTGGCCCCGCCGGGGAGAAGACAAAGTCTATACCATCGACCGAAGGTGTTCGCCAGGGGTGTATATTGGCTCCTTTTTTGTTCCTGTTGTACACCAATGGTCTGGAAGCTTTTCTGTTGGAAAGCTGTGTAGATTTCCCCCAGGTTAATGGTAAGCGGATACCGATGTTATCTTATGCAGATGACACCTTTTTAATGACCCTAACTGCCAACAGCATGCAAACTTGTTTGAATGCCTTTGATACTTTCATGCAAGGATTAGACCTAAGGGTCAACTTCACAAAGTCCTTCACCATGGTCTGCGGCCCAAAAGGGGTAAAATCTCGCAGGCTTATGGTGAAGGACTCAACCATTGGGAAAGTTGATAGTTTTAATTACCTGGGGAATTTATTTAATAAAACCCTGAGCTAGGATCCTTTAATATCGGCCCGTGTGCTAAAGGCTACCCAAGCCGTAGAGGCTATCTTTCGCTTTTCAAGCAAATTGGGTCAAAAGCCGGTTGCAGATTTAAAATCTTTATATAAAGCAAAATGTATCCCAGTTGCAACATACGGTGCGGGCGTGTGGGGTACACAATCCTGTAACAAAATCCAAATCATGGAAAATACGTTTATAAAGCGCCTTTTATCTGTCCCATCTGGTACTTCAAACATCTTCTGCCATACTGAGGTGGGTCTTGAATTTGTGAGTGACTTTATCCATGTCTCCCCCTTGCTGCTTTGGTGCAAGGTTTGGAGTTCTGATGATTTGAAACTCACAAAGGAAATACTACAAGATTGCCTTAAGCTTGAATATTTTGCGAAGATCCCATGGTTATTATATTCCAGGGAAACCTTTTATAAGATAGGCTTGGGTCATATTTTTCTAAATGTCGAAACTGCTGGTAGTGAGACAAAGCTAATAATTAAAGAGGCCTACCGCACCAGGTTAGGCATGTTGAGAAATAGCGAGAGCGTGGTATACCACAGGGGAAGGTTGCAGCAGCACCCTTACCTTTCGTATATAGCGCATACTCAATGGCGCTTCTATCTGACCAGGTTCCGCCTTAACACACTGCATTTCTTATTTGCTTTCCCAAAGCAAGTGGGGTGGTGTGAGAGACTACCCCCATGCTCCTGTAACAACAAAGTCTCACAAAATACTGTGCATCTTGTTCTTTTCTGTACTTTGTACAAAGATCCAAGAAATCGATTTATCAGGCCTGTTTTGTTAACCTTTGGATCCCGCTATTATAAAGAGGGATATGAATATTTACTCTCACTATCAACTCCAGCCATATGTAGTGCTGTGCTTAATTTTATCAGAGTGGCGCTCACCATCAGAAATCGATGCTGATTATCATCATGGAATTATTGTGTAGACTGATATCAATATCGATTGCACTTGCACTTTCAACATTTCTCCTTTTAATATATGTGACTTTTTAACTTACATGTATCCCAATGTATTGTAAATCAATCTATGGAAAATATAATGTGCTTATGGACGTCAATATAACTGTATGGTCCTTTTAAATTTGTATAATGTGTAATGCTTCTTTTAAATTTGTTGTACTTTTATGATTCTGTTCTTGTGAATCGAAATAAAGTTTATGATGATGATGAACTTGATTGTCATTGGAATAGGAATGACTATTCCCAGTGAATCAGAGAAAGACATTCATTAATAAAAGACAAAGAAGAAAAGAAACTCACAGAGACATTTTCTTATTCAACTTTGTTACAAATATTGTAAGAAATAACAATCTGAATAAACAGATACGTTTTGGTACCTCCATTCTTGTGACCTACAGACCAATCATTCTACAGTTCTACTTTTATGCTTAGTTTCCAGACAGGGGATGTTGAGCCACTGTTGACGTTTTAGAACTGCTTTGAGGTGATTCTCTTCAAATGTCATTTCCTGGCTTTGGCTCAGTCACAGCCTTTCTTTTAGGTGAGGGCTCTCACGATAGTAGCAATATCGCAATTTCGGGCACACTTATTTCTCAGTACCTAGAAGTCTCCAACTTCCTGAGTAGTGATCATGCAAAGAGAAAAGGGCAGCCCTGCTTAGAAACATTTTCACCTTTAACAAAAGAAACCTCTGACCTACCCCTCACTCTTAGCATCTTCCCTATGTTGTCACTCAGGAAGAACTAAGCATCTCTTTGTTAACAGATACCTCACAGAATTTCTGTGGGTAGCCTCTTATCCATTCTCCCTCACTTCAATGTTTGGGTCTCCACCCTTCAGCAACATCGATGCAGTCATTTCAAGTCCACTGTCTAAGGAAGCTGTATCTAGTCTCCATCATGTTCTTCAAAATGCAACCCACTGGTCCATGCACTTAGACTTTAAACACACAGAGAGCGTTACTACTACACACTTGCCACATGTCCACCTCACATACTCGCACATGGAATGTCAACTCAATAGTCTAGGAGTAACATAGACTATTCTATATACACTTATTGCCTGTTTTTTGGTACTCCAAACACTTTTGCCGGATATGTATCTCCACCACCCTTCATCTAGCCCTTAGAGTTTCACAGACCACTCATCTGGTGCTGAAGCTCTCACTGCTGGCATTGGTTCCCAGTGCTATAACAGCTGGCAATCAGAGCCCTTTGTTACTCAAAATCCCTCATCAGGTCATCGGAGGCGATCTCTTTGGAAGCTTCCTTACCTCCTTTTGTTATGATCCAGAGCTCACCGTTGCTGCATGTGCTAGTCTTTTTTTTGCCACCCCCTTTGTTAGCCTTTAACTATTTTTTCTGAGTTAAGTATCCTGTGTTTCTCATACCCTTTCTGCCATCTTCACAGACCACACTCCTTTTCACCTAGCCGCATTAACATCCCCTCTGGCAAGTTTCAGTCCCTCTACCCTCACACTCAACCTCAGATTACTGTTCCAGTATCAACCCGCCTCTGCTGTCACTCAGAGATGTAACAGTCCTCACTTGTTATTTGTTTTGCATGCGTTGTGAGTTGATAGCGTAGAACAAGATAAAACCATTTACAAAAGGGATAGCGTAATACTTGTGGTGTAGAATCCACAAAGGTTCTCCTGCTGCGATCTTCTCCCTTCTCCTTCATGCCATTCTGTGCAGTCTGCTGGTGGTGCTCCTCCTGGTGTTGGTCTAAGCCCTCCTTTTCTAAGTTGTTTTAATCTTCCTGATCCTCATCTTGGTTGTGGCCCCAGTCCAACTAGTTGTGGTCACCCTGGTACCGGTTTTCTGAATCTGGTGCTCCTAGTTCTAGTCCTTCCTGGCACTCATCTTCCTGATCCTGGACCTTCCATGGGCTTTGTGAATCTGGTACTACTGATCCTCACTCTGATCCATCTTCACCTAAACCTGTTGCCCAGGTTCTCCTAGATCTGGCACTCCTAGTCTTCCTGGTTGGGTCCTACTGATTCTTTTTTCCCTTGACCCTGGTTTTCTGGTCCATCTGGTAATGTGTCCACTGATTCTGATTCTCCTTATTAGGTCATCTTCGGTTAGGCTTATTCATTTTGATCCCATTTGTCCTGGTGGCTTTGGTTTTCCTAGTATCCTTGATTCTCACCAGACCGGCCCTTAAATCCCCCGTTCCTGGTCTTTCTACTCCATTTGGTACTTTAAGTCTTGGTCCTCTCGGTCATGACCCTCTGGTCCTCCTAGTCCTGCTCATTCTTCTGCTTTTTCTTATCCTTCATAATCCACCTAATTCTCCATGATCTTACCCCTGGTCGCATTGGCTCTAGTCCACCTGTTATGACTAGTTTTCCTGGTATTCCTCCAAGTTCTCATGATACTCTTGGCCCTGGTCCTCCTGGCCTCGTCATCCTGATTCTGCACTAACCTGTTAACTTAGCTCTGATCCTCTTTGTTCTGCTTACCCTGTTCTTAGCTACACAGCTTGGTCATCTTGGCCCCTGTAATCACGGTCATCCATGTCTTGGTCCTCCTTTTCCTTCTCATCCTTCTTCTTCAGGTATGTCAGGTGCTGGTACTCACGGGTCTCTGTGCCTCATTCGTTTCCCATTGGTTGGGGTCCCACTGGCCCACTTAGCTCTTGTCCTGCTTGCTCCTGTTTCCTGGTCATTTCCTTGTGATTCTCCAATCCTGTTCTCCTAGTCTTTCTCACTTTCAGTCTGGTTTGTCTAGCACAGATCTTACTATTCCATGTCCACACAGTCTATGTTCTCTTCCTATTTTTGTCCCGACTAGACTTGATCCTTTTGTTTCTGGTCCTCTTTGTTTGGGTCTTTTTATGCCTAATCCTTTTTCGTTCTGGATCTCCATGCCATCCTAGTAGTAATAGCTGCTCCTTTTCCTTTCTGATCCTCTTAGCTCTCTTCCCCTTGACCTGGTCATTCTGAACCTTCTCACCCTACTTATCTGATTCCTAGTACATGTGTTCTTGGTCCTGGTGTCCTCCTCGGTCCACCTGGCATCTCATACCCTGGTCCTCTTAGACCTTGCATGTTTAGCCATTGTTTTCCTTGTTTGGATCATGCAAGCTCTCCTGGCTCTGAGCCTTGTCCTCATCGTCCATCTGGCATTGCTCCCAATTGCCTGGGCACTCCTAGTCCTCGTTTTCTTAGCCTTGGTCCTTCTGAGCCTCATCAACTTGGCCCAGGTAATTCTAGACATCCAGGCCCAGTTCCGTTAGTTTTCCTAGCTCTGGCTGTTTCGGTACCCCTGATACATCACACTTGTATTGCTACCCCGAGGCCCTGGTCTTTCTGCTTCATGTGATACTCCAGGTCCTGGACCTAAGGTCATAGTTCCTCTGGCACTTCTAGGCCTGTTCCTGGTTCTCTTAGTTCTAATTATTTTAATTCTCCTTGCCCTGGTTCAGGACATCCTGACTCTGGTCCTCCTGATATCTTTGGTACTGCCCCCTGATCTTCCTTGTTTATTCTGGTCCCCTGGTTCTACTGGTCATAATCCTCATACTCCTCATCTTCCTAGTCTTTCAGAAATTGTCCTGGTCCTTCTGTTCTTTCTAATTGTGCTTCTACACCAACTGATCATTGTTTTCCTTGCTCTGGTCATTCTGGGCCTGCCATCCTGGCAATCTTGTTCCTGTCCCTGTGGCCTGGCCATCTTGGCCTTGATGTCCCTGGTTCTAATGCTCTTCACCCTGGACGTGCTGGTCCTGATACTCAAGGTACTGATTCTCTTTGCCCTGATCTTCCAGGTCCCCTTAGTCACATGTTTCCTGGTCCTTTTAAAATGTTTTCTTCTGGCTCTGGTTGCCTATGTCTCTTGTCTACCCTCCCTTACACTCCTGTCCATGGTCATGGTATTTTTGTTTTTCGTAGTCCTTCTCCTGCTCGAGATTATGTGCCTATTGGGTCTGATCCCTTTGGTCCTGGTACTTATGGTTTGGTTTCTTCTGGGCCTAGTTTTTATGGACCTGGTTCACCAACCATTCTAGCCTTCGTCTCATAGTCATCCTGGTCATCTTGCCCCATTGTGTTTGTTATCATAAACCATGCCTTTTGGCCATCCTGGTCCTTCTTGGTTCACACCCCCTTGGCACATCGGGATCTGTTCCTTCCTGGTCCTTTTGTCTCTGGTCACAGTGTACTTCCCGCTAACCTCCTAGCCCTGGTACCGTATGTCCTGGCCCATCTGACTTCCTTCCCTCTCTAATTTAACAAGAAGCCTAAAGCTAGCACAAGGCCTTCCTTAAGAAGCCCAACAAGAGCAAAACCCTCAAAAGTCATCAAAAGGAGGATCATGAACATTAAAAAAACACAATGTAATCTCATGAAAGAATAAAAACATTTGTGAAACCTGCTTTAATACCATACTTATAATTCTTTGCAGACTGCATCCAGAATATCTGTGCGCAATACCCTAAATCTCCTGTTTGATTGCCACATTTCATATTTGAATATTAAACTAATGTAAATATTTTTATTTAATCATTTTTTACTTTTTTATCTATTAATAGCGTTGCTTAATTCATGCGCTTACCTTTATACAAAATAGTGTACATGCACCTATTTTCAATGCTTTCACATGTTGCATCCCCATTACAAGATGGCCACCAATTTACCATCGCCTGGAGTCCATTTTTTCTTCATGGCTGGCTAAATATAGAAATCCTTCACACTATTTATCCTGCCATTGGTAAAATTGTACCTCATCTCTACTATGTAGCTTTTGGACAGCTAAACAGCAGAGAATGTGTATTATTTTGCCGACCACTGGTTAAAATGCAGAAATTATGTACTATTTGGCTGTTATTCGGTTAAATAGCCACTTCCTATAAGGTTATTGTTCTGCAATGGTCTTTTGAATCAAATACATTCTCAGCACAAAATATGTTTTGCTCCCTACTGGGACATTTTTTATGGAACTGTATGTCATAATTTGGGAAGTCTCCTTTCATTTCATTGTCAGGTTTAGTATTCATGGTTTTGAGATGTACTAGTTAATTATTTGTATCATTATATGGTACCACAGAACTAACCAAAGAGTTCAATTGGCTATTATCCTGCACTAATGACCAGGTTAATCCACAAGGACAGACAGATTGCTGGTGCTAACAGAAGATCAGTTGGGGGAACTCCCAAGACCTACATTTTAAAATCTGGTTAAGACTCTCTACAGTTTTTGTTTTTGTTGAGCCAATAGGTGCCGAAACTCTCTTTGAGGACAGATTGTCTTTTCTCTTCATGACCCACTGTTTTTAACATGCAGTCTCTATAATTCCCACTCTTCTCTATAATTCACACTCTTTCATTAAGATTTCTTTTGACATAGGACAAGAGGATAAGGTATTGAGATTTAACAAGGCAATTTCAGGCCTTTTTCTCCCCATCCTATTTTTGGTCTTCTTATTATATGAGGATTTACATTGTCTTCATGTATTGCCAAGTCTCTCCTTGGTCTCTGACTCTTTTGTGATATTGTGCAATGTAATTTGTATGATTGCCGCACTCTATGGACTTTCATGTCTATTTACCAAGTGGAAAATATACCTATTGTTATATGATTGTTTCTACAACACATTGTGGCTGTGCATTGGGTGCTATGCAACCCACCACCCCAGAATTAATATTATTGTGCTGAAATATTAAGATTGTGCATGCTGCACCAAGTGAATAGGTGACTCAGTCACTGAACTTCTCTCATGAATTACCACATTTTTTCTCTGTGTGTTTGTTTGATGCATAGCCTGTTAGATCCTGACTCAAATTAAATCAATGACCAATAAAAGTGTGTGGGGGGTAGAGCCTCACCACTGCGCAAGATGGTTGCTTCTTGCTAGGGCTCTGCAAATCTTCCCAAGAGCACACAGTGTTTACCCTCCATGAACGCATGATTGCTATCCGTGACTGGAGTCTTGGAGCCTCAAATGCACCTGGAGGGGTGCAAGGGCTCAAATTTGACATAGGGAGCTGAAGAAGAGGACAGGGAGTGTTCAAATCTGCCACCCCTTGGACCTGCTCTTCCCCTATTAAAACTCAGTGGTTGGTCTGAGCATGAGGGACTGAGGCACTGCTTGGACAACAAAATGGACTAAATAACTTCCTCATAGTGGTGTGCAAGGCAGATTTGGCTGACCAAGGCTACCACCCTCTGTACCTGATCTCAGCTGCTGGGACTCCACAATGGACCTGTCTGCTCACCACAACTGTTGTAGTGTCACCAGACCATCACACTTTCCATGGAACACCGATATGGGAAGAGGGTGAATGTGGTTTAAGGCCTCCCCTCCCCTTGCACAGCCAGACTGTCCCCTTTTTTTGCTGTGTCTCCCATTCCATGAACAGGGCTGAATCCTGGGAACGAAGCACACAAGGCTTCACATCAGGGCCCCATATTACTGCACCAACGTACCAGAACAGGCCAAGGATCAGCTGCGCTCTCACTGAGAGGAGGCCATGATCCACATTCTGCTACTCAGATGTTGGGGCCCTCTCATCTCAATCACCAGGTAACATTTGCCCTCTCTCTGTATTGTTGAACAGATTTCGCAACCTTTCTTCATGGCCCACCTAATTCAATTAGATTGCTCTGTCCAAATATCACAGGGATACTTAACTGCTTCTAGTGTACCGTTGTGTTCATACTGACTCCCTACCCTGGTGACCCTATTATGCAGAACTCATATCAATGATTGTTAGAACTGGGGGTTCTGGTTGGCAGAGATATGCACCCTCTCCAAGCAGACATCACCACTCTAGTTAGGGTAAGCTAGAAACACACTAAAAGATAATGTGTGCTCCCCCTCTGGTAGCTAGGCACAGAGCAGTAAGACTTACACACACAGTCACACAATGAAAACACCACAAAATACTCCACACAGGTTTAGAAAAATAGATAATAATGTTATGAATAAAACATAACCAAAACAACAAAAATACAATAAGTAGAACTGGAATTGTGAATTTTTAAAGATTAAATGCAAATTTAGTGCTTAGAGTCAGAAAGCACCAACCTGGGACATCTGGTTGAGCTAGACCAGGGTGAATCCAAAGTTTAGGCCGACCACAATGGAGGTCATGTCAGCTAAAGGACCCACTGAATAACATCCTGGCTTGCATTTTGAACCCAAAGCTCAATTTTTTTCTTTTTCCTTTTTTTTTACTGTAATGATTTTAATTAATCGATCAGTCAATAAAATTCTCTCTACAGGACGCACTCTCGCCCCGCTGAAAAAGTACCATGGATGGAGGAAGGGTCGGCGTCGAAGACATGATGAGAGAAGCAGAGGAAGTTGCCCATTCCGTAAATGGAGACAAAATATGGCCTCCTGTCCGCACTGTCGGTGAAGGCTTCAAGGATGAGCCCCTTTTCAGTGCTGAAGATGTGTTGTTGTTGCACTGAGCAGTCAGTCATTGTCAAGCAGTTCAGTCCATTGAAGCGATGTCATTGAGCTGGAACTGCGCAGGTGTCGAAGGGCAATACGTTGGTTCCTATTGGTGCATATTTATCTATGTGTCCGTTTTGTTGGATCAGCACAGTAGAAACTCACTTTCAAGGGTCCAGTTCTCGATCGGCATCATCTATCTGGGCAGGTCTCACAGATGGCAGAGTCCATGTGCTATTGTAGGGTTGTAGTAAGTCTTTGAGGTCCCTGAGTCTTCAGACTAGGGGGCAAGGCAGCAAGCCTTGAAAGTCACTCTGAATTCAAGTGAGATGGGCCCAGTCCTTTTCCTCTGCAGGGCAGAGGGTAGCAAGTAGCAGGCAACAGGCAGCACATCAAAGCAGAAATGCAGTTCTTCCAGAGCAGCAGTCCCACAGAGTAGTAGCAGCACAGTATTCCTTCTTCTTAGCAGAGATCTTCACAGGTCCTGAAGTGTACTGTTTTAGTCCGGTCAGTACTTATACCTAGATGTGCCTTTGAAGTGGGGGTGGCTTCAAAGAAGTCTTTGAAGTGCACATAGGCCCTTTCTTGCCAGCCGTGGCTTCAGGCTATCAGTAGAGAGTAATCAGCCCTTTGTGTGGGAAACATGACCCTGCCTATTCAGGTGTAAGGGTCAGCTCCCCCCTCTCTTATTCCCCAGGAAGAGCTATCAAAATACAGATGAATTCAGATGAGTACTTAGACACACCTACCCTTCCTGTGTTTGTGTCTGTTTAGAGGTAATGTACAAAGTATGGCTGTCATCCACCCCAGAAGAGCTTTGGAGACAGGTTGCAAGGCACAAAGAGCTATAAAAGCAGAGAAATATCCACGTTCTAAAAGTGGTATTTCTAAAACAGTAATGTTTATTCCAGTTTTACCAGTAAAGACGATTCATCATTACCATTTTAAAGATATGAGAACATTATGCAGCTGCTCCTTTGTGATCAGAAATACATCCTAAAAGTGTATTAAATAATTCCCATTGCTGGTCTTTGAGAGGAATTGGTCTCACAGTAATGATAAACGACTTTGGGTGTTTGCCACTACCAGGACATGCAAAACTTGAAAGTATATGTCCTACCTTTTACTTACACAGCCTCCTGTCCTATAGGCAACCTAGGACCTACCTTAGGGGTGAGATGTGTATTTAAAGGGTATTTTTTAATCTTGGAAAGTGGTTTTAAATGCCATGTCGAAGTGGCAGTAAACTGCACACATAGACCTTGTAATGGCAGGCGTGAGACAGGTTTGAAAGGCAACTTGTGTGGGTGGCACAACCAGTGCTGCAGACCCAGTAGTGACAAATGCAAAACAACAGTTGATGGACAGAATGCAGAACAATGGCATACATTCACCCCAGTACAGAGATCTGGGCCTACATTCATCCCTACATTCATCGTTTTTTTGCACTCCACACCACCCCAGTTCAGACATGGCCATATGCAAATCAGCCTTGACCCTGTGCCTCATGGGAACAGTCCAGCCCGAACTGCCAAGCCATGTCTTTCCTGGACCGGAATCAAGCATCTAGGACCGGTTTCTGACTATCAGCCGTCTTCAGCCAGGATAGCTAGACTCCAGTGGTGTGGAGAGCATGGGACTCACGTCTGAGCATACCCATCCCACTCGGGTGACAAATGCAAAACAACAGTTGATGGACAGAATGCAGAACAACGTCATACATTCACCCCAGTACAGAGATCTGGGCCTAAATCCATCATTTTTTTGCACTCCACACCACCCCAGTTCAGACATGGCCATATGCAAATCAGCCTTTTGTACTGCTTTGTTCGCCATAAGTTTGGCAGGGAATGCTCATACGTGAGTCCCTTGCTCACTTTGCCACTGGATTCAAGCAAGCCTGGCTGAAGACGGCTGTAATGCCAGAAACCGGTCCTAGGAAGCTTGAATCCGGTCCAGGGAAGGCATGGCTTGGCAGTTCGGGCTGGACTGTTCCCATGAGGCACAGGGTCAGACTGATTTGCATATGGCGATGTCTGAACTGGGGTGGCAGAGTGGGCTAAAGTATGGTGATTGATCAAACCCAGATCTGTTGACTGGGTATGAGTGTTTGATTGATTCAGATGCTCCGTCCATCACCACCCCCTTTTGTACTGCAGACCCAGTAGTAGCATTTAGATTACAGGCCCTCAGTTCATGGTACATGACTTTACAAGGAACGTATAACAAAACTAAATATGCCAATAGGGTATATATCAATGTCACCATGTTTAGGGGAGAAAACATGCACTTTAGTGCTGGTCAGCAATGGTAACGTGTTTAGAGTCCTAAGGCCAACACAAATATAAAGAAAAAAGAGGAGGCAAGCAGGCAAAATGTTTGGGGGAATACCACCCTAAGAATGGCAGGTCTAACAGGGATAAATCCTATACCTGACTTATAACAGTGAGCTGGGCTGTACAGTGTGAGGATATTGATTCCAAAAGACATGGAGCGGGCTGGACTGCTTACTATTCCCACTTTGTAACAGAGCTGTAATGCCAATGGGGCCCTAAAGCTGTTTGGTGACCTATTACAGGACTTGCCCTGTGGGAGGTATGTTGGGCCTCTATCAGCTACTGGCACGAGTGGAACGCCTTCTTTACCCCTATAGAATGCTGATTTAACCAAGGTTTCCTCTTTGCACCAGTTAAGGTTATGTTTATATGAACCCCTGAGGTTTGTGACCTCAGTCCCCCGCTGAAGTGTAGGAAGCCTTCCTATAAGAAACTGAGTTACTAGTTGAGGTGGGTGAACCATTCTCAAGCAGCAACCGCCTTCTTCTCAGAGTGAAGTCACAACCAAACCCTAAGTTAACCAGTGCTCAACCCTTGAGAAGCTTGACACAGAGCAATCAGGCTTAACTCAGAGGCAATGTGTAAAGTATTTGTGCAACATTTCAAACAGAAACAGCGAAAAAGGACCAAAAAGAATCCCACAACAGATTTAGATAGAGTAATTGTTGATAAACAGAACAAGACTAAAATGACAAAAATCCAATCAGTAGGACCAGTGATATTCAGATTTAAAGATTTTGGTAAAACTAGTGCCCAAAAGATCAGCAAATCAACTGTAGATATTTGGTAGTGCTGAACCTGAACAAAATCACACATTCAGGCCCACCCCGTTGGAATGCAGGGTGTCTACAGGGACCCAGATGGACCCATTGAACAAAGGACCTCAAATCCTGGTATGCTCTGCATTGAGAGGGTCCACTGTGAAGATGCATCATGCAGCCAAAGTGATGCCTCAGTTCCGAGATGCAGTGAGTCTGTGGTGCAAGGTTTTGCGTTATCATCGAGGATCCCAAAGACGAGGACTTGCGATGCGAAATACGGTGTTGATGCTCAATGCAGTTGCGATGACGCATCAGTTCTCAAGAGCTGAAAGGCTGCGATGCAGAGTCTGGTATAGTGGTTTAGACTGCAATTGACGAGGGATTCGAAAGTCTGGGCTGAGGATGCATTGTGCTGCAGTGGTTTTGATGATGTGGTGGGCTCCGATGAGGGTCATTGTGACAGAACCGATCTACGCAACAACAGTGCAGCATTTCTTTGAAGCAAGAGTCCAACAGAATGGCAGTCCTTTGAGCAGCACAGTGGTCTTTCTTCCTGGCAGAGTATCCACATGTGCAGAAGTGAACTGAAGAGTTGGTGTCAGAGGTCCACTATTTATACCTGGTGCCCTTCCTCTGGAAAGTGAGAGAAGCTTCTAGAGGTTTCCCTTTGAAGTCCTCAGGCATCCTGCAATCCATATCTTGCCTCCAGACTAATGACAGGGGATATTTAGCCTTTGGGTGGAAGCAGGACACAGCCTATTCAAGTGTAAAATGGGTTTTGCCCTGCCAGCCCTAAGGTCTCTTTTGTGTGTGGCTATCAAGGAGGAGTACACAAATCCAAATTGTCAGCTACACCCAGTCATGTGACCCAGAGACAGGCTACAGACACTAAATGGCTGAGACAGGGAAATGCCAAACTACAAAAAGTGCCATTTTCCAAATTGCAACTTAAAATCCAACTTTACTAAAAGTTAGGACTTTTAGTTACAATTCCAAATACCCAAAACATGAATTGGTTACATGCCCCATTTGGAAATTAGAGCTTATTAAAGGTAATAAGGTAACTCATGTTATCCTATAGGAGAGGCAGGGCTTGCAGTATTTAAAAATGACAAGATTTATTTACTTCCCAGCATGTAAAACTAAAAAGTACATTTCCCACTTTTTAAGTACATTGCACCCTGGCCTCTAGGCTGTCCAGAGTCAACCCTAGGGGTGACTGACATGTATTAAATAAGAAGGTTTGGCCCTGGCAAAGTATTTATTTTGGCAGGTCGAAATAGCAGTTTAAACACCGCACACACAGGCTGCAAAAGCAGGCTTGACATATGTTTGACGGGCTACTTAAAAGGGGGGCACAACCAGTGCTGCAGGACCACTAGTAGCATTTAATTTACAGGCTCTTGGTATATGTAGTACTACTTTATTAGGGACTTATTGGTAATGAAATACGCCAAATGAGTATTAGCTAAATGTTGCCAAGTTTTAAAGAGGGAGCACTTTCACTTTTGCAGTGGCTATCTGCTAATAAAGTGCACCGAGTCATAAGACCAGCAAACACGAGAATACTAAATAGAGAAGGAAGGCAAACGGTTTGTGGGAAGACCATCCTAAGGCTGATAGGTCTAACACTTCCTATTCACTGCAATGCCATCTGGCAAGACTGCATGACAGCTACTCTTCACAGAGGTGCCAGTGGAGCCAAAAAGCCACTGCTTTAGCACAACCAGAAGTCTCCATGGAGGTCATTCTTAAAGAAATCATAGTATTTGGATTTCAGTTGGGCTCACTGGACGCAGATGTGTCAGACCTTCCTACACATGTTAAATCCATCACAACTGATATAAGCTCTTTCTATAATAAAACGGATGCAAGGACCACAAAGATACCCTACCAGGAAAACAGACGAACACAATGACCTCCTGCTCTCATGACATGCAGCTTCTTAGAAGAAAGTTGGCTAATCTGGAGGATCATGCATGGTGGTACAACAGCAGTTTCAATGGTATCCCAGAGAAAATGGAACAAGATGAAATGAGAACTTCCTGAAAGACATGCTACATCATCTCACAGGTCTAACGTTCTCCCCACAGATTGAACTACAAGATGCATAGAATCATACCCAGGACTTTCACTGCAAGCGTTTTGTGTAAGCCAGACCCATTATAGCATGCTTTCTTCACCGTAAGCAGGTGTGACAAATATTCCAGGCAGCAAAGAAGCATGGGCCCTATGACATGAATGGGCATGCAATCCAGATCTCTGCAGATTTGGACACCAGTGCAGAAATGGAGGCCTTCCTACTGCTTAGAACAATATAATCAAAATGGGACATTACGTATGGACTGCTTAAACCCTCAATTATATGGATTACCAAAGAAAGTAAATCCAAAGATTACACAAATCTGAAGGACCTGGCTAGATTCCTTAATGTGCTGGAAGACGCCCATATTGACTTATGTCACAGTTACCACAAGGTACCAAATCCAAATACCATGCTAACTCTCTAAATTCTAATGGCAGACCTGAGGTCAGTCTCTTCAAAAGAACATTGCAAAGAAATAGTGATTTGAATCTGAGAGGAGCTTATGCAAGAGCACAGTAGAGACACATTGATGTCCCTATTGAAACCGACAGAGCTGACTTAAAAAGCATCAAAGCCACCTCCTGGTGAAGGCTTAAGAAGAAGCTGGCTATGGATCATTATTCGACTGCCTACACAATGTTTTGTTTCCCTGTTTTCTCCCTTCTCTCATTAGCCACCTTCCTATCTCTCATTATGTATAGCATCTACTTTCCATCTCTCCATCTCTCTGCCCTTGCCACCCAACCCCTGCCCTTTGCCCGTACCTCTATTCCTGCACCTCATCTCTTTCATCTTTCCCCTTCTCTGCTTAGCGTCTTGTGACTGCGAAGTACTGCCAAGTAAGAGTACCAGTATATGTGACTTTCTTTAGCATTTCGTGGGAGATACAAATTGTGATTTGGTTCACTTTGCACATGCCTCTATTTCATCTTTTGCAACAGTCTTTTATAGAAATTAGTGACTATATGCCCCTATCATGAGGCTCACCCTGTGCATCACTGCTTGCACATGCATTTATTCAGCTTGTTACATCACTAGTACTCTTGACAAGCTTGTAGGTTACATTTGTAATCCATACAAAATTATGGGAAAGGGGCCCATGAAACACCTTTTACATTATTCCCTTACATGCTCCTGCACCCTTCCTCATTGAACACACCCAAATCTGTAATTATAAGCCCAACTCTATATTGTCTCCTCCTCACTTATCTCCTCTTGCATATGATCTGATGCCATGCTTCTAGAGCTAAAAAATTGTGGCTCACATGGGTGGGACGATGGATAGCTTATGGAGAATATATAATGTAAACAACAAGGACCCCTTGTTCGGAATTAATGATTCCTAAGACAGGGAAATAAACTGTGTGTATATCATAGCACGATCTTGGCAAGCAAAAGGGAAAGGTAATAGCATAAAGGAACCACAAATTCAATTGGATACAAAAAGCTCTGTTTCATTTAATAAGTATTCATATTAAAACCAAACATCACATACATCAATATGACATAAAATTAGACAAAAACCAAGAAAAGCAAATTATACAATTTTACTACAATATAATCACATAATATTTAAAAAAAACAAGGAGTGGCAATCAATGCTTTCCGACGCGCGTTTCGGCGTTACAAGAGACGCCTTCATCAGGAGACACAATTTCTGTTGTTAAAATTTCTACACAATGGCTATAGTAAACTCATGTTCCCTTAGCCAATCCCAATGATGAAAGGATTGTGATGAAAGGATTATGTCATTTAATGACTAATGCTAACGTTAGGGAGACCGTGGCACTGTAGTATTCAAATTAAAAACAGAGCATTCTTTGTCTCGCGTTTGATTTCTGTAGTGTAAGTGTGATTATGTTAGTCACGGCAGACAACCGAGTCAAAACTGCTCGTGTCAGAAAGAACCAGTGTCTCGTAATCTGGATATAAATCTCCCGTATCTGTTTCACATAACTGTTTCAATTTCGTGTTAAAATTGTACACGACGGGTTTCGTTAGACAATTTTGAGGGCTGCATACAGAGAAACCCCAACGTTGCAATGGATAGTTGCTGTTTCACGCGGCCGTTGGGAATAGTATCACCATACTATTCCCAACGGCCGCGGGACGCCAGCAGCTATCTTTTGCAGCGCCGCGGATTTCCCTGTATTCAGTCTCTAAGATTCTCTATCGAAACTTGCCGAGTGTATTTTAAACACGAAGGTGAAACAGCAACTATCCATTGCAACGTCGGGGTTTCTCTGTATGCAGCCCTCAACATGGGTTTGAATCCCATTATAGGACACCATAAATGTGGTACCTGCTTGTGTTGTGACACTACAATAGAGGGAGCATTGTTTCAACATAAAGGTGTTTCGTGGAAACACGAAACATTTAGTAACTGTAAGTCCAAATACGTTATTTATGGGATTCTATGCCCATGTGGACTCCTCTACATTGGAAAAACGAATCAAGAGGCTCGCCAGAGAATCTCCCAACATAAATCCAGGCTAAAGAATCGAGTAGAATCAGCACCCCTGGTCAACCACTGGAACAGACTCAACCACCAAATCAAAGACCTAAAATGGACCATCATTTCTAAAGTGGAACGCGATCCCAGGGGAGGAGACTGGGATTCTAAACTCTCTAAACGAGAAGCGCTCCTTATTGTTAAATTTAACACTGCAGTCATAGGTCTAAATGAATTGTCTGAGATCTACAAACTTTAGATTTTCCTGTCATAACCTCTGACAGGCTGTGACCAGAATGTGTCTGGTTATGGACGTGTGTAGGATTTATGCCACCTGTAGCTTCGCAAGACACGTTGTGTCTTTAAGTATTTGGACCACCTTTTCCAACATGTGGGTGAGTCCATGAGATTTAGTTACATTTAACCGGACGCTCTGACAGAATCTCTGTATCTCCCCACGGCGCATGCGCGAGTGAGTAGTGCTCAATGGACGCTGCCAGAGACTACGGGCTGGCTGCTGCGATTCATTCCGTCTTTCCCCCGGTAAGAATCAGACTGAATGAGCCGCGTAGAACGGCTTCTTTCCTCCTGGTTAGGATGGGGTCCAACCGGTTTTAATGTTCCTCGTATCCTTTTCTGTTCTGTTTCAGACCTGATTAAATCGTCTTTACCTCCGTGATCTGTCAAGACACACACCTCTTTTGCGCATGTCTCTTGGATAAGCGTCTCGAATCACGCCGACCAGGTATTATTCCAACTAGCCTAAGTTTCCCTCCCTAATTTTATTCTGTCATCCCTAAACAAACGTGGCTTCGCATATTTATTTTGGTTTTTTAGAATAACCCCCTTTGAAACTCAATTGAGACATCGCTGCCTTGTCACCTCCGTGCATGGACCTGGACTGTTCCACCGGCAGGGGTTTCCAATGCCTGAATGGAAGAATGAAGAACGACTGCCCAGCAGGGAAAACTTTTAAAGTAGGCTCCCAGAACTGCCCAATTGATTATATGTTTTTACATGCCTGGAACTTCCCCCAAGTACAGGAATTTAGGTTGGAACAAAAAGAGATTAGCGACCACATCCTTCTATATCTAAAAATACAAGGGGGAAGAAGCCCACCCAGAGATAAAGTGATCACCCAGGAGGTGGAGTACCCTAGACGTGTGACGACACGACTCACGGAGGAATATCAGGCAAAACTGCTAGCTATGCAAATTAAAATAAAGCCGGAAAATCTTGAGAACAAAACCATGAACTGGTTCATAGGTAAACTAGAGGAAGTTGTCTGTTGTTTAAGAATTGAATTGAAAAGGGTCAATAATACAAGTCGTAAACCACCCGGTAGAGTAAAATGGTTTTCAGTAGAGTGTCAAGCCAAAAAACGAGAGATCCGGGCAGCACAAAGAAAACAAAAAAAGAACTTTAGCCAGGAGAGACAAGATCAGGTAACCCGTTTAAAAAGAGAGTATAAAAAGATGGTAAATGACGCTAAAAGGGCATTTAAAGAGAAATGCTGGTCAAACCTGCTGGAAGCGATTGAGGATAAAAACCTAAGACAATTTTGGAAATTGGTAAAGGCAGCATTTAGCCCCCCAGAAGGGGAACTAAAATGTGTAGTTAGTGAGGCCGATTGGGAAAAGTATATTAGGGAATTGTATGGGGCAAGACCCACCACAAACCAGGTAGTGACAAATAAATGGCAGGAAATATCAGCAGACCTAAAAGCTAAATTTAGCGTAAAACAAGTAGAAGATACAATAAGAGAGCTGAATTTATCCAGAGCAGCAGGTCCGGACAACCTCCCAGCAATAATTTTAAAGTCAGACATAAACTGGTGGGCAAGATTCTTTGCTCAGATGTTTGGTACAATACTAACAGAAGGCAAAATGCCAGCCAACTGGAAGGGGGCTATAATTAGGCCCATCCATAAAAAAGGTAGCATGGAGGCACCTCAAAACTACCGCCTGATTAACCTCCTTGATATAGGAGAGAAAGTTTTCTCTAAAATTGTATTGAAGCAACTCAACATATGGGTAAAAGAGCGCCAGATTGTCCCTACAGAGCAAGGAGGTTTCAGGGAAGGGCACTCGACTATAGACCATGGGTTTGCACTGTGGGCATTGGCGAAGAAGTCAACGGAACAAAATGGCAAGTTGTGCTGTTGTTTCGTCGACTTCCGAGCCGCATTTGACTCGGTTGATCGCGCGTGCCTATGGGAAGCATTACTTAAAGTAAACATCCCGAGTGACCTCCTGACAATAATAAAGGAACTACATAATGAGAACTGGGCGCAAGTCATCAAGGATACGGAGGGCTCCTTAACGCAAAAAATACCCATCAGAAACGGCCTAAGACAGGGGTGTGTGTTAGCGCCGCAGTTATTCTCCTTATTCCTGTCAGACCTCCCAGCCCATCTAGAGGTCGAAGGTAGTGCAAGTCCCAGAATGAACGGAAACAAGGTGGCCTGCCTACTGTATGCAGACGACCTTGTTATTGTAGATCAGACAGAAATAGGCCTCCAGCGTAAGCTCAATGCCTTCAACGCATACTGTGCTAATAAATTTCTTATTGTCAACCTGGATAAAACTAAAGTACTTTGCTTTGGGAAAAAATTAACCAGATTCAATTGGTACCTAGGGGAGCTCAAACTGGAGACGGTGAATGAGTATCGCTACCTAGGTATTTGGTTCGACAAAAGCCTAAAATGGGATATGCATTGGGATACACAAAAAGCCAAAGCACACACATCGATATGTGGTCTAAAAATGTTCAACAGGGATTACGGTGAGATGTCGCACAGACCAATGCTAAGGGCCTTTGAGGCAATGATACCTCCCCAGGTGCTGTATGGGGCAGAAATCCTTTATTTGAGCGGTAAAGGAGCCTGGGACTTGGTGGAGGGTAAATGCCTCAAAGGTCTCCTCTCTCTCCCACAATCTGCGATGGTGCAAGCCATAAGAAGGGAAATAGGCACAAAGTCCTGGGAGACATTAACTCAAATGGCAATACTTAGACTTTGGAAACGTCTGGAAGACCCCGAGGGACAAAAAGTAGCACAATGGTGCAAGAAGGAAATCCAAACGAGTAACCTAAAATGGGCAAAAATGTGCAGGGAAAGAGTTACGCAAATCTGTAAAAAACTAAAGGTAGAGGTAAACCAGGAAACTCATCAACTCCTTTGTACTAGGAGTGAGTTGAAATCAAAGGGGAAGGAAATATCGGGATTGTCCGATATGGAATATCTAGCGAAAAAGAAATCAATAACATATATGATGGGCGCATGGCTAAATGAAAACTGGTTCCCCTACCTAGACATCCTACCCAACCGCGGACTTAGGCAGGAGATCTTAAGGCTGAGGGTTGGTCTAAACCCATTGTTAACAAATAAAGATCTGAAAAATAAATTGTTAGACAAAAATGGATGCTGTAAATGTAATCTGGGGTGCAAAGGAGACCTGGTACACATCCTACTTGATTGTCTGTTTTTACTGGAACAGCGGAAACTGTGGTTACGTCCCGTGTTCCTAAAATATGATATAAGCTCTAGAGCGCAGGCAGCCAACCTGTTAACTGAAATACCCACTATCGACATTGCGATTGCTCTTGGGAAATATATAAAAGCAGCATTAAGTGAGCTAAGGAATCGGGAATAACAGGTACATTCTAAAGCACTTTAAATCAATGAAACTAGCCTAGCTGAAGGAAGTAGCATGGGTTTTTTATTTTATTTTTTTTCTTTCTCTCTTTTATTCACAACTGTGGAATGTTAACTAAAATGCAATTTTAAGGGCGTCGATAAAGGATGAAGCGTGTGTAAGAGTTTTAACTAATATGTGATGGATTTTATTGGGACAATGTTTTAAATGATTTGAGCTCATTGTTTTAACTTTTTGATACTCGCTTGCACTTGTTTAAATGACTAAGGTCATAATAAACATACCTTTTGACTTGACTTGACTGTTCCACCGCCCTTGTGGTAATACATTGCCTCAATCCCCTTTCCTCTTAGAGATATCCCCCCAGGAGTATACTAATATGTTTATTTCTTGCTTTCAGCAAGAACCCCAACTGCTCGCTGCCTATTTCAAGCCCGCCTTGCCATTAAAGAGAATTCCCGGCTCCTCGTGATTAAATCATACTGACGGTCCCGCCGTGGCCATTTCATCTCCACCGAGAGGTAACTTTCTACACAAAAAACTCCCCCCGTGTACAGTGTCCTTGATCTCCCTTGAGAGACCCGCCCTAAATCTCTTTTCCATCTTTGCTCCATTCCCACAGAACCTTGCTACACAACATTTGAAACACGTCCTACAAACCAGAAAGGTAAGCTCTGTGTAATGACGGTGGCTCACACTCACTTGTGTTCTTTTAATGAACCTAGTTTAGGCTGACATGTGGCAATTATCTCTCTGTCTTTTAGATACTTGCTGGCCCTGATGAGAATCCCTTCCTTGTGACCTGTTGGGATTCGAAACGCGTAGGCCCTTATCTCAGGAATTGCTCTGCTATAAAGTTCAAGCGTTGAGTGACTTTTCACTCAAGTTGTATGATATTGTATATACTAGTGTTTAAACTGTGTTGAAAACTGAAAATTTTGGAATATATTCCTTCGTGCAATACTGATTTATAACAATTGTTTTATTCACAGAGCAATTCGAACTTTCATTCTTTTTATTTTCTTTATACTGACACATCCGGGACTCTAGGGTGTGTCAGGTTTTGTATGAGTGGATGTATGTGTATTGAATGACTGTGACATGCCTGAATAGAGTAATTGTGTTCATATCACCTTTTTTGTAATATGTTGTGTCCAATGTTTCTTTAACTTAATGAATATCAATTTGTGTTTCACATTGTTTATATTTAAAATAATTAAATAGCTATTAAATAGCGAATACTCCGGTGGAAACGAGTTGTTCTTCCGTTTGAGTCACATTAATCTTTGAATTGTGTATCAGTTTAGGCATTTTTTCTTGTTATATTGGTATTAGTGCTCAGCCTTACTGATTAGAGCCAGCTCTTGTTTGATATTGGATGATATACACACAGGAGCTTATGGAGAATAGCATGCCCGATGACAGTTGTTTGCTGATACATCAGCCTACATACATTCGTGTGCACAACAAAGGGCCTGATTCACAAAGGTAATCTTACACTTTTGCGTAAGTTTACTTTTTTGGGGAATTCTCAAATTGCATTTCAATTCTAAGTTTACGAGTGCTGAGACCCTGCAGATGGGGCGGAGAACTTCGCACATAAAATGATATAGCATGTCAAATCAAATAAAATCAAAGATAGCTTTATTGGACTTTAAAAAAAGAATAAAAACATAAAACATAGCATTTACACTAAAACATTTCAGAATTTTTATATATAACTTTAAGTAGGTAGATCAAGAATGACATGGTTAATATCCCAGATTCCGATTCCAAGTTGATTACCCAAATGATAAACATACATATTATATAAACTTTAAAATACATCACTTCTGCATAATTAATAGCCAGGCTATCTGTTCCACATTGACTTCCTAAAATTAATAACTTAAAAAAAAAAAAGAGAATAATAGACTTTGTAAACATTTAATTATCCAGAGTTTGTAGTGCTAAATAAGCTATACAGCATTGTCTTACACCCAATGTTTTTAAAATCAGCTTTATAAGCCTTTTCCTTGGAAGGGAATACAATTTGCAGAATAAGAGAATGTGCAACGTGGATTGGCATGATACATTGTCACATGGACAGGTAACCAATTCCCTCGACCAGTCATTTATAACTGGGAAGCTAGTAAGCCTGTGAAAAAAAACCCAGGCGAAAACAAGTTGATAACATTCTATCATAGCTTCCTAGGACCTGGACTAGACAGGGCTAGATGCCTTCACATGTTAACATCATGACAGATGGTTTAGCTCACTCTTTAAGGAATTTAATCGATTTTAAATGTGCCAAACAATGTGCCTTCAGAGTCTTTCTCGGAATAGATGCCATGCTATCCGGCCTATCAAAGTATTCAGGGTGACCAATATCACTCATTATTTGTTTGATGTATCTAAACCAGGGAATTGAAAAAGCCTAATCTAGCTTCAAACAATCATTAATGATATCCTGACTGAAGCTTGTCTCAATGATCACCCATACCTTATGCCAAAGCAAAATAGGTTCAATTTTGATCAAATCCGAGATATATGAGATACCAAGTTCCGAATGACAGATAAAATTTACAGTGCATTTCGAAGCTGCCGGCAAGTAACGTGTGAACGCGTTTTCAACTAGTTTTATTGGGTGCACATCCACTGATCCCCAAATTCCTGCACCATATCAGGCTGTGATAAGATTTTTTTTTATATATTAGTAGTAATTCTTGCACTTGTCTGCGTCCAAATTTATTGGCAAAATTAGTCAGTGCACCAGTAGCTCTTGAAAACATCAGTTTCCTAGCTGAAACTGTGGCAGACCACATCCCCTTATGATCAAAGTTAATACCCAAATAGGAAAATTCATTAGCACTTTCAACTTTGATATTGTTAATAAAAATGTTGTGGCATATAGAAATATGTTTGCCACATTTCATGATAAAGGTTTTCTTGGTATTTACCTTCAAACCCCTGGATTGCATGAATGTTACAAAGCTATTTAAAATTCTCTGCAACCCTAATTGGGTGTGTACCATTTAAATCGCATCATCCGCGTATAATAAAGCAGGAACTTGATTTTTATTAATACACGGAATTTCCTGGCAGTGATAATTTTAAAATGGGCAGAGGCCATTAATATATAGTGTAAAAAACAAAAGGGGGCCAGGACACAGCCTTGTCTCACGCCATTCCTAATTGGGAACTTAGCTGTACATTGTCCCTGTTTACCGAACTGAACCCTTGTGCCAGCATCATAATATAATTGTCTCATAAAAATTATACGTTGAGAATCAACTCCCATTTCCGCGAGGATACACCATAACTTTTCGTGCCAGACGCAATCGAATGCGGAGCTAAGGTCCACAAATGCCAGAAAAAGCCTTACTACCTTTGCCTGTGTATATTTTCCTATTAAGAGAATTTAATGTAAATTAAATGTAAATTGGGTACAGTGAAGCCAAAAACAATACAACAGGCCGCAGTCCTGCGCCCGTTATTTGGAAAATAAAAGAAGAACAAATAAACATTACGCGTACAAAACAAAAGAACACATGCAATAGTTTCAGCATTGGGAGCTTGAACTAGTTATACAGTGAAGCAAGCTAACCCACATAGTGACCACATTATTCATATGTAAAATTGAAATTAATGGCACTAATCAGAGTGTCGACGACATTTCGATCCCAAGCTCACAATTGATAGGGATCATCATCAGGACTAAAACAATAGATTTGCCTGGTATTTACCAAAAAATGCCTGTTGGAATAAGAAACAGGGAAGGAAGAAAACAAGGGAACCAGTCAGGTCCCTGTAATTATAAAGAAGGCTATGAGTATCTAAAATCATTGCATACTGCTGCTATATGTAGCGCCATGCTTAGCTTTATTAAATTGTCATTTACCATCAGGAATCGATATTGAAAATTTTTGATGCTCTAGTAGGAATACTGAGTAAATATCTGATGTAAGATTACAGGTTAACATGAAAGGTTCCTTCAGTGTTTCATGTGATATTTATAAATTGTAATAGCAGATTGCACTTTACTATTGCATATTTGGGCCTTTTTATCTTTTATGATTTATGTTAACTTTTAGGGATTGCAATTGTTTTTGGTGATCTGCTGAAATATGGTTAAGAAATTCATTGTATGTTAATAACTTGATCCTGCAGATTTGAAAACCATTTGTAAAATTTGTTTTTTTATTTAAATGTATACTTTTATGATTCCTTGAATGAATCTAAATAAAGTTTATGAACTGAACTGACAGGGGGCAGTCCTGATGCAAGAAAGGAAGATTGGAGAGATGGCAACCATCAGTTTTGCGTCCAGGTCCCTATCGCCAACAGAACAAAAGTTCAGTGTTATAGTAAAAGAGATGCTGGCTGTAGTTTGGGCCATGGGGAAATTCCACCAATTTTTATGGGGTACGAGATTCCAGCTCAAGACAGACCATAAGCCCCTGGTCAAAGTGCTCACGTCCTGTGGTCATGCCAGCGCCACACCCCGCATTGCCAAGATGACTCTGAAGCTGTTAGACTACAGATACGATGTGGAGTACATCCCAGGAACAAGGAATAAGGTAGCTGATTATCTCAGCCGAGCGTCAGCGATGGAGGAAGCGCCGACCAGCACAGACGAAGAGGAAGTCCATGTAGCTTTTGCAGAAGACCCGGAGGAAGTGATAAGTGGTCAAGAATGGGAACAAGCCTATGAAAATGATCCAGACATCAAAGAGGTTAAAGTCTTCCTGATACAAGGATGGCCCGAAAAAAAAACATCTCAGTGCAGCACTCAGGAAATTCTTTGAGGTGCGTAAGGAATTGTCCATGGGGGATCAGGGGACATCCCTGTTTAGAGGGAATAAAGTGGACCCTCCAACATCATTTATACTTCACCTACTAGCTGTATTACATGAAGGTCACCTGGGTATCATGAAAACGAAAATGAGAACCAAACAGATGTGCTGGTGGCCGGGAATGGACATCCAGATTGAAAGGCACGTAAGAGAATATGACCAGTGCCAGAGAGCGGATAAGTCTCAAACCCTACTAAGGCCATCACTGGGGAAGTTCGACAACCCGAAGAACCCTTGGGATGAAGTGTCAATAGACATTCTGGGGCCAGTACTGGATGCACAAGGAACCCTGAAGTATGTGTGTGTTCTCATAGACCGATATTCAAAGTGGCCAGAAGTGGAAATACAGGAGGAGATGGACATGGAGACAGTCTTTAGATTTCTTACAGTCACTTTCCTTAGAGAAGGCATACCGCGCTCCATCCTGAGTGACAATGGGCCCCAATTCACTTCAGAAAAGTGGTAAAAAATATGGAGCGAAACGGGATCAAGACAAAACACACATCCATATACCATCCTGCCGGCAATGTGCTAGCCGAAAGGTTTAACCGTGTCATAATGGGTTCCATACAAGCCGCCATTACGAAGGGCAAGGATTGGGAAAAGGAAGTAAGGAGTATGCTGTGTGCCTACCGTTTAACACATACAGGCACTGGGTGTGGTCCATTCCAAATCCTAAGAGGACGTGACCCTTTCACCAAGGACAATCTGGCGTGGAAGGAAAAGACCGTCAGGAGTAAGTGGTCACCAGCCGTGGTTCAGCACAACTTGGAGAGAGCACAAAGAATATACACCAAGCACTACAATAAGAGACGCAATGTGAAAGAGGCCTCGCTTAAGAGTGGGTCAAAGTTAAAGTTGCCCAGTTGAGAAGGAAAAGGGACAGCAAATACAGCCAGCCCATGCAGGTAAAGGAGGTGTACGACAGAGCTGCATTGCTTAGTGACGGAAATGTCTTGTCACGTGACCGCATGTCCAAGTGCAACAACATATTACAGTGGGCCAATGAAGAAAGATCAAAGACACAACAGGGCCAAGACTCATCTACAGACTGAGAGTTACCGCGCGGAGGAGATTAAGACTCAGGAGCAGAAGGAAGATGAGCAGAGTGAGAAGAAGGAGACAATCCTGTTGCATCAGGAGGAAGCTGGTGAGACGGCGGAGAGAGAAAGTCCTAAAGGAACTGGAAGAGGGCTGGCGAGCCAGGCAGAGAGCAACCGGGAGAGTTTCGTCTCCACTCCGGAAAGACGTACGAGGGCAGGGAGAACAATAGTGAGGCCTGCCAAATACAGAGACTATGAACTGGGTTAAGCGAAATAACTAGGTCCAGAGAGAGACTTTATCATTTCTCATTGTTATAAAGAAGGGAGATATGTAGCGTCGCGCTCTAGTCGTCGAGTTCCTACGCGATGACGTAGTGCGTGGTGGCCATTTTGTTGTTCAGGACCTGTTCCCGGCGCTCTCTTGAGATAAAATAAAGTAATATCCTCAAAATACCTGACTTGTCTGGTACACTTCTTCAAGTGAAACTCCCATCATTACAATTTTCTCCTCATTTAAACACTTCTTGTCATTAAAACACTGTTGCGTGTTTTTCAGTATGTATTTTTTACTGATGGTATTTAGTATAGCTTTTGATGAATACAGTGCTTAAGTTTGCTTTCGCAGCATAGTCAATTCAACTTCCAGTTTCCTACCAATGACTCTGACAAGCAGCTTGCCATGCCAAGATGGCGCTTATACTCATCTCTTTATTCTCTATTAATTTTTATTTACCAGCCAACCTCTGTCTCATTTCCTGATTCTTTACAATGCACAAACGTTCTATTTATTTTTGATAACTGTTGACTTCCTGCGTAATTGACACACTAATGTTCATCTTCACTATACTTGAACTACCACTTCAAGATGGTGGCTACACCTATTTCCCCCCCTCTATGTTTGCTTTCACAAACTTGTCAGTCCTTTCATTTCCTTGTTGAATCTGTCCGTCTTTTAACTTGATTTACATTATCATCGGGTCGCCTATTGCGTTCGGGCACAATTTTTTTGATCTGCAGTTGAAGTTACTTCTACCCACTGATGCGCGTAAGAATTATTTTGTAACACCTGGCACTTCTGACCTTGCTTCGTGATATCACACTCTGGTGTTTCAACTTGTCTTCGGGTATTTACTGAATGGTCAGAAAAACAATATACTGTAAAAGTTCTGACACTCAAATGCACTGGAATAGTTTTGACACTCTACATTAGGCAATGTAAGTAATACACAGGCAATGATGAATAATGAAAGCGTTAGCCATCATCACGCTAAACCCAGCTGTTTCAACTTTTGATTGAGACTTCTGACACTCAGTTTCCTACCTAATGCATCACCCTACTGGTTTTTCACCAATGGAACTTATCCACTCGGTTTCTAATGTAGCGTATGACTTCACCTGCTTTACAATAACAAATGATTTGATTACCTTGCTGTGGCCTGTATTTTCTCGCTTCATTTCTTTAGGTGCTAATTTTCCCCTGATGAAGGACTCTATTTAGCCTGAAAAAAATGTGGGATTAATAATTTCCCTCATCAAAGTTTTTTCGCTGGCAAGATGTGAAAGAAACATACTTTATTATTCATGAACAAGAAATCATGACGATCTAATAAACTTATTTTGAGAATTGAAGAACGTTTCTTACCTTTGATTAATTTTTGGTACATTCCATTTATTGGACATTACGCTGTGCAGTCGGGGGACGCTACCCCTGGGGTGGCGCTTTCTACATACTAAATTATCTGGCATCAAAAGGCAAATAATGCGACACATATTGTGATAGCATTGCCTTAATAATTTGGCTTTTTTAACACATGTAAACACTTTCTGTTCAAATGTTTTACCTAATTATTACCAATTTGGCACCCAAATACAGACAACAAGCAAAAGAAAGGTGACCAGTCAAACATTAGGAAGGACCATCCAATGTGCTTTAACACGTGTTTTTTTTTGTCCTCATATCACCCTAGCTGTTACAATCTCAGGTGCCCCTTTATGACCGACCTTGCACCTTCTGCACTGAAAGCCTTCCATCCACACCAACCTGGGCTTAAACACCTGTAGTTTTTGGTGCTTAGGTGTAATCATAGGACTGCTCCATTCTTCGAAACCGACTCATCGCTCCACCTAAGAAAGTCTGCCTAGATATTATCTGTTCTACCAGGTATACAGCTCAAGTCCATCCTGCAAGACCAACGCGCAGCCTTGAGCCAGTCCTCCAGGAGGGGGCTGCTGCATCCAGCCAATGCTTGAAGATCTCTATTCTTGCAAGAAGCATCAAATAAAATACTCCTCTGCGTCCTGCCTAAAAGGCTAAATGAAGTATCAACTCCCGTCAGCACCAACACTGGGTTTATCACAATCCTAAAACCTGTTCCAGAATCCACCGATGGAAGGACAAGCAGCAAACTTGTGCATGTTTTTTGCTTCTGAATGACGGCATCTTTTACACTTTGGAATAGGAAAACGCACAACTCCAGCTAATCTCTGAGGTGTCCAGTGTATTCTATTGATGGTATAAAAATGATTCTTTTTTAAATTAGCTGGCTTAGCCACAGAATATAATAGTTTCAAAGAGATTAACGGTCCACGAGGGAGCTCGGACTCCAGAATTACACTCTTCTAAGGTCCACACTTTGACTCCACAGTTCCATCATCCGCTTCCGAGAGCTACTGATACCATATAGAGACCTCCTTGCTTAATGGCTGCTTATCTTGCAGCAATGCTTCAACCTCCCAGGGACCACCAATCTCTGAACTCTCTGAACTCGCACTCAGGTACCAAGAGGTGGCTGTATATACTTGATTCTAGACAGGGAAAGCCTGTCTTTGCCTTAAGTATTTCCCAGGGCAGAACCACTTGCACTGTGAAAAGATCCCCCCAACTTGTTATCCTGGCCTCCCTCAGAGGTAGGCTCAACCTATCCAAGGACTGGATGCCCAACATCCTCGTAACCCTGTGCTTCATCTTTCGTGCTTTAACACACGTTGCTATGTTTTTGGTTACTTTTGTTCGTTTGTTTTGTTTTGTTTTTTGTTGTTTTTGAAATCCGCAGTTGATGGGTTATTTGGGGAAAGCAGCAAATCCGTAATTATGCGCAAAACGCAGCAGGTGTAAAAACGCATAATTTCAGTGGCTCTGGTGCTAGCATTGGCTTGCAACGTGTTTTCACCGGGCACAATTAATCCCCAGGCAACATCATTTTTAGTCATGAGCGTGGCCTAGAAAGTTGATACAAGCAGAGAACTACCCCCCATGATCCTTAACAATGTGAATGGGGGACTTGTTTGTGCTTTCATGCTGGTTAAACACAACTGCAGGAAAGAAATGTAACACCAAACACCTCTAAAAATACACCAGGCACCTTTCCTTTTGTTTACTCTATATGACCAGCAGTTTTTAAATGTAACTAGCAAGTACTCTGCATATGCATATTTACATTACAATATCATACTTGACCATCCTTTTTCTAAGCTTTACCTGCAAGATACATCTAATTTTTTGTAGTGAGGGCTGTAACGCAGTTACATATCTTCCCATTTTTAAAAACAATATGATTTTATTGTTTCCAATATAAAACGATACAATCATCATCAGGATATATAGACAAGCAAGTAATCATGCAATGAGAATACGACATGGTCGCACCCAAGAGCAGGTGACATAGCCTTGACCAACATATACTGTGCTTCACTCTGCGTTACAATAGTAGCATATGTCAACAAGATCTTAGAAAACAAATATATTAGGAGCAACCAAGTGGCGTTGAGGATAATGTAAAATACTCTCTTGCCAGACCTTTGCTATTACTAGACAAACTCCCTTCCCTCCCTCTTATCCCTCCCCCTTCCTCGGCGTATCACACATAATTGTGCCAACAATAAGGTCCATCACGAGTGAGTTCACTCAGCGTCAGAGGCAGATGTAATCAGAGATACAAGGGGTACCGACATCAAATCATAGAATATAGAGTGATCGAAATATTTATTAATTTTGGCTGGGGTAAGGTACGCCCTGTGTAGTATGTAGAAATGCACCAGTTGGAGACGGGCATTTCTAGTACTTTTCCACGCCCATTCAACTAGCTCTGCCCATGCTTTCTCAGGAATCTCTTTGCCTAAGTCCTCCTCCCATTTTTGCCGTAGTTTCAGTAATGGAGTCAATATCTCATGTGTCATATGCCGATAAAGACAGGTGACTGCTTTAACAGTTCATGCTGCTAACACTACATTCTGGCAGGCCATTGAAGTTTGCGGTTCACTCCCTCCTTCTCTCCAATGCTTTTGAATGGCCGCAGTGAGCGCTGAATGGAGCAAGAAGACCCCGCGAGACAGGTCAGACCGTACCTGCAATTCACCAAAGGAAAGCAAGGTGTTATCCTCATAGAAATCCCCCAATGTAATCAGACCCTTCTCCACCCAGTCGGTCAGGGCAATCCAGTTACCGCCATGGGGTAGACCAGTTCACATGGCCAGGGGATTTTCAGAGGCATAGGGATGCACGATCTGCGCTCTTCTCTGCAATTCGTTAGTAAGTGACTTGAGCCGCAACAGTAATTGTAAGATTATTTGGGAGAGTGTCTGCCTAGAGATCTGCCCTACATCAAATCCAGACTGCCCTCGAAATTCAGATGCTACTGCTTGGGTGAGCCACTGCAAATGTGCTGCCAAGTAATATGTCTCAAGATCAGGAACTGCCAGTCAACTCATCCATCTCGGTCTCATTAGTATTTTCAGCGCCACCCTCCGCCTGCCCGTAGCCCAGAGAAACCCTGTAATCATTGATTGCAGTTGTTTAAAAATCGTAAGGTCCTGAAATAATACAGCAGCCTGGGTAGGGTCACCATCTTAAGGAGGGCCACACTGCTGGCCACCGAAAGAGGGAAAGTTCCCCAAAACTCAAGATTGCTCTTAAGGCTTCGGATGGCTCTACCCACATTACCCTCCAGTATGGGTATGATATATCGAGTCCCCAGGTACCTCAGGCATTGGCGTTCCCATTGCACCCCGTGTGTAACTGGCGGGCCATCAGCAAGTGGGGTGGCTTGAAACAGGCAAGACTTCTCCCAATTCACTTTGAGTCCAGCGACGGTGCCCAGGTCATGCAGTAGATTCTTTGCACCAACGAGGGCATCTGCGGTATTAGCTAGAAACATGAGCAGGTCTTCGGCGTAAAGCCTAATATGGTGAGTTTGACCATGCTCGTGAAGCCCGGGATATCGTAGTCCCGTTCTGGCCTGGGCTGCTAGCGGCCCCATGGCCAGGGCAAATAATAGAGGGGAGAGTGGACAGCCCTGTCTGTCCCCTGGCTCACGACACACACGTCTGAGATCAATCCGCCCGTTTTAACCCTAGGGGTGGAATGCTTGTACAATATAGCCGTCTGACCCACAAAAGTATCCCCCCAGCCAAAACACTGCATGACCTGAAACAAAGAAGGCCATTCCAAACTGTCGAATGCCTTCTCTATGTCTACCGCTAAGATAGCAGTGGGTTCTTTCGGGTAAGTGTCAGCATCTAAGATACGAAGCAGGGTAACTGTATTCCTGGTCGGAATTTATCCAGCTTGGTCCCTATGTATTAAGTGAAACATGTGTGGGAGTAATTGGGTTGCCAAGATCCGACTTAAAATCTTTTAGTCAGTGGTGAGCATGGACATGCTGTCCTATCCAAGGGCGATTTTCCCTGGCTTCAGTAAAGAAATAATAATCATTTCGCAAGTGGTGACGGGCAGCTGACCCGCTCACTTTGTGTCAGTATAAAGTGTCACTAACTTAGCCAGGAGATCAATGTATGTCAGATAAAACTCAATCAGTAGGCCATCTGCCCCTGGAGTCTTTCTTTGCGCCAAGTGCTTAATCGCCCCTCGTACCTCCCCAATGGCTATATCCTGACCCAACAGCTCCACCTGTTCCCTGTCTACTGTGGCAAGATCTGCTGCAGCTATAAACTCTTTGTGGATCCCATCATGCAGTGCTACCTGGATCTGGTAAAGATCCGTATAATAGGCAAGAAACTGATCATTAATCTCTTGCTGGGTTTAACAAACTTCCCCAGTTGGCCTACATAATTATCATATAACTGTCCCTCGTCTAGCCTGTAACACTTTTGTCTCGTTCTGCATGAGCGAGTGCTAGATATTCATTACAATCAAAACAGCGCAGTCTCTCAGCCTGTGTGGCGACTGTCTCTTTCGCCTCCACTAGATCCTGCTGTCGATCAGGCTGCTCAGGCTGTGCCTGTTCCACTTCTTGCAGGTGTTGGTCCGCAGTCTCTATATCTTGCAGTAGCACCCTACGCACCCCATCATATTGAGAATGCAGTGACCACGTAGCACAGTTTTAAAGGCATCTCACTCTACAGCAGACGATGATGCCGTGCCAGTATTCTCCAGGAAATATTGAGTGATGCCAGTGCCCACCACCTCGCAAAAGGCCTGATCCTCTAACAGTTCTGGATTTAAGCGCCATGTCCGGATTTTAGGATGCGCATGAGCCCATTCTATCCGCAGGAGAAGCGGGTTATGATCTGAAAGTGTCCTGGTGAGGTTTTTGCTATGTATGACCTCTGCATAAATATCTGAGGAACAGAATATTGCATCTGGATGAACATGGAGCTCATATAATGCAGAGAAAAAGGAATAGTCATGAGTTCCTGGGTGATGTGCTCTCCATGTGTCAACTAATCCCCATCTATGCTGCCAATCCCTTCTAGCCTTAGAAATCTTGTGAATTGGTGCATCAGGGAGGGGTGGGTGGGACAGATCCAGTGGGATATCAGTAATAGAGTTAATGTCCCCGCCCATAATCACTGATCCTGTCAAATGTGGAGCCATTTTCCCTGACAGCTGTGCGAAAAAGACCATCTGCTCTGTATTGGGTGCATAGATGTTATCCAGCACTACTTCCCTGCCATTTAATCATCCCGCAACCATCCCATATCTCCACTCCGGGTCTGTTAGCTATTGTGTGGGCTGAAAAGGAACCCCCGGCCTGACCCATACTAATACTCCCCATGCAAAGGCGGAGTAGGTCGTATAGAAGATCTGATCCTGCCATCTACGTTGCAGGGCGAGGCCCTCTTGGCTTGCGATGTGCGTTTCCTGAAGGAAAGCGATTTGAACTCCTCTGCACACTAAACTTGCGTGTATTTTGTGACGGTGCACCATTGTATGCATGCCTTTGACATCCCAAGATATAGATTTTTTTTAATTCAAGTAACGATCCATGAAACTGTGGACCGTAGTAATTCATTTGAGTAATTCGTTTGAGGTGATACGCCGAGGCCCCGTAAAGATCCCATTACAAAACAGAGAAAACCTCCAAACTCCCCCACCCCAGAACAGGTACTAAAACGTTAGTCCCCATCCAAACTACCTAGGCACTCTATGTCCTCTATTAGCTACAAAGGAACAAGGAGAGAAGCAGCTGCAAACCGGCGTTGCCTTACAATGTAAGCAATATTCAATTCAGCACTTATGCCTCAATTAGCACACATTGCCCCATGCCCGGGGGGTGCCCTACAGTGATTTAGGGCCATATGTATCAACATTCCGTTTTGCGATTCCTAAATAGCGATTTTTAAGGATTCGCTATTTAGAAATCACAAAATGGTATGTATGTAGGAAATCGCTTCTTTTTAGCGATTCCTTAAAATTCCTTAATTGCGATTAGCAAATTGCTAATCGCAATTAAGAAATAATTTCCCATTCATTTCTATGGGCCAGGAGGCCCATAGGAATGAAGGGGAAATTTGCGATTCGCAATTTGCTAATTGCAAATTGTGAATATTTTCAAGGGTGCAGGGGTGTCTCAAGAACACCCTGCTGCACCCCTGAAAATGATATGTGTGCCTAAGGGCACGTATGAGCGTCACATGGCACATTTTGATGTTTAAAAAAATGCTTTTATAAAAGAATTCGCGACTTACCACCAACTAGGTTGGTAGTAATTTGCGATTCCTTAATGGCATTTTGGAATTTTTTTCCTTGATACATTGCATTTAAGGAATTGCAAAATGTGCAATTCCTTAAATGCAATCGCAAAATAAGGAATGGCAAATTTAGCGATTCCTTATTTTGCACCAAAAATGTTTCATACATTCCATTTAGCAAAAATGGGTTCGCAAACGCCGGAATTCTGCGAATTTCGGCGTTTGTGAACCCATTTTGCTTTGATACATATGGCCCTTAGTGATTTAGGGACCCCC
Source organism: Lissotriton helveticus (assembly GCF_964261635.1). Lineage (NCBI taxonomy): Eukaryota > Metazoa > Chordata > Amphibia > Caudata > Salamandridae > Lissotriton > Lissotriton helveticus. The sequence goes on along the minus strand of NC_136069.1, from coordinate 1,132,144,934 downwards.
CCATACCAACCCATCGTCTCAGCAATGAAAAAGGAAACCATTCAGTGCTGGGAAGCCCGGGAATAAAGGATAGCCAACAGATAGGAGGGAAGAAAAAGAGTGAGGTTAAGCGAAGAAAAAGCAGCACATCAATCAAACAGTTTCATCCGCGGTGCCTGGAGTAACATGTGGTAACTCAACACTGCCATCCTGGGACATATCCGAGTCCGAGCCGTCGGATGCCTTTTCTGACCCTGTTTCTGCTCCCGATGACAGTTTATGGCCTTGCAATAGTTCGACACTGCTTGCAGCGCGTCAGTTATCTCCTTCTCCGTCTGGGAGGCACTAGGTGTCCGCATGGCAGTGCGACGATGCTTGGTCCTTTAAATCCATTGTGGGAGTTGCTCCTCAGTAGGAGGCATGCAACTCCCCTCCGCCAGCCTGCATCCAGTTTTGTAGGTTTCAATCCAGTCCCAAGTCTCCTTGGGATCTGCACAAAAGTGCGTCTTGCCATTTAGGATAATCCCCAGTCGAGCCGGAAACATCAAGGAGTACTGGAGCCCTTCATCTCGCAAGGCCCTCTTGACCACCAAAAAGGACGTGCAGCATCGCTGGACCTCCAGCATTTAGTCAGCATGTAGTCAGAGAAGATCGACACCCTGCAGTTGTCCTCTGTGTAGGGCCCAGATGTGTCCGCTGTCTGCAGCAAGAAATCCCTGTCTTTGTAATGAAGGAGTCTGGCTACCACCGGGAGAGGAGGCCTTCCCTGGGCCAGAGATCGGGCAGGGACTCAGCGGGCTCTCTCCAGTGTATGGAACTGGGTCAACCCAACTGGGGCCACTAGCATTATGGAGCCAGCCCTCCATATTAGAGCCTTCTATCCCTTCCGGGAGACCCAGGAATCTTATGTTATTTCTTTGATTACACCCTTCAGCATCTACAGCTCCCTTCTCCAATGTCTGCACTCTGTTGGATATATCGCCCAATTCGTCAGAGAGGGACAGCTGCACCGGCAACAAGTCCGCCAGTGATGTCTCCGTCTGCGTTAACCCATTCGGCCAGTTTGGTATGCTCTGCTCGCAGGAGTCCCAGCCACACTGCCACGTTGGCAATGTCCTGCTGTAGTGTTTCTTTGGTGTCTGCTATAGCCTGCAAGATCTGGGCCAGCTGTTGCTGAACTAAGTTATCAGCTGGCGTCTCAGGTGAGTCCGATCGTCTGCATTCCTGAGCCAGGTCATCTTGGTCCGGGGAAGCAACCATTTGCTTGCCCCTGGGCTTCCCCATAACCTTGAGAGAGTAGTACCACCCACCAAATATAGTCCACCTATGGTGTTCACCAGTGTTTTTGCCGGGCAGGTGGGGATGATAGGCCCACGAAGCAGTGCAACAGTGCTACTCAGGTTCAGTGGCTGTTGGTTTCTAGCACCCGCCCTACAGCTCCAGCCACCAGTGCCGGTCGCCACACGCAACATCAGAGTCAGAGGTATGATGTACCCAGATAGCGTGGGTCCCTCCACTCCTCAGGCAGGAAATGCAATGGGCAGCAGCGCCGGTACCATTGGAGCTTAACCGCCCCTCCAGCAGAAAAAAGGCCCCAAGAGCAGCCCCTGCAGTGACGATCAGAAAATGACGCCCTCTCCTCTAACCCAAGGCGTCGTAGTCAGACACCCGCGGGCCCAGCACCGTGCTGATCCAAGCAGCAGGAGAGGGCACACAGCATGCAGGGGGGCACCCCCAGTCACGTCCTCTAGTCCCTTGACACTGGCGGCAACACTCCCACCGGTAAAGGCATCATAATACAGCTCACGCAGAACAACTCTGCCTCCAATTGCCACCTGCAGCAGCCCCCCCCCCCCCCGTTCCCAGAAATCTGAGCAGGGTCCGGTGCGCTCCCAAGGTGCAGCAGTGGGGAATCGCTGCTCGTCACCTGCTCGGCAAAATGACGCCGGCTCCTACGTGCTCCAGCTCAGGCAATGGCGAATTGCGCCCGGTCTGTTCCTCAAGGGGGGCCCTGCAGCCTACTCAAGGAAAGCGCCACTTCAATAGCAGTCTCCAGCCCAGCCCCAATGCAACCACTGGGGTCTCGCTCAGATGCACAAGGGCTCCGTGCGAGCTCTCGAGGTTCCATGCCAGGAGAGCACCGCGTCACCCAGCTCTCACCTCAGCGGCCCCCTCCATTCGAGTGCAGGTCGTCAGAGCCCCCGCTCCGTCCCCGCGGCAAATCAGGCAGTCGCAGGGATCAGGCAGGCCAGCTCAGCTTCGTCCGGGATACAAATCAGTAGAGTGTTCTCCTGTCTGTTGTTTGGACTGATACAGGCTAGTAACGCCTAACAAAAGAATGCAGTTTCGAAATAATTCTTATATTCTAAACTGAATCTTTCATGACTTATTTAGTGCTTGGTAGTCAATGACTGGTATTGGTGTGCTGTGTGAACCCTTTATATCAAAACTGTCCTTTTGGTGGTGGCTCAGGCTCGAGGCAGTAGGACCCAGTGCTTGAAAGGGAGAGGAATGGCATGGAGACACCGTGCCATATGAGCCCTTTTATAACACAGATGGAGCTCGGGCATGGCCTGATGCAGAGGAAAATGGCCACTTGGGCCAAAGCACATTCTCCCTGATGCCGCATTTTAGCCCCAATAATGAGCTAAACCATTGTGCCAGCTTCCAAAACATCAGGAAAGGGCATCAGAAGATGAGATGATAAAGGTGCAGGTCCTGAAACTCCACCTGTTGCCGATATCATACCAAAATGCTGTGTTCTAGGATCCAGACACCCAACAGCCTCTGACATGGTTGCTATAACGATTTAAGATCCTTCACGATCCCCCTATCTACAATGCACTTTGAACATTGAGTAAAATTGTATGAACAGCTTGTGCAGTGACCAACAGCACGGTTCACCAGTTGCTTCAATATATCTTTAACTAAATGAACAGGGAGTGAGACCACCCGATGGCCACTGACATGGCTGCTCCATCCTTGCAACATGGCAGAACAAATTATTCATCCCAGCGTAATCATTAAATGCATGTAATGACTAATAGCTGGCTAAACGCTTGATAACAATGCTTTATTACAAGGTCTCTACACAGCAAGGGTCCCACATAATATCTATAAGTGAGAATACCGGACTACCTCCAGATATGAATGCCTTCGCCCCCGCAATGTGGTGAGCCCGTGATTGACTCAAACAGTCAGTACGCTTATGAGTGTGTTTGTATACATAGAGATCACCAAATTACTCACAGCGGCATAATATATCACATCGCCAAAAAATCTGTTATCTGTTAAAGTGCCTTTAACAAACTACCTGCACTGCCTTGGTGTGGGATTGCCGTGCATCTCCCTGAGGTTTCCAGCAGCAGGGTGAGGCTAACCTGGCTGCATCGGCAGGAACGTGGGAGGACGGCACGGCACAGGGTAAGATTGGGATCACAATTTGGCCCGGGTACTGATGAAAAAAGTGGCCCACATTTGTGGGTTGTGGCCCACATTCACTGGGCATGGCCCACATTCGGGGAGCATGGCCCACATTTGTGCGCATGCCCTTTCATGAAACACACAAGGAATGTAAGTGGGAGGATATTATTCTTGGGAAGGACACAGGGCCAAGGTGACAATGTCCTACAAGCTGAGCAACTGAAAAACAGCGAGGCTCCTTCCTATTACACAATTATTTCCCAGCCCTCCAGCTCAGGAGCACCTGAAAAACAGTGAGGCACCTTTCTATTACAAAATTATTCTCCAGCCCTCCAGCGCAGGAGCATCTGAAAAACAGCGAGGCCCCTTTTTCTTAAAATATTATTCCCGGCCCTCCAGGGCAGAAGCACCTGAAAAGCAGTGAGGCCCCTTTCTATTACAAAATTATTCCCCAGCCCTCCAGCACAGGAGCATCTGAAAACAGCGAGGCCCCTTTCTATTGATCAAATTATTCCCCATCCCTCCAGCGCAGGAGCACCTGAAAAACAGCAAGGCCCCTTTCTCTTAAAAAATGATTCCCCCGCCCTCCAGCGCAGGAGCACCTGAAAACAGCGAGGCCCCTTTCTATTACAAAATGATTCCCCAGTCCTCCAGCGCAGGAGCACCTGAAAACAGCGAGGCCCCTTCCTATTACAAAATTATTCCCCAGCCCTCCAGTGCAGGAGCACCTGAATACAGCAAGGCCCCTTTCTATTACAAAATGATTCCCCAGCCCTCCAGCGCAGGAGCACCTGAAAACAGCGAGGCCCGTTTCTATTACAAAATTATTCCCCAGCCCTCCAGCGCAGGAGCAGCTGAAAAACAGCAAGGTCACTTTCTCATAAAAAATGATTCCCCAGCCCTCCAGCACAGGAGCACCTGAAAACAGCCAGGCCCTTTTCTATTACAAAATTATTCCCCAGCCCTCCAGCGCAGGAGCACCTGAAAAGTAGTGAGACCCTTTTCTATGAGAAAATTCTTCCCCAGCCCTCCAGCGCAGGAGCACCTGAAAAAGAGCGAGGCCCTAGCTATTTGTAAATTACTCAGCCCTCCCCAGCCCTTCACTGCCTCAGGGCAATGGCCTGGCAGGAGAGGGGATAAAGCAAAAAACACAGCTGCTGGGCCATCCATGGGAGTGGGGGAAGGCTAAGGTGAAGATTGTGTCAGTTTACAACATCGCCTGGCCCCCACAGCGAGACCCATTCTTCCTCGCCCACTATGCCCTGAATTGGAAGGGCTGTGGGCGAGGTGTCAATGCGAACACTGTTTCTGGGCTGTGTGGGCCCCAGGGGGGACGAGGTACAAATGGCTAAAAGACCTGAGCAACACCTGGCCCCCAGGGAGGCCGATACTGGCACACAATCACCCCTCCCCAGCCCACCATCAGCATGATCGCTTGGCATGGCAGGGGGTCAAGGAGAGGCCACAGCTGATAATCGCTGAATGGCCACCCATCGAAGCTGCTTTCCTCTCTCTGTCAGTGCTCTCTGTGGACTGGGAAAGGGGAGAAAAAATGGCCCACAAAGTGCACTGAGACACCGCCCCTTCGGCCCATGCCCGAGTGCCCGCAGTGCCAATCCGCCCCTGGCACGGCAGCAGAGCTGGTTTACAGATTGAGACTATCTGGTTGCTTCCTGCAACAGGGCTATAGAGCAAGGCTCTGGCGGTTGTACTGTACAAGTGGAGGCAAACTGAATCAAGTTGAAGTAAGATACATGAATTACCTACACACATTGAACAAGCTATTTGCACAAATTAATTATCAAGTGATTACAACAAATGGAGACAAGCAACTCGTCGTGAGCCACCCAGGCTAATAGTTACTTCAATGACAACCCACTAAACAACCACCTTCACCTTTTTTACAACTGGTTCACCTTTCCATACATGCAGATCATGCCTGGCTCAAATATCAGTGGCCTGCATTAACTATACTAACCAAGACTTCCACAGTCCAAGATGTCTGAAAAAGACCCAAGGCCCAACATCTGCAACGAAAACAACAAAATCAGAACCGTTGATTCCAGATTCCCCCTTAAAATGTAAAACAGAGTCAAGGCCATGATGGACTCCATCCTCAAAAACCTCTTTGATGTCTTACAACTTACCCAAACCACTAAAATCAGCATGGGCATAATGCAGCAGCACGTAGCAGGCATGATATCAAACAAATAACAAATAAAATATCTGTGGCTGTCCAGCGAATTAGCGATTTTGAAGACACATCACTTTTGGTGGAAAACGAAATCAACTCGCTACTGAAAACCTCATCTTTCCTACACCGCTCCATTACTGAATTGGAAGACAAATAGGAGGAGCAACATAAGACTTCTTTGCTGACTTGAGAATTGCGAAAAGCTTCATGACTCCTGCATCTCCTTCCTGGAGGATTGGATTCTTCAAAACACTAAAATCTCCTCTGGCAAAAACTTCGAGCTTGAAAGAGTGCATCATATATCAACACAATTAAACAACCATACAGTCTCCACAGATCCACTCAGACCAATATTCTGAAAACTTCTCCGATACTGACATGTTGAATTAATTCTAGAATTCATACGCAAGAATAAATACATCTCCTGGGAAGTCCACTTGATCACCATCTCACAGGATTACTCGGAATCCATGTTCCAAGAGAAAAAAGTCTTCCTCTTTTTCAGGCCCAGACTAAGACATGTGAATATCCCTTTTTTATTTTCAGACCCTGCCAGATTTTGCATTGTCCCCAAAGGTATATCATACTTGTTCCATAACCAGCGTGACTTGTCCTCCTTCCTTGAAAACATCCAAGAAGCTGATATGGACACATCTTCTGCAAACACTGGGACATTGTAAAGTATTATTATTCAATTTGATTTTTTCTTTTTTTTCTCTGTAGCTGTAATATTGCTGCCTCAATTCCTCGTGTTCGTAGAGTCAGATTTGCTACTTGGTATTTTCTTATTGTATAGCCATGTAGTCACAACTCCTTTGCCTCATGATGGTGGTACAGTTATCGTAGGTACATATCTTCTCAGACGACATTTGGTAGGTGTTCTGGTATGTGTTCATACCTTAACTCCCATTCATGTTGTCTCTTTTCATGCCGACTGATTAACATAAGCTGATACACTGTTTCTAAATTGTTTCTAAATGAGGGTCTGTATCATCTGCCCCACTTGTATGCCTAGGTGTCCACCAAGAGTAGATGTTCTATATAGGTTACCCAATTTCAGATAGATAGCGCCTCATTTTGTGATGATACACTACTCCACCTGTTTCCTAGTGTAATTACAGTAGTAGCCAAATACTCCACTGTTATAAGATATCCAATGTTGGCCTAGTTGGTCCACTCATCTACCGGTAACGTTTGTTCTTCCTCTTATTGCAGGCATTTTTAATACAGGTTCTTTTCATCATTACCTCTAGCATTTGTACCCTGCATCACTCAGTTTTTAACTTTATAAAGTAATCCAGGCTCATTCTAAAACATACATGTTTGCATCATAGCGCCTTCGAGTAGACGAGTGTCCTCCTTTGGGTACCATGCAATACCTATTCCAGGTAGGGGGAGAGAGGTGGGGTTGGGTTCTGGAGTTGGTGGGCTCTAGTCATGTGTATTACTATTATTCTTTGCTTTTCTCTCTTCTCTCTTCTCTTTTCCTACTTTTCTGTTCTTCTTGATTTCCGCATCCTCTTATTTAGTATCAGACCATTGCAATAGCGTACCACACACAGCACCTGCTTTTGCATGATCAATATACTCAGTAGATTTTGGCAGTATAACACTCATAATAGTCGGAAACTCATCTCACCACTTTGAGATGACGCCGTTGACCCGTACATCCCAGCTCCATCATCATTTCGACAATATCCAAATTGTGATTCCCTACTAATCCTTTGTCAAAAAACACTAAAGGGTTGAACCACCCGATTAAAAGGAGGAAAAGTATTCGGTACACATACAAATTCAGGTGTGATCTAATACTCTTCCAGGAATTTATACTCTTCGCCAAGACATACCCTCATACAAAGCTCCATGGTTTTCAGAAGTCATAGGGTCACCCGCTAAAAATAAAATAAAAATGTCTTCTTACCATCATCACCAAACAAGCTAATATTACTGTTCTGGACACTCTCTCAGACCCACAGGGGAGGTGGACACTTAGCAAGTGTTGTAATTCTGGTATATATTTCTATTTGATGAAACTCTTCGCACCAAACTCAAATGACACTGTCTTCTGGAAACACACAGACAAATTACAAGCAGATCTTCCTAATGGCTCTAAAGTGATAATAGGGGGTGAACTTTAATTTCTCCCTTGATCCAACCACTGACCGCACCTCAAGAGCCAAATGTAGATTGACACCCTTGCATAAGCTACTCCACAAATTATGCCATAGCTTTTCCCTAGTTGGTATGTGGCACATATAACATCCAGATACAAGGGACTAAACATTTTACTCCTCACCCCGTCCAATGTGCTGCGTCAACTCCAAAAGACAAGTCCTGGAGACTTAGTGATGACATCCTAAAACACAAAAACATCTGGAGACGATCTGCCAAGCCATCAGAATTTTCTTTCTCGAAAACCCTTCCGATGACTGCTCATCCCAAATGCACTGGGATGCCATTAGGATCACCATTAGGCGAATAATTATATGAATCAGTGCTCATATTAATAAGTCAACTAATGCTCAGTAAATAAAAATGGAAAATGAAATAAAGCAACTGGAGTTCAGACATTACTCAAAAAAAGGAACACCCTTGTTGGATACCCTGAAACGATAAAAACATGAATATTATAGACTCCTTAGTACCAGGGCTGGACAATGGGTTACCAAATTCAATTCAATAAAACTATGTGCAGAAAACACTGCAGGGAACATTTTAGCCCACTATTTAAGAAACAATGAAAACAACCCCAAAAATTACCCCTATCGGAGACAGGCTTAGGGCACTTCATCAAGATCCCCCAAAAATCTATAAAGTCTTCTTGGATTATTACAGTGTGCTATATGATGGAAATACTAACATTAACCCTGTGAGAAGTCTAATTTATCTTAATGAGCTTAGTTTACCTAAACTAGATGACCATCACCAGTCCTTGTTGAACCAGCCCATCAACGGCCTGGAATTGAGGTCGGCTATTAAATCCATCAAAGCCGGGAAAGCCAAAGGGCATGATGGTCTTATTGCCAATTCAATATATTTATTTTGTTTTGGAACTCCGACGGAGGTCCACAAAATCACACTGACAATTTAAAAAGACAGACATTGCATACAGTACAAAATTCCTTCCTTATACATTACTATAACGTGATATCAAACATAGTGTGAAATGTGCAAATAAGCTATGATACGTAAAACAATCACATGACCGGCCAATACATTTTTTTATATACATACTAAGTAATGTGCAGATGATACAATGAATGCATGAAACTATTAAATAGCCAACCAGTAGATATTAGAACAGAACCAGGGTACTGCTGTTAGACAAAATTCTAGTAAATAGGCAAAAATGTTCTAAAACATTGGTATATCTTAAAACAAACCATTTCATTCGGGGGTGACAAAACCAGAGAACGTGCATCCTGAGCAGAGTGAATATTAAATTTAATGAATACTGGTTTTAAAAACACTCGCCTGGCACTTTGCAGCTTTGAACATACAAATAAAACATGATTAAGATCTTGGATTTGCAACTGCCACAGAACACAGATTCTCTTCTCTCTAGGTGTTTTATCCCAGATGCCAGTGACGTCTCTTAAAGGCAGCAGATTAAATCTCAGTAGGAGTATCAGCCTTCTAATCCCATAAGGGATATTCCCAGTTAAATAAGGCTGTGGTTTTTTCCCCAATGTACTCCCACTGACCGCCACGTTACTGGGCCTGGATTTACTTAAAACGATGTCTCTGGCTAAACTGATAGGGGATCTAAATTTCTTTAAGAACTGTTTCAAACCAGATTTAGGCATTGGAGAAGCAGGAGTTAAACTAAGACCGAAACTGTCAATTGCACATAAAAAGTCCTATAAAACGTGGATTGTACTTTTAAATTGCAAAAAATTTCTGTTCTCAAAGCAGCCCTGAGAGTACCCTCTTCCCCCAAGAAGAGAGAGTTACCCCACCTAAGAACTGCTTCCTGGGCTAAAATAAAGGACAAGACTAATCCAAATTCAAGGCGCAGAGCATGTGGGGCAGCCAAAGAATTTAAATTACAGATTTGGCGCATAATTCATCCTTCTGCCTTGTCAAACATATGCCAATGAATCATGTCCACCACCTCAGCAGGATATGTTAATGAGGGTGGGATTTTAACCTTAAAAACAGATAAGACATGGCTAAAATGGCGTCTCCCGCAGGTTTTATAGAATCTATTTAATGCACTTGCCTGGGAGACGGCTTTACCAACGCAGTGTTTAGTATTTTCCAAATCTCGACCTGTTTTGGAAAAAACTTTCCCTAAATATACATACGAGTCCACCAATTCCATTTTTTCAGAACCAAGCATCCATCTAAAACATCTCTTGATTCTGAGCACCTTCTTACAAAAAACCTAGATCTTGCTTTTTGCAATGTTAGTTTTTAAAAAATTTACCTCTGCATATTTATTTAAAATGTCCAGACGGCGTTGCAAGCCAATAGGTGTTAAATCGAAAATTGCAACATCGTCTGCGTACAATAAAGACCCAACTGACATTCGACCAATTTTGAGGGCATCCCCTTTCGCCAAGTTCAAAGCGCCAGGGAGATCAACAATGTACAGTGAAAATAAAAGTGGTGCTAATAGACAGCCCTGCTTAAGCCCATTATGCGTTCTAATTTTGCATGTTAACCCCCGCGAGCCTCCCTTTAGAACCTGGCATCAGGTGTCAGTATGCAATTGCATGATCAGACCCAGGAGATGATTTGGAATGCCGAGGGAGACACGTTTTCTCCACAGGGTCTGGCGGTCCACCTTGTCAAACGCCGTGGAGAAATCAATAAAAGCTGTATAAACTGGCATCCCTCGCGAAAAAACATATTTCTCCACAATTGTCTGACCAACCGCTATATTATCTAAGGTGCCATGGTTCTTTCTAAAGCCGGCTTGTTCCGGCGGAAGGATATCCTGATCATGGACCCATTGTTGTAAGTGGCATAATATGCTTTTTGAAAATAATTTGCCAGCGGCATCCAGGAGGGCGATCTGCCTAAAACTAGTTGGCACCGTTTTTTGTCCTTTATTATACAGGGGGACTATAATGCTCCCCTTCCAAGAGGGGGGATTTTATTAATAGAAAAGCAATATTTAAAAAGTGGCTCTAAAAAATCACCCTATGCTTCTGGCTCCTTTTTGATTAATGCAATTGGGATACCCTCCGGCCCTTGTGCGCCGGAAGTTCTAGCCATCTTTATAAACTTTATAAGTTCCTTTCCTTGTGGGGGACCAAATTCAGTAAAGACAGCAGATACTGGTTTAACCTCATCAGGCTACACAGGAGAAACTGGGCTATTATTTCTATATAATAGAGAGATGTAATCCACCCATTCCTTTTCTGGAATCAGTATCGGAGTAGCTCTCTGCCTTGAATCACAATATTCAGCGATCAAGTGCCAATATTTTCTCGAGTCCATGGCCCTTGCGGCTTCCCTCAGCCCTATCCACTTCGCGTCGAGCTCCTTTCTTTTTTCGCTGTGCATGAGGCGACTTCTCGCTCGCTTGAGGCGATTAATTTCCTGCTGTCGACCAAGGAGGTAATGTATGTACTGTTTTCGAACAAGATGGTTAATTGAATGTTTTAAAATTATCATTTGAGACCTATCCTGTTTATACGTGAGGGGTTCAGAAGATGTGGAGCTTAAGTTACAGATCTTCTTCATTTGAGCCTCAAAAAAGGATATGATATTGAAGTGAGTAAAACCTTCCTTTTCGACATACACCATCTTCACAATAGAGCCTACTTCAACAGTGTTATTTTGTGTCCAAAAGGATCGTCCATTTCCTTTATTAAAAGTGGCCAAGCCCTGACCGGCATTCCCTGAGTCCAGTGTCGGTAGATCGAAATCCACTGACATACCCACTATACAGTGGTCGCTCCATGCCGACGGGCGAACAAAAAAGTTATCACAAGCCCCGAACATTTGGTAGGAAACAATCACGTAATCTAAAAGGCTCTCAGTATGTTGAGAATGAAAGGTGAAATGGGCTGTTTTATCGGCGGGCACTCTCCCATTTAAGATAATAAGATCCAAACTTCTAATACTATCCAGTAAGAGAAACCCCCGCTTGTCTGTCTTTACTTTATTTGGTAATATGCTCTCGGGGATGTGCCAGATTTCCTCTTTATCAGTGTTGGCATAAATCTTGGAGGCAGAATTTGAAATTTTAGCATTTAAGTCCCCCACTACTATCACTAGGGGGCAATCTTCCCTAGTAGCTATTTCCTGAATAAAAGAGAAAAATACGGGCAAAAGATGATCAAAATTTTTCCCAGGGGGTACGTACAAGTTTGCCACAAGAAAGGAGGTGGGCGTGTCAGAATCTCCAAAGCATGCCAACTTCAAACATATGCAGAGGTTTGAGGGGTGTGGGGTGAGGAAAAACCTCCTGGTTCCAGTTGATGGAGTTTTTGAGCAGAATAGATACCCCCCGCTGGCATGTCCCCTTTCCGATCGCTTTGCATAACACGAATATACAAAATAGCCATCACATTCAAACTCTTTACAAGACCACGTTTCTTGTAAACATATAATTATGGGATTCATACTTTTTAAGGAATTTAATTTTGTTTCCTTAGGTCCCAGGCCAGCCATATTCCAGGACACGAGCAGCCCACCCAGGCTACCTCAATGGAACACTCCTTACTGCATTCACATTGGCGTTATTCAGGGGTCTTGCAACCCAGCTCCACTGGGCAAATTCATCTTCTGTGTCTGGGGTCTGAGGGCCAGCTACCACGGCGGGTAAAACATTTATTAAACGCCCCCTCCAGTCCACGGAAACCACTATATCTTTAGGATTGACAGCAGAATACTCTATTTCGGGGCCCAGAATGTCTTCTGCCACTGAGTTAGTAGCCTTCAAGACTTTCAGGTTTTGGCTTTTGGTGCCCGCAGTTTGATTTTCATCAAATTCAATGACAGGTGTTACATCAAGCCCTCGTTTCAAAAAAGCCTCACAGTTCTTCAAAACCAAATTAGCCACTATCGGTGAACAGAAAGTAACCCTGGAGTATGGGACAATGTCATGTGCATACATCATCACATTTGAAATATCCTTACTAGCTATCAGCTTTAGTGACTCTAATTCTGAAAATAAATTGAGAATTAAACCTCTATTTACCGGGATGGATTCAGTATCAAATAGCCAAGTAAAAGTCACCATGGTAGATAAGCCAGGCTGTGCCCCGCTAATATTCTTTGGGGCATCTCTCCATGGGATCCATAAGGGAACCCTGTCCGTGGAGCATGCAACTTGCATCCCACCGTGTTGTTGGATATTGAGGTATGGGACTGTATTGGGTATTGAGGCCTCAGAGTATCCAACAGACGGAAATAAGGTCCCTCTGAGGGTTCTATTACCCAACCTGTGATGTAATTGGGGCTTGGGGCCCTCCCTCCTGGGTACCAGCCCCCCTGGAATCAATAGAGTCAATTGCCCCAGTCCCTATGTGCAGTGAGGAGGCCCCGTAACCCATATGCTTTTCTCCACCCAATGAGTCTAATGTCTCCTTAGTGGGGGGCAGGGTTCCTTGGAGGGACTGCATGACCGGGTTAAAGGAGGTACTTCCGGTCCTGAGTCGCCCGAACTCCCAATCAATACTGTGGATACTGTGATGGATTCCCTTAGGTTGCCATCAGCTGATGGAGTTTTTGGGCCTCCCTTCTCTGTTATTGAGTGGACATCGCTCTGGCTTTCCAAAATCCGGGAAAAATACAATTTAGACGCTTTACGTTTGGAAAATCATCTCATTTTTTATGTTTCTTTTTCGTATTTTACCTCTTAGGTTTTGAAACTGGGCCATCCCTCTTACCTACTCTCTGTCCTCCCTTCCCTGACAATGTAGGAGAGTACACCTGAGAGGTAGTAAGATAGGTTAAAGCAACCTCCTCCCCTCCTGCCCTCTCTACCTGTTTGGGTTGCTTAACAACGGCCCTGATTTTCTCATTTTCTCCGGTGCCCTCCAATCTACACTTTTTAAACAGAGGGAAAAATTTCAAGGTGGATTTTTTCACAGGAGGACTCAGTTTGACCTCCTCAAATAATGTACTTAGGCATAGGTATTCCTTTTCAAGATTACATACAAGAGCCATAGGGGGCATCAGGGAGAGAGGCGTTCCTGCCTGTACAGAAATATCTCTCGACTCTCCAGAGGAAAGGTCTAATACCGACCTATCCCTTGGCCGTCCATCCATGTGGGGGAGAATCGTAGGGATAGATTTAGATTTAAGGATAACAGGGGTAACAGACTGGTTTCCTTTTTGGATTTCAAATAGCATTACAGAAATCATTTCCTGCATATGGTCAGAGCTTAAGACAGATTTCTCTAATAAGGATAATATGGAATTTAAGATATTTTCAATACACACAAGATATTCAGATGGCGCCCCCTCTCTCTCATGTCCCCATTTTTGTTGGGAATCCGGCAGGAAGACATCATGGCCGGATTCCATGGAGGTGCCAATCAAGTGACTTATGCTATTGTATAAGAGAGGCATAGAGAGGCGCCTTGGCGAAGAGCTTACAATTGGAGTATTGACATGTTTGTGACCACTCATTGACTGAACGTCATTATGCCTTCGATCAAAGCAGTCTCCCAAGACCCTTTTTTGGGCTTCTATATCAATATCCGGCAGTGTACAGTCTTCCCCTAGTGATGGCTCTTCATGTGATGTTATCCTCTCTGCAGGGGTAACGCCAAGGTGGTCACCCAGGTGGACATCAAGGTGGTCATCCGGGATACCTTCCCCACCTGGTCCCTTTTGGGAGCCCGTCCGTGGAGATAAAACAACCATTGGGGACTCCTTCTTACTGGCAATGATTGACTGATTTAACAGCTTTAACCTATTTATTAGAATAATTGACTGACTCTGCTGGCTAGCAAGAAGATCCAAATCCGAAGAAGCACCAGTCGGTGCGTCAGACAATTGCACACTGGATCCAGCCTCCACTTTCTCTATAATCTGATCCGCAGACCGAGACCCTCCATTAGACTGCACCTGCCCCCCGGCCCGGCTTCCTTGGGGCTCCAGAAAATCTATAGGGGGCGTTAAAGAGAAAATTAACGGTAGTGCGGGGTGGAAGTTAAAAGTCTGGCCTTCTTTGGCCACAACTGCCACCTCCGGATCCATCCGAGGCTTTTTACGAAAGAAACCAGTAATAGCAGGGTGGGATTTATAGCAAAGATGTTGCAATTGCCTGGTGCCGCTGAAAGATCTTCTCAATTTATGACTGGGTACAAGGCAAGGCTGTCCCCTCTCCCAATCTGTTTTCCTTCCAGCCATTGAACCACTTCTACTGTTGATCCAGCGGGCTATAGAAAATATATCATAAACAACGCTACCCAACTTCATAACCTATAAACAAAATTCTAAACTAAATATGGACCCATTTATAAACCTGATATATTTTTGGGCCTACTGAATCAGGTGGTCAGAATAAATCTATATACACATTATCTACAAACTATATACATTTTTATACATTTGCAGAAAGAATATTGTCATTAGAATAAAACCCAACCATTTAAACGACCACCATAGGCGACGTGATCTAGCTAATAGTAACCTACACTTCTGAATAACCAAGACCAGCTTGTTTGTCAAAAGTAAGATTTTATTTTCTAAATTATAGTATATAAGTTGAAGGTTTTATAATGAATTTTATTTGTATTAAAACAAGCATGATTGTAAAGAATTAAGAGAAAAATACAATTTAAGCAAATGAATCAAAATTCAAAGTGAATATTTAAAGTTTAGCATTTCTAAAACCTAAGTCCCTAAATAAGCTAAATAGATAGGAATTAAAGTAAAGTTCTTTGAGGATTCTTACGTGCTCCACGCAAAGTCCAGCAGCACTTCACCCTCATCGGAAAGTCAGAAAGCAGCAGCCAGCCCAACCCTAAGGGCATGACTTTTTATACCTTTCTACGCTAACTAAACTAGCAAAGGAAAGTTTTCAGAAATCCTCGACGTCCCATTGGCTGAGAGTGACAAGTGACATGTCACCCATTTCTCAAAAAGTTCCATAAAATCATATTTCATAGAGACCATTGTTCCTTCCACGTGAAGCCAGAAGCTTCCTCATGTTGCAACAAATGTATTTAGTCATCCTCGCAGCGTCCATTGACTTTCATTATACTTCCGCGGATGCCAAGTTAAGGACTGACAAAATGTTCACTTTCGACCTTGGCCATGTCCGACAGAATGATGTCAGCTCATCAGTTTTAGCTTTGTGAATGCGGCTTCAATAAACGCTTTAATTCAGAATGGGCGTCTCGTGACTTTCTGCAGAATTATATGTTAGCTCTTTTTCTGCGGTTCAAATGACTAGGCCCAAAAGCAGGCAACTTATGTTTTCTAGTATAAAACAAACACAAGAAAAGTATTAATGTAAGAAATAATGTAGACTCTGTATCCACCCCATGGTTTACTAATTAATTAACCCACCCGATTAATCAAAATGTTACCTAGCCATTGCAAACAAATAAAGCAGCGTTTATATTTACCAGTCTCCGTTTTTCCATGAGACCCATATGCACCTAGAATAGTAGAAATGACAACACACAGACAAGGAAAAGCAAAACAAGCACATGCTTCTTTTAAGTTTGCAGCAATTAGTAATGACAAAAACGAAAACAATAAATTATTTTATTATTTTGCACGAACAAAAAGATGCAACATTTATGCACGTTTATGAGCACACATGTTAGTCCCCCCACGTGTAAAGTTTAATCTAAGTTGTATTAGCACGACATATCACAAATCATTAATATTATTATTCATGTTATGGAAATGTGACTTTGCGAGTTTAAACAAAATTTTGTTTTCTATCTCGCTCCATCAACTCCCTCATCTGGTGATTAACAAATCACCACACCAGCACTCAAAATTTTGGTAAATTAAATTTTATAAGAAATCGATTCAAATTCATTTGTATCAGTAAACCTAAAAGTCTGTTTCTGCATAATCTTTGCAATTTACATGACGCTCTCTATGTAACTCCTGTAATTCGATCTCCCTTTCTTCTTCTTTTCTGAGTTTATAGATTCTTTTCTTTTCTTTCAACTGTTTCTTTCTTTTATGTAACAAACAACCTAATTTGGTCAAAATAAAAATGAATACTATTATAATCAAAGGTGCCAGAATCTTGCCAAGAATTGAACTTCCAATATTATGAAACCAGTTTTTAATTGCTTGAAACCTTTTTGAAAGTTTCCCTGTAAAATCTTCTTCTTCTAAAGGAATTATCTCTGAATGCATTTGTGTAATATTCTTAATATACATTTCAATATTCTTACTTTCATCAGGTATATATGTACAGCAATGTTGGACATGTAAAATGCCACAGACTCCTCCCTCTTTTGCTAGGAGTATGTCTAAAGCAAGACGGTCTTGAATTACCATAGATCTAATTGCAATAACTTCAACATTCACTAATTGAAATCCATCAGCAGTGTCAGTTGATAATCTATCAACTATAGTGGACAATTTTCTGATTCTCCCTGCATTTAGGGTTATACCAACAAAAGGAATTACAGCTTGAAAAATATCTCCCAGAATTTCAGTAAAAGTTTCTCTTTTAGCTCTATTTACATAATTATGAATTTTAAACAATCCTTCTGAATCTCTGTCAACATGAAACACTTTAGGAAAAACAATTCCCACATAACAAGTTCCATACCAATGGTCTGGAAGGTTGTAGTAGGCTTTGTCACCACAAACAAAATAAATCCCAGGAAAGATAGGATCTTTTCCACCTTTAAATCCCCAACCTCCCATAATTTGATAAGTATCTTCACAGTTACTTGCACCTACAAAATAATTATCAAAAAGTGTGTTATCTCTTCTAATGCAAAGTTTTCCACTAACAGGTTTGTCTATGTGAATTGCAATATTTTCAAGCATTTTACCATTTAACTTCTCATCCTCTTTCTGCCAGAAGGCTGACTTAGTCTGTTTGACTAATTCATTTCTCTTATAAATTGCTCTTCTCTCTTCAACCATATTCAAAAATTTCTTTCCTTCAGCACTTAATTTACATGTTAGATTATTTTTGTAAGCATACTCGTAAGTGAGTTCGTTAGTAACAAGGAAATATTCTCTCAATTGTTTTGCTTTCTTATGCTTGTTTAAAGCATTATCAATCTTAACATTAGCAAAAATCTCATCATAATTTGAATAGTAATATTCTAAACGTCCAGTTTGATAAAATAAACTAGTTAATACACTACATGTTACAGCATAAGTGAGAGGAAGCATATTATATGTTACTCCCTCAGAAACAGAAGCAGGTAACTTAACACAGACATAACAGTCTTTTGCATCCATTACCTTAACATATTCACTCAAAAGCTTTGTGAATGTATTACTTGAAAAATCACCTATTGATTTATCTTGATGAATGTTAGGCTGATGATCAATAACTTTTGCAGATGTACTATGTTTAGTTTGGCTAACCAGAGCTTTGCTTGTTAAATTAACTTTGTGTAATTCTCTATTCATTTCTAAAGGGATAATCACAGCTAGTACCAACCAGAGCAGAACTAAAATGAGCAGACACACCAGAGTCATCTTACAGCATCTTTTAAAAACAGAACATCTTGAAGTGTTCTCCTTAACATAAGGCATTTTTAGGTTAGTTTTAGCCTCAAAAATAAAAATAAATTTTAAAATTTATATACACCCCCCTTTTAAAATATATTTTTCTTTAATAACCCTAAACAAGATTTCTTCGACCTTATGTCATACATAAGTTTTCTTCAACTAAACAGTTTTTCTTCGACCTTGTGTCAACTAACAAGATTTCTTCAGCCTTTTGCCAATTTAATATTTCTGTACTTCAATCATTGTCACTAATTTCTTGGATTTCGTTTTCTTCTTCACTACTATCATATATGTCAATAACAGGTGGAATTACTAAGTAAGTCCACTCAGGAGACTTGTATTTTTGATTTGGTCTTATTATCCTCTTCCCTTTTCTTGATATCACTTCAAATTTTCTTCCAACTCCAACTTCTTTTCCAGGACTCTTTTGACTACTGATTTCTTCAACTTGTTCTATTGGCTTTTTGATCAATCTGACTCTCAATCTTCCACCAGGCCAGTAGTCTGCTTTTCTCACGTACTTCTTCTTTGGTTCAGAATTATTTGATTCTGACTTCCAAGTCCTTTTCTTTCTCTTTTCACTTTCACCTTCCACATCACTTTCTTCAGTTTCGTAGTCTGAAATTTCAATTGACTCAGGAACTTCTCTATTCGGCAATTTCACTCCTTCAGGAACTTCACTTTGTCTTCCATCACTGGTACTTGGTAATTCGTTCTCTTCCTCTTCCTCAATTACCTCCAACTTCCCAGATTTCGGATTTTTGTTCCTTACTTCAGAGTTTGTTCTCTGCCTTTCGATACTCTCCTGGTTTGAAACTTCTTTTGGTTCAGCTTCTTTGTCTTCAACAGAGACAACCGAATCCTCAGTTATCTTTCCTTTTAACAGATTCTCTTCACCTTCAGAATCTATTTCAATGATTTCTAAGTCTTTTCTTGTTACATTTCCATTCACAGGCACAGTTTCCAGATGTCGACTTTCTTGTCGATCTTCAGAATCTGGAATTACTTCACCTTCTGTTCTGTCTTCTGCTTCAGAATCAGAATCATCTGTAGTATCACTTTCAACATCAGAACTTTCAGGAGTTGGTACTGGAATAGTATGACTAGGATGAATCCAGCGTTTCAATCCTCTGCACTTTACAGCATTAGTAGTGATCAAGATTATCTGCCTAGGTTTCCGCCATCTAGGAGCTAGACAATTCCTCCTCCGATGTACTTTTGTTCTGACCCAATCGCCAGGTCTCAGATCATGAGTCAAAACCTTTTCATTTGATTGAGCTTCAGTTCCCACCTGATTAGACACAGAAGTTACCATATCAGATAACCTTTTACAGTAATCCAAAATTGCACTGTCATTTATGCTCAACAGTTTACCTACAGGTACAAAAACTTGCCTCATAACTCTTCCCATTAAAATTTCATGAGGACTCAAACCTGTCTTTTTATCTGGTGTACTTCTTAATGACATCAAAACAAGTGGAAGTGCATCAGTCCACTTAATTCCTGTCTCAAGACACATTTTTCCAATTCTGTTTTTGATTGTTCCATTTATTTGTTCAACTACACCTGATGCCTCTGGTCTGTATGCACAGTGTATTTTCTGCTCAATGCTCAAAGCTTCACAAATTAACTTCATCAGTTTGTTATCAAAATGGCTTCCTCCATCACTCTCAATAGTGACTGGAAAACCGTACCTTGGGATGATTTCTCTTAGCATTAGTTTTGCTACTGTAATTGAATCACAATGTCGTGTAGGGAAAGCCTCTACCCATCTTGAGAATAAGCATACAATTACAAGTACATATTTCAAACAGTTGTGTAAAGGCATTTCAATGAAATCTATTTGTAACCTGGTAAAGGGACCACCCTCTCGACCAATTATTCCTGTCCCCACCACTGATTTTCTGTTTGGATTCATTTGTTGGCATGACAAACACCTTTGACAAAAAGATTCAGCAATGGTTCTAAATTTGGTATTGAACCATGTTTCTCTAAAAAGTCTGACCATAGAATCTCTTCCTAGATGTGCGGGACCATGATATAATCTGGCCATATCAACAATCAAACAATTTGGTAGGACTACTCTGCCATCTTTGTAAACCCACACTCCATCTTCTTCGCGTGGTCTACAATCTGATCTTAACCATAGGTCTTTTTCTTCATCATCTGCTTCGTTTTGTAAATCTCTAATTTCATGCCATGTTTCTACAACAGTTGTTAGCATTAATGAATTTGAATCAGTTTCTTTGCTCCTCTCCCGATTGTATGAATAATTTTTCCTTGCGCAGTACTTTGCTGTTTCGTCTGCGAAGGCATTTCCCTTGGAAATATAATCAGTTCCTCTAGTGTGCGCTGCACACTTGACAATGGCAATTTCTTTTGGCAATTGTATTGCTTCAATTAATCTTCTAATGAAAACTGCATTTTTAATTGGTGATCCTGTTGATGTCATGTATCCTCTCTGTGACCAGAGTTGTCCATAATCATGCACAACTCCGTACCCATACTGACTATCAGTAATGATGGTAACTCTTATGTCCTTTGATATTTCACATGCACGAATTAAAGCAATCAATTCAGCCACTTGTGCTGAACGAACTCCTTCAAGACATGATGCTTCTTCGACATCTACGACTGTACAAACTGAGTATGAAGCTTTCAAGACACCTCCTTCGGATCTTAAGCATGAGCCATCTACAAAGTAGACAAAATCCGATTCAGACAAAGGTCTGTCTTTGATGTCTTTTCTTGGTTTGGTGCAGAATTCCATGACATCTAAACATTCATGTTCAGTTTCGATGTCATCAACAATTTCAGAATCAGGCAGTAATGTAGAAGGATTCAGATTCAAACATCTTGAAATCGAAACATTATCTGCTCCCAGTATGATTTTCTCATACTTTGTCAATCTGCTACTTGTTAAATGTTGAGTCTTACCTCTTGTCAGTAATATTTCAACTGAATGAGGCACAAAAACTTTTACAGGAAATCCCATAATAATTCCTTCACTTTGTTCGAGGCTGATACTTGTAGCTGCAACTGCTTTCAAACAACCTGGTAATGCTTTTGCAATTGGATCAAGAACTGCAGAGAAGTATGCAATAGGTTTCTTTAAATTTCCATGTCTCTGTATTAATACAGATAATGCACATCCTTCTCTTTCACTGCAATACAGTTCAAAATCTTTCTCATAATTTGGCATACCTAAAGCAGGAGCTTGACATAAGCTCTTTTTCAAGTTCTCAAAAGATTCCATCTCAACATCATTGAGAATAATTGGATCTTTTACATCAGATTTAGTCAGTCTTTGTAGTGGTTTTGCAATTACTGAAAATCCACTTATCCATTGTCGACAGTAACCTACCATTCCCAAGAACATTCTGACCTGTCTTTGTGTTCTTGGTGGTAACATTGCTTGAATCATTTTTATTCTCTCTATTGTTACTTGTCTTTTTCCTTTTGCAATTCTGTGACCAAGATATTTTACTTCTTGTTTGCAAAACTGTAGTTTTGCTGGGGACACTTTATGTCCTTCTTCTGCAAGGCGATTTAACAGAATTATTGTGTCTGTTACACAATTTTCTCTTGTCTTTGCAGCTATTAACAAATCATCAATATACTGCACCAACGTAGACCTACCTGGTAAGTCTAAATCTTCTAATGATCTTTTTAACAATTCATTAAAGATTGAAGGACTTTCTGTATAGCCCTGAGGGATTCTTGTCCATCCAAGGGTCTTACCTTGGAATCTGAAAGCAAATATTTCATAACTGTCTGGATGTAAGGGAACAGTAAAGAATGCATTGCAAAGGTCAATGACTGTATACCATTCAGCATCATGTGGAATCTGAAATAGAATTACTGCTGGATTTGGAACCACAGGACAACATGGAACGACAATTTGATTAACCTTTCTCAAATCCTGTACGATCCTAAATGTTCCGTTAGACTTTTTAACTCCCATAATTGGTGAATTACAAGAGCTACTCTTCATTTCCTTAAATACACCTTGCTTGATTAATTTTTCAATTATAGGTGTAATACCTTCAATTGTTTCTGTTTTCATTTTATACTGTGGAGTGTTTGGAAATTCTATTCCCTGTTTCAGTGCAATCTTTACAGGATCTACGTTTTTCATTAGACCCATCTCATTCCCAGTAAAATCCCATATTTCAGATTTCACTGTTTCTTTCAGCTCTTCAGGTAAATCCTTTTCTTCAAATGCAGGAAACAATTTTGTTTCTTCTGCTTCCATCATCATCATTGTCATCCTGTACAAACCATCTTCCTCCATTGTTTGTAACTCAACTCCATCAGGAGAACAATATATTCTGCAATTCATTTTACATAGGATGTCTCTGCCTAATAGATTTACTGGACTACTATTACAAACCACAAATCTGTGTTTATCTCTGTAATTTCCAATTTCAACTGGTATTGGATCAGTTAAGTCAGTTTTAATTTGCTGATTACTTACTCCGACAACTTGGATGGTATCCCCTGAGAGAGGTAGGTTTTCAATTTCCACTGATCTAACAGTAGAACGGGTAGCACCAGTGTCCACTAGAAAAGTGATGTCTACATCATTAACTTTCCCGTTTACATAAGGACCAGACTGGTCAACCTCAAGAGTGGCTCCAACAACACACTCTTCCTCCTCTCTCGGGCACCGTCAGCAATAATCATCAGAATCACTGTCTTGACTTTCTGTTAATAAAAATTGTTGTGAAGCATTTTGCATTTGACCCCTTTGCTGCTTTTGCTGTTTCTGTGGTTTTATTACCTGTTCACTTCCCTGAAATCCCACGTTTGGATTATATTTTTGAACTCCCCCACAATTCGGAAAAGGTGGTTGTGGCAATTGGTCTTGACGATTATTCACCTGTTGTTGTTGCTGTTGTTGTAACTGTCGCTGAATATTAAATTCGTTTAACCCCTGTTGCATCTGTAGCTGTCGCTGCAGGTCAACACCATTCTGCATCTGTGGATTCAATAAGGGATTCTTTAAGTTTTTAGGAGGATGAGGACACTCGTCCCTCCAATGTCCAATTTCGCCACAATTAAAACAAGGTAATCTTTGCTTCAGTTCCTCAATCTTTGGGCTAAATTTCTTTGAGAAATTATTACCTTTAAACTTTCCTTGTATCTGGTTTGTATTTCCAGTTTGAACAAAATTAGTGTTCTTATTACCCATGCTGGCAATCTGTTGCTCAGCCACCTTTACCTGAGCCAACATGGCTTTCTCCTTCAGCTTCTTCTGTTTTACTTCTATTTCATCACTGCAATACTTTGCTTTTCTTAGAATATCATCTACAGACAGTGATTGCCATCCAACAATACTAGTTCTAATCATTTCTCCAATTTCAGGTTTTAGTCCATAAACAAATCTATAGATAAAGTGACTCATGTCTTTTTCATCTAATTTTTCATAACCACTGTATTGTTTAAAAATTAACAGTAGTCTTTCATAAAAAGAATGAACTGATTCTTTTGTTTCCTGTTCTGTTCTTTCTATTTTAACCCAATCAACTTCTTTGGGTGGAATTTTGTTTTTCATCCAAACAATTACTGTTTCATAAAAATCCATTACAAGTGGATTTGGAGCACCTGTTTCTTTTATTCGTTCAGGTTCTGCTTTTGGCCAACTAATCGATATTTTACATTCT
This sequence comes from Lissotriton helveticus, assembly GCF_964261635.1. Classification (NCBI taxonomy): domain Eukaryota; kingdom Metazoa; phylum Chordata; class Amphibia; order Caudata; family Salamandridae; genus Lissotriton; species Lissotriton helveticus. The sequence goes on along the minus strand of NC_136069.1, from coordinate 1,132,121,033 downwards.
GTCCAAAGATCAGATGGAACAACAATGTCAAAAAATCCATCTAAATCAATCCACAGAACTTTTGACACTTTGATGAATCTATCAACTTGCCTGTACCACTCGACTGGTTTTTCCCTTAATTTTGGAAAATCATTTGTAAATAACAGAATGTCCTGTCTTGACCAAGGGACATGAACATATCCTCCACCTGCAACTTCTCTCATTGGAAATTGTTTTGACAATTTATCCAATCTTTCATCTTCCTTCTTTTTCGTCCATTTTACTCTCCATTTATTCAGTTTTCCTAGCTTTTTGATATAGACAATCAAATCTTTAATATGAACTATTCTTCCCATTGAGTTTAAACTCTCAATGTCACTTTCTGAAAAATCTAATCTGTAATGTTTTGCAAAATTCTTTTGTTTACTTACATCGATTTCAAGTTCTGCTGCTAGATCCTCTAGTTGATCATATTTATTTTTCGTTTTCCACTGAATGCTTTTGCAAATGAATAGTAGTTCATCATCCCGATAGTAATTTAAACTATCTGGACCAATTGTTCCAATTATTAATTCTTCGATATTCGCTTTTAATTTGGCCACATCAAGTTTTGGTGTGGTTATCCTGACTTCAGGACTCCCTACATCTGATACAGCACCCATAGGTGTTTTTGGAGATAAATCCTCATTAAAAGTTAAATCAGGCATTCTTGATTTAGAAGTGTTTATTTCAGATAAATCTGAATAAAATTTTTCAGCAGCCTTTTGAATTTCTGTATTTAAAGGAATAGTTAATCCATTTTTGTTTGTATCCTTTTGATCAAATACAGGCTGAACAGGACCAATTGTTACTGGAACTGTGACAGCTTCCATGCCTTTTGTCATTCTTTTAATTAATTCTTCTTTAGATCTTAAATATTCATTATAATCAACATCCTCAACATTTCTTGCCTCTCTTGCATAATCTTTTGGAGGTTCCCTTGCTCTTGGAGTCATTGTAAAATGTCTACCTTCATTTCGAGCATTCTCGAATTCTGATCTTCTAGGAGTTTCAGTGATTTCACAATTATTTGGATAAAGTTTAGGAGCTTCATTAATTGGAGGTGCACTCGGTGAAGTTTCAGTAGAAACCACCGGAGTAGACCATGATCTAGGAGGTCTCAAAGGCTGATTAGGCTGATTCTTTCTAGTAGTTGTATATATTTCTTCCATAACTGCATCCTCAGATTCACTTTCCATAGATTTCCCTGTAGGAGAACCCATTACCATTTCATGAATTAAATACAATCCTTCACTCATGTTTCCCTGTCTCCACATTCGCAATCTATCTTCATGAGTTTCTCTTTTCCAAGATGGATTTTTAGAAGGTCTTTTAATTCCACTAGCTTCTCTTTGTAACTGACACATCTCGTCTTCCCACTCAACTAAAGCTTCAAATTGAGTTGGTCTCGGTTTTGGAACAAGAGCATTCATTTTCTCTCGCAAATTTCTTAAAACTCTTACATTAAATGAACCTTCATCAGGCCAAGTTAAAACACCGTCGTTTTTAGTATAGCGTTTCCAACTGTCGAACCATAAGACAGTATGATATCCGTATTCACCTTCCATGTACGCTGCAGGTGTTTTATACTTATGAAGTAGTTTACCACCTCGCGTTTCGATTTTCTTGTCAGGTGAAAATAAATTTTTGAATTTCTGAAATAATGTTGTCTTTTTCTCAACATGTTTAAAATGATAACTCATTTTTAAAAGTTAATTTAATTCACAAAATCGTTCGTAAAATATTTCCGGGATGTTCCGCAAAACAACCAATCCGTGCGCGAAACACACCAACAAGCCAATAACAGTTGAGCTACGTCACTTTTCTGCTCAACCAATAAATTTGGAGATTTTCTGAAGGACCAATCAGCTCACTGGCCGTCAGAGACTCAAGAGCCAATCAGAATACAGCTTGTGACGTAGATCACCCAATCCCAGCGCGGCTCTGTGACGTACACAGCAGCTGCGGTTTTTCGCTTCTCACTCCTGGCGCTTACCCCTCCTTCACAAAATCTTTTCACAGCGCCATTTTAAGGACACTTTTCAGTGGAAATTAATTCTTAACAATGACTATAAAGACAACATCTGTTCGTTTCACTATTTAGGATAGTTTGCATACATTCAAGTATCCACACTTCGGAATAGACGGCGCTATTCACACTAAGGATAATATTCAATTGTCAGTAGAGTAACCTTACCCCACCCTTCTAACACGTATAATTATGAACTCGCTTTGCTCTGAACCCACCGCGAAGTGAAAGTTCTAAGAGTTCCACTTGAACATAAAATACAATTCAAACTCGCACTTTCATACGGAAAAATTCCCTAATTTCAAACACACATGAAATCCGTACAGGACTCTCACCTGTTTATAGAAATCATGCACCGTTAGCAAAATAACGACGTTATCCGTACAGGGCTCTCACCTGTTTATAGATATGAAACATGTACCCGCACAGGACTCTAACCTGTTTATAGATAATCATGCACCGACGTTAATTTTACCCTTCACTCAAGCTCGGATATAACTAATACTCTCATCACAGTGAGTTTTATGGAAGGCGCTTTGTCCCTATTCTCATGCTGCTTTGATTTCTTAGAAAACCCTCACTATACAAGAATCAGACCTAGCCCTAAAACTGTGCTGCTCGGCGACAACACTATGGTACACGGCGATACCTCTTGTGATACTCGGCGATATCACTACAAACAGAACAGATGGCTTGCGTGACTGATTTCTCGCCACACAATCTATACCGGTATAGCTTACAGATAGGCACGAAAAACAAACTTAACATGTGTTAAAACATCGATCCTATTTCCATACCATTACGTAACCCTTAGCAACCAACATATTACCTTGGTTACCCTTTAGCAACCATCAATTTCTGCTACCAGAGAATTGATCCAGCGGGCTATAGAAAATATATCATAAACAACGCTACCCAACTTCATAACCTATAAACAAAATTCTAAACTAAATATGGACCCATTTATAAACCTGATATATTTTTGGGCCTACTGAATCAGGTGGTCAGAATAAATCTATATACACATTATCTACAAACTATATACATTTTTATACATTTGCAGAAAGAATATTGTCATTAGAATAAAACCCAACCATTTAAACGACCACCATAGGCGACGTGATCTAGCTAATAGTAACCTACACTTCTGAATAACCAAGACCAGCTTGTTTGTCAAAAGTAAGATTTTATTTTCTAAATTATAGTATATAAGTTGAAGGTTTTATAATGAATTTTATTTGTATTAAAACAAGCATGATTGTAAAGAATTAAGAGAAAAATACAATTTAAGCAAATGAATCAAAATTCAAAGTGAATATTTAAAGTTTAGCATTTCTAAAACCTAAGTCCCTAAATAAGCTAAATAGATAGGAATTAAAGTAAAGTTCTTTGAGGATTCTTACGTGCTCCACGCAAAGTCCAGCAGCACTTCACCCTCATCGGAAAGTCAGAAAGCAGCAGCCAGCCCAACCCTAAGGGCATGACTTTTTATACCTTTCTACGCTAACTAAACTAGCAAAGGAAAGTTTTCAGAAATCCTCGACGTCCCATTGGCTGAGAGTGACAAGTGACATGTCACCCATTTCTCAAAAAGTTCCATAAAATCATATTTCATAGAGACCATTGTTCCTTCCACGTGAAGCCAGAAGCTTCCTCATGTTGCAACAAATGTATTTAGTCATCCTCGCAGCGTCCATTGACTTTCATTATACTTCCGCGGATGCCAAGTTAAGGACTGACAAAATGTTCACTTTCGACCTTGGCCATGTCCGACAGAATGATGTCAGCTCATCAGTTTTAGCTTTGTGAATGCGGCTTCAATAAACGCTTTAATTCAGAATGGGCGTCTCGTGACTTTCTGCAGAATTATATGTTAGCTCTTTTTCTGCGGTTCAAATGACTAGGCACAAAAGCAGGCAACTTATGTTTTCTAGTATAAAACAAACACAAGAAAAGTATTAATGTAAGAAATAATGTAGACTCTGTATCCACCCCATGGTTTACTAATTAATTAACCCACCCGATTAATCAAAATGTTACCTAGCCATTGCAAACAAATAAAGCAGCGTTTATATTTACCAGTCTCCGTTTTTCCATGAGACCCATATGCACCTAGAATAGTAGAAATGACAACACACAGACAAGGAAAAGCAAAACAAGCACATGCTTCTTTTAAGTTTGCAGCAATTAGTAATGACAAAAACGAAAACAATAAATTATTTTATTATTTTGCACGAACAAAAAGATGCAACATTTATGCACGTTTATGAGCACACATGTTAGTCCCCCCACGTGTAAAGTTTAATCTAAGTTGTATTAGCACGACATATCACAAATCATTAATATTATTATTCATGTTATGGAAATGTGACTTTGCGAGTTTAAACAAAATTTTGTTTTCTATCTCGCTCCATCACTGTCACTCAATGAACAAACAAATTCCACTGGTATAAGCATTGGAGGTGATTCCTTTAAAACAGCAGAATATGCTGTCAATATACTAATTATAACAGAACATGCAGATATGGAAGTTTCTAAAATTATGGGTATAATTGAGGATTATGCTGCTGTCTTAGACTATACCCTTAATAAAGACAATTCAGAGGTAGGCCCATTGAACATGCACTGCGCTAAAGAAGTCCTGGGAAACTCTGGATTAGCTTGGCACCCTAATTTTCTCAAATTTAACAACAACCTCAACAAATCCATCCGACGCAATGAATCCCTAGTACTGCATGAAATCAAGTCCTTCTTAAAAGATTGGTCACCGAAATTTCTGACTTGGTGGGGCAAGCTAGAATCCATAAAAAAAATGGTTATTATTTCGATTGTTAACTACTTAGGGCCAGATTCCGATATGGGTTGGAAAGTTTTCTGACTGAGCCAGATCCCGAGTGTTTTCCGACCGAGCCGGACTCCTGCAGTCCGACTGTGCGAGTACGATGCGGCCACATGCTGCCGGTCTTGGTTCGGTCGGACTCCCAGAGAAGTCAATGGGAGCCGGCCGTACGTCGAGTACATGGGCTCCCATTGACTGAATAGGTATGTCTCGCACAAAGGCACCCCCTACAGTGGGTACGGTCGATGCCATCTGCACCGTGCATGCCTGTATTGGGGAGACCCTTGGGTACAGCTCGTACTTTTTACGGCCGTATCGCGTTTCTCTGGTCTTCCGAGCGAGATCGGTATTGGACCCTAAATGTCTATGTTCCCCATTCTATGTTCGGACAAATTCTTCTGCAATGTTGACTGCCTTTCTGAGAAACCACATATCTCCATTAAGAAACTCTGTCTACCCAAACACTTTAGTGGAGCCAATATTGCTACCTTCAAGGAATACCAACTTGCCTTCTTGGCAGCCCAATTGGCGAAGTAGTTTAAGAACAATTCTGGCTTCACACCTCCATGGCTCACTTTTAAACGGCTTTCAACAAACAACCTGCCTCTGCCTTGTCTCTTAACCATCTATAAAGATCCCCCTATTCTTAACAATTTGATCTTAAACTATACAAGGCAGAGCATATTACATCTTGATCACCATCTCTCTGATGTCAAAATCAACCACTCCATACATACTTCAATTTGGTTTAACAAGGACATAAAACCTCACCCTAATCTACCCATTGCCAGTTCGTGCAGTGAGAAATGAATTTCTATGGTGGACAATCTTGGCTCTAGAACACATTGCCTTTCGTTCTATGATATCTATAAAAAAAATAATATACCTTTCTATGATTTTTATCACTTCTTCAAATTGAAAGTGGCATTATTTAAACACAGAGCGATCCCTTTTAAACCTGCCTCGCTTCCAATCCTTCTATCAGCCCTACAAAAAGGTTTTCATGTGGCCTCCAAGAAATATAGCAAGCTCAGACCCACTTCCTCGTCGCCATGTAATGCCACTCAACAGAAATGGCAGACAGTTTGGTCCCAAGATGGCCTACACAACCTGTCTAACATTGACTGGTCCAAGTTATGGTCCTCATCTTTTATCAAAACATAACCCCAAACCTGGTGCAGACCAAACTGTACATTCTCCATAGAACTTATTACACCCCTCACAGACTTACCACACTGGGCCTTATAGATTAGGACAATTGCTGGAGGTGTAACTCCCTCCATGCAGACCTGCACCACGTGCTATACGAGTGTCTGTCCCCTGCTATGTAGCTTCTTGACTAAAGTGCACAACATCATCATCCTACAACATAAACTCCTAAGCATCGCCTCATTCTCCCTCTGCTGTGCCTACAACTCCGTCTACCTACTAGACTTGAAACATTATTATCAACTGCTAGCTGACCTATTATTCACCCTCGCCCACAAAACCATCCTCTCCTCCTGAAAATCGTTGCGAAATGCCTCCAACAACACTCGATGGGAGGGGTTAAGATACATTAGGGGCACTCACTCCATTCTTTCTCCTCAATACCCATGGATCTCAACTAACAAGGTTTTATGGAACAGATATCTGGAGATAATCAACGCTCCATAAGACGGATTTGCCATCCTCACCCTGCTTGACATACCATGTGGGCTCTGAGCGAAATCTTTATCACTGCCTGCAAATCCTGGAATAATCTCAGGCACTGCCTCAAGATAAGTTAGGTAGTCACCTTCCTCTTATCCATCTACTCTTTCTCTTTATTTCCTTGCTTTCCTTCTTCCTTTTGCTCTTTATTTCATTTCGTTCCCACCTTAACGACTGTGCAGTTGTGATATGCCTCTTCTACTGCGCTGTTCATCAGCCATATACCAACAAATGCATCTTATAGAAACTATATTATTTGTCAATACAGACTGTTGTGAGTGCATTCAGCCTGTGTGAGTGTGAAAACCGTCAGTTGTGTCTCCATACTTTCAATAAAAACTTTTGAAATCGAACACAGATGGCACTCTCGGACCCGATGCTGCTGCTCTGTTTGTAATCAATTAACGCAGTTCTTTGCAGAGATCTGGGACCGGGTTGAGTGGCACAGGAGGGTTTGTTCCAGTTTGAGGACCTTTTGTTGTGCAGTCTTAAAAGGGTCCTCTTTCACTAATTACTTTATTTTGTAATATTGTGATCAGCACACACATAATACATTGAACCCAGTGTTTCCTTTGGTGTGTAATCTAATGAGTTAATTTAGGTTAGAACATAGTGATTTATGGTATTCCGTTTAACATATTTTCCCTGCAACATTTGAGGAATTGATTGTGTGCCCAAGATCAAAAGAATTGTTGCTGACGACTGAGCAGAGAAATCTCTAAAGGCGAGGTTTAGACGTCCTTCCTTGCATGAACCAACATTCTCTACTCCATTCAGGTCTTATTGTGGTGTGGGAACTTCAAAGATGGACCAGTTCCCTCACATTTGTTTTAACATCTGTGGCATGTCCCTCCAAACAGCTGGAAATGTTTTTGCTCGGTTGTAACCCTGGCCTAAGCAAATATTTTGTGCGCTTGAATAATAAGTACAGTACTAGAGGACTGACAACTCGGTTCCCCCTTGGGGGCGGGTTGGGTTGGTTGACCTTCATATAGTCACTTTTAGGAGTTTGTTTGTGTCAGCAAACATTGGCTTTTCATGTAGGCAGGCACCTAACTCTTTTTTTCTTTCTCTGAATGAATTTAAAGTCAGTGGGTCACAGGCACATGAATATTCAGCTTCTAGAACCACCAGGCATTCCTTTGCAAAGGTTTACTGTTTTTTACACGTGTCATACTTTATTTCGGCTGGACACTGCGGCACCGGTAGGTACAATTTGAAAAGCCTGCCATTATTGCTGCGGTCTTCTGGTTGTATAATAGGCCCCACACCAGATGCCTTACGGAAGACAATAATCTTAAAAAACATAACAAAAGGGAATTTAAGGCAGTGTAAAAAAAACATGGAACCCATATTTTGCTCTATTTAGCTTCATGTCTCTTAGCTGTGCCACGGGTCATTACTCTTGCACTTCACCACTTCCTCTTCCTGGCAATTACTGTAGAAGTTATGTGTGAGGGCGTGCATGAGAACTGGGTTGTCTGTACGTGGGCTCACACTGCATATTGTATCATTACAGCAGGCAGTCTATATAAAGCCTCCTGGAGGTCTGAAATTTCAGTTTATCAGGTTATTGAAAAGCTTCCTGCTGCAGGAGGTTGTTACCGACTATGTCCCTCATTACAAGTAGTCTCTAAATCCCAATGGGGCCAATATGAGCAGTTACTTTCCTCCTTTGAAAAGACTGTAACATAAACCCATAATTGCTCCCAACTGGTGGGACCAAATACTTCTTATGGAAAGCAGCCCTCCGCCTGTAAGATGATATTTAACTTGATTATTAAGTATAGGTGGGGGATTTGGGAATGCTGTGTTTTTTTCAGTATGAATACACAAGGATGGTAACTTTTCCCAATAAAGATGTGGCTGGTTGGATAATAGTGGGAGTGAGGGCGTCTTCATTATTAGAAGGTAGTGCTCTCACACATCTGTGTGGGTGTCATGCTTCATCATCGGGCTTAGCTCTTCGTGGGTTCAGCGCTGCAATGCACTATGGGCCGGCGAAAGGGCTCTTTAGCAGAGATCTTTTGTATATAGCCATGATGATGAGTGTGGGTGTGTGGTGAATGAATGAATGAATTATGTCATTTATATAGTGCAGCTTTCGCACCGGTGAGCATCATGGCGCTGATGTGGAGAGGTAGAGATAGGAAAACAGTAGAGCGGTCAAAAAAACTGATCAGATAAGTGAAAACACTAGATTGTCTGGGGCTGCAAAAATCCAGGTTTTCAGAAGTTTCTTGAAAATGGATTCTGCGTGCGGGAATCTGAGATAGGTGGGTAAACTGTTCCAAGCTTTGGTTCCCAGGACTGCCATCGACTTGCCCCCTCAGGATGTCAAATGGAAGCTGTGGGGTGTTAAAAAGTTTTCAGAAGATGATCTCAGTAGGCGTTGGGTAACATGGTTTAATTCTGGTCCTGAGGTATTTTGGTCTTGTTGACCTAAAAGTTCTAAAGGTGATTACTAAGATCTTAAAGAGAATCCTTTCATGTACGGGCAGCCAGTGTAGGGTCTTGAGTGCCGCTGATGCCGAGAACCCTCGGGGCAATTTTATAACCAGACAGGCTGTTGCGTTTTGGACTATCTGTAATTTTTTCAGACTACCTTCTTGGCTCCTACATAAAGGATTTTGCAGTAGTCTAGAAGAGACAGGATTAGGGCAACTGCAACAGTATTTCTAGCTGTGACTGGGATCAGATCTAAAAACTTTTTAAAGGATTTCATCATGTGGAAGCAGGTGCCTGCTAACGAGAGAGCTTGCTGATGGGCGGAAAATGAGGTATCAAATCTTATCCCGACGCCCTCACAACATCCACTGTGTTTGGAGGAGGTGCAGTATCAGTCGGTGGTGGTGAAATGAAGTGAATTAAAACTAGTAAAAGGGATAACAAAAGATATATTTAATCAGAGGTCCCCTTGGTAAGTATAAAAAGTGGGTGGTCTGCTCAACACCCGCTGACTGGTAAAGCCCGCCATTAAATTCTGGGACCTCCTGGATGACCTCTGCCCCAACCTGCTCTTCCTCATGAAAACCTGACTTAATCCTACTACCACCCGGGACAGAACCATTGTCACACCTCTGGCTACAAATTAACCAACCACATCCTAGCCAACAAACCCAGAGGTGGCATTTATGATGAAAACATCAAGTGCACTGCTACCTTCAGCTGAAACCAAGAACTGGCTAGAACATTTGACTTCAAGATCAACATTCCCAACAACACCACTGTAGGTAGTGACCTCCTCTACCTACCACCTGGACATGGAACCAACTTAAGCCCAACTTTCTTAGACCTCAGCACCTCCTGAATTCTAGAATGCAGCACCACCACCTTGCTCAGTGACCTAAACCTTCACCCAGAGAACTAGTCAGACACCAACTTCCTAGATTACCCCAAGATCCTGGGCATCACCCAATGAGTCAACCACCCCACCCACACAAGTGGATGCCTCCTTACCCCCTTCTTCACTAACTTACCAACACTCATCGCTGACACCCCAACACTTCTGACACGGACAAACCACATCAAATTCCTTACCAAATTCAACATCCAAATACCCAACCACATAAAACCCGTCAACATCTATACTTCCTAACCGTAATATAAGAAAATCGCTAATTTTAATTTGAAGTCTGACTAAACTCTTTCCTCGCAGCACCCCCAGCCTACCAGCCTCAAAACTCAATAACCACCTGTGCAGATTCCCTGGAACTGATCAAACCACATCCAAACCCTGGACCTAGCTACATACCCGCTGGTATACCTAAGACATACAGTTAGCGAAACACCATTGCAAGCACCTCGAATAAAAATGACACCTAATCCATGAAACTACTGACAGAGCCTACTTCAACTCAGCACTCAGGCTCTATCACTAATGCCTCAACATTGTAAATGTGCAGTCCTCTTCTGTCACGAGCAGATCAGCGTGAATGCCGCCAAAGAGATCTTTGCTATTGTCAAGGAATTCACATGCTGTACGCCAGCTCCACACTGGTCCACTGGACCTGTGGAATAAACTCTCAAATTACCTCTCGGAGAAAATAAGGACAATCTGTAACAATTTTGTCACCCCAAACAGATCAAGCGTCCCTCAGTACCCTAAGCTCAAATACCAGCACATCACCAGGCCCCTAGCTAACCTGATGGGCAGAAATCCCCTCCACAGAAATAGCTAACACCAAGCAATTCATTAAATTCAGAGCTCACTTGGATCTCTGCCTGCACTATATCTTTGTGGAAGGATTGGATCTGATCTGCCCGGCACTCTCTTGAATACTCAGTCTCTCACTCCCAAGCGTCACCTTCCCAGACATCTGGAAACATGCCACCAAACTACCTTTACTCAAGAAAACTTTAGTCGATTTGATGACCATGACTAACTACAGATCTAACTCTCTTCCACTATACCATGCCAAGACCCTGTGAAAAAAGTGATCAACACTCTCCTCACTCAATACCTTGAGACCACCCTCCTCCTTAACCATTTCTGTCAGAATTCATAGCCAACCACAGCACCAAGACAGCCCTTGATGAACATATGTCTCATTACAGACAAGGGAAACATGGCAGCTCTCATTTTCCTGGACTTCTCAGCAGCATTTCACACCATCTCTCACTCGGATGTATGACGTTACAACGCATACTTTTACAATGCATACCTTTACAACGCATTTTTTACAACGCAACATCCATTACAACGCATTCCATTACAACGCATGACATTACAACACATTTTTAAAGACTACCTTTACAACGCATTCCATTACAACGCATACTACCTTTACAACACATACCATTACAATGCAAACCATTACAGTGCATGTATGGTAAGTATTGGATAGTGTAGGGGTAAAAATTACTATTCTAACTCCAGGGGGGTGCAACAGTAGGGTAAGTGTTGGATAGTGTAGGGGTAAAAATTACTATTCTAACTCCAGGGGGGTGCAACAGTAGGGTAAGTGTTGGATAGTGTAAGGGTACTATGCGTTGTAATGTTATGCGTTGTAATGGTATGCATTGTAATGACATGAGTTGTAGTGGTATGCGTTGTGGTGTCATGCGTTGTAATGGATGCGTTGTAATGGCATGCGATGTAATGGATGTTGCGTTGTAAAAGTTTCATTGTAATGGTAGTGCGTTGTAAAAGTTGCGTTGTAAAGGTTGTTTCCCCTCTCACTCTATCCGCTTCTAGAGATTCCATGATGTTGAAATCTGGGGCTTTGCCCTACAATGAATCCACTACTTCATCTCCAGATTGTTTGAAATGGTCAGCCTTGCCCACTTTCACATAGAAACCACCCAACCAATCTGCAGAGTTCCACAATCCTCCTCCTTGAGCCCATATTCTTCAATGTCCACTTGACCCCGCTTGACTCCATTGTACAGCCACATGGCTTTAGCGGTGTCTCATACACAGATGATATGCAACTCATACTTTTCTTCTCAGAAGACACACGGACACACAGTCTAACATTCTTAAATGCGTGTCCGACATAGCAGACTAAATGAAATGAAGCTGCCTTAAGCTGAACAGAGAAAAAACTGAAATGGTACTGTTTGGCAAGCTCACCTCTCTGTGGACCATGGCCTGGTGGATTAACTTCTTATAACCTGGACCCATCCCAACCAAAGCCAACAGAAATTTGCGTATGATAATCAACATTCAAATCTCCATGGACAGCCAACATGCCAATGGTAGCAGTAAAGTTCTTCCATATCTACTATAATGCTCATAAAAATCTTCAAATAGCTTGCACTGCTTGATGACTCCTCATCCACATCCCCTCATCCACCACATGGAAATAGGAGGCTCTGCATACTCCCATATTGCCCTCAAGACCTGGAATGAGCTCTGCCTCCCCAAGAGAGCTGTCATCTCCCTCCTTGAATTTAGAAGGACATTGAAAACTTGCCTTTACATCTGGGCTCCTCTCAGACAGTTCAGTTCTCTCCTGCTAGGATGCCTGGATACCCACCTGCATGATTGGCGTGCTGTACAAATCCAGATAACATAGCAAGTGTCATTTTATACAGATCCCTGTAGTCTAGGCCCTCACACAGTTTTTAGGGTTTGGGTGAAAAGCGGAGGATGATTGACTACACAGGCACTCAGCAATTATTGGAGTCCATCCCAGTGGCAGGGCATCCTTCTATTTATCGTTGAGGCTGTGCCCAGGCTCAAAGTGCCTGTGATGTCATACACACCTGATGTTTTTCAATAAACCATTAGAACAGTACATCCCTTCCTCCTATAGCTGCATTTTTCCTCAGTGTTCTGCCATGGTTTCTCGTGCACAACAGGAGTGGTTATACAACTGACAAATTCTTCTAATCTTGTGCTCAGGCATGGATGCAGCCGCAGTAAGTAGTGTTGACTTTGTCTCTCCTTGCACTTAGGAATGCCCCTTAGAAGCGGTTCACACCTTACTCGTGTGGCTGGTCAAATGAGCATCCTTTTGTTCTGGAGTTGTTGGTCCAGATGAAGTTGCCTCTGTTTCCTCAGGTATTCCCTCCCAATTCTCAGAGAGGCTTCTAGACCCATTTTCCAGTGCTGTTGCTGGTTGTACTTTCTTCAATCATGATATGTTTCTTGTTACAGTTGCTGCTCCTTTTGTAATTGTGACCAGGATTCCCTTGTGGTTTGCTACGGTCCACATCCCCCGCTTAATTGGTGTCCAATACATCCAGCTGGGGTGTCAGTCTTTCAGGAGCACTTCGTTGCCCTTCTTGATTTCATTGTCCTTTGCCCACTAAGCCAATGTTGCATGTTAATTGTTTTGGGCTCCTCTCTTTTGGCTGCCCACCATCTTGAGCTTCTTCAGTTTCCAACCTGCTGTGCTAGTGCATATACCTTTGCGTTCATACTAGGAAACCATAGTTCTCCCTGATTTTGGTTTTGTCTTTGCCGGGCAATGTTGTTCTTGGTAGGCCACAAGCTTCTGCATCGACTTGGGGACTACTACCCCATGCCAGTGAAGGATGAGGTAGTTGCTCGCCATATTCAGTGCTGATCACACACTTCAGAGTTTATTTGGGGGGTTATGGGCTGTGTAGTCGATGGATTGAGAGTTGGTTAGGAAGGTGACCCATTTGTTCTGCTGTATGGCCTCCTTAGTTTGTTTTTTGCAGCTGTCCTGCAATGAGGCATGGAGGACCTCTACTAATGACAGCTCCCGCCGGCATGTGGCCTGAATGATCAAGTGAAAATACAGCTCTGTTGACTGTGTTTCCAGGTTTGTCTGGAGAGGAAATCATCAGAGGTCTCTGCTCCTGGCTGGTAGCTGACGCTAAATTGGTACTTCTGTAGCTGGATGACCCATTTCTCGATGAGGGTAAGAGGGTGGCTAGATGTGCCTTGGAAGGCATTCAGTAGCGGTTTGGAGTCAGTTACTACTTTGAACCAATGGCCAGTGACGTAGAGGAGGAAGTGGGTGCAGCCCCATTTGATGGCTAGGGCCTTGTGATTCATTTGGGCATTTCTGGTTTCCACATCTGATGGTACTCTGTTCTCAAAAGACACTGAAACTCATAGTTCCTTCTTCTGTTGCTGCACTAGGTCTGCTTGCAACCCTACTGGGCTGGTGATGGAGATCAGTTTTGTTTATAATGAGGGCTCAAGGTATGCCATGATGACATCATGGGCAAATGCGTTCTGGGTGTTGTGAAGCGCAACCTGTTGTGTCTCTCCCCACTCTCACTTGGCATAAGCCTTTGTCAGAGCTTTAAGTAGGAATGTAAATTTGGCGAGATTAGGAATGAATCTCCCTCAATAATTTGCCATTCCAAGAAAACTTCTCACTTTGGTGACAGACATTAGATTTGGGCCATTCCACATGTCCTTGGATCTTTGGAGGTACACAATGACTCCATCTCCTGAGAATATGTAGCCAAAAACTCCACATGCTGGTCAAAGATGGAGCATTTGATGGTGTTCAGCATCAAGCCCATTATGACATCCTCTAGAGAATAGCCCTGGAGTGCTAGTAATGTTCCTGTTATGTTTTGGAGTATATGAGCACTTCATATTGCTCCTTGTAGTCTTGATATAGTCTCTCGTATCGCATTTTGAAAAGACCTCGGCTCCTGGGTAGGGCCCAAAATGCAACCTTGTGTACTGACGAACCCCAAGGTGCATTGAGAATGAAGTGGTATACTTGCTTTTGGGGTCTAGGAGCAGTTGGTACCCTGAGTTAAGGTCGACCTTGGAAAACCTCTTTGCTCCAGTGCAGTCGGCAATTATGTCATCCATAGTTTGGTCTATGTGGCACCCTCATTTGATTGCTTGGTTTGGGAGCCACATGGCTGTGCAAATCCTGACTGCCCCTCACAACTGAGTTTCAGAGTGATGGCCATTGGGGATAACCAGGAGGTGAGACTGGACACTTTCTCGATCACCCCTTATCTCTTGAGGCATTTTAATTCTTTCCCGACTTATGGCCTTGAGTGAAATGGAGCATAGCTGTGTCTTTGTTCTACAGGTTGCTGTCTTGTTGATGTAGCAGTTTGACTCAACATTCTTTTATACAACCCTACCCTTCAAATACTTGTCTGAATTATCATAGCAGGAAACCCAGTTGATGATGGTGCACGTGTTTGGCGAATGCTATGTGCCCTAGATTTTTGGTATTTTTACAGCTGATCAGAGTGTCACCAGCATTCCTTGTGACGTACTATGTCATGCCATTTTGTTTGTCCTTGTGGCCGCAAAGTCCGAGATATGTTCCTGCCAATAAGATATTTGTCTTTGTCTTGTTTTGTTGGAGGTGACTCTTCAGGAACTGATATTCGTCTAGAGTCCTTACACTGACTGATGCACAGGTGTCTAGTACTGTTTGGAAGGGTTCCATGTTAAAATATGGATTGCAAAAATATAGTTGAAAAAAATATCAATGTAAAAATATCGATTACAAAAATATCGAATTCCTATACTTAAACAGCTAAGTACAATAATATCGACTCAAAAATATCGATGTAAAAAATATAGATGTAAAAATTATCGACTTTGAAAAATAACATAAATTAAAAGAAATTAATTAAAAAATATTAATATTATTAACAAAGTAAACTACATTTCATATATCGTTAAACTAATTATAACAAATAAACTTAATTTATTAAATATAAACACACATTTTTTTTACATATATATACATTTACTTAAATACATTCTATTAACTATTCTCTTTATTTAATTGATAAACTTTTTTTAATTATATACAAATAAAAAAACACATATATAAATAATTTAAAATAAAATATTCTATATTTAATTAACACATTCAACTATTTAAAAAAAAAAATAATACATACATTTACCAACAAAATAAAGACATTAGTAGTCAAAAAGTTGGATAGCGAAGGGGTAAAAATGACTATTCCCACTCCAGAGAGTGCAACAGTAGAAAAAGTGCTGGATAGCGTAGGGGTAAAAATTACTATTCACACTCCAATGAGTGCAACAGTAGGGAAACCACTGGATAGCGGAGGGGTAAAATTTACTATTCCCACTCCAGTGAGTGCAACAGTAGGGAAAGCGCTGGATAGCGTAGGGGTAAGAATTACTATTCCCACTCCAGTGAGCGCAACAGTAGAGAAAGTACTGGATAGTGGAGGGGTAAACCTTACTATTCCCACTCCAGTGAGTGCAACAGTAGGGAAAGCACTGGATAGCGTAGGGGTAAAAAATTCTATTTTCGCTCCAATGAGTGCAACAGTAGGGACAGCGCTGGATAGCGGAGGGGTACAAATTAATATTCTCACTTCAGTGAGTGCAACAGTAGGGAAAAAGCTGATTAGCGGAGGAGTGAACATTACTATTCCCACTCCAGTGAGTGCAACAGTAGGGAAAGCACTGGATAGCGTAGGAGTAAAAATGACTTTTCACACTCGAATGAGTGCAACAATAGGGAAAGCACTGGATAGCGTAGGAGTAAAAATTACTATTCCCACTCCAATGAGTGCAACAGTAGGGAAAGCGCTGGATAGTGGAGGGGTACATTTTAATATTCCCACTCCAGTGAGTGCAACAGTAGGGAAAACGCTGGTTAGCGGAGAAGTAAAAATTACTATTCCCACTCCAGTGAGTGCAACAGTAGGGAAAGCGCTGGATAGCGGAGGGGTACATTTTACTATTCCCACTCCAGTGAGTGCAACAGTAGGGAAAGCGCTGGATTCCTAAACAATAAAAAATAAAACCATCACATTTTTATTAAATTTAATTTCCAATATTAACATAATTAATATATACATTTAAATATATTATTATTAACAAAGATAATAAAAAAAATAATTACCCATTATTTAACACTATAAAAACCACAAAACACACCTACAATGAATTACACAATTAAATCTAATAATTACTAATTAATTGATGAAAATGTATTTATTATTATTTATTAACTAATCAATAACACATTTATTACGTACCACCTTTCCCACCATTTACACATATTAACACCAAAACACACACCTAAAATGAATGACACAATTACAATTAGTAATTACTAATCAATTGATGGCAATTAACTAAAAAGTATTTAATAATTAATCAATACATTTTTTTTATTAATTACCACCATTCACACAATTTACACATATGAACACCACAACACACACCTAAAATTAATTAAGCAATTAACCTAATTATTTATTAATTGACTAATTGAAATAATAAACAACTGATTATTAAACTAATATTAATTAATCAATTAACACATTAATTATTCAATAAATGTTATAAAATTAAATTACTTCCCACCCTATTCCCCTATAAACCCACGACCCGCTACGGAACTAAAAATGCAGAATTAAACTTAAAATAAATTAATAACTTGTAAAACTCTAAAACATATATTAAAATAACAAACAATTCACATAAAAAACACTAAAATACATAACATTATTAATAAATCGATATTTTTGTAAACAATATTTATTACAAAGATATTTATTTATTCAAAATTACTTACCTGTCAGTCGATTTTCTTGTTAACTATATTTTTGTTCTCGATATTTGTTCTCCACGATATTTTTAAGGCGATATTTCTGTCCCACGATATTTTTGCGGCGATATTTCTACTCTGCACCGTATGAAAGGACTGGCCTTTAATGATTATTCTTATATAAGGAACACTTCATTCTTATCATCAATGCATGTCTCGAGTGGGTCATTACTGGCGATGGGCAGCAGGGACGGCCATGTTCTTCTGAGTCGAGTGTATGAATGGGGACATGGGGCATTGCTCTTTTTCGCCCCTTGTACCTCTTAGTGCTACTGCTGTACAATTGGTCAAAGTGGTTTACATTGCCACATTTGGTGCATGACTTTCCCTGCTCTGGGCATTGAGAACAGCGTGTGCGTCTTGGTCACAGTAGCCGCAGGCAGGAGCTAACTGAGGCGGTCTGGGTATCACCGCTGTGGGTTGTGCTTTGCGTATCTGGTCAAGTGTCTCGTACTTTACTCAGGCTTCATGGTCCAGTGACTGTGAGAGGCTTACTTTCGCCAATGCCTCTTCCATTCCCGTCGCTTGCTGTGGGACAGCTGCGGTCTGTAGTGGGAGCACCTGCAGGGTGGTGACGTGGGGAGGGGAGGGGCAGGGTGGGGGGTAGTAATCTATGGATTAGGGAGCGTTACAGGTAAGTAAACATATAAATAAATAAAATGAATTTTGTTGCGTGCACTGCATCCCCCAATGCGATGCAGTGCACGCAACAAAATTTGTTTTATTTATTTATATGTTTACTTACCTGTAAAGCTCCGTAATCCACAGATTACTACCCCTCCACCCTGCCCCTCCCCCTCTCCACGTCACCGCCCAGCAGGTACAGCCACTACCGACCGCGGCTGTTGTGGGATAGCTCATGTGCTCAAGCTAGCACTAATATGTTCTCTAACTGAATTCCAAGCTCTCTCAGAATGAGTCTCTTTAGTGTGTTGGACTTGCAACCCTGGATCATTCGATCTTGAATCTCCTTTTGTGGGTCATCATCTGTGTACATGCTTGCCATTTCACTCAGCTGTGTATAGAAGCCATCAATGGATTTGTCTTTTGGTTGCCTGGCTTGGCGGAGTTTGAAACGGTTGAAGTCAGGATTGATTTGCTGGTCGAAGTGAGCATTGAGTTCAGCAATTGCTGCATCATAGCTATCTTCGTCCCCAGTATTAGGGAGTTTCTCAAAAAGTTTTAAGATTTCTTCCTCACCATAGTGAGCTAGGAGGGAGTGCTTCTACACCTGGTCAGTTGTGAAAATAGTCTGTGAGCCTGCTGACCCACGTCTCCCTACTCGCGGCAGCCTTTGCAGGCTCTACTAACTCGCTTTTCATGAGGTGGATGGGTGCACCCGGGCTGGCACTGCCTGAGGTCTGGCACCATTGGGTTGGTGGTTGCATCATGTCCCTGACGAGGTTGGTCTTGAGATGTGATGGGCTTCTTGATGTTGAGTGTGATTGGATTAGCTAGATCACACACTACAGTGTGCCACTCTCACTGCACAGGCACCTGGGGCCCAGTCCCAAGATGGTGTGCTTTGAGGAGAGCTTGACTGACCGGTGGGCATGGATGGTCTGCTCCATGGGCAGGTCTTATGGTATCCAGATGGGTGAGGAGGAGCACCCTGTTGTGAAACTCGACACTCTTGGGGCTGAACTGAGTAGCCTTCTGTCGAATTGGGCCAAGGTTGTTAGTGGTGAAGTTAGTTGCTGCTCCTCATGTCTGGACTGTGTTGCAGGGATGTGCCAACCGGCCTCACTGTTCCCCTCCAAATCAAGCAGCAGGGATAACTTGGCCCAATCCTGGACCAGACTATCACTGACATACTGGATGTATGGGGGCAGCAATCGTGAGCTTGCACACACGGGCGGAACCTCGTTGACAATGTGGTGTAGGCTCCTGGCAAGTGGCTAGACCGTGGGGAAATAGCAGTGGTTGAATGGCTGCACAGACACTCGGCTATTATTGGACTCTGCTCGGAGTGGCGGGATGTCCATCTATTTATCCCTAAGGTCAGGCCCAGCCTGAGAGTGCGTCAGAACAGTACACTACTGACTACCGGGCTCCCTGTAGTAATGTGGTTTCCCTGTTTTTGTATGGTGATGCTTGTTGTATAATTCTTTGATATAAAATGTGTTTGGGAGCTGGAATGTCTAAAAAGAACTATGCAACTAGGTTCCATACCTTTTCTTTCTTGCGACTGATTCCACTGTGGAGATCTTGCAAACCATGTGTACTATCCCTTCCTTTTGCCAAACTAAAGGACGGTGCATGAATAAAAATGTGAAAACCCCTATTTGTTTTTTGATTTTATTAATCGAACATTTTGGTTCTTCATACAGGGTATAGAGGATTTTGCCAAATTATTTCAAGATGTTTAATCTGCATTCAAAGCATACTCTTTGGGAAGTCAGACAGGCGCCATTGAAATGTTTCCCCACATGCTGGAGCCAATTCCCAGACCAGAAACCTTTCTGCATTCTAGGCCCCAGACAAGATCTGAACCAAATGTACAAATGCGCGACCTTATACTTTTGCATAGCTGATAATTGCCACATTTTGCCACAGCAAACACAGCAATAGCACAGTAGCTATATTCTATAAAAGGACCGGCTGTTCTGTTAATAATCTATGATCAACTGAATGCCTACGCTGTTGCAAATGTCGGTGGCAATGAAGCTACCTGTCCCTGCATACGAGCAGCTGTTTGCATTTTAATATTAGAAATAGATTTTAATAATTTTTGACATCTCTTGTTTTATATTACAAATTGCAACTTCCTTGCCAAAAATGAATCACGTTTGTATGTTGCTCATTAACCACTTTGTTCTCATTGTACATATTCAGATGTTGCTTTTGAGGGTCCCAGTTAGTGAAAGAATTGACTAGTGCAGTACATTTTAACAGACTCCTTCCATATGTGTCCAAGCCCGCAATTAAGTACAAGTTCTGCTTCTGTCATTCATTTTAAATTCGAACTAACAATGAGACAATCGTGCGGAGTAAAAGCTGCCGAGAGAAAAATGTGTACACATATATACAATCACCCAAATGCTTAATTAAAGTGCCTTGACAGTAACAGTTCGAGCCTCTAAAGGGCCCTCACTGCTTTTTAGTTACTCAACAACTGAAAAGAAGGACAGCATTAAACATCCTGGTTTTTATAAAAAACTTAGGTCTAATGTGGAGTTTAATATTCTCATTATCACTACCTATTCCCTGGCCCAGTTAATCGTCATCGATAACTCACTCAGGAGCAAGCATCTTCTTTGTTTGCAATCACGAAAGACAATATAAATGTCTTCTCAATAGGGCTGCTACCTATAATATCACCCCTTCCTTCCAAATTACCTTGTCAGAACGATGAATCCTTGGGAACAGTACTTCCCATATACCCACCTTCACGCAGCACCGATTCTGACTCGTTTTCCCTCAGAGTATCCAAGTGGTGAGCCGGCCTGGGCGCTGAACTCCACTCCGTTTGTGGAGTTTCCTGCACTCCGTGGAACAAGCAGACTTCTGAAAAACTCCACTCCAGATAGTGGAACAGAGTTTTTTTCCTCGCTCGCCCTCATCAACTTGACGTTGAAGAGCAAGGAAAAAAACTCTGTTCAGGGCACTCCACCTCCCGGTGAGATATTTTAACATTGCCCGCCAGATATCTCTAGGCAGTCACGGATGGTTGCTACCACTCTCGTTGAGAAACCTTCCGTTTGCATTGAGAAAGCTGCTGCTGAGGTTGAAAATCTCCTCAAGCGGCAAGAAAAGAAGCAGGTTCTCTATCCCTGCACATGGTGCCATTTGAGCTTATTTTGCAGTGTGAGACAAACACCCAGTGCTGAAAATCAACATGAAAGGCATGACCAAACGCAGTCCTCCTCTTGCGGAACTCCATGTTTGAACTCCTCTCAGGCCTAGTGGTGAGAGGACGGGAAGAGATGTTGAGGGAGGGTGCTGCAGGGAGTTAAACCAGGAACGAAGTACTGTCCAAGGGTAAAATTCAAAAGTAGGGAATGGATCCTTCACCTTGTATTTTGAACGAAGAAATATTCCTTAAGAAAGTATAAAACGTGGGTTTCTGGGTATTTATCATAGCTGCTCAATGTCAACTAACTATTGCATCAGAATGTTCATCAGAACTTAAATGTCCCAGAAAAGGATTATTTGCATGATTCACATGTGCGGGCCCCAGTTACTTTCAACATTCTTAAAGTCCATGACCGCACAGTCACATTTACTTAATTAGGCTAGCTTCCCAACTGTAGGACGGTCACCTGCGAATCTCTTTGCCAAAGATGACCATCTTGAGTGTAAAGCCAGTTGGTTTTAGTGCAGGAGCAGAGTGAAACAGTCCTGTTCTCACAGGATTTTAATATTATGTGAAAGGTTAGTGGCTGAGGCCATGTTGGTAGGATTCATTTCCAACATTTCCATCACCACTGACCTCCAGTCCTGTGGAATCTCCCCAAAGTATCTACTTGAAAAATGACCTGCGTCTTGGTTGCATACATGTGTAAACGTTACATAAATGAGATCCCATAACTTCCCTATATCCCTTACCGAAGTTGAATACTACATTTAGTGATTAACCTGTCTTTTTATAGCATTCGAAGACTATTTTATGCCAATTTTGGTATTCAATAGTGTTCTTTTTGGCGTAGGCTAGTGCATGAAGACTACTGATATGTGAGTGGTACTTCTTGAATACTAACAGAATACTAAGTACATACTTATTTGTAATCGCATAGTCTTCATTTACAATGCAGAACATTTAGTGAATACAAACAATTTGAATACTATTGGACTTTACCCAGACTACTATTAATATTCTATTCAAGCTGGATGCTGAATGGTAGATCAGGGTCTTATTTATTATACTATTTTTATGCCTTATTTATTATACTGTTGTGGTTTTTGTGTAGTGTAGGGTAGTGTTTTAGGGTTTAGGATAGTGCTGGGAGGTCGTGCAGGGTAGTGTTTGAATTTGGGGACCGGACTGAGGGTCAGGGGAGGGTCATGCTGGGGGTAGTGTTTTAGGGTTTAGGGTAGTGTTGTGGTGTTTGTGTAGTGTAAGGTAGTGTTTTAGAGTTATGGTTAGGGTAGTGCTGGGGGGTCGTGCAGGGTAGTGTTTGAGTGTGGGGACCGGACTGGGGGTTGGGGAGGGTCGTGCTGGCAACCCTACTTTATATTCATTTTGATGAAATGTCTCACACTATGTCAGTAAATCTAAAATGCAAATGTAAGGTATAGGCAGAGTGAGGTTCCAGGGGGTACAGGAACATGAAAAACAAATGAAGCCTCGGTAGCCAGTTTACAAAGGTATGCAAATATGCAAATGGTCTTTAAAGACCTGTGAAGAACTTGGGCGTGCCGGAGATAAGACTCCAGACACTGCCCGGCAGAGCCCACAGCTGCACATGAGACACATGTGGGGGAGGGAATAATTGACCGTCATAAAGAGGACAGAACAGTTGTGTATGAATTCAAAATTATTATTTTTTTCAGTTTTGTATAGCACAAAGTCAACCCGAAGGTTTTGAGGAATTTACAAAAGCACCGGTAACTCATGAACACGTCAATTAAGTCTCACCCAGTGATGCAGCGCGAAGCGCTGTCGCTATCGAGATCTATTGTTGTCAACTTGAGTTTGGAAGGGGGACAGGACATGTGCACATGCACAAAGGACTGCAGTTGTGCACGCATACAGCGGCGTTAGCACAACTCCAAGGACATGAGATGTGCACGCGTACAGGTCACGGCGCTTAAGCAGAATGCGCACATGGTGCGCTGTCGCTTTCGCTTTCGCTTTCCCTTCTGTTGCTGTCATGTGTTGACGTCCTGTTCTCGCCCTCCTCCCGATGTCCTCTTTCCTTCCGAGCATGACTACACCCCCTGGGGCAGACACACGCTACACACAGGGTGCATTCACGCTACCCCTTGCACTTACAACAGCGCCTGTGCATACTCACCTCCTCCAGCGCCCTTTAGCACTGTATGCCCAGTTCTAACATTTTGCTGATCAAGTTTGGTATAATTTCTGCATAACTTTCCATGATGAAGCCAAAGTTATTGTTTTAAAAAAAAAAAATTTCATGAAACTGCACCAAGGCTATTAAAGAAAGGAAAATGCCTTTCCTATGGAAACTCTGGCCAAACTAGAACTAAACTGTGGTGACAGTGTAATAAATGTATGATATTCACCACTCAATATGCCATAATATGGTGTATGGTTAGTGAAACTCAACCACACATTCTGTCTCAGTTTATGCTTACGAAATTGAATTCACAATGTTATGTGCCAATTTAGAAAACACTTTTTTGCGTTAGTGAATCACTTATATCTCCTTGTCAATTATTACAGTGATTCGTCAAATTGCCCTGCTACTGGTCTGAAAATAAGAGCATATCAAGGTAAAAATGGTTGCTAAAAGGGTAAGTGAAACTCCTGTTTTAAAACCAAGTGAGTAGCAGCAACTTTGACCACATAACTCAAAACACCAAATTTTGTAGACGAATGCAGCACATTTTGTGACATATTTTTGCATTTATTATTTTGCCATTTTTATTGTTGTTGACACTGGCTTAGCAAAGGTTTTACTCAATTAGTAATACTTTAAAAACTCAAATACAGCAATTGGCTACAGAAAGGTGACCCATCAACCTTCACAAAAGGACTTCCACTATTCAGCAACAGATTAGTAACTCTGCTCTATGCCACTCGACTGTACGCCACTCTACGCGACTCCCCTCCGTCACTCCAATACATGACACTATCTGCCACTCCATTCTACAACACTCTATTCCACTCTTCGCAATTCCACACTGCAACACTACACACCACTAGCTAGTGCATAACATGGCTAAAACACATTGAAAAAGCCAATAGCTCTTCCATAGGCAAATATCATTGAAATGTCATATCACACACGTTTGTGTTCAGATGCATTTCCTTTAAAAAAATGTACAAGACAATCCCATAAACGCCTTGTACAAACATGTTTAGTGAATTGTTTTTATATGTTCTAACATTAATGGAGTCTGGTGGACAATCCACACAGGAGGAATTAGAACAAATACTTTTTTATCTGAAAACAAATTGAATTTTGCACAATTGCTCATTTTTGGTAACCTTAAAACAAACGGTGGTGATCCTGTATTGTCATGGACAAAGTGGGAGTTCAGTCAGGTTCTTGACAATTCAACTGGCTCGCTACTTGCAGGAGGAGGGGTCTCCTGGTACAATCCTGTGTATGTTTGGGTTGGCTCCTTTGCTTTGTGCTTCTCCTACGATCTCTTGCTCCGGTCTTCTCACGTACCACAATCATGAAATGCTTACTAAATGCATGACTGATGGATTCGACCGCCGCTCAAGTAGCAGGAACCCCCCCCCCCCCTGGTTATCACCCGGAAAACCCTGTCCCCCTGGAGCCCCGTGTAATTATTAACCCTCCACCTTGTGCACAGGAGGCACCCCATGTTGTCTCTGAGGAGAGTGCTCTACGACCTATAAGTAATACCCCTAGTAAATCCCCCAGTCAGACGCCGATTACCAAAGGTCAGTCTAAGAAACAGAGTACTGTGTCAAAGAAAGTCCTGAAGAGAACAAATAAGCGGGATAAAGAGCCAAAAAGTACCATACAGAGACAAGGGCCAGTCACAACTAATATAATAGAGACCACTGTACGGGACATGGTGGAGGAAATGTTTACCTCCTGGCTGGAGTTGGCTTTAACCAGTATTGCCAAGGACAATATTGATACTTTAAACACTTGTGTCGCCAGTCTACTAGAAAAATATGATCGAATCAATGCGTTTTTAAATTTGTCTAATTGTGTACCTGGTTCGGTTCAGATATCTGGGCCCTCTAAATGTCACCCCAAATTAGGCACTGAGAAAAATATGGGGCAAGGTGAAGGGTATAGGCCAGTCAGCCCCGCATTGGTTAAGAATCCTTAGTCTGGATCCAGTATACCTAGGGGTTGTAATGATCATAATGGGGTTGGGGAATCACAGAGGAGCCCAGTAAGGACTTTAGAGATGCGAAGCAATTTAGCCCCATCTAGGTGCAGGGGGAAAGAAATGGATCAACATCCTAGGAGTAAAATTGTTATTCAACCTAATATTAATCTTACCCCTGAGGCAGCTCCTTGTAAGAGTCCCTCCATTGGAGGAGAGAGAGGTTGAATCAACAGATGCTCTATTAGCAGTTACTAAAAAACGGTGTGACCATAATTGCTCTGGCGATACTGAAATTTCCTCGAGCATTATAATGGCCAGGCGGGTTGGTTGGTTAGGGAGTTACCAAAAGGTTGTTAAAGGGGATTGTGTTATCGTTAATTTCAATAAGCCTCACGTTGTCCCCCGCATGTTGTGGGATGCCTCAGATCTGGAGAGAGAGAAAGGAAGCATTAGGGCACTATCATTAGTTTTTTTTTACCCCCCTCCCCTAGTCGGGTAAAAGGAGATATAAGACCTCATCTACAACATTCCCATGGGAGTCTAGGTCGGCTCCCCTATAACTCCATAAACAGGGAACATTTCTCTGGCGGGGGTAGTTCTAGAGCCGCTTTTTCACCTAAGGCACTATGCACTCAGGTAGCCAAGAATAAGGACACATTAGTTCTATCTAACAGATTTTCCCCTTTGTCTCGGCTAAATGAGAACGACTGACGAAGGCCCATACTTATGACTCCTCGACTCACTACCCCTGAGCCTGACACCATTGCAGAGGTAGGTGTTAATTTTAGGCTAATGAGCTGGAACATTGCAGGGCTTTGGTCTAAAAGGGGTGATCAGAATTGGTTAAAGCTTATCAAAGCCTGTGATGTTATAGCCCTTCAAGAGACCTGGGACAAGGATAATAACTTCTGGGTGGATGGCTTTAAATCTTATTTTCAGCCAGCCCGCCCAACACCAGCGGGCAGAGCCAAGGGAGGGTTGATGTTCCTCCTCTCTGTGAGACTGAAGGGTTCAGTAACGATTTTAGACTCTGCTTCCCCTAATTGTCTAATAGCGGAGCTCACTACCCCGAATAACCCCAAAACACTGATAATTCATTTTTATAATTCTGGGGAAAGTGAGTACTTCAACGAACATCTCTGCTACCTGACCCAGTTTTTAGAAACATATAAAGCGCAACAAACCACTTATGTTTATATTTTCCTTTTGGGTGATTTTAATATTCATTTGTGTAATTTTAACTGTCGAATTAATGAAATTCATGGTCCTTCCTTTGCGTTGCCACCTCACTTTGAATACTCCTCCAAGGGGGAGACTCTTGAAGAACTTCTGTCATATGCTGACCTTTATGAGCCAAGTTTTTTTGATATCAATGAGAGGGTTGTAATGTTTAAAGCTAGGGAAAGTGAGACGATTATTGATTATATATTTATATCCCCTGCACTGTTAGGGCACGTATTTTTTTATAATGCCGTAAGTTCTTCTTTCAGCGATCACAATCCGTTCATTTTAGTTCTGGACAAAGGCTTTTGCTTTATAGATGCCACAGCTAATATAAAGGGGCATAGTAGTGTGAAAATCCAAGATCAAGGGAGGAGGTTAAAATGGGCAAAAATAGTTCCAGAGCATTTTTTTGATGGCCTGAGCTTGAAGGTTAAAGAAGATATTACAAAATGTGCTGACTGCTCTACTCCGGAGGGGGAAATTATTGAAGCTTTTGAAGCAATTTGCAAACATGTTGCTCTAGACCTAACCATTACCTCTAGGCCTAAACTAAAACAGGAAAAAAGGTGGTTTGATTCTAAATGCTCCAGGGCCCACCAAAACCTAATAAAATCATTGAAAGTTAAACCTAGGGATAAGGCCCTTATAGCCAGCCTCAGAAAAGTATATAAATTAAATATACAGAATCGTAAAAACGAAATTAAATCAGAGGCATGGGACGCTTTAATGTCGGAAGAAGTCTTAAAGGATAGTTTGAAGTTCTGGTTTATCGTTAACAGTCCACTGCTCTCAGGTGAGGAGAATGGTGTACTGGAAATGAACATCCCAGAAGTTGAGTGGTTGTCTCACTTTGAAGGTATCTATGCGAGTAACGAGGTCTTCGATCCTTTTGTTGCTCCCGCCAGTGTTTAATGTGGAGGATGTGGAGAGGGCAATAGATGAATCGGCAAGTAATAAGGCTCCTGGCCCAGACGGCCTCCCTGCCGATCTCTATAAGGGCAATGTTAAACTATGGGCTAATATTTTAACAAATGTTTTTAATTCTACTGTTTCCCATGGGTTTCCTGCTTCATGGTCCCACTCTATTATCATTCCTGCATTTAAAAAAGGGCAGAGAGGGGGCCCTAGGTGTTATAGGCCCATTTCTTTAATAGATTATTCTGTCAAAATTCTGGGAAAAGTTATCTTGACTAAGGTGTCCGAGTGGGTAACAGATAACGGGATTCTGTCTGATCTTCAATATGGATTTAGATTCGGCAGAACAAATAAGTACACTGTGGCCTCCAAGGGGTCTATTTATTTAGGCTTTATGGACCTATCCACAGCCTTTGATTTGGTGAACAGATCAAAGCCGTGGACCCTTCTACTAGATTTAGGGATTGACCCCTGTTTGGTATTTTTTATAGCGGATCTCCACCGGGATTTACTTGCGTCCGTCAGGCTGACACAGGAGGGTACTTGTACAAGACACTTTAAATCTGGCAGAGGGGTCAGACAAGGGTGCATTCTGGCCCCTCTACTTTTTACACTCTATATTACCGCCATAGATAAATCCCTGGATATTTCTACTTTGGACGTCCCCCGCGTGAAGGGAACAGTACCATCCCGGTTCTCCTATACGCGGACGATGCCTTGATACTAGCTCGCACCCCGCTTGGTCTACAGAGACTACTGAACTCCTTTGGGGAGTTCATGAATTCTCTGGATCTGGTAGTGAACATTGCTAAATCGCATGTTATGTCCATGGGATTACGTAAGAACAAAGTTAGGACCTTTTATTGCAAGGGGGCCGAGGTCACAAGGGTGAAGGTCTTTACGTATCTGGGGGTCCTGTTTGATGACAGATGTTCCTGGGCCCCCCAGCGCATTGCAAAAAAGAATGCCTTAGGAAGATCGTCATCAGCACTATTACGTTTTGCCTAACGATTAGGGGGAAAGCCTTGTGAGGCGATTCTCTCTATATACAAGGCAAAATTCCTGGCAATAGCGTTATATGGTGCAGCAATATGGGGGTATAAGCAAGTGGAAGAGGTTCAGGTCGAAAATACATTTTTTCGCTCTCTCTTGTCTATCCCCCAATCTACTCCAACATTTGCTACCCATCAGGAGCTGGGGATGGGGTATGTTTGCAACCTCATCAGCATGGCGCCCCTAATCTGTTGGTTAAAAACATGCTTAACCCAGAACTTACGTTAAATCATCATATTCTAAAAGACTGTGTCACTTTAGAAAGGGGGAATCAAATACAGTTGCTCTCCTATATTAAGTCAATGTTCATAAAACTTGGGCCCCCAGAAATTTTCGAAACACCAGAGGGTATTGTTAAAGGTGATGTTAGATGGGTTAAAGAGTACTTCCTGACCTTAAAGTCCCAGGAACGGGAGGGTGAGGAACTACAAAAACCTCTTGTTAGGGCCTATTTCCTATTAGTTACATCACCATCTATTGAGCCCTGTCTAAAGTTAGTAACTAGGCCATATCATCGCTGGTTACTGAGAAAATTCCGTTTTAATCAGATGCACCTTTTATTGGGACATTTTCAAGGATGGAGCAAACCAGAGGAGGCAGCACTCTGTAATTGTGACAGCAGTTCAATTCAAGATACTATGCACTGTATGTTTTTTTGTTATTATTATTCTGATATTAGAAATAGGTTTATAATTCCACTTTTAAGAGGCAAGGGGTTTCTACAGGCTAAACCCGCCCTATTATATCTGCAATTATTGGATAACCCCTGGAATATTTTTAACATTGCAAATTATCTTGTAGCTGCTGTTCAGATGAGAAAATTAAGACGCCCAGCAATGATTGATTCATGAATTTCCTCTGTGGTATCCTGTCTTTTTAAGGGGTAAGAAATTGTTTTATACCAGGATTTTTTTGTGTATTTTTTATATTTTTCTATCACCCTAAATGTATTTTATGATGTGTGATTTGTATGTGTACTTTTATGATTTTAATTAATCGAATAATGTGGTTTTGACTTGACTTTGCATGACTGATGAGTTTGTAACAGGCGTATTAGAATCATTGACTCCCAAGATATGCAACATGAAATTTAGTCCAAAAGCCATCATGAAAAGAAGCCTTGTACAAGCAACCAGAGGCCAGATGTAGGTAATTCCTATTTACCGATTCATAAATACCGAATTTTACCGATTCGGTATTTATGAATCGGTAAATATGAAGGTGGGAGATGTAGGTAATTCTTAAATTTGAATTACCGAATCGGTAACATTCGGTATTTACCGATTCGGTAAATACCGAATCGGTATTGCCCATTGATTCCTATGGGCCTTGAAGCCCATAGGAATCAATGGGCAATACCGATTCGGTATTTACCGAATCGGTAAATACCGAATCCTGCAAGGGTGCAGGGGGTGTCCCTTTGACACCCTCTAGCACCCCAAATACAAGCATGTGTGCCATGTGGCCCTAAGGGCATGTCTGTGTGTCACATGGCACAGGTGTGCATGCACAGATGTGTATGCACACCTGAATTCAGTATTTTACCACCCAATAGGATTGGGTGGTAAAATACCAACTCTTAAGGGCCTGTGGCACTCTCAGGAGTGTAACCTACATGTGGAATTACCGAATCGGTAAAATTACCGATTCGGTATTTTACAGAATCGGTAAATTTACCGATTCTGTAAAATGCTGGCCCCTACATCTCAATCACCAAATACCGGTCGGTAACGGCCGAATTCGGCCGTTACCGACCGGTATTTGCTCTCCTACATCTGGCCCCAGTTGAATAAAATTGGTATAAATTATTCGGAATTAATGTGACTTGTGTTCAATTAACATTCAATTTGAATTCTTCTAGTCTTACTGAACTCTTGATAGTAATTTCCATTAGTCCTCAGATATTGCTCACAAAGATAGCACTAATCTTCAATTACAGTCACAATAAATGAGACTAGCCCTAATTTTGTTCTTGAAATAGCACAATGGTGTTCAATTAACATTCACTTTAAATTCTTCTAGTCTTACTTGAGTCTTTACAATCATTCCTGTTAGTATTCAGATATTGCTCACAAAGAATACAACTAGTGGTCACGATCAATGAGACTAACCTTCATTTTGCTCTTGAAATGGCACAAGGGTAGCAAATAAACCCTGACAGAATACTACTAAGCTTCAAATACTATTCTTCTAGAATACTACTAGTCTTCTTTTAGCAATCAATTGAAGTGTTCATCATGTATTTGAAGGGTCGTTGAGTAGCACTAGTATTCCCTCATTTGCATATTTTGGCTTGTGGGCATACTACATAGTATCATGCATACTAAAACTAAATAAATACTATTTTTAATAGTAAATGAATAGTAAATGAATACCGATGTAACCACTGGAATCACACTAAGTGAGGATCTTCCATTTTGGTGTGGGATTTGTTCACTGTCTTTACGCCACTACCTTTTGTAACCGATTTACCAGTGGACTGGCAGGTTACTGTTCACAGGCCCTCATGGTACAGCCTTGGAGAAATGAGCTATGAGGTACAGAGTTCCGGGGAAACAGTCTCGGCTGTAGTGACTGCTTCACTTTAGTGATTTATATTTCACACAGGACACACATGGCAAGAGAAGCTCTAATAAAGCAGGTGGTACAAAAGGGGGTGGTGATGGACGGAGCATCTGAACCAATCAAACACTCACACCCAGTCAAAAGATCTGGGTTTGATCCATCACCGTTCTTTAGTCCACTCTGCCACCCCAGTTCAGACATGGCTATATGCAAATCAGTCTGACCCTGTCCCTCATGGGAACAGTCCAGCCCGAACTGCCAAGCCATGCCTTCCCTGGACCGGAAACAAGCTTCCGAGGACCGGTTTCTGGCATTCCAGCCGTCTTCAGCCCGGCTTGCTTGAATCCAGTGGGAAAGTGAGCAAGGGACTCACGTCTGAGCATACCCTGCCACAC
This sequence comes from Lissotriton helveticus, assembly GCF_964261635.1. Taxonomy (NCBI): domain Eukaryota; kingdom Metazoa; phylum Chordata; class Amphibia; order Caudata; family Salamandridae; genus Lissotriton; species Lissotriton helveticus. The sequence goes on along the minus strand of NC_136069.1, from coordinate 1,132,089,347 downwards.
TTATGGCGGCCAAAAGCGGAACAAAAGGGGGTAGTGATTAACGGAGCATCTGAACCAATCAAACACTCACATCCAGTCAAAAGATCTGGGTTTGATCCATCACCGATCTTTAGCCCACTCTGCCACCCCAGTTCAGACATGGCTATATGCAAATCAGTCTGACCCTGTGCCTCATGGGAACAGTCCAGCCCGAACTGCCAAGCCATGCCTTCCCTGGACCGGAAACAAGCTTCTGAGGACCGGTTTCTGGCATTCCAGCCGTCTTCCGCCCGGCTTGCTTGAATCCAGTGGCAAAGTGAGCAAGGGACTCACGTCTGAGCATACCCTGCCACACTTATGGCGGCCAAAAGCGGTACAAAAGGGGGTGGTGATGGACGGAGCATCTGAACCAAACAAACACTCACACCCAGTCAAAAGATCTGGGTTTGATGCATCACCGTTCTTTAGCCCACTCTGCCACCCCAGTTCAGACATGGCTATATGCAAATCAGTCTGACCCTGTGCCTCATGGGAACAGTCCAGCCCGAACTGCCAAACCATGCCTTCCCTGGACCGGAAACAAGCTTCCGAGGACCGGTTTCTGGCATTCCAGCCGTCTTCAGCCCGGCTTGCTTGAATCCAGTGGCAAAGTGAGCAAGGGACTCACGTCTGAGCATACCCTGCCACACGTATGGCGGCCAAAAGCGGTACAAAAGGGGGTGGTGATGGACGGAGCATCTGAACCAATCAAACACTCACACCCAATCAAAAGATCTGGGTTTGATTCATCACCGTTCTTTAGCCCACTCTGCCACCCCAGTTCAGACATGGCTATATGCAAATCAGTCTGACCCTGTGCCTCATGGGAACAGTCCAGCCCAAACTGCTAAGCGCCGCCTTCCCTGGACCGGAAACAAGCTTCCGAGCACCGGTTTCTGGCATTCCAGCCGTCTTCAGCCCGGCTTGCTTGAATCCAGTGGCAAAGTGAGCAAGGGACTAACGTCTGAGCATACCCTGCCACACTTAAGGGGGCCAAAGTGGTACAAAAGGGGGTGGTGATGGACGGAGCATCTGAACCAATCAAACACTCACACCCAGTCAAAAGATCTGGGTTTGATCCATCACCGTTCTTTAGCCCACTCTGCCACCCCAGTTCAGACATGGCTATATGCAAATCAGTCTGACCCTGTGCCTCATGGGAACAGTCCAGCCCGAACTGCCAAGCCATGCCTTCCCTGGACCGGAAACAAGCTTCCGAGGACCGGTTTCTGGCATTCCAGCCGTCTTCAGCCCGGCTTGCTTGAATCCAGTGGCAAAGTGAGCAAGGGACTCACGTCTGAGCATACCCTGCCACACTTATGGCGGCCAAAAGCGGTACAAAAGAGGGTGGTGATGGACGGAGCATCTGAACCAATCAAACACTCACACCCAATCAAAAGATCTGGGTTTGATCCATCACCGTTCTTTAGCCCACTCTGCCACCCCAGTTCAGACATGGCTATATGCAAATCAGTCTGACCCTGTGCCTCATGGGAACAGTCCAGCCCGAACTGCCAAGCCATGCCTTCCCTGGACCGGAAGCAAGCTTCCGAGGACCGGTTTCTGGCATTCCAGCCGTCTTCAGCCCGGCTTGCTTGAATCCAGTGGCAAAGTGAGCAAGGGACTCACGTCTGAGCATACCCTGCCACACTCATGGCGGCCAAAAGCGTTACAAAAGGGGGTGGTGATGGACGGAGCATCTGAACCAATCAAACACTCACACCCAGTCAAAAGATCTGGGTTTGATCCAATCATGCAGCTCTACTCCCACCACAACAGTTTCCAATTAGTGTCCCTCTAAAGGGGCTTGCAAACTTCTGGGGGTGTACACTAAAGAAAAGTCACAGGCTAAGTAGCATCTTTAATGTGGCCAAGACCCTCTAGTATGGCGGCACCTTTAACGGTTTGTATCACAGACCCAAAACCTAAAGACGTTTTTCACCATAAACGCGTATAGCACATCATGTCGTACGTAATTAAAAATAAGTCAAGCCTACTTGTCACTGGGTTGTCATGATGCATTGGACAATGAGGCAATATACATTTCAGTATTAGCATCAGCAATATGGGTGTATTTAATCTTTCACAATTGATAAACCATTGCTATGCGCTTTGACTGATACACACACATTCACTCTTGTACTTAATTAATTACATATTTTGGGGCTTGCGCCGCCCGAGTGTCACTTTTTCTGAAGCTCTAGTGGCGCAAACCTCTCACCTATATACTTTGCGTAGCTTTGCATGACCTCATTGATATGGAGTAAGACAAAGCAGCGCAAGTCACTGTGTTGCCTTACTAGCTACCAGTGAGGCGTTCCATTGGCATTGCAGTGAGCTTTTACCAAGCAACACCCATGGACTTTGATGCTGCCCCAGCATTTTTTTAATCACATAAACCTGGGGCAGCTCCAAGACCTTACGCCTACCCAGTGCAGATGTAACGAGGAGAAATATTATTATTTCTCCTCATTTTCTTTCCTCTTTTCATGTGTGGTGCCTTTTGCAGCACATTTAGAAAAAGGAAAAAACCTCTCAGGATTGCTTTTGTGCAGGAAGGTGCCCTTTCCTGTACAAAAACAATCCTGCATGTAATGCAGACACCCTTGCACCATGGTGCAAGGGTGCCTGCATTGGCGCTAGGCAGCAAAATGAGCGTCTGTGGGAATGGAAAGGACAGAGATGTACTGTATTGTATAAATATGGTGCATTCCTGCCCTTTCACATTGGCGAAGGGCAGCACAGTAAGGAAACATGCGGCATTGCCCTACGCTCATGCCCCATAAATGAGTCCCTTTGTTACTTACCGGACATATAAAAAGGTCAGCATAAGAAGCATTGAAAATCATTTATACCTCTCCTAGGGTCACTACTTATTGCACCCAATAGATTTAGGGTGTGATTTCGTCCTGGTGAGCAGCACTTCTGGGAAGGCCTGCACAATGTCCGTCAGTCCTCCAGAATCAACAAACACAAAGAGTGGCAGCCAGCTCCCTGAGGGAGCACTGCAACAGCAAATATAAGTATTTTCAGTATGTTCCAAGGTGTTATGGGGTGTTCTTTTCCCCCTGAGTAGATCATTGGAGAATTGTTTTAATGTGGCTGATGGCTCTTAATGTTTTCTTCTTCTTTTACTTTTAAACACTGTTGGATGCACCAGCTCCCAATAGAGATCCTGTGCTGGTGTCTCTGCCCTACTGGGCACCTGTACACACATGCCATGGAACACATAAAAGCTCTGGAGTCGTGGTATTCTGGATCAAAACCAGCCCAGCACTCAGTTATGGTTGGTTGGATGGGGAGCTTGAATGTCTCTCGCTCTCTTGCTCTCCCATGCTACACTCTTTACTCTGCAGTGAGTGGGTCATAGATGTACAGTGGCCTGGGGAGCCTTCTGCTCAGAGGCCCAGCAACTCCCCAGTCCAGTAATGGTACAAAGGCAGTAACCACTTCTCAAATGGAGATTATCCTTGTGCAGGCACATGCAGATAACAATTACAAAAAATTATTTAGAAAGACAGTGGAGCCTTCTCACTGCCACCACCTAATCATATATTACTCCAAAAGATATATTACCCTTTATGTTTTCTCAAGGGTCCGTGTGCACACCGAAAAGCACCCACTGTCACAGTGTCCGTTCCCATGGAACTCAACAATTAGAACCAAAAAAGCACTGGTGCACCACACCACAGTATACAATTCAGTGCAATCAAATATAAAGTCCAAATCCAGTAGACATTTGTCTACTGGATTTGGACTTTATAATTGCTTGCATTGAATTGTATCCTGTGGTGTGGTGCACCCGTGCTTTTTTGGTTCTACATGCAGATAACAATGTTAACCCTTTATCCCATTTGACTTTAGTTTTAATCGTGACTCTGACATTGCAGTTTGAATTCATATTTAACTGACGTTTACAGTGGTTGAGACTCCATTAGGGAGATTCACTCAAAGTAGAGGTAAAAAAATAGAAGTCTAAAAGAGTATACACTAGGGCTTTTACAGGTCAAAATCTGCCTCCCTGTAGGTTATCAATGCAGATCTGAACCTAGCTCTAATAAGTGAAAGTTAATCACATGAGTTTTGAACTAGGGCTGATGTTATGATCACCCCTGTAAACATTGGTGTTTTCTTCCATTTGGTGTTCTTGGAGCTCATTGGAAACAGAAGAGACTCCCACTAAGATCATCTCAATTGTGCACATATAATCCATATCTCATTTGAGCATTTATTTTTGCCCCTCCCCTCGCATGAGGAAAATGTATTCTTCACTGGACTAGTTGGAAATATAAATTTTGAATATGGCAGCATTCATGATTGCTCTTGGTGTATTAGCAGTACTGAAAGCTTGGCATAGGTAACAGCACTACAGAGCTAGTATTTTGCATTTGGCTGGACAACAGAAGTATCTCTGCAGAACCAGAATGAAGAGACATGTTATAAGGGCAATAACTTTGAAAGTGACCCCAAACTCACCACCACTTTTTGAAAGCTACTGTAAATATGGAAACAATGCGCCTTGCCCAGGGAGAGGATGAGCTGGACTGTCTGAAAAGAAAGTTGCTGCTCTAACCGGACTAGAGAAATGCAGAGCCTAGTGAAATATGAATTGATAATTACATTAAGAACTAATACCGATTTTTTCCGATTCAGTATTTTAGAATCTGTAAATGATATGTAGCTAATGATTCGGTAAATTTTACCGACTCGGTAAAATTCGGTAAATACCGATTTGGTATTTACCGAATCGATATTCCCCATTCATTACTATGGGCCTGGAGGCCCACAGGAATGAATGAGAATTACTGATTCGGTAAATACCAAATCGGTATTTACCGAATTTTAGGGGGTAGACCTACAAGGTTGGCAGGGTGTCACATTGACACCCTGTTGCACCCCTGTATAGTGCATGGGTGCACATGTGGCAGACATACATGCCCTAAGGGCATGTATGTCTGCCACATGGCGCTGAATAAAAAGCACAAAATTGCTTTTTAAAAGGTATTCGGAATTTACCACCAACTAAAAGTTGGTGGTAAATATCGAATCCTTAAATGTAAAAAAGCACTCACTTGTGTGCTTTCTACATTAAGGATTCGGTAATTTACCGAATCGGTATGTTAAGAATTCGGTAATTTACTGATTCCTTAAATTACCGATTCGGTAAATTACCGAATCCTACAATTTGGACACCTACGTCTGAAAAGCCTAATTCCGGTCGTTAACGGCCGAAATTCGGTAATTTCGGCCGTTACCAACTGGAATTAGGCTTCCTACATCTGGCCGTGAGTCTGTCTCAGATTAAAACTAATTTTCATCCATCTTGTGTAAATGAATCTGACATTTGCCTCACTCCGATTACTAAGGTAATGCTGGGACTCTCTGAGGAGAGCACATATTAGTGAATCTGATTTGAAAATATTCCCATCTGACCCTTTGGGAAATATATAGCCCTTCTTAAAGCCTTAGAGAGACAAAGTAGTTTTCCCTTTCAGTTTTAGCATTTTGGGTGTGCTTTGTTTGTTATCTGAAGATAGCCAGTTTGATTCCAGACCATGTGAGTTATTGCAGGTGCATAAACTATCCTAAATACAGCTCAGTGGGGAACTCAGTGGCAAGCAGTAGCTATGTAGTCCCGATTTGGATTTTGGTGCTCCACGACTGGAGCCATCACTGTTATGATTCTAACATTTATTTTTCTACACACATCAAACAAGTCTCGTCAGTTTGTTTTGCTAAACTCAAATCTTTAAAAAAGTTGCTGCACCTTGCCTCGGTGGATATGCAAAAAGCTGTGGTTCACACCTTTTTAACTTACCAATTAAACTATGCTTATAGTCTCTGTTAGAACTGGGGTTTCTGTTTAGCAGAGTTATGCACCCTGTCCAAGCAGGACCCACCACTCTAGTCAGGGTAAGTTAGACACGCTCAAAGACAACCCGTGCTCACTGTCTTATAGCTTAGCGCAGAGCAGTCAGGCTTATCTCAACAGGCAATGTGTAAAGTATCTGTACAACACACACACTGTGACAATGAAAACACCATAAAAATACTCCACACAAGGTTAGAAAAATAGATTATATTTTTACGAGTAAAACAAGACCAAAACATCAAACATCCAATAAGTAAAACCAGAGTTATGATTTTTTAAAGATTAATCAAAATGTAGTGCTTAGAAAAACAGGGTTCTTAAGGGTTACTTGAGGTCGCTATGGACTGGGAAGAATCCAAAGTTCAGGCCAACTTAGATGGAGGGCAGGATGACTACAGGACTCGTGCACGTCCTGCTGAAAATGAGCCTTGGATGGAGAAAGTGTTAATGTCGAAGAACCAATGCGGTGGTTCTGGTCTGTGCAGACGATGAAGGCTTTGTCGACTAACCTCTTAATGATGGAGGACCTGTGTTATTATCGAGCTGCGTGTCCAACGTCATTGAGCTGCGCAGTACATTGAAGCAATGTTATTGATCAACTACTGTGTCAGCTTTGAAGGACAATGTGCTGGTTCTGATCAGTGTAAAGTCCCCCAGCATTGATTTGGATGGTTCTGCAAAGCCAAAGCTCACTTTCAAGGGTCCAGGAGTGGAGTGGCACTATTTTGCAAAACAGGACTCACAGATGGTAGAGTACAAGTGTTGTCGCAGGGTTGAAGGAAGTCTTTGATGGCCCTGAAACTTCATAACAGGGGAAAGCCAGCAAGCCTTGAAGTCACTCTGGGTTCCAGTGAGATGCGCCCAGCCCTTGTTCTCAGCAGGGCAGAGATCGACAGATGGCAGGGAAGCACAGCAAAGCAGAAAAGTAGTTCTTCTAGAGCAGCAGACAAGCAGCGTGGCAATCCTTGTAGCACAGCCGCCTTTGATCCTGGCAGAGTTCTTCACAGGTCCAGTAGCATGTTCTCTTGGTAAGGTCAGAGGCCCAGTATATATACACACAGTTGTACCTTTGACGTGAGGATGACTTCAAATCAGGCACTTGAATTGAACAGGTCCCCCTTTCTTCACAGTCCTGGCTCCAGACTAGCCATGAGGCATAAATCAGCCCTTTGTGTGGGTACCGGGCACTACCTATCTAGTGATGTGTTAGCCTCTCCCTTTCCTCCTGCCCAGGCAGGGCCATCAGAATGATTTTCTATGTCACACCCACCCTTCCTGTGTTTGTGGCTGTCTAGAGGGAATGCACAAAGTGTAGCTCCCACCCACCCCAGACGTGTATTGGAGACATCGAAAAAATCAGCAGAGAGGGAGAAATAAGCCAAAACGTAGGATACAATCTGCTTCCTGGGTTAACATCAGAAAATATCAAAGGGAGAGTGCCCACACCATTCTCAAGAGATTAGAGCCTCTTCTCAAAATAGTAGTGAGACCCTCAATGGCTATTTTCCTTCAGTGGTATATATTTTCTACCAGAGTAGTCGTAATCAGTAGCATCATCATAAGGTCTTAACTCTACCAGGAGGTAGAGTCTCTTTCAAGGGACCCCCAGCGACCTGACATTTTTCTGCACACACACTGGATGTGAAGGGTCAATTTAACATCCTCAGCACATTTTACATTTGTTAACCTCGCCCCAATCCCCATTTATATTACAGACAGAACCTCCAGGGGCATGAGACAATTTTAAAATCACTAGTTGCACAGATTCCACTATGCCTATTATGAAAGAGACTTTACCTCCTGGTGTATTGTAGGCAGGCCTCAAGGTATGCAGAGCAGTAGGAGAAGAAAAATACTTGCTTTCTAAAAGTGGCATTTCTAGAATGGTAAGGTTAAATCCAACTTTACCAATAAACGGGATTTTTAATTCCCATTCTAAAGATATAAAACATGATGCAACAACTCCTTTATGATTAGGAATTATAGCTTAAACATGTTTTAAGGAATTTCCAATGTTAACCTATGAGAGGCATAGGCCTCAGAGTAGGGAAAAACAAATGTAGCTGTTTGTCATTACTAGTAAATGTGAAACTTAAAAGTAAATGGCCTACCCTTTACTTACACAGCACCCTGCCCTTAGAGCTACCTAGGGTCTACCCTAGGGGTGATATATATGTAATAAAAGGAGAGTATGAGGCTTGGCAAATGGTTTTAAATGGCCAGTTAAAGTGGCATTAAACTGCACACACTGACCTTGGAATGACTGGCCTGAGACAGGTTTGAAAGGCTACTTGTTTGGTGGCACAACCAGTGCTGTGGGCCCACTTGTAGCATTTAGATTACAGGCCTTGGGTATATGGTATTCCACTTTACAAGAGACATATGAGTAAATTAAATATGCCAATTGGGTATACACTAATATTACCATGTTTAAGGGAGTAGCACATATACTTTAGCACTGGTCAGTAGTGGTAAATTGCTTTGTGTCATAAGCCCAACAAAAAGATATGGCAAAAAGAGGAGTTAGACGGCATAAAGTTTGGGGTAACCCTTCAAAGAGGGCCATCTTCCAACAGACTCCATTTGGGCCTTCTTGATTTCCTAATTCGAAGACTCCAGATAGTTTAAAATGCAGCAGCAACATTGATCCTGACGGATCATTATTTAACTCACCTTAGCTGAATCTTTGGCTGCCAGTAATTAACGGCATCACATTTATAGCCCTTATTTTTGCTTTTAGGACATTTGCAGGAGAGGGTCCCTCTTATTTGAGAGAAAGACTCTGACCCTACAAGCAATGTAGACTGCTCAGAGTAAATAACCTTCGACTACTACGAGTTCCAAACTTTTCCAAGGCTAGACGGGGAGGTTGATCTTTTACGTTCCTCCCGTCCAAATTGTGAAACTCTCTTCTGGTTAGCGTCCATTGGCTCAGTCTGTCTCTATTTTTAAAAAAGAACTAAAAACTTTTCCTTTTAAGAAAGGCTAGACTCATATGCACTGCAACTGCCTGATCAGTCTTTGTAGCATTTAGCGCCAGGACGCTGCTGATGAAGCAACCGTGTGCTGGACAATGTCTTTTGATGAATTGATTGATAGATTGATGATTAAGCTTAGTAGCAGGTGATACACATTATTATAAGAATGACAGACAAGGATGATTGTTTAAATGCACTTTACAAATAATTAATATGCAAATCCCATAGGGCATAACATCAGTAAATTTAGTCACAAAGTGTAGAGATTATAAGTACAGGGAAATGGATACAGTTCTCAATAAAATCCAACATAGATTCACCTTCTAAGGGAAGAGGGTAAGGTCTCCTGTACATCGAAATCTACATGTCCTTTTATAGGACTTCTAACAAAGACGTTCATACATACAGAGGGCCCGATTCAAAAAAGTAATCTGAGACAAAGTCCTAACTTTACGACTTTCGGTATTGACAAAGGGCATTTAGGAGTAGTAAAGTTAGGATTTTGTCTCAAACTGGGACAAAATCCTAACTTTACTACTTCTAAATGCCCCTTTGTGAATACCGAAAGTCGAGACAAAATCCTAACTTTACTACTCCTAAATGCCCTTTGTGAATAGCGAAAGTTGTAAAGTTAGGAGTTTGTCTCAGATTACATTTGTGAATTGGGCCCCAAATGAGTACGGGGTTCTCAGATATACACCAATAGGAGATGAGCAAAAAGAAACATGTTATCACAGAACACATTTGAAGTTCACCTCATGGTAATAAGACATTGTATTTGGACCATTCTCTCAGTTTATTAGAGCACTCTAATAGACATATTGTATAACGGTAGCCTGATGCAGTAAAATGTCCTTGGCTCGGTTCAGTGAGGAACAGTCTCTGGGAACACTCTCTGGTTACTCATGTGATTCATACTATTCTCTATTTAGAACAAGAAGATAGCAGTAGTCATCATGTGATATATGGGGGTATTGTTGCAAAATGGAGGACAGTGTAAGCACAAAGTAGGTTACCGTAAGCTCAATTTACGATGCGTATATCATGCAGAAAGAGAGACAACTTCCACAACCCCCTGATGATTTCTAAATCATAACTACAATCATTAATAAGGGAAAATACTTCATTAACTTTGGGTTTTTCGTTTTGGACTCTCCCAGATCCTTCATGGTGTTGTATAGTTTACTCTGCATTTCTTCAACCTTTACATTAAGACTTTTTCTTTTACTTTCTCTCTTTGCTGACAGCTTCTGATACCCACAATTCATACCAATTCTTGATGAAATTCCTTTGCAAAAATTTAAGGAAATAAGCACACATGCAATGCCAAATCATTATAAGCAAATGTCTGGTTAGAAGACACTTTAGAATCCCTCCACTTACATTACCAAGTCCTTCCCCTATCTTAGTGAATCCCTTTCCAATTGGTCCAAATATGAATCCTAACCCTTCCCAGGCACATGACTCTTCCAACTCAGATAGTTCATATGTGATATTCATAATGACTTTGCAAACTCCACCTTCCTTTGTCTGGGGTAAATCTAATGCAATTCAATTTTGCATAATCATAGCTGTCATTGCAAGCAATTCCTTCTTTATCATCGTCAAAGCACCTGCAGTGTTACTGGTGAGGCGATCAACTAGGTTGGACAACTTTCAAATCTTTTTGCCATTCATTGAGACTCCTAGGGACGGTATGAGTGCTCAAAAGGTTTGCTAAGTGTCTGTTTGAAGCTACGTTTACCCCTTCTTATGCATTGCTCAAGAAGGAAATCTAACTCATAAGTATGCTAAAGTCTGTGGAAAACTAGGGCTAGATAACAACTACCTGTCCAGTTGTGTGGTAGCTCAAAATAAGCTGGCTTACCACATATATAATAGATCCCCTTTACACTTACATCTTGGGGCCTAATTACGACTTCGGCAGTCTTATGGACTCCTAGGGACGGTATGAGTGCTCAAAAAGTTTGCTAAGTATCTGTTTGAAGCTGCGTTTACCCCTTCTTATGCATTGCTCAAGAAGGAAATCTAACTCATAAGTATGCTAAAGTCTGTGGAAAACTAGGGCTAGATAACAACTACCTGTCCAGTTGTGTGGTAGCTCAAAATAAGCTGGCTTACCACATATATAATAGATCCCCTTTACACTTACATCTTGGGGCCTAATTATGACTTCGGCAGTCTTATGGACCTCAGTACCTGAGGTGGTGATGTGGGCACCGGCGCACCGGCGGTCCGACCGCCCTATTAATTGTTTGACGGTCAGACTGCCAAACGACCACAGCGACTGTCAAGGCTCCATGATCCCTTTGCAGTGTTACAGTGGTTTGAGGATGCAATATGCTGGTGGTGCCACTGCAGCACTGCCAAGCATATTACAGGTTTCCTCACTACAACCCTTTTAATGGCAGTGAGCCCACCATGAAACGGGTGGTGGTGAGGAAACTAATGGAGCCCTACAGAGCCCCCTGTTGCCTCTGGGCCATAAGGTGCATGCAGGGGGGCACAAAGTGTGTCCCCTTTTTGTATGCACCCCCTGTTCTTGCATGGCATGGATTGCACAGTCCATGTCATGAAGGAACACACTTTGGCACTCCCATTGCGTTGCCTTTCCAAGGCTCCAATTTGATCCTTAGAAAGGCACCCCAGTGGGACCCCAAAACCACCACCCACCAGACCAGGATTAAATTCCTAATCTGGCAGGTGGTGTGCAGACAGCTTTGGCGGTTCCGCAGAGGGGCTCTGGCATGGCAGCCCACTGCGAGACCACAAGAGTTATAATCAACCCCTAAATCTAAAAAATATGTTTTTCACTTAATTAAATATTTGTGCTCTCATTGCTCTACAGACTCCTTTCCCTGTGGCTGCCATATGATACATAAGGATCTCTTTTTGTTGACATAAAATTTTAGTCTAGGAGGTGGTTCTTTTAAAGGTAATCAGCTCTGCATATATTTTCCCTTCTTCTCTCTCTTCATCTACTCTTATCCTCTAATTTAATCCATCGATGAATACCCTCTTGTCTTAGTTAATTTTGAAAGTCATGATTTGTCTGGGATTGATAATCATGTTAGTTATGGGGATAAAGAAGTTCTTCATATTCTCATGCTGATCTCTTGACTTAAACACTTTATAAGTGTGAGAAACATGTTTAGAAGCCTACAAATACAGATTGTCACCACTTACAATTGCCACTTACATGGGCCCTCCTCCTATACCTGTTTCACAGGCACGTAACTTGGGAGTCATCATTGACGAATCTTTAGATATGCACCAGCAAGCCGTTAAGACTTCTGCTACATGTTTTGCAGTCTTAAAATGGCTAAAGAAGATCTGCTGGATGCTCCCTGATGGCACCAAAAAAACTGTCATCAATGCCTTGATTACTTCAAGGCTAGATTATAGTAATGTGCTGTACCTACGGGCAAAGAAAGCTACAATCAGAAGGCTGCAATTAGTACAAAACGCAGCGGCGAGACTTCTTTTAAAAATCCCTATGTCCTGCCCCACTACTAAATACATCCGTGACCTTCATTGGTTGAAAATTGAAAATAGGATTAGGTTCAAATCCCTATGCTTTATGCACAAAATTTCAACTGGAACTGCTCCTAAATATCTGCGGAACCTTGTGCATCCTTACTTACCTTCGAGAGTTCTTAGATCAGCAACCGCTAATAATTTCATTATTCCCAAAATCAAATTATCACGGATGGGGGGAAGATCCTTTGCCTTCTTAGGCCCATCCCTCTGGAACAAGATGCCTCATTCCTTACGTTCGGAAGTCAGCCATGTGAAGTTTAGGAAAGCATTAAAAACGTGGCTTTTTAACATCTGATATTGACTGGCAAAATACGCATTTCTGAATTACTAGCGCCGGGAAACCCCTTGGTGGGTAGCTGTAGCGCTATACAAATTAAATAAAAAAATAAAATAAAATAAAATCTAACGGATCATCAAATCAAAATAAAACAATTTGATGGAATATTGCTGAAAGAAAAGAATGAGAAATTGGGTTTCTGGTTGGCAGAGGTATGCACCCTGTCCAAACAGGCCCGTTAATCCTTGTCAGCGTAAGTCACAAACACACCCTAAATTAACCTGTGCTAAATGTGTAAGAAATGTGTAAAGAATATGTGTAACACTTCAAACAGTAAAACTGGGAAAACACCACAAAATAATTGCACCCAAAGTTAGAAAAAGAGCTCTTAATTTAATAAATAAAACAAGACCAAAACTACAAAATTACAAAGAATACAATCAGAGATATTAAATTTAAAAAAAATAAGTGAAAATAGAGCCAAAAAGAACTAAGCGCCAACAATGAACATCTGGTCGTACTGGACAGGGACCAAGTCAAAGTTCAGGCAACCACGATGGAGCGCAGACTGACAACAGGGTCCAGATTGGACCTGCTGAGGGAAAGTACCTTAGTCTGGGTTGCATTGAAGTCGAAGATCCTATTGACGAGGAGGAAGCGGAATGCAGCTCAAGCAATGTGCTGATGTTGACGCAATGTATTGGTGTCGATCCTCGCAGTGGCGGCAATGCACTGGTGCTGGTCTGCAGAGTAGCAGCAATGTGTTGGCTCCGATGAGCGCAGGCACTGCGATGCAGTTCTCAGTGTCGGCATTGAGTCTGCCGTCAACAGAGATGCGAGGACCTTGAGCCGGAGTTAGCGTCTGGTTCCAAAGGCAATGTGTCGATGTCGATCCTTGCAGCAGAGGTGATGCACCAGTTCTGGTTATGCAACAGGGATGAAGTGCCAGCTCCAATCCACGCAACAGCACTGATGCACTGGTTCTAGAGAGGATGCAGGGTTCTGACTGAAGCAAGAATCATAGGCCAACTTCCAAGTGTTCAGGACTTGGATGGCACAACATGACAGGGCACACTCAAAGATGGCAGAGTCCAGATGCAGAAGCAGGGTGGTTGGAAGTCTTTTATGTCCCTCTGTCAGTGGTAAGAGAGATTTTGAGCCCACAAAGCCCGCAATTATAATGATTGGATTTACAGCATAGAAAGTATGGTAGCTTTCATGTTTCAGTGGTAACATAGACACCAAAGCCTTTACCACGTATCACATATTTATATTGGAAAACCTTCCTTTTTGCAACATATAACGTATTGCAGAAGTGCGCTACTTTGCTCTGTTTTCATTTGCGTCAATCCATGCTGTTTTTGCAGCAGCAAAAATCTATGGGGCATATTATTGAGACAGGCGATAAAATTATCACCGGTTTAGCGGCAGAAAACTGCAGCTAAAGCTGCAATATTGGGCTTGATAATATGCCTTGGAGAATTCCAATAGAAGCCCATGTTCACACCACAACATGGACTTCTATTGGAATTCTTAAGGGCATATTATCAAGCCCATTATCGCCGCTTTAGCTGCAGTTTTCTGCCGCTAAACTGGCAATAATTTTTAACGCCGTTCTTGATAATATGCCCCTATGTTTGAGCATTGTCTTTATAGACATAATACCCCCAATCATTATTTTCATGGAAAATAGTGTACCTCTATGAAGTGTGCTATGGTCCTCGAGTATCTCAGTGCAAACAGTATTTGGATGGGTTTTTTCGTTTGGCCACAGAGTTATTAATACACCTGTGTTTATCCCCTAGACCATAGTTTTCTTCAAGGGTATTGAAAGTATAGTGTAATGTTCTTCATACTCCCAAGTAAAAAAGGTTTTAAACTTTCACAAAAACAAGCAAGGCAGAATTATCTCAAAAGCACCTCAAATGTTTGTTAATTTCCTGGGAAATATTCAACTGCCTCCATTCTAATGCGGTCTGTAACGGGTGAGGTATTTAACACACCCAATAAATACAGATAGTGCAAGGTGCGACAGGGCTTTAAGTGGGGTGTGCTACACATGCTCAGCATGATCAGTAATTAAAACGAGCATTGAAAAACCTGATAGGTCTGGAGTCATCCTCCAGCCTTTTGGAAATTATTGTTTTGTGTTGTTATGGACAAAACTCAGTGTTTGGAAAACTGCTGGGAGTTTGTCAATCTAAAAAAAAAAACTATTGACTAATGATGACGTAGCTCACAGTGAAGTCATCCAATGGCTGAAATGGCATAAAATATTGCTTCTTGATGAATGCTTCAATGGCTTGGAGAAGAATGTAGATGACACAACCTCAGACAAATGGATGAAGTGTGGCCGTAAACCCCTATAAGTAACTATCTCATATACATAACTTAATAAAATCAAAAGGTCTTGGCTAATACAGACCTAAAAAAGACAATCATTATGCTATTGGATGTGGCTCCTTGCCTTTGAGCAAGAAAGAAAGAAAGAAAGAAAGAAAGAACGCAAGAAAGAACGCAAGAAAGAACAAAAGAAAGAACACAAGAATGAAATAAGGAAAGAAAGAAGAAAGGCAAGAAAGAAGGATGGAAAACCAAACAGAAAGAACGAAGGAAAGAGGAACAGAAAGGCAGAAGGTAAGAAAGGAATGACATTTAGAAGTAAGAAAAGAGGGAACGGAAGCAGGAGGAAAATAAATGGAAAGATAGAGAGAGAGAGAGAGGGAGAGAAAGAAAGTAAAAGAAAAGAAGAATAGAAGGAAATAATGAGTGGAAGAAAAAGGAAGCAGGAAAGAAGGAAAAATAAATGAAGAAGACAAGGAAAGCAAGAAGGAAGGAAAGAAGGAATGAAAGAAAAGAGGAAAGAAAAAATGAAAATAGCTCTGAAATAGTGACTGAGAAGAAGGAATGAAAGACCAAAGGAAAGCAAAAAGAAGCAATGAAAGAATGAAAGAAAAATGGAGTGCAAGTAAAAAGGTAAGAAGGAATGAAAGAAAAAAGGGAACACTTTATGCTGTAGTGGCCAGAAGCAAAACGTGATTGACACATCAACAGGCCAATGAATAAAGAAAGCTGGCTGAAAGCCCCTTCAAAGAAATGTATTATATATATATATATATATATATATATATATATATATATATATATATATATATATATATATATATATATATATATATTCACTGAAAAAACCATAGGTTATAGACCATATATAGTTAGGAATTAGCATTTACAAAACCTTATTTTACTCACACAAAACCATTGATATTTGCATATATAGTTAGAGGAACTAACTATATATCGCGCACCCGCAATCCACTGCTGATCATGTCACATATTACATCATTCATGACATGGTCAGTGACATCACTGATGACATCACTGATGACATCTCAAATGACATCACTGATGACATCACTGATGACATCTCAAATGACATCACTGATGACATCACTGATGACATCTCAAATGACATCACTGATGACATCACTGATGACATCACTGATGACATCACTGAAGACATCTCAAATGACATCACTGATGACATCACTGATGACATCACTGATGACATCTCAAATGACATCACTGATGACATCACTGACGCGGAGAAATTGACTGAGCAGCACGACGGAGCCCGAGTGAGCCTAATCTACCCCCACGACGGAGTTCTGACTCCCTTTCACCTGCTTCACTGCCGCCTGCAGCGTCCCCCTCCCGCCGCCGCTTTTGAGCAAGAACTGCGGCTGCCGAGCGGAGGGGGACCTTGAAACTACATCCCCCAGCAGGCCTAGCAGCGCCAGCCGCATTTCCATCGCGCCAGGCGGCGCATAAAGGAAGCATCACCCCGGCAGAGCGGGTGACGCGGAGAAATTGACTGAGCAGCACGACGGAGCCCGAGTGAGCCTAATCTACCCCCACGACGGAGTTTTGACTCCCTTTCACCTGCTTCACTGCCGCCTGCAGCGTCCCCCTCCCGCCGCCGCTTTTGAGCAAGAACTGCGGCTGCCGAGCGGAGGGGGACCTTGAAACTACATCCCCCAGCAGGCCTAGCGGCGCCAGCCGCATTTCCATCGCGCCAGGCGGCGCATAAAGGAAGCGTCACCCCCGCGTCGCGGGAGCGCGCGGGAGCGCCGGGGCTAAGCCCGGGCAAAGGGCGGGCCCTCTGTGGCCCTCCGGGGACCGAGGAGTCCGGGACGGGGCCACCCCCCTGAGATCCTGCTTAGCTGTCATCAACTAAGGTAAACGCCCAATGAGAAATTAAATCATCTGCACTCGCAAGCTATTACCTCTTTTATCAGCAATATTGCCTATAGTTGAAAATAACTTTGCGAGGATGAGTAAAAGTCGAAATACCCCCGTGACCACAAGATCGGCTACCAGACTGAAAGTTGTCACCAACAGCCCTCTTCCCACAATAACCGCCATAGACTTAATGCTACAAAAAACCATCAATGTCGTGGCGGATGCAATTCAGGACTCCGAAAGACGCCTCTCACTTACTCCAGATTTAGGCTTCCCCGACCTTTCTTTACACACTACAGGTAACATAAACATTCTGGATAACACTATAAACTCTGAGGAGTCTATTCTAACGTTGTCATTTACAGGGCTTCCTAGTCCCCAAACAAGAGACAACACGCAAACAGCCTTGCTTATCTCACCCTCAGGCAACAGTAGGAACATCAGTCTTGCACCTACCGGTGAAAACAGCAGTAGCACCCATATGTCACCTATAGCTCACTTACACTCAGTAGCCCCTTCCTCGGGTGGTTTTACATCTACAACGACGAAACCGGTTACTAAAGTCAGTTGCTTGATAAAGAGCAAAATCAGGACTACTGGCACACGAGGCAAACTCAAGTCATCTATTGTAAAAAAACAAAAATCTCACCTCAAGGCCAAACACCTCAGCTTAGCTAAAGACATTTGGTCTACATTTAGACTGGCTAAACCTGCCCCAGAGAAGGCGACCTTATGTCCTTTCATAAGCAGTCAAGACCCAGACCTGTTCTTGAATAAAGAGACGACAGTACCCATAAACACGTCTAAACACACCACAGCCAGGGCTGATTATATAACGATAAATACAAAATCACTTCTGAGTGACCTCGAAAGCCTGATTAAGTCCCTTCTGTCACCTATTAGTGAGAGAGTCCTTAACATTGAGAATGCCTTAGGGAAGTTCGAAAGGGCTCAAAATGACGCTACAACCACCTTGCTTAAAACATTGAAGGTATCACAACCAATTTCTACCTTCATACCAGCCAGTAATTCCCTTGCTTTGATTAGCAATAAAAACCCCAGGGTAAAAAAAGCCGTAGCCACCCCTACCCTTGCTAGTAAGCAAAATCAGCTAAAGACTCCCCTAACCACCCCAGCGACAACTCAGGATAGAGGTACCATCATATCCCACCCAGTGGCAGCCACACACTTACATGATGCAGAGACAGAAGATTGTGAATGGGCTGCTGAAAGTTCCCCAATTAAAATAGCAACTACCCAGGTAGAACAAACGAGACCAACTAAAAACCACAAACAGGGCATATCTTCCAAACAATTAGGTGCGACCACGATAAAACCGGTGGTAGTTAAGAGACCACTTCATGTTAACCTCCCGCCTGAATCTAGCCCGCACACCATTGTAATGATTGGTGTACCTAAATTAGTGGGGGACAGGGTAGAATCATATGGGGACTTAAAAAATAAGGTGAGCCATTGGCTCACAACTCATAGACCGATCCCTAAATATATTAATGGTCATATTGCACAGGTAAGAAGAGTAGACTGGGTGGGAAACAGATTTAAATCGACTGAGGGTGATTGTATAGTGGTAACCCTTGGGGATAGTCGTGCTGCCAGTTTTATAAGTAGCTGGAAAAGCGGTGTGACAAACAGCTTGATCCGTACCATGGCCTTAAGTTACTTTTATCCAAATAACCATGGTCATTGTCGTACACAAGTGCAGTCAACTTACGGACAGGAGGGGCTGCTTGAGCCAATAGCTGATAATCTAGTAGGGGCATATACACTGCCTATGGGTCCATATACTCGAGCAAATCATACCGACTATAGGCATGAACAGCCATGGCAGAGCAGACCAAGCAAACATCCTAGTAGATATCAGGAGAGAAGCGAGCTTTTTACTCGTCCCCAGCAGCAGCTTTTCTCACATCCCCAATACTTAGATACACAATATGGGGTACCTATTTCTAATAGGTTTGATGCTTTTCATAATATCGACTACTTAGACGAGATCGATTGACAAATCGTATCTCTATCCTCCTACTCTATTCCTGTTGAGCCCCCAACTAAGGTAGCTTCCCTTTATAGAGCATTAAGCATCCGTCCAGAGTGCATAAGTGTTTCCTCCCTGGAGGCCAGTGAAGCGCCTAGGGCAGTTCCTTCAGTACAACTCCACGAAAACACAGTAAACGTGAGTGGGCGCAGCCACTCAGGTTCCACCCACTTAACCCAACGCATAGTGCCCAGTGGAGTAAAAAACCCTCTAACCACTAGTAACGCATTGCAAGAACACTTAATAATGGATCATGGGGTTCAAGCAATCTCTCCTCCTGCAGATCAGGCCCAGACAGCAGGCTTGGGCCTTACTGAACAACGCTCCATACATCTTTTATCTTGGAACATAGCCGGCCTAGCCGTCAAGGTTAATGATCCAGTGTGGTTAGCCTATGTAAAAAATTATACCATCCTATGTTTTCAAGAAACCTGGCTAGCAGATGAAAATGCACACATTGAGGGCTTTCAAAGTTTCTACCTACCAGCAACCCCATCAAATAGCGGAAGATCCAAAGGGGGCCTGGTAACTTACATAAGTCTTGCACTCAGCTGCCAGGTCACAAACAGAGCATCGGACAACAAACATATTCAAATCCTAGTGCTCAGGAATGGTAAAAAGGCACTGACACTTATTAATTTTTACAATGCCGTGTTATCAAATAAGGAGTGTAACATTCTCAAATTACAAAACCTCTTAGAAACAAAAGCGGATAGTCTACCTCGAAATATCATTATCGCTGGAGACTTTAACGCTTACCCCTGTGGTAACCCTGAAACGACACCTATTGGCCTCTTAGGCTGCAACAGGAGGTCTGGCTTCCATTTTGATCACTCGCCCCGAGGCACCTGTATTAATAACTTAATAGATGGTAGGAATCTAACCGCCGCAATGACCACACTGGAGGACTCACACCAGTTTAACGTCCCCACGTACAAAGGCCACGGTAAAGGCTCCTACATAGACCACATGTTTCTCTCTAGAGATCTAGTTGATTTAGCCACTGACTTTGAAATTCTAACAAGCATCTTCAGCGACCATAATCCTTTGTCGATCAGGATTGGAGGTGACCTTTTTGATCACAGGAAGCCTCGACCAGATCATGGTGTTTTAAAACCCATCAACGGAAATCGTCGCCTGAAGTGGTCAAAGGTCAACAGCGATTCCTTGTATGATTCAATTACTACTAGCTGTGGTAATGACCTAGATCTTTGTGTTTCTCCATCTACTTTGCCCGAAGCGACTTTGACTGCCTTTGCCGCTGTTGTTGAGAAAATCGGCCAAATGTTGTCAGTACCAATAAAGGGTCATCATGAACACCAACCAGGGTGGTTCGATCAAGCCTGCTCAAAGGCCGGACGAGACTTAAAAAAAGCACTTAAGGCTACCCCAAGAGACCCTGCCCTTATTAAGTCACTGCGATCTAATTACAAGACAGTCCTGGCAGCCCGGAAAAAAGAAGTAAAAGCCGGTGTTTGGGAGAAGCTATGTGATCCTGCAATCCTGGGTAATAGCTCCAAGTTCTGGAGCATTGTAAACAAACCTATGTTTGACGTCCCCTTAAATTCTATGGTCGGGACTAATATACCTGAGGAAGAGTGGATGTTACATTACAGCACAATTTTTAAAAGTGATAATTCGCAAGCAGACTTTGTTTTTAAATCCTCTGATGATAATGTGTTGTGTTTCACAGTGGGGGAGGTAGAAAAGGGGATACAAGGATTAACCTGTAACAAAGCACCTGGCCCCGACGGTATACCACCCGACCTATTCAAATCAAACATTCTCTTATGGGCACCAGTCATCACCGCAGTTGTTAATGCAGGAATCTTGGCTGGTTGCCCAAAAGCCTGGGGGTCTTCCACCATTGTCCCTGTTTTCAAGAAGGGTGATCGTGGTAGTGTTACATGTTATAGACCCATATCCCTGATCAACTCAGTCACAAAGGTAGTGGGGGGTATTATCCTAAACAGATTAACAGCTTGGGCCAACGATAATAATATACTGTCTCCAATACAATATGGGTTCAGACCAGGCCACTCCACGATAACCCAATGTCTGAATCTATATTTAATAAACAGCAAATACACTCTAGCAAGAAAAGGGACGATCCATATGGCCTTTATGGATTTATCGTCCGCGTTTGACTGTGTAGATAGAGGCAGGCTATGGGAGGTGCTGTTAAAAACGGGGGTGGAACAAAACCTGGTCAACCTTCTTGTTGACCTCCACTCGGACACAAGAGCAAACGTCCGTTACACCCATGACTTGAAGGTAACCAGAGATTTTAGAATAACCCGTGGTGTCAGACAAGGGTGCATCCTTGCCCCTTTTCTTTTTAATCTTTATATTAATGAGCTGGAGGAGCACTTATTAAAAACTGGTACAGATTTTCCTTACATTGGCAAGAAGGGCATACCTGTCCTATTATATGCGGACGATGCCGTTTTAATATCTAGAACGGCGCTCGGTCTCCAAATTTTGCTAGATTCTTTTAATGACTTCATGAACTCCCGTGGCCTGAGTATTAATAATTCGAAATCCTTTACAATGACGACAGGCGTATCCCCAAAAAAAATATATCCTCACTTTGTAAATGGAGATAAAATACCCACTACAAAGACCTTCTCGTACCTTGGTGTTCTTTTTGATCACAAATTAACTTGGGCACCAGCAATACAAAAGAAAAAGGGCGAGGTAGTGCGGGCCAACGCGGCAATACTGGACTTCACTAGGAAAATGGGCAATAGCCCGGTGGCTGCTGTCTTGAAGTTATATCAAGCCAAAAGCACCGCAATTGCACGTTACGGAAGTGAAATATGGGGATCAGAATCACTAGGTGCCCTTGAAGTTACTGAGAATAACTTCTTAAAACAGGTTCTAAGGTTACCTAGGGGGACGGCCAACTTCCCGGTACACGAGGAACTTGGCATCCTACATCTAAGTGATAAGCTGGCCGTGAATCCTTTGTTATGCTGGCTGAACAGCTGGCTAAACACAGCCATACCTCTTACCAGAAACATTCTTCAAGAGGCACTACAGTGGGATGGTAGACTCAAGATCCCATGGTTAAAATACGTAAGAATGTGGCTTTTTGAATTAGGCCGACCAGATTTATTTTCATCCCCCGAAACAATAACCAAAACTGACGTAACCTTTGTCAGGAACACTTTTATGCTGTCCAGGTGCATTCACGGGAGGAAAATGAATATAAGAAAAGCAGTGTGAGACAGTATGCCTTAACCAAAACCTGTTTATATATGGAACCCTACCTGTCCTGGCCCATGTCCGGTTATGACCGTTTTTTATTAACAAGGTCCCGATTTAACATGTTCCATTTTTTATTAGCTGTACCAAGTGGAGCGCACAGAGGACAAGTGCTGCCAGCTTGCGGCTGCGACAATAAGTCTCCGCAAGATCTGGCACACTTTTTATTTTTCTGTCAGTTTTATACACTCCCCCGTAACCTGTTTTTAAAACCTTTACTTAAGCACCTGAATTTTGTACAATTCAGACCTACACTGTGTTACCTTCAAATGCTAAATAGTGAATGTACCATGTTTATATGTAGTTTCCTAAAACTTGCAGTTAAACATAGAAAAAGCATGGAAGGGTAACTAACTCTGCTGCTGATTGTACTCCCACTTTTAACGTATTTTATCCTTTTTAACTATATTACTGTGTATATGCTTGTGAATGTCTTGTTGTAATACTACTCTCCCCATTTTATTATTACTGTATGGATTAACTTTTATGAAATGTTCTTTTATGATTGTTATATGCAAACAATCGAATAAAGATATTCTATTCTATTCTATTCACTGATGACATCTCATTTGACATTACTGATCACATCACTGATGACATCATTCATGTGATAATACGATGAACCTCTTCAGACTCTAATATAACCTTAGATACACTCAGTGTAAACAGACACTCACAGATTGTCACTCATCCATGGAGTTACTCACACACCTAGTCAGTCATGCAAAGAATCAATCACACCTCCATTTCCTCAACTATACAGTTATACACACCTTACTTATTCAAACATATACTAACACATATTTACTCTCTTATACAATCCCTGATACAAGTTCACAATGATCCTTACAGCCACTCATACATTCACTGGCTCTTATGCACAGTTATTTATATATGTCAACTCTCACATGTACTGTGTTTTACATATGTACTTACTTTGACATGTAGCACTGAGATATCCATTCACTCACCAATACACTCATGCACACAGTCAACCGCCCATACAGCTGTTTCCACATGCACTTTTGAACCCATACATCTAGTGAATCAACTGCTCACACATCTATGCACAGAGTCATACACCTCCCAGCCACCCACACACACACTCAGTCTCCCATACAAATACTTGGGCAACCAATCAATAACCCATATAGTTACTCATATAGCTACTGATCAACACATGCAGCAGTTTACAGAACAACAGACATAATGATGCACAAATTAAGACAGTTTAGTCACTAACCCATGCACTCAGTGAGACACATTTAATCACTCACTCATACAGTCAGTCATGCACCTACTAAATCCTTCATCCAGACACTTATACATCCACTCATTCGTCAATATGTAAGACATATTTTAACTTTACAGAAACATACAGTCACTGGATGTTGTCATCAGTGTTGTCATCAGTGATGTCATTTGAGATGTCATCAGTGATGTCATCAGTGATGTCACTGACCATGTCATGAATGATGTAATATGTGACATGATCAGCAGTGGATTGCGAGTGCGCGATATATAGTTAGTGCAACTAACTATATATGCGAATTTCAATGGTTTTGTGTGAGTAAAATAAGGTTTTGTAAATGCTAATTCCTAACTATATATGGTCTATAACCTATGGTTTTTTCAGTGAATTTTCAAGGTTTTGTAAATGCTAATTTCTAACTATATATGGTCTATAACCTATGGTTTTTTCAGTGAATTTCAATGGTTTTTTAATAACAAATATCAAAAGCTGTAAAATGTATTCTTCTTTTAAAGGAAAAATATATTTTATATGTATTTAATATAATTTTTTTATGTATATAAATTTTTGGAGGGAACGATTTATCAACTATCATGCTGAAGAAGAGTGTGGGGAAAAAAAACAAAGAGGACTAAGAGGAAAGAACAATCAGTTCAAAAATACAATTGCTTTAAAGCATGAAGTGCTTTTCCACACATTTACATTTAAATAACCCATATTAGAACATACAAAATATCTACAGAGGAGACGGTGTACATTGAATTTTAGACTCTTCATTGGTACCTACATGTTGGTACTTACATCACCCACACAATACAACAGCTCTATTCAGAGCTACCCTACCTCAAAGCACTCTAAAATATTATTTTAATATTTCCCTTTGTTTTCCCCTTGTTACGCTTTCCGGAACGCTACCCGGTGCGTGGACCGGGCGCTAACCGTGCGAAAATTTGAAAAAAAAAGGTTTTTTTTTTTACATATATGGGCCTCCTCAGCCACCCTCAGAAAACCTAGGGGGTCAGGATATGTCTCCCGTGCCCCCTTATACCCATTCCCAACATTGTTTATCCTCCATCTTGTGACTAAATTCATCCAAAACACAAGATGGCGGACTCCCGTTACGCTACCGGTGAGCTACCCGGTTCGCGTACCGGGTAGTGCTTCCACCGCGAAAAATAGAAAAAAAAATTATTTTATTTTTTTGCCCCGCGGGGCCCTTTAATAGCCCCCACATCAATCCTAGGGGGTCAGGAGGAGTCTACCTTGCCCCCTTTCATTCATTTCCCCCTTCGTTTATTTCCACCTCTTGTCTCTCGATCCTACCGAGAGACAAGATGGCAGCCGCTCCGGACTGTTTAGAATGTTGACAGTCACCGGAGAGCCAATCCGCTTCTCCTCGTGAAGTTCCGTTACGCGTCTGGTACGCGAACCGGGGCGCTAACCGGGACGCTGTCACAGATATATATATTTTTTTGAACGTTAATTTCTCAAAATCCACTGGAGCACATATCTTGAGACCTAGCAAAGGTACATCGGGCAAACAGTCTCTACAATTTTGCCAAGTTTCATAGAAATCCATTCAGCCGTTCAAGCTAAAAGTGAGTCCAACCGCCCTATAGAAAACTCAATGTTAAAAACACGTTTTGGGACCCCCCTTTTTTCTCGGCCCCCGCTTGACGAAACCCCCCCAAACTATCAGGGGACGCTCAGAAACAAAATGTGCCATTTTCCTGAAAATTTCAGCCGATTCCGTCCATCAACGCCAAAGTTATTCAACATAGAATTTTCAGAAATCCCTATTCAAAAAAATCCTAACTATATATACCTACTGGCGACCGCCAGTAGGTAATATATATATATATATATATATATATATATATATATATATATATATATATATATATATATATAAATAACATTTCTATGGCAAAATGAAACCCTTCATTTTGTTCCTTTTCAAATTAAATGTATTAAGTGTTACCACTTTATTCCAATCAAGATGACTTCAGGTGTGCCATACTTTTGTCATAAGTAAGACTGTTGGTGTTCTAGTTGTTCTTTAGAACACTCTGGGACATTCTGTCATTGGGCTATAGTTGGGCTACATCTGGCTGATATTTGGGTTACATTTGGGCTCTTTTGTCTCTGGTGGCCATCTTGGGAGACTGCATATCACATTTTTTTAAATGAAATATAAGAGGATTTGAGAAGTCACTCAAAATGTGCCCTAATTTTTCTTTCTTCAGCACTAATCATAATTTCTATGGCAAAATGAACCCCCTCATTTTGTTCCTTTGCAAATTAAATGTTTTAAGTGTTAACACTTTATTCCAATCAAGATGACTTCAGGTGTGCCATACTTTTGTCATAAGTAAGACTGTTAGCGCTCTAGTTGTTCTTTAGAATACTCTGGGACATTCTGTCACTGGGCTATAGTTGTGCTACATCTGGCTGATATTTGGGCTACATTTGTTTTTTTTTGTCTCTGGTGGCCATCTTTGGGCTACATTGGGCTACATTGGGCTACATTGGGCTACATTTGGGCTCTAACATATATATAGCCCAATGTAGCCTAATATATATTTTTCAAGGTTAATTTTCGATAAAACCACTGGAGCATATATCTTGAGACATAGCAAAGGCACATCGGGCTACCAGTCCCTACAATTTTGCCAAGTTTTGTGGAAATCCATTCAGCCGTTCGAGCTAAAAGTGAGTCCAACCGCCCTATGGAAAACTCAATGCAGGTTTTGGGACCCCCCTTTTTTCTCGGCCCCCGCTTGACGAACCCCCCCAAAACTTTTAGGGGATGCTCAGAAACAAAATGTGCCATTTTCCTGAAACTGTCAGCCAATTCCGTCCATCAACGCCAAAGTTATTCAACATAGAATTTTCAGAAATCCCTATTCAAAAAAATCCTAACTATATATACCTACTGGCGACTGCCAGTAGGTTATATATATATATATATAGCTGTTGTGGCGTGTTGTGCTGGCTGTGGCGGTTATAAGGGGACCCAGGACGACGGCCGTTGACTTTCCTCGTTCCGAGGCATGGAACATGCTACCACCTACCTGTTTCCAGCGGGACCTACAGTCTGTCTCGCTCCCTCACGCCATCTACCCAGTCATGCCGACACAGTGCATGCTGGTAGTTGAAGTCTGACATTCAAACGGACTTTCACCGGATGGGCCAATTGCTTGAGGGGGAGGAGTATTATGTGCTGGGACGGACATTTAAGCAGGAAGGAACATTGGGAAACATTACATGCTGCAGTGCTGGGCGCTGAGGAAGGCCACTGTTGCCGAAATGCATTCGGCGCCATTGCTGTGATGAGGGAATAAACGCGCTGCTTGTCCTGCCCTCCCCTTGGCCTCTGCATCCTTCTTTTTTGGATGGATGGTTGCTTCATTTTTCCTGTGCCTGCCAGAGACACAGTACGGATGGCCCCGCCGCATCAAGAGTCTCGGAGTAATACTGGCAATCAGCTGCATGCAGCTCCAAAAAGCCGAGGGATCGGCAATCTCCGATGACCGCCAGAGAACATTGCTTCACGTTGGGGAAAAAGATGTATTTTACTTCAAAGGGCGATGAGTCCGCATTGACTGCCCGGTCCCAGCTGTTGTGGCGTGTTGTGCTGGCTGTGGCGGTTATAAGGGGACCCAGGACGACGGCCGTCGACTTTCCTCGTTCCGAGGCATGGAACATGCTACCACCTACCTGTTTCCAGCGGGACCTACAGTCTGTCTCGCTCCCTCACGCCATCTACCCAGTCATGCCGACACAGTGCATGCTGGTAGTTGAAGTCTGACATTCAAACGGACTTTCACCGGATGGGCCAATTGCTTGAGGGGGAGGAGTATTATGTGCTGGGACGGACATTTAAGCAGGAAGGAACATTGGGAAACATTACATGCTGCAGTGCTGGGCGCTGAGGAAGGCCACTGTTGCCGAAATGCATTCGCCGCCATTGCTGTGATGAGGGAATAAACGCGCTGCTTGTCCTGCACTCCCCTTGGCCTCTGCATCCTTCTTTTTTGGATGGATGGTTGCTTCATTTTTCCTGTGCCTGCCAGAGACACAGTACGGATGGCCCCGCCGCATCAAGAGTCTCGGAGTAATACTGGCAATCAGCTGCATGCAGCTCCAAAAAGCCGAGGGATCGGCAATCTCCGATGACCGCCAGAGAACATTGCTTCACGTTGGGGAAAAAGATGTATTTTACTTCAAAGGGCGATGAGTCCGCATTGACTGCCCGGTCCCAGCTGTTGTGGCGTGTTGTGCTGGCTGTGGCGGTTATAAGGGGACCCAGGACGACGGCCGTCGACTTTCCTCGTTCCGAGGCATGGAACATGCTACCACCTACCTGTTTCCAGCGGGACCTACAGTCTGTCTCGCTCCCTCACGCCATCTACCCAGTCATGCCGACACAGTGCATGCTGGTAGTTGAAGTCTGACATTCAAACGGACTTTCACCGGATGGGCCAATTGCTTGAGGGGGAGGAGTATTATGTGCTGGGACGGACATTTAAGCAGGAAGGAACATTGGGAAACATTACATGCTGCAGTGCTGGGCGCTGAGGAAGGCCACTGTTGCCGAAATGCATTCGCCGCCATTGCTGTGATGAGGGAATAAACGCGCTGCTTGTCCTGCACTCCCCTTGACCTCTGCATCCTTCTTTTTTGGATGGATGGTTGCTTCATTTTTCCTGTGCCTGCCAGAGACACAGTACGGATGGCCCCGCCGCATCAAGAGTCTCGGAGTAATACTGGCAATCAGCTGCATGCAGCTCCAAAAAGCCGAGGGATCGGCAATCTCCGATGACCGCCAGAGAACATTGCTTCACGTTGGGGAAAAAGATGTATTTTACTTCAAAGGGCGATGAGTCCGCATTGACTGCCCGGTCCCAGCTGTTGTGGCGTGTTGTGCTGGCTGTGGCGGTTATAAGGGGACCCAGGACGACGGCCGTCGACTTTCCTCGTTCCGAGGCATGGAACATGCTACCACCTACCTGTTTCCAGCGGGACCTACAGTCTGTCTCGCTCCCTCACGCCATCTACCCAGTCATGCCGACACAGTGCATGCTGGTAGTTGAAGTCTGACATTCAAACGGACTTTCACCGGATGGGCCAATTGCTTGAGGGGGAGGAGTATTATGTGCTGGGACGGACATTTAAGCAGGAAGGAACATTGGGAAACATTACATGCTGCAGTGCTGGGCGCTGAGGAAGGCCACTGTTGCCGAAATGCATTCGCCGCCATTGCTGTGATGAGGAAATAAACGCGCTGCTTGTCCTGCACTCCCCTTGGCCTCTGCATCCTTCTTTTTTGGATGGATGGTTGCTTCATTTTTCCTGTGCCTGCCAGAGACACAGTACGGATGGCCCCGCCGCATCAAGAGTCTCGGAGTAATACTGGCAATCAGCTGCATGCAGCTCCAAAAAGCCGAGGGATCGGCAATCTCCGATGACCGCCAGAGAACATTGCTTCACGTTGGGGAAAAAGATGTATTTTACTTCAAAGGGCGATGAGTCCGCATTGACTGCCCGGTCCCAGCTGTTGTGGCGTGTTGTGCTGGCTGTGGCGGTTATAAGGGGACCCAGGACGACGGCCGTCGACTTTCCTCGTTCCGAGGCATGGAACATGCTACCACCTACCTGTTTCCAGCGGGACCTACAGTCTGTCTCGCTCCCTCACGCCATCTACCCAGTCATGCCGACACAGTGCATGCTGGTAGTTGAAGTCTGACATTCAAACGGACTTTCACCGGATGGGCCAATTGCTTGAGGGGGAGGAGTATTATGTGCTGGGACGGACATTTAAGCAGGAAGGAACATTGGGAAACATTACATGCTGCAGTGCTGGGCGCTGAGGAAGGCCACTGTTGCCGAAATGCATTCGCCGCCATTGCTGTGATGAGGGAATAAACGCGCTGCTTGTCCTGCACTCCCCTTGGCCTCTGCATCCTTCTTTTTTGGATGGATGGTTGCTTCATTTTTCCTGTGCCTGCCAGAGACACAGTACGGATGGCCCCGCCGCATCAAGAGTCTCGGAGTAATACTGGCAATCAGCTGCATGCAGCTCCAAAAAGCCGAGGGATCGGCAATCTCCGATGACCGCCAGAGAACATTGCTTCACGTTGGGGAAAAAGATGTATTTTACTTCAAAGGGCGATGAGTCCGCATTGAATGCCCGGTCCCAGCTGTTGTGGCGTGTTGTGCTGGCTGTGGCGGTTATAAGGGGACCCAGGACGACGGCCGTCGACTTTCCTCGTTCCGAGGCATGGAACATGCTACCACCTACCTGTTTCCAGCGGGACCTACAGTCTGTCTCGCTCCCTCACGCCATCTACCCAGTCATGCCGACACAGTGCATGCTGGTAGTTGAAGTC
The DNA here is from genome assembly GCF_964261635.1 of Lissotriton helveticus. Classification (NCBI taxonomy): domain Eukaryota; kingdom Metazoa; phylum Chordata; class Amphibia; order Caudata; family Salamandridae; genus Lissotriton; species Lissotriton helveticus. The sequence goes on along the minus strand of NC_136069.1, from coordinate 1,132,059,456 downwards.
TGACATTCAAACGGACTTTCACCGGATGGGCCAATTGCTTGAGGGGGAGGAGTATTATGTGCTGGGACGGACATTTAAGCAGGAAGGAACATTGGGAAACATTACATGCTGCAGTGCTGGGCGCTGAGGAAGGCCACTGTTGCCGAAATGCATTCGCCGCCATTGCTGTGATGAGGGAATAAACGCGCTGCTTGTCCTGCACTCCCCTTGGCCTCTGCATCCTTCTTTTTTGGATGGATGGTTGCTTCATTTTTCCTGTGCCTGCCAGAGACACAGTACGGATGGCCCCGCCGAATCAAGAGTCTCGGAGTAATACTGGCAATCAGCTGCATGCAGCTCCAAAAAGCCGAGGGATCGGCAATCTCCGATGACCGCCAGAGAACATTGCTTCACGTTGGGGAAAAAGTTGTATTTTACTTCAAAGGGCGATGAGTCCGCATTGACTGCCCGGTCCCAGCTGTTGTGGCGTGTTGTGCTGGCTGTGGCGGTTATAAGGGGACCCAGGACGACGGCCGTCGACTTTCCTCGTTCCGAGGCATGGAACATGCTACCACCTACCTGTTTCCAGCGGGACCTACAGTCTGTCTCGCTCCCTCACGCCATCTACCCAGTCATGCCGACACAGTGCATGCTGGTAGTTGAAGTCTGACATTCAAACGGACTTTCACCGGATGGGCCAATTGCTTGAGGGGGAGGAGTATTATGTGCTGGGACGGACATTTAAGCAGGAAGGAACATTGGGAAACATTACATGCTGCAGTGCTGGGCGCTGAGGAAGGCCACTGTTGCCGAAATGCATTCGCCGCCATTGCTGTGATGAGGGAATAAACGCGCTGCTTGTCCTGCACTCCCCTTGGCCTCTGCATCCTTCTTTTTTGGATGGATGGTTGCTTCATTTTTCCTGTGCCTGCCAGAGACACAGTACGGATGGCCCCGCCGCATCAAGAGTCTCGGAGTAATACTGGCAATCAGCTGCATGCAGCTCCAAAAAGCCGAGGGATCGGCAATCTCCGATGACCGCCAGAGAACATTGCTTCACGTTGGGGAAAAAGATGTATTTTACTTCAAAGGGCGATGAGTCCGCATTGACTGCCCGGTCCCAGCTGTTGTGGCGTGTTGTGCTGGCTGTGGCGGTTATAAGGGGACCCAGGACGACGGCCGTCGACTTTCCTCGTTCCGAGGCATGGAACATGCTACCACCTACCTGTTTCCAGCGGGACCTACAGTCTGTCTCGCTCCCTCACGCCATCTACCCAGTCATGCCGACACAGTGCATGCTGGTAGTTGAAGTCTGACATTCAAACGGACTTTCACCGGATGGGCCAATTGCTTGAGAGGGAGGAGTATTATGTGCTGGGACGGACATTTAAGCAGGAAGGAACATTGGGAAACATTACATGCTGCAGTGCTGGGCGCTGAGGAAGGCCACTGTTGCCGAAATGCATTCGCCGCCATTGCTGTGATGAGGGGATAAACGCGCTGCTTGTCCTGCACTCCCCTTGGCCTCTGCATCCTTCTTTTTTGGATGGATGGTTGCTTCATTTTTCCTGTGCCTGCCAGAGACACAGTACGGATGGCCCCGCCGCATCAAGAGTCTCGGACTAATACTGGCAATCAGCTGCATGCAGCTCCAAAAAGCCGAGGGATCGGCAATCTCCGATGACCGCCAGAGAACATTGCTTCACGTTGGGGAAAAAGATGTATTTTACTTCAAAGGGCGATGAGTCCGCATTGACTGCCCGGTCCCAGCTGTTGTGGCGTGTTGTGCTGGCTGTGGCGGTTATAAGGGGACCCAGGACGACGGCCGTCGACTTTCCTCGTTCCGAGGCATGGAACATGCTACCACCTACCTGTTTCCAGCGGGACCTACAGTCTGTCTCGCTCCCTCACGCCATCTACCCAGTCATGCCGACACAGTGCATGCTGGTAGTTGAAGTCTGACATTCAAACGGACTTTCACCGGATGGGCCAATTGCTTGAGGGGGAGGAGTATTATGTGCTGGGACGGACATTTAAGCAGGAAGGAACATTGGGAACCATTACATGCTGCAGTGCTGGGCGCTGAGGAAGGCCACTGTTGCCGAAATGCATTCGCCGCCATTGCTGTGATGAGGGAATAAACGCGCTGCTTGTCCTGCACTCCCCTTGGCCTCTGCATCCTTCTTTTTTGGATGGATGGTTGCTTCATGTATATATATATATATATATATATATATATATATATATATGTATATATATATATACACTGAAAAAAACATAGGTTATAGACCATATATAGTTAGGAATTAGCATTTTCAAAACCTTATTTTACTCACACAAAACCATTGAAATTCGCATATATAGTTAGTTGCACTAACTATATATCGCGCACCCGCAATCCACTGCTGATCATGTCACATATTACATCATTCATGACATGGTCAGTGACATCACTGATGACATCACTGATGACATCTCAAATGACATCACTGATGACATCACTGATGGCATCTCAAATGACATCACTGATGACATCACTGATGACATCTCAAATTACATCACTGATGACATCACTGATGACATCACTGATGACATCTCAAATGACATCACTGATGACATCACTGATGACATCTCATTTGACATTACTGATCACATCACTGATGACATCATTCATGTGATAATACGATGAACCTCTTCAGACTCTAATATAACCTTAGATACACTCAGTGTAAACAGACACTCACAGACTGTCACTCATCCATGGAGTTACTCACACACCTAGTCAGTCATGCAAAGAATCAATCACACCTCCATTTCCTCAACTATACAGTTATACACACCTTACTTATTCAAACATATACTAACACATATTTTCTCTCTTATACAATCCCTGATACAAGTTCACAATGATCCATACAGCCACTCACACATTCACTGGCTCTTATGCACAGTTATTTATATATGTCAACTCTCACATGTACTGTGTTTTACATATGTACTTACTTTGACATGTAGCACTGAGATATCCATTCACTCACCAATACACTCATGCACAGTCAACCGCCCATACAGCTGTTTCCACATGCACTTTTGAACCCATACATCTAGTGAATCAACTGCTCACACATCTATGCACAGAGTCATACACCTCCCAGCCACCCACACACACACTCAGTCTCAGTCTCCCATACAAATACTTGGGCAACCAATCAATAACCCATATAGTTACTCATATAGCTACTGATCAACACATGCAGCAGTTTACAGAACAACAGACATAATGATGCACAAATTAAGACAGTTTAGTCACTAACCCATGCACTCAGTGAGACACATTTAATCACTCACTCATACAGTCAGTCATGCACCTACTAAATCCTTCATCCAGACACTTATACATCCACTCATTCTTCAATATGTAAGACATATTTTAACTTTACAGAAACATACAGTCACTGGATGTTGTCATCAGTGATGTCATCAGTGATGTCATTTGAGATGTCATCAGTGATGTCATCAGTGATGTCATTTGAGATGTCATCAGTGATGTAATCAGTGATGTCACTGACCATGTCATGAATGATATAATATGTGACATGATCAGCAGTGGATTGCGGGTGCGCGATATATAGTTAGTGCAACTAACTATATATGCGAATTTCAATGGTTTTGTGTGAGTAAAATAAGGTTTTGTAAATGCTAATTCCTAACTATGGGGCTGATTAGGATCGCGGACGGACTTGAGTCCGTCCGCGACCCCAGAGGATGAGGGAACGTCCGCATGGGCTGCGGCGTTCCCTCAAGTGCGATTAGGATGTGACCGCCAGGGTGGCGGTCACATCCTGGATATTTAACATTGCGGCGGATGCTGCTTCAAGCAGCACCCGCCGCAATGTTAAAAGTGCATGTTAAACATTTACATGCACATAGCGGCAGGCACCGCGCGGTGCCTGCCGCTTTGTGCATGTAAATACTGGGGGGTACCATAGTTACCCCCCATGTGCACCCCCCACCCGCCAACACCCTGGGGGCCCGCAACGGGCCCCCAAAATCAAAAGTACACATGCTTTTCCACGGCGGAAAAACCGCCGCGGAAAAGCATGTTTCCAAATGCTTCCTAATTTGGCTGGCGGTGTCTGATAGACACTGCCAGCCAAATGAGAGCTTTTCTGACGCGGTTGTAATCCGACCGCGGCGGAAAAGCAGCGGACAGAAACCAAGACCCACCAGCCATCGTAATGCGGCGGTGGGTCTTTGGTGACTCCGCAGAGGATTTTCCGCCTCCTCCGGGCCGGAGGTGGCTTCCGCCAGCCCGGAGGAGGCGGAAAAATCATAATCAGCCCCTAAATATGGTCTATAACCTGTGGTTTTTTCAGTGAATTTTCAAGGTTTTGTAAATGCTAATTCCTAACTATATATGGTCTATAACCTATGGTTTTTTCAGTGAATTTCAATGGTTTTTTAATAGCAAATATCAAAAGCTGTAAAATGTATTCTTCTTTTAAAGGAAAAATATATTTTATATGTATTTAATATAATTTTTTATGTATATAAATTTTTTGAGGGAACGAATTTATCAACTATCATGCTGAAGAAGAGTGTGGAGGAAAAAAACAAAGAGGAGGACTAAGAGGAAAAAACAATCAGTTCAAAAATACAATTGCTTTAAAGCATGAAGTGCTTTTCCACACATTTACATTTAAATAACCCATATTAGAACATACAAAATATCTACAGAGGAGACGGTGTACATTGAATTTTAGACTCTTCATTGGTACCTACATGTTGGTACTTACATCACCCACACAACACAACAGCTCTATTCAGAGCTACCCTACCTCAAAGCACTCTAAAATATTATTTTAATATTTCCCTTGGTTTTCCCCTTGTTACGCTTTCCGGAACGCTACCCGGTGCGCGGACCGGGCGCTAACCGTGCGAAAATTTGAAAAAAAAAGGTGTTTTTTTTTTACATATATGGGCCTCCTCAGCCACCCTCAGAAAACCTAGGGGGTCAGGATATGTCTCCCGTGCCCCCTTATACCCATTCCCAACATTGTTTATCCTCCATCTTGTGACTAAATTCGTCCGAAACACAAGATGGCGGACTCCCGTTACGCTACCGGTGAGCTACCCGGTTCGCGTACCGGGTAGTGCTTCCACCACGAAAAATCGAATAGCCCCCACATCAATCCTAGGGGGTCAGGAGGGGTCTACCTTGCCCCCTTTCATTCATTTCCCCCTTCATTTATTTCCACCTCTTGTCTCTCGATCCTACCGAGAGACAAGATGGCGGCCGCTCCGGACTGTTTAGAATGTTGAAAGTCACCGGAGAGCCAATCCGCTTCTCCTCGCGAAGTTCCGTTACGCGTCTGGTACGCGAACCGGGGCGCTAACCGGGATTCTGTCACAGATATATATATTTTTTTAACGTTAATTTCTCAAAATCCACTGGAGCACATATCTTGAGACCTAGCAAAGGCACATCGGGCAAACAGTCTCTACAATTTTGCCAAGTTTCATAGAAATCCATTCAGCCGTTCGAGCTAAAAGTGAGTCCAACCGCCCTATGGAAAACTCAATGTTAAAAACACGTTTTGGGACCCCCCTTTTTTCTCGGCCCCGGCTTGACGAAACCCCCCCAGACTTTCAGGGGACACTCAGAAACAAAATGTGCCATTTTCCTGAACATTTCAGCCAATTCCGTCCATCAACGCCAAAGTTATTCAACATAGAATTTTCAGAAATCCCTATTCAAAGAAATCCTAACTATATATACCTACTGGCGACTGCCAGTAGGTAATATGTATATGTATATGTATATGTATGTATATATATATATATATATATATATATATATATATATATATATATATATATATATATATATATATATATATATATATGTATGTATATATATATATATATATATATTTTTTTTTTTGTTGTTTTTGTTTTTTTTATTCTTAAGGTCTGGGCAAACGCAAGACCTAAAAAGACATTGAAAAGGGGCTCTACCAGGCTCTATAGTTATGCCCTTACCTTTACAAGCAAAAATACTGTTTTCTATATCGGGGGAGAGGGCACAAATATTTAAAAGAATCCAAGTCAGTTCCTGCTACATTTCACACATTTTATTTCTCGTTGCATGCTATAAGTGTCTGTATTTCCAATGAGTATTTCCCTTTCACTGATGTATTTTCCTAGTTTTGCTTTTCACTCCATATGAGTCTTCTCTAATTTGTGCTGTTTGTTGCATGGCTTACTGCCATGGACTCGGCCTAGGTACAGGAGTGCAATAAACATAACGCACACGTAGTAACAATGTTTGGGCCGGAAGACACATGCGACCTCCGCCTGTTTATTTAAGCTCTCTGGCCACACTTGACCAGACAGTGATACATTGTGTGAAGGCCCTTCCGGGCTAAGGGTCCGGATCATGAGTTGCGCGGTATCTAGACTTATACATCCCATCCCAAGTCAGTGTTCAAAACCAAAAAAATTAATTAACTCAAAAAGTCTGTGAGCCTTTGGCTCAGCCTGGGGTTAGGTCTTATTTTGTAATTCTGTTGGCGGCTTCGTTGACTCACCGGAGGGCTGCCTGGGGATGAGGCGATGTTGGCAATAGTTGTTCAGGTCTCTGCCACCATGGAAGAGAGCGATGCCGTCACAGCTTGGTCTTCATCCTGACATGGCGGGAGGGCTTCCGCCATTGCATCTCCTCTCTCCGCAGGTCCAGGACACGTCCTCTTGGTGTCTGAGCCTGGTACTTTCATGAACCATGATACGTTCCGGGTGATGGTCTCACCACCTCTCTGAGTGGTGACCGTGGTGGTGTTGGTTGTCAGCACAGTCCACAGCCCCGGTTCATACACGGTGCGGAACTTCCCATTGTTGCGATGGTTTTGTACCAAGACTGTGTACCCTGGTGAAATGATCCAAGTTTTTGCCCTTCTCTTCCCGGTGGCCTGCTCATTGTTTGCCACTCACCCTGCTTGGGTGTTAGCAGGTTTGTAAGGCTCTGGGATCCAGCCATCGGCAGTGGGATAGTGTCTCAACGAGGTCCAGCCAGCATCATGAACAAGGGTGATCTTTGGGTCATGCAGTGCGTGGTGCTGCGATACTCCCGCAAGAATCAGTGCGGCACTGCTTCCGGGTTCGACTGCTCAGATACTGCAATCAGGAAGATCATGCTCAGCGTCTACATGATGCGTTTGGCTTTACCGTTTGCGTGTGGCCACTGGGGCGTGATGCAGTGGTGGTGGACTCTTAGTTGTGCCAACAGGTTCTTGAATTACAACCCTTAAACAGGGGCCCATTGTCCATCTTGACCTCATAGGGCAACCCAAAGAGCGCAAAGGTATTCTCCAGCACTGGTTTGAGATGGGCGAAGGATGTGGATGCGATTACTTTGACAACAGGGTATTTGGTATAGCTGTTGATTAACACAGCTGTTACCCTTCCGTTAAGAAAACTCCCAAAGTCCAGACTTACTTGTGACCACAGTGAGCTCACTGGCTCCTCTGTGATTATTGGGGCAGGGAGCTTCTGGGTGCTCGTGAGCTGGCATGGCCTGCAGTTTTGGAACAGGGCATCTGCTGTGGCTATGAGCCCGGGGAACCACACCTTCTCCCTCATTCGTGAATTAATTCCCATGGTCCTTTGGTGTCGAGGCTGTCACAGCTTGGTCTTCCTCCTGACATGGCGGGAGGGCTTTCGCCATTGTATCTCCTCTCTCCGCAGGTCCTGGACACTTCCTCTTGGTGTCTGAGCCCGGTACTCTCTTGAATCATGATACGTTCTGGGTGATGGTCTCACCACCTCTCTGAGCGGTGACACCAGTGCCTTTGGTTGCCAGCACAGTCCACAGCCCCGGTTCATACACGCTGCGGAACTTCCCATTGCTGCGATGGTTTTGTACCAAGACTGTGCACCCTGGTGCAAAGATCCAAGTTTTTGCCCTTGTCTTCCCGCTGGCCCACTCATTGTTTACCACTCACCCTGCTTGGGTGTTAGCAGCTTCGTAAGGCTCTGGGACCCAGCCATCGGCTGGGAGATAGTGTCTCAACGAGGTCCAGCCAGCATCATGGACCAGGGTGATCTTTGGGTCAAGCAGTGTGGGGTGCTGCGATACTCCCGCAAGAATCGGTACAGCACTGCTTCCGGGTCGGACTGCTCGGATACTGCAATCATTTTGTTCAGTGTCCACATGAAGCGTTCAGCTTCACTGTTTGCCTGTGACCACTGGGGCAGATTGCGGTGGTGGTGGACTCCTGGTTGTGCCAACAGGTTCTTGAATTCCACCCCTTAAACGGGGGCCCATTGTCCATCTTGACCTCATAGGGCAACCCAAAGAGCGCAAAGGTGTGCTACAGCACCGGTTGGAGATGGGCGAAGGATGTGGATGCGATTACTTCAGCAACAGAGTATTTAGTGTAGATGCTGATTAACACAGCTGTTACCTTTCTGTCCAGAAAACTCCCAAAGTCCACAGTGACGTCACTGGCTCCTCTGTGATTATTGGGGTGGGGAGCTTGTGGATGCTCGTGAGCTGACATGGCCTGCAGTTTTGGACTAGGGCATCCGCTGTGGCTATGAGCCCGGGGAACCACACCTTCTCCCTCATCCGTGAATTAATTCCCATGGTCCCTTGGTGTCCTTCGTGGAATAGGGTGGAGGCTCGTTCTTGGAGATTCGCCGGAATGACGATTTGAGATCCCTGCAGTATCACCCCATCTGCAGCGGTGCTTAATTCATGCCTCACCTTCCAGAGTTTTCCTAGCCGTTCTCTATCTACTCCATTCAACCCATTTGCGCCGTGAAGGAAGCCTTCCCAGGACCCTCTTTGTAGGGAGTTCAGTCTTTGCATGAGCACAGCATCTGTGCTGGTTTCTGCCTTGAGGGTGAGTGCTCATGAGCAGGTCCACTGCGATACCATGTCGACGTATTCTTCCGTCCTCCATTCCTGATCGCCGTCTCCTCCACCAATGTCCGGTGGGTGCCTTGACAGGAAATCTGCCAGGAAATGTGCCGGGTTCTTTGCCCCGGGTTGGTAGACTAGCTCCATCTGAAAATGCTGTCGTTTAATTACCCAGCGCTCAATTTTCGGAGGAGGGTGCAGTGCGGTGCCTCTAAACAACGGGATCAGTGATTGGTTATCAGTCACCACTCAGAAGGAGTGTCGACTGACGTACAGGTGGAAATTATACCAGGCCCACTTGATCGCCAGCACCTCTCTTTCAATTTGTGAATAGCGGGCTTCCGTTGGCATGAGGGCCTTGCTCGTGAATGCGAGCGGAGCCCATTTTCCTGGTTCTGTCTCTTGGGTCAAGAGTGCTCCTAGCCCAACAGGTCTTGCATCCACCAGTAGCTCGGTCATCCGGGTGGTGTGGAAATACGCCATGGTGGTTTTCCCCAGAAGTGCCGCTATGATCTTTTGGAAGCGATACCAAAGGAGATGATGGACGGAGCGCTTCAGCAAATCAAACACTCACCCCCAGTCAACTGATCTGGGTTTAAAGCATCATCATTCTTTAGCTCACTCCACCACCCCAGTTCAAACATGGCCATATGCAAATCAGTCTGACCTTGTGTGTTATGGGAACAGTCCAGCCCGAACTGCTAAGTGATGTCTTCCCTGGACTGGAAACAAGCATCCAGGGACTGGTTTCGGGTTCATAATTCCATTGATCTTTTGGAAGGCATCTTTTTCTTCTTCCTTGTCCCACTTCCATGCAACGTCCTTCTTTGTCAGGGGATGCAGTGGTTCGGAGAGCATGGCCAGATTTGGTATGAATGGCCCGCAGTAGGTGGCCATTCCTAGGATGGTTCAGGTCTCTGACGCTGTTGTCGGGGCAGGGGCCTGCCGTATGGCCTGAGACTGCCATGGGTCTACAGTGACTCCGTCTTGGCAGAAACACATAGCCGAAGAATTCGGGAAACATCCATTACAGCAAAACTTTTACAACGCACTACCATTACGATGCAACTTTTACAACGCAAACCACTACAACGCATAGCGCTGGGGGGCGCTCTAGGATAGGGAATGTATTTAATATACTATCCAACACCTTCCCTACTATCCACGGGGACTGGAGTTGGAATAGTAAATTAAATAAATCACTATCCAGCGCCTAAAAGCATTATGCGTTGTAATGGTATGCGATGTAAAAACCGCGTTGTAAAGGCATGCGATGTACAAGTATGCGTTGTAACGTCATACATCCAAGAATTCTGTTGATTTCTAAAAGAATGAACATTTGTCCTTGTGAAGGGTGACTCCATGATCTGTAGATGTTGGATGGTGGCTCAGAGATGGCGGTGATGTTCTGTGATGGTTGCTGAGTGTATTAGAATGTTAGCAAAACCAAAAGGGATGATGGACAGAGTTTTGAACAATGCAAGCACTCACCCCCAGTCAACTGATCTGGGCTTAATCCATTATCATTCTTTAGCTCACTCCGCCACCCCAGTTCAGACATCGGCATATGCAAATCAGTCTGACCCTTTGCCTCATGGGAACAGTCCTGCCCAAACTGTCAAGCCATGTCTTCCCTGGAACGAAAACAAGCATCCTGGGACCGGCTTCTGGCTAATCAGCCGTCATTAGCCAGGCTAGCTTGAATCCAGCAGCAAAGTGAGCAGGGGACCCACGTCTGGGCATACCCTGCCAAATTAGGGCGAACAAAGCAAAACCAAATGGGATGATGGACGGAGTGTTGAACAATGCAAGCACTCACCTCCTGTCAACTGATCTGGGTTTAATCCATTATCATTCTTTAGCTCACTCCACCACCCCAGTTCAGACATGGCCATATGCAAATCAGTCTGACCATGTGCCCTGGACCGGAAACAAGCATCCTGGACCGGTTTCTGGCTAATCAGCTGTCATCAGCCAGGCTAGCTTGAATCCAGTGGCAAGGCAGTGAAGCCTGTCGCCCTATGACACCGACACATACCCTTCCACCTCAGGCCGCCCATTGAACAAGAGCTTCGCGATCTCGAACAGCAAGGGGTCATAGAAAAAGTCACTGGGACGACACCGTGGGTCTCGCCCTTGGCAATAGTGGAAAAACCAAAGCAGTCAGAAAAAATCAGGCTATGCATCGACATGCGCCTGCCCAACCAGGTGATTAGACGCAACAGACACCTGACACCAACTGTTGATTGCATACTGGCTGATCTGAACCGGTCCTGCTGGTTCTCCAAGCTGGACCTCAACACAGGATCCCACCAGTTGAGGCTAGTGGAAGAGAGCCGGTACATCACAACATTCTTGACCCATATCGGTTTAAGCCGCTACAAAAGGCTGAACTTTGGGATCTCATCAGCAGCAGAGATCTTCCAGAGCACTCTTTGAGAGGTTCTATCAGGGCTCCAGGGAGTTCTAAATGTCACTGACAACATTCTAATACAGCGATACCAAAGGGGATGATGGACGGAGCATTGGAGCAAATCAAACACTCACCCCCAGTCAACTGATCTGTGTTTAATCCATCATCATTCTTTAGCTCACTACACCACCCCAGTTCAGACATGGCCATATGCAAATCAGTCTGACCCTGTGCCTCATGGGAGCAGTCCAGCCATTTCATGCTCCCAATCCCTTTGAATAACTGAGGGAACAGTTCCAGGACGTCTTTGGTCTGCAGGGTCTTGACTGCTTCAGCAAACGTGACCATGCTGAGTACTTCCACCGTGTGGCTTCCAATCACTAACCGCCTCCCTGTCAACCACATGGAAGGTTGCGGTGGTCTTATGGTTTTCTGACTTTATCTGTACGGTCATCTTGCTCTTGAGGGGTAGCGGCATTTGACTGCCGTATGTGAGGATACTTATGTGTGACGGGGTCAATGTAGGTCTCAGGTACATCCATTTATACTGTTGGCACCCCATGACATTTACGGATGCCCATGTTTCAATCAGTACAGTGACTTGCGATCCAGCATTCTCAATGGCAACTTGGGCTGTGGGTGTCGCTTTTGCTTGAGGTCACTGGCGAAGGATATCAAGTAGCACTTGCCTTCCTCGTCTGTGGATGAGTCTTCCAGGTATTGCTTTGGTCTTGCTGCCACTCTGGGTGCCTTCGGGTTTTCAGGGTCCTCAAGTGATAGGTGCTTCACTGATTTTGGTAGCGGTCTTCTCCCACGTACCCCTCGATTGCGTGGTCCTCCTCTGCACGCCACTGCAAATTAGTTGGGAGGGCCACACTTGGAACATGTCTGTATTTGTGAAGGGCATTCTTCCTGAGGGTGCTCTCCTCTCCCGCAATAGCCACAGCGTGATCCTTGGTCGTCTTGTTTTGCCACTTTCCGCATGTGCTCCTGTTTGGTGTGCGAACAGCGTCTGCCATTTCAGTCTTGACTGCCACTGATTTATCCCCTTGTTGGGTGATGGCGATATCCATTGCTGTTGCCCTGGTGTCAGGGAGGTCATGCAACCTCGCCATGATGAGCATGTCTTCGAGGGTGATCCTTAGCTGTCATAGGATAAGGGTCTGGAGATTCTTGTTGTAGCATCCTTGGATTACTTGGGCCGTTCCTTCTTTGTTCTGGTCATTATCCGAACATGTACTGGCCAGTTCTCTGAGCCACGCATGGAACGCATCCATCAACTCCCCTTCCCTTGACTCCCCTTCCCTCTGGTGCGCTTGGCACAATTCAAATCTTTCATAGTCTGGGTTTAGTTGAGGATCGAAATGTGCGTTCAGAGCATTGATGGCCGCGTCATAATCGTTGGGCGCTCCGCTGTTGGGTAGGTGCGCAAACAATTTGTATATCTCTTGCCCTGCTAAGTGGAATAGTAGTGACCTCCTGACTGTGCCGTCTGTTTCTCACGTTGCAGTGAAATAGTCATCTAACCTGCTGACCCAGAGTGTCCATCTGGGCGACGCGGTGGCTGGATTTATCTGCTCACTGAACGGGGCAGCTCGTTGATTTGTGAATGTTGTGGCGTGAGTTGCACGACCTGGTGCCCTGCTTGCTGTCCAGGTGGCAGGTTTTGTGGTGCAGCCTGTGCTGCTTGATCTGTCATGGTTGTGTGCTCTGGTTGCCACAACTTCTTTGCTCTGTGGATTCACTGAATTCCGGTTGCCTCCTGTCCTTGTGTCTTTGGTCTTTTGCTCCATTTTAGTTTGTTTTTTCTTTTGCTGTTGTCTTCCCTCTCCTGTGTGCCTGTGACTTCCTCTGCACGTAGTGTGTATTCAGGGGTTGTACCGCCGTACTGTCTAGCACGTGGTGGATGCGTAAAGGAGCTCATTGCCATGTGTGTGCTGACTCTGCCAAGCTGCTGCGGTCATGGTGAGTCTGACCGGCAGGGGGCTAACTGTACCTGCGCGGGCAGATCTTGCAGCGAAGGAGATTGGGTGCTTGCGGGCCCATGCCGTCTGGTCCGGGTGACAGGCTGGGAGCAGAGGCAGTGCGGGGTCCAGGTAATAGCACGAACAGCACTTCGGTACCTTCTGGCCTGTTGCGTAGTGATTACGCATCTCTCGGAGGTGCGGCCCATAGTGGTGGCAGTGAGGGCGTTGGGACAGTCGTATTCAGATAGCAGGCCAGCTGGCAATATTGTCTTGCTTCTTTCTCCAGCTACACCCTGCTAGGGCAACTGAGTGGCGTGAAGGCAACTGAGTTACTTTAGATGACGTGGCTCCTCCTTCCGCAGTGACCCTCGACTCGGGTGACCGTGTGGAGAGATGAGGGGATAGGAGCATGTGGGTTCAGGCGGAGACAGACGCCACCCTCGTCACCAATGTTGCGTGGCTTACTTCCATAGACTCAGCCTAGGTACAGTAGCACAATAAACACAAACCAAACGTAGTAACAGTGTATGGTCCGGAAGTCACGGGCAACCACTGCCCATTTATTTAAGCTCTCTGGCCATGCCCGGCCAGAATGTCATACATTGTGTGAAGGCCCTCCTGGGTTAAGGGTCTGGATCATGATTTCCTCTGTATCAAACCACTACACTATTGAATATGTGCCTGGCATGGATGGTTGTTCATTAAGGGGAATGATAGTCAGCTTTGGAGCTGAGCTGAAGGCAATATTTGTCACTGTGTCAAAAAATGTGTTCTGTCTACATACTCATCCATGGCCTCTCTGCAGAGTGCAGAGATCTATGGTCACACATGTGCCAGTTGTAATTACGATTCTATGGTAAAATATAGGACGGTGGTAAGAAGCTGCTGAAATATGGACACCGCCAAATGATAAAAATGGAGTACTTGTGTATTTGTGAGAATATATGGTGAAGTTGAAATTACAAAAGGAAACACACGTAAGAAGAGAGTTAAAAACAATAAAAGACATAAAGGATATGAAGTGAGACATGTTAATGAGAAATGAATGTGGAGAAAAGGGCAGCAAGCCACTGCCACAGAGGAACAATGCAGAGGAAAATGATATGAAGAGCAGAATGAAAGGTCATGCCATAATTTATCTGATATTGAATAAAAAAAATCAGTGCTAACAAACAATGGTAAAGGCAATTGGTCTCACTTGTTTTAGGTGTAAGTGTTGATTGTTATGCATTGTATTAGGGTAAACTAACAGAAAACACAGATACGGAACCTACATTCTGGTCAAGTGTCACATTGTGTCAAGTGCTTGATTCTAGTTTATTATGTTTTTTTAGGACATGACCATCATTAAATAGACATGTCTCTTTTAAGGTATTCTTAATGTTGCCCCTTGGCCACGCTCCTTTCGGAGATCCTCCCCATCTTTAGCCTTCCTCTTAAAGCACTTGGGTATGACTTTCATTGTGCACAGTAAACAATTCCTATTCTGAGTTTTTCACTGGAGCATAAAGAATTACGTATAGAATGTTTCACTCCTGCACTTCATGAATGTATCAGAAAATACTATGGGCCACATTTATGAGGACTTGCGTCAGTTTTGCGTTTCCGATGCGTCACTTTTTGTGACGCATTGGCGTGTAAAAGTGCAGCTGCGTCACTTTGTAAACCCCTGCGCTACATTATACCTGCGTCAGTTATAATGTAGGCAGGGGGGCATTCCCCCGTAAAAAGCCTTGTAGAAGTAACGCAGTGAAATCTATGAGATTTCACTGCGTCACTTCTAGGACGCCGTTGCGTCAAAATCTTGTGCCTGCCTCACAACAGGCGTAAGACTGACGCAGGCCCTTCCACATGGGGCTTGCCCCATGTGAAATTATGCATTGCTGAAGTTGGGTCACTTTTGTGACACACTCCTGCACTGCGTCACTTTTGCGCTTACAGATACGTCTGAACTACTTACGTATCTGTAACTCCTTGCGACATGATGCGTCACACATTAAATATGATGCATCAGGTATGTCACAAGGAGTGCGTACTGAGAAGTGACGCATCGCTGCTTTCACGCAGCGATGCGTCATTTCCCATAAATGAAGCCTAATGTTTCTCACCCATACATTTTACCATGTTTGAGCTGCGAAAACTGACCACTGTAAAAGTTTACTGCAATGCTAGAAACGATGATCCCTGCACAAACTGGAATTTGCAACGGGATCATACTTTGCTGGCCCGCTCAGAATCAGGGTTTATTAATAACATTGATTGAAAATAGGCCCACTGTCAGATCACAGGGTGCAGTTTAGTAGCATCTTGCATATCTTTATTAAAAGCACTCCAGAGCAAATTTTGCACTAATATTTTCAATGACGAACAAGTACAAAATGACGTTTCACTGACCCATTAGCACACAAATTATATTTGTCTTCCCTCAAAAATGAAAGTGGTTTGTCATGTGTAAATGTTTGATACGATTTGAATGTTCACCACTTAAAAAAATACTTTACGACCTAATCTGGCCCTAATGATAAAACTTGAAAACTTGCTAGCTTCTACACGAACATGTTTGCAGTTCAATTAATTCAGAAAACAGCACCGATTACTATGTCATCATCTTTCTGCTTGATTTTACTTTTCTTGGAAAAAGGGATTAGCATATTTTTACACATGAAAGGTATCCTGTGAAAACACAATGCAACAGTTTGATGGTTTTAGTACTGGTGCCAAATATATTTGCAGAAGGTTCACTGACACGTTTTCCTTGACGTCAACCACACCAATTTTTTCAGAGCTATATCCGCTCTGTTAATCAGCAGCATATTGGATGTTTTCTTAAATAACAGCTCCTACCCTATTGCTAACACTACTAGAACATATTTTGATGGAGCTGGTAAGATTTTTGCATAAGCAGCTGCAGAACCACGAACAACGAAATTAAAATTACTCAATTAAAATCATGATAAAATGTTCAAAGGGGAGACAGCCACACCTCCATCCAAAAAATCCTAAAAGCAGTGCACGTGTTCAGTAGAAGAATGCCCTGCTTGGGGTGATCAAAATAAAAGTTATTTCTGTATACATTTTTCAAAGTCAGTATTCGCTGCACTGTTTGGATGATCCTCCTGTTATATTGTATGCAAGGTTTGTTTATGATCCATCTCAGTTATGGTTTTTGTAAATGTTGTTATCAATTGCTTCAGCTCTCTATATCTTTATAATTTATTTATCTGTACTTTCATTATTTTGCTACAAAGCTGGTTTTATTGTGTTATTTATTTAAGTATGTCACCCCTTTGCTTCTAAAAGTTCACGATGCTGCATGAAGATGTAAAATGACACATACTGTCTAAGGTTTAGCTCAAGGTACTAAAGGGAACAGAGTAGCAATTGCGAGCTCCAGCCCGTTCACAAAGGATGATGGTTACATCTCTCTCTGTATATTAATTTTGGGGCTGGTAATAGAGAGCAATATTTACATTTGAGAACAAAGCAAACATAAGGAGATGATGGACGGAGCACTGAAACATTTCAGACACTCAGCCCCAGTCACAGATGTGGGTTGAATCCATCATCGTTCTTAGCTCACTTCGCCACCCCAGTTCAGCCATAGCTATATGCTAATCAGTCTTGACCCTGTGCCTCATGGGAATAGTCCAGCCCGAACTGCCAAGCCATGGCTTACCTGGACCGCAAACAAGCAACCTGGGACCGTTTTCGTAGTAACACCCCTCTTCAGCGTGGCTAGCTTGAATCCAGCTGCAAAGTGAGCAAGGGACCCACGTCTGGGCATACCCTGCCAACTTAAGGCGAACAAAGCAAACACAAGGAGATGATGGACGGAGCGCTGAAACTCAGAACTGTGACTGGGGGAGAGTGTCTGAAAAGTTTCAGCGCTACGTCCATCATCGCCTCGTGCTTGCTTTGTTCACTTTAAGTTGGCAGGGTGTGCCCAGACGTCGGTCCCTTGCTCACTTTGCCACTGGATTCAAGCTTACCTGGCTGATGAGGGCTGTTAGCCTGAAACCGGTCGCAGGATGCTTGTTTCCGGACCAGGGAAGACACAGCATCGCAGTTCCGGTTGGACTGTTCCCAAGAGGCACAGGGTCAAGACTGATTTGCATATAACTGTGTCTGAACTGGGTTGGCAAAGTGAGCTAAAGAACGATGATGGATTCAACCCAGATCTGTGACGGGGGGTGAGTGTCTGAAAAGTTTCAGCGCTCCGTCCATCATATCCTTGTGTTTGCTTTGTTATCCTCTGGTCTTAATCTCTTTACTTACGCTGATGATTCTCAGATTGTGTTTTCTTTATCTCAAGCTGATCCTTCTTCACCTTCTTCTCTGCAATCTGGTCTTAGTAACATTTCCCGCTGGATGAGCCGTAATTTTCTTAAGCTCAACAGCGATAAGACGGAGGTGCTCGTCTTTGGTAACAAGCCTGACCTTTGGAGTTCGAGACACTGGCCGCCAACCATGGGCGACTTACCCATTCCATCGGAACGAGCAAGAAATCTAGGGGTTCTTATCGATAGGGATCTATCGATGAAAGACCAGGTCAATAAAGTTACAGCCACTTGCTTTACTATCCTAAGATGGCTGAGGAAAATCTTCTGGATTCTGCCATCCGACACCCAAAGATCTGTTGTGACGGCCCTGGTGACCTCAAGATTAGACTACAGCAATGTGCTCTATCTGGGGGCTACCAGGGCGGTCATGCGTCGTCTCCAACTAGTCCAGAATGCCGCTGCTCGGCTTCTATGTGGATGCCGGAAATATGATCCAATTACGGAACGCATCAAGCAACTCCATTGGCTTAATCTTGACAACCGGGTAAAATTTAAGGCACTATGCTTTATGCATAAGATTAAGATTGAAGCCGCTCCCAGTTATCTTCAATCACTCGTCAAACCTTATATACCCGCACGCTCTCTTCGATCTTCTTCCCAACACCTGTTTTGCGTGCCTAAGTTAAGGCTTTCAAGAGTAGGTGGCCGTTCCTTTGCTGTACTGGGACCCAAACTCTGGAATTCTCTTCCCCTGGACCTACGAATGGAGCAGTGCCATCTCCGCTTCCGAAAAGCCTTAAAGACCTGTTTTTTTGCCCAATAATTTTTTCTTCAGGATCAATTATGCTGTTCACTGTCAATTAGCGCCGGGAAACCCTCACGGGTAGCTGTCGCGCTCTATAAGATTAATAAATAAATAAATAAATAAATAAATCCTTAAGTAGGCAGGGTATGACCAGACATGTGTCCCTTGCTCACTTTGCCACTGGATTCAAGCTAGCCTTCTTGGTGAGGGCTGTTATCCCGATGCTTGTTTCCGGTCCAGGGAAGACATGGCTTGGCAGTTCGGGCGGGACTGTTCCCATGAGGCACAGGGTCAAGACGG
The DNA here is from genome assembly GCF_964261635.1 of Lissotriton helveticus. NCBI lineage: Eukaryota > Metazoa > Chordata > Amphibia > Caudata > Salamandridae > Lissotriton > Lissotriton helveticus. Next base: position 1,132,040,792 of record NC_136069.1, on the reverse strand, counting down.
ATTTGCATATAGCTGTGTCTGAACTGGGGTGGCACAGTCAGTAAAAGAATGATGATGGATTGAAGCCAGATCTGTGACTGGGGTGAGTGTCTGAAAAGTTTCAGCACTCCATCCATCATCACCTTGTGTTTGCTTTGTCCCCCTTAAGTTGGCAAGCTATGCCCAGATGTGCGTTCCTTGCTCACTTTGCTACTGAATTCAAGTTAGCCTGACTGATGAGTGCTGTTAGCCCGAAACCACTCCCAGGATGCTTATTTCCAGTCCATAGATGATATGGCTTGGCAGTTCGGGCTGAACTGTTCCCATGAGGGACAGGGTCAAGGCTGATTTGCGTATAGCTTTGTCTTAACTAGGGTGGCGAAGTGAGCTAAAGAATGATGATGAGTTAAACACAGATCTCTGACTGGGGGTGAGTGTATGTAAAGTTTCATCCCTCCATCGATCATCTCCTTGGATTTGCTTTGTTCACCTTAAGTTTGCAGGGTATGCCCAGAATTTGGTTCCTTGCTCACTTTGCCACTGGATTCAAGATAGCCTGGCTGATGAGGGCTGTTAGCCCAAAACCGGTCCCAGGATCCTTGTTTCCGGTCCAGGGAAGACATTGCTTTGCAGTTTGGGCTGGACTGTTCCCATGAGGCACAGTGTCAAGCCTGATTTGCATATAGCTGTGTCTGAACTGGGGTGGCAACCTGAGCTAAAGAACGATGATGGATTCAACCCAGATCTGTGACTGGGGGAGAGTGTCTGAAAAGTTTCAGTGCTCCGTCCATCATGGCCTTCTGTTTGTTTTGTTCACTTTAAGTTGGCAGGGTATGCCCAGACGTCGGTCCCTTGCTCCCTTTGCCACTGGATTCAAACTAACCTTGCTGATGAGGGCTGTTAGCCTGAAACCGGTCCCAGGATGCTTGTTTCTGGTCCAGGGAAGACATGGCTTGGCGGTTCGGGCTGGACTGTTACCGTGAGACACAGGGTCAAGACTGTATTTGCTTTGTTAAGTTGGCATGGCTTGGCAGTTCCGGCGGGACTGTTCCCATGAGGCACAGGATCAAGACTGATTTGCATATAGCTGTGTCTGAACTGGGGTGGCAAATTCAGGTAAGAATGATCCTGGATTCAACCCAGATCTGTGACTGAGGGTGAGTGTCTGAAAAATTTCAGGGCTCCATCCATCATCAATTTGTGTTTGCTTTGTTCGCCTTAAGTTGGCAGGGTATGCCCAGAAGTGGGTCCCTTGCTCACTTTGCCACTGGATTAAAGCTAGCCTGAATGATGAGTGCTGTTAGCTTGAAACCAGTCCCAGGATGCTCATTTCTCATCCAGAGAAGACATGGCTTGGCAGTTCGGGCTGAACTGTCACCATGAGGACAGGGTCAAGGCTGATTTGCACATAGCTGTGTCTTAACTGGGGTGGTGAAGTGAGCTAAAGAATGATGATGGGTTCAACCCAGATCTCTGACTGGGGGTGAGTGTCTCTGAAAAGTTACAGCCCTCCATCCATCATCTCCTTGTATTTGCTTTGTTCGCCTTAAGTTGGCAGGGTATGCCCAGATTTGGGTCCCTTGCTCACTTTCCCACTGGATTCAAGATAGCCTGGCTGATGAAGGCTGAAGTGTTGATTTGCATATAGCTGTGTATGAACTGGGGTGGCACAGTCAGTAAAAGAATGATGATGGATTGAAGCCAGATCTGTGACTGGGGGTGAGTGTCTGACAAGTTTCAGCACTCCATCCATCATCACCTTGTGTTTGCTTTGTCCCCCTTAAGTTGGCAAGCTATGCCCAGACGTGGGTCCCTTGCTCACTTTGCTACTGAATTCAAGTTAGCCTGGCTGATGAGTGCTGTTAGCCCGAAACGACTCCCAGGATGCTTATTTCCAGTACAGAGAAGACATGGCTTGGCAGATCGGGCTGAACTGTTCCCATGAGGGACAGGGTCAAGGCTGATTTGCGTGTAGCTTTGTCTTAACTGGGGTGGCGAAGTGAGCTAAAGAATGATGGTGGGTTAAACCCAGATCTCTGACTGGGGGTGAGTGTATGAAAAGTTTCAGCCCTCCATCCATCATCTCCTTGGATTTGCTTTGTTCGCCTTAAGTTTGCAGGACATGCCCAGAATTTTGTTCCTTGCTCACTTTGCCACTGGATTCAGATAGCCTGGCTGATGAAGGCTGTTAGCCCAAAATGTAAGGAAGGAATAGGCAGACTGGGGGCACAGTGGGTACTGGAACCAGAAAAAGCTATGCCTTGATAACCAGTTTACAAAGGTATGTTAATATTCAAATGGTCTTTTAAGACCTGTGAAAAACTGGGGCGTTCCGGAGAGAAGACTACAGACACAGACAAGCCGAGCCTACAGCAGCTCGAGCTGCAACAGCCTGGGCTGAAAAACACAACCGTGGGAGGGGGGAGGGGGGACGGTAGGGGGGGGGCTGAAGGCCTTTTAGTCCTATGGGCTTTGCACTCCTGATGGTGTCCTACTGCTCAAGAGAGAGAGCACAGTTCGAAGGGTGGGGGCACTGATACAGAAGCACCGACAACATTGCACATGTTGGACATCACCTTCAAATGTGCAATGCATTGTGGGAATGGCATGTAAACCAATGTTTATGCACATTTTACAACAAGAGTCCATGGGTGCTGCTGCCCCTCTGTCCTATACTGAATGAAGATGTGCAGTAACTGAAAGAAAGACATAAACCAACTATGTCACTTTTACTCTCCTCCCTTTTCTCCCAGTATTTCCCAGGTGCAGGCCTTGGATGCTGTTAATTACACCTGCATTGCCTCCAGCCAGGCGGGCGCAGCTGAGAGGACATTCATCCTTCTGGTCCAGAGTATGTGCACATCACACTTTATTGGATGATATGCTTAAGTGTGAAAGTCGTACGAGTAGAATAAATAGAAATGTTATAGAAACCTCGGGGGGCGTGGCCAAGCAGCATGGCCGACAGGACGTGAGCTTCACCAGCTCCCGTCTGACGGACCCCTAAATGCTGTCTAATTATCCTGTCTGGGCTCCGATTGCTGCACACGCGGCCAGACTGCCCTGCTGAAAGCGGGGGGACCCGACTGTCCGAGCTGCGGCCGGAGGAGAGCGTTGGCGCCGCCAGACACGAGTGCTGGTGGCCGGGTGTCGGCCGCCTCGCCTACGCGAGACCGTGGTCTGGGCCTGGGCGCCCGCGAGCAGCCTGACCCTGTGGAGCCCCGGGTCGGCGGAGTGGACCGGAGTGTTGGAGGGAGCCTTGCTGGCTTGAGCGCTTGCCCCGATAATTGCGGGCGGAGGCCGGAGATCCTGTGAGCGGCGGCGGGGAGCGGCGGTCCCGACAGGTCCTGACCCGAGCTCCGGAGTCCGGTGAGGAGGCACCTCGGCCGTGGGGACGCTCCGGGAGGTCGGCGCAGGTACTGTGTGGCACAAATTGAAGCGGGGGTACAGCGGGTGCACGGGTGGAGTGACCGTGCCCCTCCCCCATAGTCCCGCCATCTTGGGGACTGTCCTCCGGGAGACGGAGTCGGACGCCGGCGACCCTTGCCGGGCCTGGGCTTGGGGCGGAGCGCGGACCTCCTTCCCTGCGGACAAGTTAGAAGGCGGTGAGCCTGGGGCACAACGTGGTGGTGCGGAAAGCCCGGACACTGGGGGACTGGTCATCGGGCCCTTCACCAGGGACAGAGAGCCGACGTCTGTTGCCCCCCCGCCCCCCCACCTGCCTGCATACAGTGATACGGGGGAGTGAGACCTGCCGCTGGCCCCCTGGGGGCCCTGGTCCTGTGGGCTCGTCTATTGTTACCGGACATCGGCTTGTTGCCTTTAGAGACCGGCTGCGCGAGTGGGGTGCCTGTGTGACCGTCCGGCTGTGGCCTGCAGGTACCGCTGGTGGGGGCTCCTGGTCCTACCGGTCTTGAACTGCGGTGGTACTAGCGGACTGTAATCGAGGGGGGTTCTGAACGAGATCCTGTTTGTCCCCGGGCCTGCGGAGTCCCCTGCATATGCCTTGCACGCCCTGTGACAGTCCTGGGCCTGTGGGGTGACGGCGGCGGAGGGCGAGCCTTCCTCTGCGGGGTAGTGAGTCTAGCGATAGGGCTCCCCCCGGCACGGTCTGCTGATTGGGGGACGGTGTGCTTCAGTCAGCTGTTCTCTCACAGACGAGCCGGCCCTCCGTTGGGAGTACCCTGGAGATGGGCAAGGACCGGATGCCCCGCACGACGCAACCCAACACGATCACTCAGTACACCACGCAGAGGCTGCCGTCCCAGAGGATAACGCGCCAAACGGGCCAGGACGAGGAACCGGAGAACCCGGGTGAACCCTCCCGCGCAGAACTGCTGCAGGCGATAAAGGGCTCCCACTCAGCGCTGGAGAGGCAGATTGAGACTGTCTCGATAGACGTCAATCTATTGCGAACGGACCTCCAGAAGGTGGCGGACAAGGTCACGAATGCCGAGGGTAACATTGAGCAGCTGCAGGGGGAAGTGGCCTCCCTCAGAAAGACGGTCACGCACCTTACGGCGACATCGAGCGCCCTGGAACGGAGGGCGGAGGACGCGGAAGGGAGGGCCCGCCGCAGCAACATACGAGTCCTAGGGGTCCCGGAACGGATGGAGGCTGGTAACCCCGAACGCTTCCTGGAAACATGGATCAGAACGAAGCTGTGTCCCCAGGGTCTCTCGGAGGTATTTGTCATCGAGCGGGCGCACCGGGCACTAGTCCCCCCGCCGCGTCCGGGGGATCCCCCAAGAGCGCTGATCGCTAAAATATTGAACTACCGTGATCGTGACTGCATCCTGCGAGCTGCGAGGGAAACACCGGATCTGACCATCGAGAACAAACGAATCTCTATATACCCAGACTACACGCACCTGGTTCAAGAACAGAGAAAATCCTTTCTTGGGGTCAAGCAGAAGCTCCGAGCGATGCAGTTGCAATACATGCTGCTCTACCCCGCCAAACTTAAAGTGCTCGCGCAGGGCAAGGCGCACTTCTTTGAATCCCCGGAGGAGGTGTGGGAATGGCTGGAGGTTAGGGGAGATGGCGTGCCACCGGGAGAACGGGGTGGCCCTAAGGAGATGTGGGGAAGTCGCCCCCGGCGGAGACAACGGAGTAGACGGAGACACCGCTCTGCGACGGAGAATACCGAAGGACCTAGAATCACGGTTGGGGCGGATGGTGGCATGCTCCTGGAACCTTTGCTCCTGGGGGCCGAGCCGGGGACCCTGAGCCAGCCGGAGCCGGGTGACGTCCTGGTCCCGGATACGCTACAGACTTCGGAGCAGGGCACGACGCCTTCGGAATTGGTGGTCCCGGAAACTGGTGGAGCTGAAGCACCGGGGGTGAAGGGCCCCTCATGAGGTGATATGGGAACTGTGCACAATGTGTCTGATTGGCTGGAGTAGCACCTGGAGGGGGACTGCGGTATAGCTGTATATTGACTGTTATTGTGCACAGAACCACCAGCCTCCGCATTGTGGGGTGGGGCGGGGAGCCGTCCGTTGTGTGGGAGCTGGTGTATGATCGAGGGTTGGGGGTGCGGGTGTGGGCTCTAGGTCCTTCTTGTTTGGGGAAGCTTTTGCGGAGCCAGATGTATCTTTAGTATACACGGGGTCGTACGGGGGGCTGGGGGGGGGGTGGTTGGAGTTTGTGTGGTAGTGTGGGGGTGTGATGGGTAGTATGGGGTGTGTGGGGTGGCTGTGTACGTCCTGGCACCGGCAGGGGAAGGGCGGGGTGACTTGTTGGTTTGTTGCCGTCATCCTGCTCGTGGGTGGGGGTGGGGGGGTATGTTCGTTCCAAGTTATGCAACAGGGAGATTGGTGGGAGGGGGGGGAGTTTTTGTATTACTATGTTGTAGGCATCATGTGTATCACCGTTCGGACCCCTAGGAGGTGGTGTGTTGACAGTAGAATGCATGGCCCGGCTGGGCGATCACAGGGATCATGGGATACAAATTCTTAACCTGGAACGTGCGTGGGTTGGGAACCTGCACCAAACGACACAGAGTTCTGTCTTTCCTCCGGAGACATGGCATCTCTATCGCATGTTTACAAGAAACACATCTGAATGAGGAGGGGGCACAGAAACTGGTTAAAAAGTGGCGGGGGCAGCTGTTTCATTTCTCCTTTTCCACATATGCTCGGGGGGTATTGATATGGGTGGCCCCCGGGATCCCCCTTGCAGTGCAGTATGCGGAGGCAGACATTGAGGGCAGGTACCTGCTGCTGAAAGTGAAGTTGAATGGGAGGGACCTTACACTACTCAATTCATGCGCGCCCAATGTAGATGACGCAGCCTTTTATTCACAGGTTCAGGAGGTCCTGGTGTCGGATTTGGACAGTCCCCTTTTATGGTTTGGGGATTTTAACTGTGTTTTAGATCCGGTCCTGGATAGGTACCCTCCCCGTGCAGGAACGAAACCTCGCATGACGGCAGGGCTGCGAGAGGTGATGTTTAATTTGGGGGCAGAGGATATATGGCGCCAGGGTCACCCCTCTCAGAAACTGTACACCTGCTACACGCCTACGCACAACACCCATAGCAGACTTGACAGGGTCCTGGCGGCAAACATGGATGCGTCGTTTTCATTGACAATTACACATCTGGCCCGATTCCTGTCCGACCACTCCCCAGTGCAGTGCGCCATGCAGGAGGTGGACCGGCCTTGTCGCCCCCGCACTTGGCGAATGCCCACGGACCTTTTACAGGACCCGGTGGGTAGGGAACAGGTGCAGACGGCCCTAACGAACTATGTTGATCTGAACTGGAATGGGGACGGAATACCCCTCTCGACGAAATGGGACGCTCTGAAAGCTGTGGTACGGGGTGAATGTATGGGGCTTACTTATGGGGTCAGGAAACAACTGGCGCGTGAATTGCAGACGGCAGAAGACACCCTGCTGATCAGCCAAGCCTCGCCGGACCCTGGGGAACCAGAATTGGCAGCGGAGCGCGAGGCCCGGGAACGCGTACACGATATACTTACCCGCCTAGATATGTTTGCCCTGGGTCAATTTAGACAGCGTCTGCACCGGGAGGGGGACAAGTCCGGCCGACTGTTGGCCTGGATTTTGAGGAGAGAAACGGCCCCAGCGCGTATAGTTGCCCTGAGGGGCCCCGATGGGGTTACGGTGCATTCGGAGTCGAATATCCTCCATGTCCTTCAGACCCACCTGCAGCAGGTGTATCGGGCGGATCCCTTGGTCACGGACGCTTCGTTTCAGCCTTACCTCCAGGGACTGACCCTCCAGGCCCTCTCGAGAGAGGAGACAGAGGAGTTGGGTGGGACGCTAACGCTTCACGAATTACAAGTGGCAATGGCTGGTCTGCCACGGGCTAGATCTCCGGGGAGTGATGGGTTCCCATCCGAATTCTACCACACGTTTGGGGACATGCTCGGCCCCCTCCTCCTCCAAGTCTTCCTGAGGGCACTGGATGACGGATTCCTCCCGCCCACGATGTACCAAGGGGAAATCTGCATGCTCCTGAAGCCGGGCGGTGATGGTTGTGATCCCGCGGCCTTCCGCCCTATAACGATGATTAACACGGACGTGAAGGTCCTGACCAAACTGTTGGCCGCGCGCTTGGCGCCGCTTATGGCCCACCTAGTGCACCAGGACCAGTGTGGGTTCATCCCGGGCCGCAACACCGCAATGAACTTACGACGGTTGAACCACATCCTGCATGAGGTGCGCGGCGGGGAGGATCCCCGAGTCCTGGTATCGGTTGACTTAGCCAAGGCGTTCGACACTGTTAGCTGGGAATACCTGTTTGAGGTGCTCCGACGGGCCGGACTAGGACCCGTGTTTTGCAGGTGGGTCCAAATTCTGTACCGGGCGCCTCGAGCCCGGGTCAAACTGGGGTCCGCACGTTCTGCGGACTGGGCATTGGGGAGGGGCACTCGTCAAGGGTGTCCCCTCTCACCGCTCCTGTTCGCCCTGGCGATTGAGCCACTAGCTGTTGAGGTCCGGGCCACGATGTCCCAATGGGGGATCAAAGTAGGGAACACGGTGCACACGGTTTCTTTGTATGCAGACGATGCTCTGTTTTATTTAACCTCTCCGCGGGAGTCGCTGCCGGTCTTGCTACGACTGCTGGACCGATTCGGATCAGCCTCGGGTCTGCGCATTAACGCTGGCAAGTCCCTGATCTTCCCCCTTGCGGGATACGGCGCGGCCAGACTTGGGGACTTGCCGGACCTGGGACTGCGCTGGGAACTGGAGGCCTTCCGCTATTTGGGGGTTCAAGTGGCATTGTCGGATGAGCAGTTACTGGCCCGGAATGCGGATCGGGTGATTACATCTCTGCAAAAGTCTGTGTCCTTTTGGAACACGCTGCCTCTCTCTTTGATGGGACGCCTGGCGGTGGCCAAAATGGTGATGTTACCAAGGGTGCTGTACACCTTGCAGAACTCTCTGGGCCCACTTCCTCAGCGGATATTTCGCACCCTTAATACACTCCTCACGTCTTTACTTTGGGCGGGCAAGCGTAGCAGGGTTGCCCTGCACACGGTTGTACGGAGCTGGGATGAAGGGGGACTGGAGGCGCCAAGGTTTGACTTATATTATTACGCAGCCCAGTTATTGCCGGCTGCCAGATGGTTCGCGGACTCGGACAACTGGGAACTACGGCTCCTGGCGGGTAGAGCGGACGAGAGGGCGGTACAATTGGCTCTACTGCGCGGGAGAGGTGCGGATGAGGCACTGCCATTCATAGTGCGACACACGGCGGCTGTCTGGCAGCGCTTCGTGGAGAAAATCCTGCATAGGGCCCCATTCCATAGGGAACTGCCGTTATGGATTCTGGCCCCGGTGGTGGCCATGGAGGAACATATGCCGTTTCAGGAGTGGAGAGCCGGCGGTTGTGAGCTGCTGGCTGACCTTTACCCGGATGACACGTTTCTGTCTATTGAGCGGGCAACGGAGACGTTCGGGCTCAGCGGGGGCCAATACCTACAATATAGGGGCCTTCGCGACATGGCGCGGGAAACCTGGCCTCAATTTCCTGAGGCACCCCCGACGTCCCATACCCTCAATGTTATTCTCTCCTGTGGTAGGGGTAGGAGGTTGATAACTTTATTGTACTCGGCTATGAGGCAGGACTCCACTCAGCCGATCCCTTCGGCCTGGACGGCGTGGGAATCTGACCTGGGACTGGACTTGGAACCGGGACAGCGCAAACGCATAGGCGCCCTCACACGAAAGGTGTCGTGTAACGCGAGGTTTAAATTGATTCACTTTAACTTTATGCATCGCACATATGTGACGCCGGTTACCCTGAACCGTATTTCCGGGGAAAAAAGTGACGCTTGTCCTAGATGTGGGGCGGCGGGAGCGGCCTTTCTCCATCTGGCCTGGGACTGCCCGTTGGTCAAGGCGTTCTGGCGGTCGGTAGTGGAGCGCATACGCACGATTACCGGTCTCCGGCTGGAGCTGACTCCCTTACATTGTTTGTTAGCCTTGGTCCCCAAACCCAAGAAACGTAACCTGTCCTATAAGATGTTACAACTGCTGCTGGTGCTGGCAAGGAGGAGGGTAGCGATTACGTGGATGGGGCGGAGGGCTCCGGAGGTGTCGCAGTGGCTTAGAGATGTGGGAGAGTGGACCCTAGCGGAGGAAACTTTCATGCAACAGGTGCGCAGGGATGAGAGGCTACCGGATGACCTGCTTGCGTGGAGAATGATGCGGGTGGTAGGGGCTACTGCTGAGGACTCGGAGGGCACGAGTGCGGAGTTGTTTACCCCTGAGGGCTCGGGATCAGAGAGTGAGGGTGGTGGGGAGGGGGAGGGTGGGTACTGATTTGGAGTGGGGCCTGGCCCAACACGCACGTATATGCTTACTCCTGCTGATATTGTGTTTTGTCCCAGGAGAGAGTTCTTCTTATTCCTTTGGATAATTGTTGCTGTCTCTTCGGCCCCTAGGAGGGTCACACTGAGGTGAACGAACTGTACACGCTTGGGTTAATTCCCGTTAGATGCCAGGTTGTGGGGGGGGGGTTCCATCGGGGAGTTGGGGGTTAATCTGAATGTGGTAGAAGACAAAAGCGGAACAGATTATTCTGCCGTACAGATGCATTGTTGTGTTCTCCATTTGCTATGGCGTGTTACCACCGACTGCCGCCCGGCCTTCGGGATGTGGGCTGATGGGCTGTGTGATATTCAACCATTGGTTTGAAGCCTGTAATGATTATGGATAGCACTGTCGGCATCTTTGTTCTATTGTATGTGACATAAATCTGCAACAAAAATAAAGTTTTCAAAAAAAAAAAAATGTTATAGAAACCTCAGCCAGAAGCAGTGGAACGGATGGGTATCTCTGTGAATGTCTAATTATTTCTGTAGAACAGGCAATTGATTTAACGTTCTGATACATTTTGAAACCCCTGGGTTTCTGGTGGCACAGGTACATCACAGTGGACGCCTCCGCAGATGTTATCTACCTATTTACGCATTGTATTTCAATGATGTTACCTTGTCAACTTTTGGCACTTTGCAGCACTTCAAGACATTGCAAGAATACAAAATATGCAAACTGAGATGGAACTAGGTAAATGTAGACATTCATAGCAGGCAAACCATGCATGGCGTGTCGAAGGTGGAAGCAGTTGACATGCATTGCAGTATAATCAGTGGAACTGCAGGGTGTGGTTTATGTAAAGTGCCCTGCTGAAATTTAGGTAGTTAAAATCTGAGGTCCAAGCTCTCTCAGCATTCGTAATTCTAAATTGGGCGCAAACTATGTTTTCTGCAGATTCGTAAGTTACCACAGCCCTAGAATACGGCTATAAACAGGGACATTGCTGCCACAGGAGATGCTTGTGTCATTTTAAGAGAAACGTGGACTCATTACTGGGAAGGGCTACCCGTCCCACAACAGGGTTAATTAATTCCTAGAGCTGGAATGTTGTTGCTTTCAGTTTCATAGCAGAGAAGACTCCTTGAATCCCACTGCAGCTGAAGCATTTCAGCTCTAGGAATTAACCTGGTCCTGGGAAGGTTAGCTCTTGAAAATACAAAAGCATGGGCACATCGTGCCCCATCCATTTCCCCTCCCCACTATAGCCCTCTGTTACCGCCGAACCCCCTCTGATTGGCTACTGCTCCGTAGTTCTCCAATCGACCTACGACGTGGGACAGTGGAAAACAAAGGTAAGAGTTTAAGGTGGAGTGCGCGCCCCCCCCCTGAGATTGTGTCGCCCCACTGGTTCAAAACTCTGCTCTACATTCTAGTTTATATTCAGGCTCTGACCTTGCTCGGAACTTATTCGATCTTACAACCATTGTCATTTCATTTATTGCAATATTGTCCTGAGTTATCTTTGCATTAATATTTTTTTGAAGTATGCATAAATGTATGAGTACAGTAAAAATAAATTGGTTAATTTAGAGGGCTTAAATTGCCTACTATTTTCTAGATTACTGCAACTTGACACTAGCCGGACTGTGGTCTTCTGTCTGGTCAGGTTTTTATTGGCAATTGGATAAGGCACTTGAAATATGCAGTATTTAATGTGTGAAATAGAGTATCTGATGCCAAGGGTGCGCCTCCGTGCTTCAATGTGCAATAGTGCTGTTCTTTTGTGGTAAATAAATAAATAATACCTCTATTTTTGAACGAATAAATGAATAACAGATAGCTCAATAAATAAGAGGCAAGATTCGAGGTAGTAGGAGTTTTGCAGGTTTAATACGGCATAAGGACAGGAACAGGACAACCTGCACAGGAATAGGATGGCAGCGCTGCCGGGGGCAGGATCGGAATCGGCGTAACATTTAATAACAGTGCACGATCATATATACTAAAACAGTTGCATTACAATACATACGATAGGCGGAGCAGTGGGTGTGGTCAATAGCAGTCGCGAAAGATAAGGGTGAAAGTAGGTGTAACAGAGGCGTATACATAGACATGTGATGCAAACGTAACAGAATATGTCATGAATGGGGCGGAAACATGGAGGGGGCTACCTAAGGAGCCGGGACCTCTGACCTAATGGTGCGCGCAAACTGGCAATGACGTGTTACTAGGAGAAGCTGGGGGCTACGAACTCTGTGCTAGGAGCAGAGACTGAAGTCTGGAGAGTCAGGGCGACATGTACCTAAGCACTATCTAGTATCTGATGTTTAGAGAACATGTTGATAGAATCCAAAAGTTATCGGGGTAAAGGCTAACAGACTCTAAGACTGGAGCATGCATTATTCTACATGTAGTGCGTGATGAAGAATATTAAATGAGCATTAATACAGTATTTCTCTTACATGGAGACGTAAAGGCTAGACAATGACGGAAACTATTGATGCGATTCAGTAGCTTTAGGAATGCAGAGAAGGAGGACTAACTGATAACTGGAATCATAACATACTCTTGGCAGATTCAGAGGCAGAGCCAGGCTGAACCGGGCACTGTGAGGCAGGAAGTAAGTGAAGGGTCGAGGATACAGGTGGGGGCCGTATCGCTCCTCAGCGAGGCTTCAGGAGACAGGAGCTGAATCTGGTGTCCAGGCCCTTTTGAGGCCTAGAAACGGGGACTTTACAATGGAATAACGTGCACACTGAGAAACGTGGCAACGTAACTTTACATAGACCTGATATTCGTAGTATTCACGAGAACTGGAAACTGACATACTAGAGGTGGACACAACTGTAATTGCGTCATTAATCGAACATGGGGAATACATATGCATATTAATCATGCACACATAACATATGATGGAGGACGCTTAGGGACACGGAACATGGCAAAATTTACTTTTCCACATTCCCTCCTTGTCACTACGTTTTCATCAGGAAACATCAATATTCATGATACCATCTATCATTTCATACAGTATCATTTGCTCGTCTCGAATTTTCTGGGAACGGGTTTTAGAACGGGGCTTGGGACTAGGAATACAAGAGGTAGCACAAATGCCGCAAATCGCAGGGCCACATATACAGAGGCAGCAGCTGAATATGATCGCTACTGCAATACCTAGAAAGGACAAGACTTTCCATCCCCAAGCGGAAATTATATTCCAGAACCAACCGGACCATGTCCAGGTGCCTGGATCTTGGTGTAACAGATGGGCAATTTTATGGAGTCTGGTTATAGCTGAATAAACAGACGGCGCGTTATTTGGAATGAAAATGCAGCAACTAGATCCGATGACTCTACAGGCCCCGCCCCTATCGGCCAATATGACGTCAAGGACGAGACGATTCTGTAAAACGACAAATCTCATAGCAGATTGCTCTTCAGTTAAGTTACCTAGAGCAGAGGCAGTCTCATTAACTACTGCTTCAAGGGTTCTGGTTAACCTACGAATTAGCTTACTATTCTGGATAGGTCCTATAAAGAAGAAGAAACCTCTATTGAAATCTGTATACTGTTCTAGAGCAGTTTCAGTATAGTCGACAATGGGGGACTCCCTTCTATGTCTAATGTGTACTAGATGTGTGTTTCTATGATAATCAGATGGGGCTAGGAAAACAGGTGGCAGTAGGAAGGCAATGTAACAGGTTCCCTCCCAATCGAGGGGCAGACGAACATATGCGGTCTGACCACAAATAAAATAAGAATGGCGTGAAGCTTTGAAAATAGATTTCCCACTGTCACTATACTTGACAATAGTAGTACAATCACTATGTCCTACATGTACGGAACCATTATTTCTAACACATAATTCGCCTTTGACTGGTAGTACTGAAATAGCAGGTACGTCTGGAGTGGAATCAGACTGAACATTCAGGACCATGAAATTCGAAGAATAATTACCTAAATTGTAAACTTCGTTTTCTAGATCTAACCCTGTTCTGTGGGGAAGACCTTGCTTGTCTGGGAAACATGTACTGTTAAGGAAAGACATATCTGTTGAGGATGACGTTAACGTGGACCATGCTCCACACGAACCATTATGTGAAAATGGATAAGGAAAGAGTGGCAGAACTCCCTTCGGTGTCTGGAAAGGGGGGAGTCGACCACACACCCAACAATTAGTGGCATTGCTGGTCTGGTGTGAATAATGTAACATGCGGATAAAGGAATTGTTACGCATAGCGAGGTGGTAAGAGAGTTCATGAGGAGGCAGATCACTAAACGTGTGCTCTACTGTAGCATTAGAGGACTTATTTACATGAGAAACTGGAAAATACAGGTAAAATGCATAACTGGTGCAGGAAATCATAATGCTGAAAAATAATATGAAACATAGAAAAACGATACATCGGATTGAGTTTTGACTAACTCTCTCACTATGGGGGTCTATTTTATACATGTCAGAAACCGGTCTAACCGTTTCACCTAGGGGAGGACTTAGACAATCAAACTGGCTGACTTATTTTACTAGACCTTAACTTAAGCTTATACTCCTGTTGCGGAGTTTTCTCTAACAGGGAGGGTGCAGTATCATTGTCTTTTGCGGGACAGTCCTTAAGAATAGTACTTTGGCAGTCCTTTGAATCCTGGGAAATGTTCTTTGAGACTGGCTTCAATCCATAAAAATTTTTAATATGCGAAAGATGCACCCAGCCTTTGCGTCCCTCCAACTTCACGGCTGTACGGGTGGCCAGGAGGACCTGTCGGGGTTCCTTCCAGCGAGGCTCCAGCGGACTTGAGCGATCGAAATTTCGCACTAGGACCATGGATCCGGGAACGATTTCATGCGGTGCCACCTCGGTATTGTCTGGAAGCGCGGCGGCAACCTGTGAACGACAAGAGTTGAGGGCAGACATCAAGGAAGCTAGGTAATCTGTCAGCATATTACTTGAAACATCGGTAATACTTCGGGGTCTAGGAGTACCCCACATGTTAGGGGGGCGGCCGAAAACGACCTCATACGGGGACAGGCCTGATCTGGAATGTGCGACCATGCGCATATAAAACAAAGCGACTGGCAGAGCTATGAGCCAGTCCACACCTTTCTCTTGACAAACCTTTGCAATTCGGATTTTCAGGGTCTGATTATGTCTCTCTACGAGACCGGCTGCTTCAGGATGGCGTACACAATGGAACTTCCACTGGTACCCTAACAAAAGGGACACGTGTTTCATGAGTTCAGATGAGAATGGCCGGCCGTTGTCAGAATATACGACTCTAGGGAGTCCGTAACGGGGGAAGAACTCACGAACCAACTGCTTGGCAGTGGTCGCGGCTGTGTAATCTGGGACTGGATATGCTTCTGTCCACCTGGACAAAGCGCATACAACTACAAGGACATACTTGAAACCTCGACATCGCTCCATCTGAATATAATCCATCTGGAGGACTTCAAAAGGGTGGTCAGGGGGCTGGAATCCTCCTTGTTCCACCGGGACACTTTTACCTGGATTAAACTGACAACATATCATACAGGTACGGACTTTCTGCTTGGCTGCAGCTCGTAAATGCTTGTTGAACCAAATATTCTGGATACTGTCTAACATAGCTTTCTCTCCTAGATGTGCTGGACTATGTGCGGTATTAATAATGACTTGAACCATAGAGTCGGGGAGAAACCATGTGGCTCTACCCTTTGTTACCCATCCCTGATCTGTCTGGACCCCTCCTTGTTCGGACCATTTCTTGATTTCATCGGGAGTAGCATGTAACTGGATACCTATGACATCTTGAGTAGGGTCTTTAACTGTCATACAGGTAGTTGGATCTGGAGTAGGTGTCGGTGTCTTATTAACTGGAATGTCTGGAGTCTGAGCTGTAAGCTTGGCTGTGCGATCTGCTAGATCATTACCCTGGGAAATAATGTCAGTAACTTTCGTATGTGCTTTGCACTTCATGATAGCAATGGATGTCGGTAAATGTATGGCATCTAACAGGGCTTGAATAAGGAGACCATGCTGAATCTTGGTTCCATGAGAAGTCATGAAACCTCTCTCCTGCCAGAGCACTCCGAAGTCGTGTACAACTCCAAATGCGTAACGTGAATCGGTGTAAACATTAACTTTCAGGTTCTTGGCGTGTATGCAGGCTTGTGTCAGAGCAACTAGCTCTGCTGCTTGAGCAGACAGGGTGTCAATACGGTGTGTCTCTATAACGTCGGTGTCGGTAGTCACTGCATACGCGGCGACTAGTTCTCCTGTACTTGTTCTCATACATGAACCATCCACATAAAGTGTCAGGTCTGGATCTGGTAATGGAATATCTGTCAGATCTTGTCTTGGCTTTGTCATGATGTTAACTACTTCCACACAGTCGTGTGTGGCAGGATTCGAAGTAACTGATGGTAACAATGTAGCAGGATTTAAAACGTTGCAGCGTCTGATTTCTATGTGTGGCTGGAACAGTGTAAATTCATAACCTGTTAAACGTGCAATTGTCAAGTGCTGAGTTTGTGTTCGGTTTAAAAGAACTTCCACAGAGTGTGGGACTTGTACTGTCAGGGAGTGTCCTAAGACTATGGAATCACTTTGTCTGATAGCTAGTGCTGTGGCTGCAACTGACTTGAGGCACGCAGGCAGAGCCTGGGCTACAGGATCTAATGTGCTCGAAAAATAAGCACAGGGCTTGTACTGTCCTGCTTGATCTTGTGTGAGGACAGATAATGCTGTACCTTCGCGTTCAGTGACGAAAAGTGTAAAAGGCTTACTGTAGTTCGGTGTTGCTAGAACTGGAGCTTGGCATAGGGCTTTCTTTAACTCATTGAAACTGAGTGTATGTTCAGATGTCCAAGGGAGGACAGTCGATACGGCTGCCTCCTGTGTCGTTAACTGTATCAGTGGCTTGGCTAGAAATGCATACTGAGGAATCCATTGTCTGCAATAAGAAGTAAGGCCAATAAAAGCACGTACCTCCTTCTGGGTCTTGGGCTGAGGAAGACTCGCTATTAACTGGATTCGGTCTGGTGTCAACTGCCTACCCCTCTTGGACAGTAAGTGTCCTAAGTAGACCACTTGCTGGACACAGAATTGAAGCTTAGAAGGGGACACCTTGTGTCCCATCTCGGCTAGGAAATACAAGACTGTAAGTGAGGCTTGCTCGCAAGCACGTTCAGAACGGGCTGTGATCAGTAGATCATCGACATACTGGAGCAGGGCAGTGTCAGTTGGCATGTGAATGTTGTCTAGTTGTCTCTTGAGTGCTTGACTGTAAATACTAGGACTTTCTGTGAAACCTTGAGGAGCGCGTGTGAACATATAGCTCCTTCCATTTAAACAAAATCCAAAAAGAAACTGGCTGTCTGGGTGAATGGGGACACTGAAAAATGCGTTCTTGAGGTCTATGACAGTAAAAAATGAAGCTTCGGAATCAATGGCTGTCAACAGGGAAGAGATATCTGGGACAACTGGGTACTGAGGAATAATACATTTATTAAGTTCTCGGAGATCAATCACTAAACGATATACTGGAGGTGCATTTGGATCAGTACGTTTCATAACAGGAATGATCGGAGAATTGCATACATTGGAGTCAGTTTCTACAACTACTCCTTGAGCCATGAGCTCGTCAATAATTTTGGATAAGGCTGCTACAGCCTCTGGTGGCAATCTGTACTGTCTTATTCGTGGCAGGACTACACCTGGCTTGAGAGTCACACGATGGGGTGTGATTTGCATAAAGCCAACATCAGTTGGACCTTGCGCCCATAGATGCTGCGGAACATTAGACAATCTCGGATCAAAATCTCGTAATACATAGTGACCCTTGAAGTCACGTAGGAACAATCGTATTCCCTCTGGGGAACAGCATATAACTGCACCTAATTCTTTCAGTGTTTTAATACCTAACAGATTTTCTGGACATGACTTAGTAAGTAACAGATCAGTAGTGCGGGACAATGGACCTACTTCTAGAGTAACTGGCTTTGATATTTCATTTACAATAGGTTTTCCTGAAAATCCAAGGGAAACATTTCTTGAGCCTGAGAGCGGAGCCCCTGGAACTTCGGCGTGACTTATAGTGGTCCTACTTGCCCCTGTATCAATCAAAAACTTTCTGTCTTTCCCTAGTACTTGACTGTGAACATAGGGACCTTCTTGATCTACAGGTATCTCGATGAGAGGCAAGCCTACCTCCCTCTCTAGGCTGTTTCATGAATATGGCTGATACTCTGGATACTCAGACTGTGCATACTGGTACATCTGCTGTGTAACATGCTGTGTTGCAGCGATAGGCTGCGGTGCTGTAACTGTCTGTGGTGCATTCTGTGACTGAGGAGTCTGTGTAACTTGTTCTTGTCTCGGCGGACGTGGTCTTTCTTTAGTCTTACCGGTAGCTATGTTGTGTTTCAGAACTGCACACTCGTTTATAAAATGACCTGGCTGTTTACAATAATTGCAGTTCCCTTTAACGGGAGCTGCAGGATGACTGGCTTGATTCGGACCCCTTTTCTGACTGTCTTGAGGAACGGATTGTGCAACTAGTACTTTCATTTTCGTGTCTTTCATACGTTTTCTCTCGTGATCTTGTTCTTCTCTGATTCTATTCTGGTGATATTGAAGCATCTGCAACATCTGGGACGGGGTATTAGCTTGCCAGGTACTTTCGACTTTCAAAACTCGGTTCTTAATTTGTGGACTTGAATTCTCGACTAATTTAGTAACAAAAAGATGAGGGTATGACTCGCTACTCGTCTTGAGGCCACTGTTTATGGTAAAACATTTCTCAAATCTGGAATAGTAATCACTAATATCTTCGTCTTGTTTCTGTTTACAGGCTGAGATTGCATCCCAGTCTTCTTTTCTAGTTGTCAATAACCTAGGCAAAACTTGTATTAATAATTCTGGTAATTCTTTACATTTATCTCCAAGACCGGTACCTGGTACTCGTGCCTTATCATCAGCTTCTAGAACTGCCCAATCGATCTTTTTCTCTCCCACCTCCCATTCTTTTTCTTTGAGTTTCTCGTATACCCCTGCGGGCAACAAGACTTTTAACATTTTAATAATATCTGGATACGTGTATTCTCCCATACGGAGCATGTCTTTTAATTCTCGGTGGAACCCTGCTGGATCTTTATCATGACAGGGAATTAACTTTTTCATCTCTAAGAGTTCCATCTTTGTGATAGGGGTGTAAACAAACACTCGTTGCATTTCACCACCCTCTGTCTTAACTGGATGCACTTCTCGTAACGGATTCTGTCTGTCTATGTAAAAGGGTTTACTTTCTGGGGGTGAGACATGAACAAAATGCGGGTTCAAAAACATACTATATTTGTGGCGCTGTTCTAGAATGACACTAATTAAATCGGTACCTAAACCTTTCCATCTATACTGGAGTAACTCGTTCAGGACATCGTGTAACGGACCTGGATCAGAATGTTGACCCTCATACAATGCAATGAGGTGCTGGGTCATATACATACCCACCAGTCGCTGCTCGGCTGGGGGCAATTTCAGGAACATTTGTGCCACTATTTCGTCTGGAAAAGTGGTAGAATCAGTAATCCATCGGACTGCTGATCGGGCTAGTTCTTGTTCATGCATAGTACTTAACTCGTTATAACCGATTCGTGATTTCAAAATGTGATCGGTAGCTTGAAATACTTGTTCCAGAGAACCTTGTTCTGGTGCTGGATGATGAAAAATTGACTTGTGTTC
Organism: Lissotriton helveticus; assembly: GCF_964261635.1. Lineage (NCBI taxonomy): Eukaryota > Metazoa > Chordata > Amphibia > Caudata > Salamandridae > Lissotriton > Lissotriton helveticus. Next base: position 1,132,021,303 of record NC_136069.1, on the reverse strand, counting down.
TAGGCGCAAATGGCGATCTGGAAATCTAGATTTTCCTACATACGCTATTCTGTCGGGATTCTCGTCCTCTACCTCTTCTGTAGAAGAGTCATTTTCTTTCTCGCTTACTTGTGCTTCTTTACGTTGTTCGTGTACCCTTATTATTTCTTTACGAATTTTCTTGTACATACTCTCTATACTACTGATAGTCTTATGCTTACCCTCGGCTATATTATCACTCCACCTTGTCAGGACTTTCATTTCGGCTCGATCTTTGGTCGGATAATCTTGTTCCCTTATTAGACAATTAATCAGAAACTTTAATATCATGAGCTGGACTTCAACTTTTCTTTGGCACATGACGTCACTAATACTTTCTGGATCATTCCCTGTACGGATGAAACGATGTATTCTGTCTAGATCTTCTTTCATGTCTGGTAGGGTGACTAGATACTCGGTCACCTTTCTCACACGTAATGAATATAAAACCATACTATCCTCGCCTGGGACTGGATCATAGCCACATTCATTAAGGGCTTTTCGGATTTCTGCAACAGACTGATATCTGGGCGTACGCTGTGACGCTTGTGCATGTAATTCGGCTAACGTTAAACGCTTGTGTGGCGGCGGGGTTTGAGGAGGACCTCCCCCTGCGGCCCCTAAACTAGAGTCGTCTACTGATGCCCTTCGTCCTGGCAGAGTGGGAAATGGAAATGTAGGCTGGACTTGTATGGCGGGCTGGACCGGGGGTACCGTAACAGGTACTCCGGTGTCTGGAGGAGCGGGAAGTGCCTGATTTACAGGGACTGGCGGAGCGGGATTTGCATATTCTGGGACTGTGTCGTCCAAATAGGACGAGATAAAAATATCAGCTGCGGTCGGTTTGTGACGTAGCTTGGTCGGAACTAATGGTGGCGGGAAATTACTGGATGCCTCCGGGGTCGCTTTTGGCAAACCCTCGGCAAGAAGAGGATACATACCCTTAATGAGGGCGTTCCTCTGTCTGTCTGTCTGTTCGGTTTTGACTCGTTCACCAATCTCGATTAATTCCCTTTCTTGGGCTCGTTCTAGGGATTCTCTACTCAATTCTGACTTTCTGATTTCTTTTTCGGTTCTTTTATGAGATTCTTTGCGCCATAACTCGATGGCATCTTTCTGTGACTGTCTGGCTTTCTTTTTCCATAATGCTTCTTCTACTCGCATGATGCACTCGGCATCCCATGTACCCGATACGGGCCATCTATACTTTTCCTCTAACTGTTTGGTATACTCTACCCATAAATCTAGATACAATATGGCGCTTATGCCATGCTTCTGATACATGAAATGACCTGGACTGTCCCTAGGCGGGACAGGAACTGCTGCTTCTAGCAGACCTTTTCTGGTTTTTAACTGACGCAGTTTTGAAAAGAGTGGCATGACTGAACTATAATCTGGACACAATACGATACACAATAAACACGAGAATCACTTCGCACTCATACCACGACATTAAAATACATGAAGAACATTATGAATAACAGTTCGAACAGAATACCACCTGGAATACGGAAAACAGAATACATGAATTTTCTCGAGAACAGAACTGACTAGAACAGAAACTAGATGCACTGCTGAAACAGTACGAAACTTACCGGCCTCATAAAGAGACACGTCGGGACCCGCATCCACCGAAGTGGACACTTCGTTTGTGGGTCTGTGTACCACCAACCCACGGACCAGAGTCAATTAGATTGACCCTGTCTAGATACTACCCCAGCAACGGTACTCACCGGGCAGCAAGAACGGAAGGCCTCGGACTGGACTGGACTGCTTCGACGCCGGACGGACGAACTTCGGACTTCTGTGACATGTACCTAAGCACTATCTAGTATCTGATGTTTAGAGAACATGTTGATAGAATCCAAAAGTTATCGGGGTAAAGGCTAACAGACTCTAAGACTGGAGCATGCATTATTCTACATGTAGTGCGTGATGAAGAATATTAAATGAGCATTAATACAGTATTTCTCTTACATGGAGACGTAAAGGCTAGACAATGACGGAAACTATTGATGCGATTCAGTAGCTTTAGGAATGCAGAGAAGGAGGACTAACTGATAATTGGAATCATAACATACTCTTGGCAGATTCAGAGGCAGAGCCAGGCTGAACCGGGCACTGTGAGGCAGGAAGTAAGTGAAGGGTCGAGGATACAGGTGGGGGCCGTATCGCTCCTCAGCGAGGCTTCAGGAGACAGGAGCTGAATCTGGTGTCCAGGCCCTTTTGAGGCCTAGAAACGGGGACTTTACAATGGAATAACGTGCACACTGAGAAACGTGGCAACGTAACTTTACATAGACCTGATATTCGTAGTATTCACGAGAACTGGAAACTGACATACTAGAGGTGGACACAACTGTAATTGCGTCATTAATCGAACATGGGGAATACATATGCATATTAATCATGCACACATAACATATGATGGAGGACGCGTAGGGACACGGAACATGGCAAAATTTACTTTTCCACACTTTTCCTCTTTGCAGGCCTCCATCTTTGCTGTGATGCTAACTTCTATGTATTTCTGTTAGCTGTGTTCTGTCTACCCATATTAGGGCTATTATATTGTTTTTTAATTCATATTTTTAAAGTGCTCTTTGGCGCTTCTTAAAATCATATTTCTTGTTATTTATAATTGCGTTTTTATGTACATGTGTGATTTTTTTGTCTTGTCCACGTTTATGATGTAAAGTGATCAAAATAAAGTTTTTGATGATGATGATGCTAATGCCATACTTCAAGGAGAGAGAAAAAGGATGTCTAGAGAATATCCGCACTAGTACAGGTCCTCCTTTCTTCGTTTTTAATAATTCATTATGAACATTTAGTTACAAATGGGGATGTTTGGACATTTAATTTTGAGTACAAGTATAGCGTGACCTTTTTCGACCAACATGGACCACTACACAGCTCCATTCTAAGTAGCATTGCCAAGCAATCTAATGATGGAATCTCTCTTTTCTTAAAAAAGACAATGGGATATTTTGACATATGTATGTGTGTAAGCTGAATGTAAATAACAAGAATGAATTCGGAATCGGCATTATGCATAATATTGACATTTTCTGCATTGGATTACTTAAACAATAAACTGAGACTGAAGCCCCAATGTACGTCTTATTGTTCCATGGTAATGTACACATATGATTTGATGTAAAACGGTACGAGTTCACATCTTGTGTGAATGCAACTCTGAAATACCTAAATTTTAGCCTTGCAGTGCCTGTCGATGTATGGTGCAATGTTGATTAATAAAAACATCTATTTATGACAGTTTCAATGTTGTGCACTTGCAAGGCCGTGTAATAAAAGTGCCAATGGCATTCCTATATATAACTGAATTCTTAATGATTACACATGAGCCAGCCTCTTCTAATTAATAAAGATGTCTGGTGACTTCGAAACGCAACACATTGGTGAATATCTTGTTTACCTGCTACCAATAGGTCCAAGTAAACATCAAGAAATGAGTGTGGTGAGCTCATGATGCTAGGCTGGCATGTGTTGCTCCTTCTGCAAGGTGTGTGGGAATATAGTTTGTTAACAGAGCTCTCAAAAGTACTTGTGATTTGGTACCACTACTCCAGTCTGAGGAAATTCAAAAGAGCTGATTTTTTGTCCTTTACACGATAAACACAGGCAGTATATAATGCTATTAACATACATAGCAACACATCATATGGTAGAGTGAGTGATTTTTGATTTTGTAGGTCAGATAGTGGCTGGCATTTGCCTATCACCCATTAAAAAAATCAGGAACAGTAAGGAAGTCCATATGCCAAGTAACTTCTCCCAAAATATATCCTAAAACCTCCCTATTATCTTTTTATAGTTTTAGCATGTCTGATTAACAAGTAGTAGAACAGAAAGCTTTAGAATTTCCATAAGAAAAACAGCTTTGCTCTCAATAATTTTCCAGTTGTCCCTTTACAAAAGTACTCCACATCAACGCATGGTTTCGTAACACCAATGTGTTTCAATCTTATTATTCGGTAACAAAAACATCGTCTTGTGTCAGCATATCTATATGCATATATAACTTTTCTAAACAAATACTGTGTGACAGTACTTTGGAATTAGTAATGGGCAAATATGATTTCCTTGTGGCCCACATGCTCACATGGACATAGTCATTACCTCAAGCACTTTCTTATCGTAGACTATGAAGCTCATTGATCACTGAAAGCATTAAGTTCTCATTTTGATGGAAGCCATCCTGCCATTCGATTTTTACCCTAAATTCTGGCTAATAAAGTTATTTGGTAACGAAGATGAATTAGTTGGAAGAGATAAACAAGATGCAGAGGGCTCGAGAATGAGATGGTATTATGGATGCCATGGATTTATGAGAGCATCTCAAACCAACGATGCTGCAGTATATATTGGGATGTCCCTAGAGGGTTTTAATTCATTGTCTTTCACCTTCTCATCTACAGGTGTCAGTACAACACAAGTAGAATCAGAAACAGTAATCCTCGTGGATATACAAGACAAGTAGCACAAAATAACGTGGACACATCTGCAACATTAGCAATGCACCACAAGTTGAAAATGAATTTAGGTTGGCATTCCTAGAAAGGCTCCATCAGATAGCACAACAAATATCAAGCAACGGCACTTCAGGAGACTACTCAGTAAGAGGTTATTCTTTACTTAGGGTAAAACAAAGTCACATTTGTAGCAACGTTTTTAGGAAAACTCTTCAAAGTAGTATCAGACATTGAGGTACAGCTACTGCGAAACAAACAATTACAAGCTGTAATTGTGTGTCAGTTGAATTGTCATTTCACATCGCAGTCCATACTGATGAGAACATCAATGGTTGGTATGAGGTGTAAAATGCAAATATGTTGTAGATGCATCATCACTATAGTCAATACTGTAGAGCAATTATTCGTAACCTTTTTGACCTCTTTGGAACCCCACTTAATCATTACTGGAACCCAGGAACTCCCAGTGAATTGGTATTGCAATACGGGGACCCACACTTAGTCATTCCTGGAAGCCGGGGACCCTGGCATAAGCATTTTCAATGATTTGAACTGAAAAATGGTACACAAAAAATACTGAAACAAAATTCATCAAACAAGTAAAAAAATTATGAAATATTTTCTTTTATTCACAAACCACAAATTCTATTTGTGGCACTTGCACTGCTCCCACAGATTTATCTGAGGATACTACCATTTTTAGCCTCCAATTTCGAATTTCTTCACATTTATAGAAATTTTAAATTTTACATTTTGCTTCTTTATTTATAGTCTATCAATAGTGTTGAATTTGCTAAGAAGCTGTGGACATCTGATTAGGCTTTGTGGACCCCAAAGGTCCCCAGGCCACAGTTAAGAACTACTGCTGTGGAGCAAATTTGCGATACCACAAGGGATGATGGACGGAGCGTTTGAGCAAATCAAACACTCACCCCCAGTCAATTGATCTGGGTTTAATCCATCATCATTCTTTAGCACACTCCACCACCCCAGTTCAGGCATGGCCATTTGCAAATCAGCCTGACCCTGTGCCTCATGGGAACAGTCCAGCACGAACGGTCAAGCCATGTCTTCCCTGGACCGGAAACAGGCATCTTGGGACCGGTTTCGGGTTCATAACCCTAATCAGCCAGGCTATCTTGAATCCAGTCACAGAGTGAGAAAAGGACCCACGTGTGTGCATACCCTGCCAACTCAGGGCGAACAAAGCAATATCAAAGGGGATGATGGACTGAGCGTTTGAGCAAATCAAACACTCACCCCCAGTCAACTGACCTGGGTTTAATCCATCATCATTCTTTAGCTCACTCCACCACCCCAGTTCAGACATGGCCATATGCAAATCAGTTTGACCTCGTGCCTCATGGGAACAGTCCAGCTTGAACTGCCAAGCCATGTCTTCCCTGGACCAGAAACAAGCACCCTGGGACAGGTTTCGGGTTCATAACCCTCATCAGCCAAGCTATCTTGAATCCAGTGGCAGAGTGAGTAAGGGACCCACGTCTGGGCACACCCTGCCAACTCAGGGCGAACAAAGCGAATATGCACATCAGCAAGACTTAGGATGAATCTATGCTATTACTGATTATATAATGCTATGAACGGAATGCTCAGGATATGTATACAATATATTGCTTATACAGTAAGCTGAAATTTTGATATTTCATGTCCTATTTCTGGTTTGAAAATGATTGTTTCTACTCATGCTTGTGACATGGTTTTACTACATTTTATACAAAGTATAAAATGAGTCTATTGAGGATCTTGAAAATGTGATCCGTTAACCTTTCAGAAAATATAGGAACCCATAAACGTTTAGGAAAATACCAGGACTCACATTAGCAATCAAAACATATACAAAGCTCATTATAATTAATTTGTTAAGGAGTCTGAGAAAGGGTAGGTACTGTTTAGCAAAAGAGAAAGCACCTACATCACAAAGCTGGCCTTGAGGTCATCACTAATTTTGCACTGAATAATGTACCTCATCTCAGGCTGACACAAAGATATGAAATGGTGCACGCTGAGGTGAGATACAGGCCAGAGACACAGAGCATATAATGTCATGCTATAGCTGAAAAGTACAAGTAAAGGGTTCATTGGAGAGATAAGGAAACTTCTGTGGACTCCTTATAATTAGTAAAGTGTAGTTATCCAATCATGCCTTCTTCAATTTCTTGCCAAGGTAATCCCACAGGTGTGTGTGTGTGTGTGTGTGTGATTGTGCACGAATACACATCTGTATCTTTGTCTTTACGTGGTGAGAGTTTATAGGAGTTGGCAATATTCATTGTGCATTATATTGTTTTATTTGTGACTTTGTAACTTTCACAGACTTTTTACTCTACAGACCTCCCTATAAAGAAAAGTACCTAGCATTTTGTAGAAGAAATTATATTTTTATTTCAAGAAAGCACTCATCCTTACACATAGAAGTAACTTCTGTCCAGTGTCATTTTATGATGTCATTTTTTCTCCACATCATCTGTAATACTAATCAGTAATCCTAATAATTCTGGTTCTTCCCTGTTTTTTTACATTTATCAGTCTCCTAAAATTTGCAATCATTGACATACTGTCATTTGTTGCAGGTGAGGGTTTTATTGGACATGCTAAATTTCCAGATAGAATCTACTTAAAGAAATGTAATGCCTTGTAGAGAAATGGAGACAGATAGTTTAGTTGCACTCATTCTAGTGGCAAGCCATTATGGTAAAGTCTAAGTTTTGGTCTTCAATTTGAATACCAGAATAACAAAATAATATGTTTAGAACGCTTCTAAATTGAAGAGGATAAATCTTGTACCGCCACTATAAACATCCATGTATGCCTTCATGACATTTATCAAATAATTTGTGCTCGAGGTGGTGCAATAATCCTTTTGACTGCATAAAACATATCTGTGGCTAATCTAGCTCTCATTCCTGAATTTTTCTCTGATAACCCATGGACAGTCTGTGGCTCCAAAAATCATGTTCAAATACCTAAATAACAGAGGAATTAAGGAAAGTAACAAGGGGAGATCATAAACACTGGGATTAGAATGGAACCACTGTTAAGTAATCCAAGCATTACCTCTTCATGATCTCATCCTCAGTCGAATGTGTACAGAAGGAGATGCAACAAGTGGAATTTCTTCAGTCGCATCCTGTGACTGAAAAGAAAACACACACAGTGCAGATGAATGAATACATAGACCATAAATGCTGGTGTATATTACTTAGAAATAACAATGCCCAAAACCATTTTCCTGAAGACTTAAGCCTAACTCTCCTCCAACACTCACTAGTAGTGAGAAATACACATTGAAGTATCAGCCCAGGAAATCACTCTACAAGCATACATTAAAGAAGTCCTGCTTGCATCAACCAAAGTGGCAGCCATGCTCTTAGTAGTTCTCAATTGAGCTCAGCCAGGTAAGGATGCCCCCCAAAAATCAAAAGGCAAGGAAATAGTGTTTTTTTTTTTTAATCCAGACACTAATGATAGAGGTAGCTTGTCTGCTTCCCCGGAGAGCCCAGCATGTAGGCGTAGTGCATGAAGTCAAATTTTCCTATTGAGACAATATAGACCACTGTGCAATAATCAAGGTGTTGCGTGCTGTGCTCCAGATGGCATACATGTAACAAATTACACATGAAGTTATATATTGTGGCAGAATGGGGCCAAATGTATGAAGCAATTTAGCAGTTGCAAACCTGTGATGTGCTAATTTATAGCGTTTGTGACTGTTGAAGGGCTTTTTTAAATGTACAAAACCCATATTTCTATTCAATAAGGGCTTACCGAATTGCTAAATGATTTAAGAAATGGATAACGATCTCAATTTGGAAGGAGTCCCTTCAAAATTGTTTGCGAGTGGTCAGTGGTTCAAGTGACCATCACCAATTCATAAACAAACTTTATTATAAAAAGGGCATTTTGTTCCTAAATGCTGACCCATTTCCTTTAAGGAAAACAGGCTGCATTGAAAAAAAGAACTATAATAAAATGAAATCAAAGACATGATGGTCTGCTGACCCCAGCAGTTACTCATGCCTATGATGGCATCCAATCTGTGTGAGTCGCATTTTGAAACCTACTTTGTGAATATTGATGAGGTATGTTGAAATGCAACTTACTTTCAATTGCTCCTTTAGTGAACAAACCAATTCCTACATAGGATGGTTTGCTAAATAAGAATTTATTTGCAAAAACTATGTGCACAATTTGCAACTACTTTTTGCCATTCAAATCTTTGTACATACTGCTCCAAGACACAGCATCTAATTGCGTATACAGATCCACATAAAAGTATGTTCAATTACCAGTTTTATGTTATGTTATGTTTTATTGTGTTTTGTTGGGTTCTGCTTTGTTAAGTTATGTCATACAGATTTGTTGAGTGCACTTTCACCTGGGAAAGCATCCTGACATTAAACAAGTGTGATTCTAGAAAACCTAGGGGCCTATTACAATGGTGGGTTGATCGCCCCCGCTGGGCCGGCGGTAGCCACTGCTGGCCTGGCGGGGGCAATCCGCCCGCGATCCATGCCTGACTGACCCATATTAGTATGGCTGGGAGGTCCGCAGCAGACGGAAAGACCGTCCGCCACTTTTCCGCCGGTCGACTCATCCACTGGGTGGAAATGGGGCATAATATGGTGGCCGTGTCTGCAAGACACCGCCATCAATATTATGATGCAGGCGGAGATCAGCCTTTCTATGGCGGCGTTGTCGCCAATGAAAGGCATGCGGTTCTTGCTTTTGGGGGCCTGTTGCGGGCCTCCAGGGTGTTGGGGGGTGGGGTGCACATGGGGGTAGAAACTAAAATAGGCCCCCTAGTGCCTAGTGGGACTACTGAAAGCCAGCCACTATCAATAAGGGGACCCCTGAATTTGGATGTAGGTAGAAAAGCAGGGGAAAATACAGACAAAAACACAGAAGAAATACTCTACCTATTTAATTTAAAGCATGCTATACATCCTAATTTATTTTGTTGACCACTCTGGCTGGACCACCCACTCAAATATTCACATCATCCAGGATTTTTTAGACATTACTAGATTTAATATTTTTTGTTTTTTAGTTTCTTTTCAGTACAAATATATTGATGTATTTATAAAAAATCTCATGATTGTTGTGAGTGGAAGGTTTCAACTTCTTACAGTGAAGAAAAATATATTGTTTGTGAGTATATGACCTTACACAAAGAACGTTTAGTAGGAAACAGAAAGTATTCACTTGATAGTTTATTGAACAGTCAACTTTGATTAATGTTTGTTTATTCAATTCCTTTTATTATTTCTTGTGTCTGCATACTTTGGCTGTCAGTGCTGACGAGTTCTAACAGTGCAGAAAGTACTATGCAGTCATAATATCGATTTTTTATCATCGACCTACGCTAATATCGAGTTTTAAATATCGTATGAACAGAATATCAAAGTCAAGAATATTGGTGACCAGAATATCGACCTCAAGGTAAGTAATATAATTTTTTAATATCGAAGTAAGTAATATCGTTAGAAAAATATTGCTGTTAATAATATTGATATTTATATTAGTGTTATGCATTTTAGTATGTATTTTATATGTATGTGTTGAACATTTTTTGTACTTTTTTAACATTATTTTTAAATATATGTGTTAAATGTTTAGAAATTAGTAAAAAAAAACATGAAAGTAAATTTTGCGTTTTAGGATCAGAGCAGGGTGTGGGTTTATAGGGGAATAGGGTGGGAAGTAATTTTTTATAATTAATTAATTGGTAATTAAATGTTATTATTTGATTAATTTATAATTATGTTAATTATAGTTAATGTATTATACTTTTTTATTTTATTTTTTTGTGTCTTAAGTTTTTTATTGGAGTTCAAAGATAGGCAATTTCATAGGTTACAAAACAATATAATAAATATAAATCAGTATGTGACAAATTATATACACCTGTAATATATTAAGGAAGAGGAAAAAAGGAGGGAAAAGGGAAAAAGGAGAAGGGAAAAAGCTATATATAGGGAGGGAAAGAAAAGAGAATTCGAATTTCAGGAATCGCAAAGAAAGAGGGTCCACACCTGCTGGAATATTTGTTCCTGGTCTTTTATCCTATAAATTACTTTTTCATAGGATGCTGTCTGTATCATCGCAACCATCCAGTCCTCTTTGGAGGGAGGGCTAGGTGATTGCCACAGCCTTAAAACACAAAGTTTAGCAGCAGTAAGTGCAGTGTGTAAGAGGCGATTTTGAGGTCGTAAAATAGAAGGAAAACTTCTAAAGTCATGTAGCAGAATAGTGGCAGGTTTGAAAGGGAGTGAAAGAGGAATAGTTTCTAGTAGTGTAGATCCTATTTGCTGCCAAAATTGTTTTATAAAAGGACATTCAAAAATTATATTCAGGAGGTCACAATTAGTTTCAGAGCATCTCCAACACCTAGAATGCAATGATAATCCAGCTCGTTGCAACTTTAAGGGAGTCCAATGCCAATCATGTAAAGTTTTAAAAACACAGAACTTCATTCGTGCTTCACGACTGCCCTTATCCAGGGCTTCCAATATGTCTGGCCAGGTATCTTCATCTACGGTGATATGAAGCCGTTCCTGCCATTTATCACGGAGAGTAGCAAGAAGTGGCTGCGAATATAAATGGTTAATCAGAGATCTATATAAACCTGACATGACACCTTTATGTCGGCCCCAAGTGCAAAGAAAAGTCCAAATCGGTGAAGGTTGCAGTGTCCAAAGGGGGAAGGCCAAGACATCTCTTCAGAGAATGTTGAAGTTGTAAATATCTCAAAGCCTGATGTAAAGGAAGATCAAATTCTTCACAGAGAATCTCAAAAGATTTCAGTTCACCACCTACTATAAGTTGATCTAAGATTAAGATTCCTCTTGAGCTCCATTCAGGCCAAGAAAGTGCTTGTCCATTAATTTGAATGCTTTCATTCTTCCAGATGGGAGCTTTAGAATGTAAACGATGGGCAATGCGCAGTAGAAGATGTGCACGTTGCCATGTTTGATATGTGGCATTGAGCACAGGATGTGCAGGAGTAGTCCTAGGTTTACGAACATTGTACAAAAAATTAAGACCATCCTCACATTCAAGTATTGAGCATTCTATTGAAACCCATTGAGGAGAGTCAGTTGCACCTGGGAGCAAGTAAGACAGCTGTGAAAGGTGTAAAGCTAGAGAGTAGTGCTCTATCGATGGTAGACTTAGACCACCATGGGAGCGGCGTGCTATTAGTTTAGCAGCAGACACACGAGGTCGCATATTTCCCCAGACAAAGGATCGAATGCGAGAATCTATGCGACGAAGTGTGGCTAAAGGTATAATAATTGGGAGCATTCCCAAAACATAAGTAAATCGGGGCAAAGTAACCATTCTCACCGCCTGTATTCTTCCCCACATGGAGAAACTCAAAAGAGACCATTTGGCAAAATCAACTTCCATTTGTGCTATGAGAGGAGAGATGTTATCTGAAACCATTCTCTCCAAACCACGATTGATCAGAATTCCAAGATATTTTAATTGAGATGATTTCCAGCAAAAAGGATAGCCATCAATAGAAGCCTTTGTGGTACAAGGAGAGAGTGGTAGAGCTTCACTTTTGTCCCAGTTCACTTTATAACCAGAAATCACAGAGAACTGCTTAATAATTTCAAGCAAATTTGGTAAGGAACGGGGAAGATCTTTAATCGTAAGAAGGATATCATCAGCGTATAACTATAATTTGGATACTCCTCCCGGTATCGGTATACCCTGAATCTGGGGCGAGTGACGAATAAGCGAAGCGAGAGGTTCCATCGCTAGTAGGAATAAGAGGGGAGACAATGGGCAACCTTGACGGGTACCTCTTTGAATTGAAAAAGGATCAGAAAGAAAACCTCCACAATTAACCTGAGCTGTTGGATTGTCATATAGTAAGTGAACCATGGAGATAAACTTCTCACCTAAACCAAAATGCCTCTTAGTGGCAAACAAATAAACCCAATCAATGCGGTCGAACGCTTTCTCCGCATCTAGAGAAAGAGCGACCGCATCCTCCGTCAAATCTCTAGCAGACCATAAGGTATGGGCTAATGTTCTAAGATGATTTCTGGATGATCGACCCGGGACAAAACCAACCTGCGAATGATGTACCAGAGAGGGGATGACTTTTCTAAGCCTTGCCGCTAAGATACGTGCCAATATCTTGACATCTCCATTTATTAAGGAGATAGGTCGATAGCTACCGCAGACTAGTGGATTCTTGCCTGGTTTGGGAATAACCGCAATTAATGCCTTATTCGAAATAGGACCAAGAGAAGAAGACTGGATAGCTTCATGCAAAGCAGAATGAAGAACGTCAATTGTTTCCTCTCCAGACCACTTGTAGTATTCTGCAGGAAAACCGTCTTCACCTGGAGATTTATGATAAGGCAACTTGGAAAGGACTGCAGCAATCTCCTCTCTAGTAATATCACCACAAAGTAGCTGCCTATCCTCATCTGGAAGACACGGAAGATCAATATTTTTAAGATAAGTGTATATATGGTCGTCAGTTACTGAATTTTCGGGAGTATAACGTTTCTTATAGAAAGAAGCAAAAGTATTGGCTATTTCCTGCGGTTTAGTGAAAATTTCACCTGATTCATAACGTATTGCTGGGATGGCCATGGAGGCCTCACGTTGTTTAAGTTGTGCCGCAAGCAATCGGCCTGCTTTCTCGCCGTGCTCGTAATGTCTCCCTTTTAAACATTGAAAGGCATATTCTGCTTTGGAGGTATATAAGTTATTGAGTTCCATTTTAGCTAATTCCAAAGTTTTGCGATTACTTATGGCTTGGGAGGTATATAGACGAGTTAAAGAGATGATTTGAGCCTCAAGTTCACTACGGCGTAAAGATGCTGCTTTGTTGGCCAAAGCTGCGTCCCTCATCAATTGACCACGGATAGTTGCCTTTGCAGCTGCCCAAATAGTTCTTGAAGAAGAAACTGATGATTTATTGTTGTTTAGATATTCCGTCAAATGGGAGCGTAATTTAGATTTGCCCTGAGGTGAACGGTACTTTTGGATATTCATGCGCCATGGTTTTCGACCTGTAAAAGTTAGACCAAGTTCTAGGGCAATGAGAACGGGAGAATGATCTGAAATTGCGGCTTCCAAGATATGGGATTCAGTAATAAGTGTAACTACAGGATGGGAGACAAGAAAATAATCTATCCTAGATTGTGAGCCATGAGTCGAAGAGAGAAATGTATATTCTTGATCTGAAGGATGACAGAATCGCCAATGATCTACTAATCCATGGTCCACCGTGATATCCCCCAATAATGCTCTGTCAGCAGCATTACATCTGTCTAAAGGACCAGTTTTATCTAGAATTGCATCACAAGCTAAATTCCAGTCACCACCAATAATGTAGCTGGATGCACCAATTTCAATAAGTAGACGATTTAGGTTGAGAAAGTAAGAACGCTTAGCACCTATTGTGGCATAAACTGAGCCAACAGGGAAGATTTTCCATCCAATTTTCAATTTAGCAAAGACGTATCTACCCTCAGGATCAGTCCAAGTTTTGATGACTGAGAAAGGTAGGGATTTGTGCAAAAGAATAGCAACACCACATTTTCTTGGTGGATTCTTGTCGGAGAGAGGCTGCGCAGACAGTCCGGAGTGAATGACCTTTCCCACCCATTCCCGTGCAACTTGGAAGATACCAAAGCATTTAGATGAGTCTCCTGCAAGAGAGCTACATCCGTTCTTTTAGTTTTAAGATAGGAAACAACTTTTTTACGTTTTATGAAATGTGTAAGGCCATTAACGTTCCATGAAATTATGCGCAAGGGTCGGGGAGAGGAGGATGTATTCACAGCCATATGAGCGTTGAAAATGAAAAGGTATTAGTTGAAAAGAAATAGTTGACTTAAAGAATAGAGAGCAAGGTATTAAGATAATAGAAGGAAGAAGCAGATGCACTGTAGGAAACAGGATGAGAAAAGAAAAGAAGCAGTTTTTTGTGAGAGATGGAAGTAAAAGAAGAAGAAAGAAAGTATACAGAGACAATGTGAGGGGAGGGTAGGATAAAAGAAACTAGGGAAAAAGGTGAAGAGGATGGGTTCCAAATCAGAAGTAATAGGAACATTAAAGAGTTAAAGAATTACCATTTTCCTATAAGATATAAGGGTGTCCAAAAATATAGAAGAACCACTTGTGATTTATATGTAGGAAAAAGCAATAAGAAGAAGAAATAAGAAAGAGAAAATATAAAAAAGAAGAGAAGATGAATGTACTGTACTGTGCAGAATTAACACAGTGTCAATAAAGTGGATCTTTTAGCTGCGAGTCTAGACTTGCGTGCTACTCACGCCGGGGGAGCCCCATTCGATAGGACTATCAGTGGTAAGGGAGACATCTACGATATAATATGCATCACATTCCAATATATTCTTTTAAAATTTAGAGGTTGAAATGAAGAAAGAAAAGGAAACATGTATCATGGGAATACAGGGTAGGAGAAAGAAAGGTATAAGGCATATGCATGACATATTAAGGTGAACCAGACAAAATAACAAAATGTAGAATATTCACTAGAAAAATGGTTAACTCATCTAACCAGAAACATATCAGAATAACATTATCCTATATATATACAGAGTAGAAAATAAGAAGACAAATCAATAATAAGGTAACTTGCTTGTGTCAAAAGGTAGTCATATATTACTATACCAGTAATCCTATTATCTATAATGACAAATATGAAAATATAATATTTGAATATTACTATGTCAAGGAGCTATCACATCATACATATTCAAAAATGTACCATAAGTAAATAGCTGAACAAGTGAATATCAAACATTGAAACAATTAATTACCAACAAATTCATTGATTAACTGATTAACTATTTAAAGACGAGGTATAGAGGTAATTTGAATAAAAAGAACATACAGATAATAATTATAATTTATAACAGGAGAATGAACTGAGAAGATTTAAAGGATTTAATAAGAGAGTAATAGAGAAATTTGAGAATAAAAAGTAGAAACACGAGTAATAAAGAGCAAAGAGGAAAAGAAGTAAGGAAATTAAGGGGCCGATTATGATGGCGGACGGACTTGAGTCCGTCCGCCACCATAGAGTAGGGGGGAACGTCCGCATGGGCAGCGGCGTTCCCCCGTGAAGATTAGGATGTGACCGCCAGGGTGGCGGTCACATCCTCAATCCTTAACATTGCGGCGGGTGCAGCTTCAAGCTGCACCCGCCGCAATGTTAAAAATGCATACTTTGCATTTGTATGCAGAAAGCGGCAGGCACCGCGCGGTGCCTGCCAATCTCTGCATACAAATGCAGGGGGTACCATAGGTACCCCCCATGTGCACCCCCCACCCCCCCTTCACCTAGGGGGCCCGCAACGGGCCCCCGCAGTGAAGTTCCACATGCTTTTCCACGGCGGAAAATCCGCCGCAGAAAAGCATGTTTTTAAGCATTTCCTAATATGGTGGACGGTGTCTGAGAGACACCGCCACCATATTAGAGCTTTTCCGCTGCGGGACCGTGGCGGAAAAGCTGCGTACGGACTTCCCGACCCCCCTGCCATCCTAATCTGGCGGGGGGTCTTGTGAATCACCGCAGCGGTGAATCCGCATCCTCGGGGCCGGCGGTGGCTTCCGCCGGCCCCGAGGATGCGGATTCACCGCAATCATAATAGGCCCCATAGTGTCATCAAATATACTATACAACAAAAGATGGTGAAAGAAAGTGTACATAAAATAACAATACATGAATGTGAATAGGTCTAACAAGAACAGGTGACAAAGATAGACAAACCCTGAAGGAAGAAAGAGAGAGATGGTAAACTAATTATCATATCACAGAATTAATACTATAGATCATTATAACATCTTTAATATGAAATAATAGAATATTAAATCAGAATTCAAGGTACGCCCTCAGTAGATGAAGGAGATTTGGAAGAGAAAAAACATCTAGGTAATAATTATAATTCATAATAAGAGAAAAGACTGAAAAAATTTAAAAGATTTAGATAAAAAAGTATTAGAGAAAATGAGAAGGGAAAAATTGAAGAAAGATTAATAAATCTAGCTAGAACAATAGACAAAGACAGACAAACCTTGAAAGAAGGAAAAAATATGTGAAACTAGTTATTATATCGGAGAAGTATTAATAGAGAGCTAACATCATAACAACATTAATATGAAGTAATAGAATATTAAAACAGGACTGAACCCTAAACAAGTAAATGTTTCTATCTGAGTCTTTCCTTCTGTTTTAAAAACATTCTGAGTTACTCTGGACATCAAAGACCTTTTTAGTTGATGACGTGAAAAATGAAAAGTGTATCACAGAGAGAGAGTCAGTGTAAACCAGTTTTAGGGAGAGAGACGTTGTCTATGGAGCGTCTAAGCCGTCATCTGATACTCATCTGAGCGTTTACTACGGTAAATTTTAATGGATGAATTTCCATTCTTTCCTGGATGCAAGAAAACAATCCATTGGTTATAGTTCAGGAAACATCCTTTTCGACTGAAACAGACTTTAAGGGGGAACGAGATTTATCTCTGTCTCTTTCCTCCGTAAGTGTGGCTACTGCTTGAAGGGCCTGCACTCGATCTCCCAAAGAACGTACAGGTCGGTCTAGGCCTCTTCCTCTGTTTTGAGAACGATCTAAATTATGTCGGATTTCACAAGAAGATGTCGTAGATTTTGAGTATGCAGGATAAGAGATAGGATCTGGATTGAATTCTGTACACTCCATATTTTGAGGAGAAATATTGTCTAGAAAATGACAAAGGTCTCCTGGGTCAAAGAAATCTTTGGAGATTCCATCTTTGGTGATCCGCAAACGCGCAGGTTCGAAAAGGCCATATTTAATGACAAGTAGGCGAAGACGGGGTCTAAGAGACAGAAAAGCCTTGCGACGTTCGTTAGTTTCTTTTGAGAAGTCTGCAGCTATTCTTATTTCGTGACCTTCAAATATGCACGGGCCTTGAGTCCGAGCTGCAGCAATAAGTTGACAGGCCTGTTCATGTCGTAAGAAGCAGGCAATGAGTGGACGTGGCCGACTATTTTTCCCGGTGCTGGGTGGTCCAATACAATGGGCTCTGTGCATCTCCAACGGCTGTTGGAAAATGAGGCCAGTGATCTTTGGAAGAATTTCTCTGAGAAAGGATTTAGCATCTGATCCTTCAATTTTTTCGGGAAATCCAAGGAAGCGGACATTATCTCGACGGCTTCTGTCTTCCAAATCGACAATTTTATTTCTGAGAAAAAGGAGTTCCTGATCTCGATCTGGAATAGCATCAAGGCGATTCTCTACTGTTACTATTCGTGCGGTGAGACTGTCCATTCAACTCTGGAATCCAGCAATATCTGTTCGAATAGATTTAGTTTAGTTCGTTAAAGTTGATATTGACATTTCCATGCCCTCCAGACGGCGACTTACAGCAGAGAGTTCTTGGAGTATACGCTCCATAGTTGAGTCAGATGACGGTGAGGCGGTAGAATGAGGTTGATTTGACGTCGAAGAAGTGGTACCTCTAACATCTGAATTAGGACGACCTTGGTGTAGGGTCTCAGAAAAGAGGAGTGGCTTTGTAAGTTTTCAATTTGTTTTACCAGCAGGCATTGTTAATTTAACTGCGTTGTTTCTTTGATAGAGGACAGTTAAATTCTGTTTGTGCTTACTGTGCATTAATTGACAGATATAAATGTGTATAAAGTGAGTCAAACAGGCTCAAACCATGCTGGTTACGTAGCGTCAGTGGTCACAATGTCAGTGAGTCTTGCCAAAACGGAGTTCCAAATAAAGTTCAAAACATCAGATTGCTGACTCTATCTTACTGACAAAGAATCAGGAGGAGAGAATAATTATAAATTGTTCACCTTATTTACCTCAGTGGCATAATACCCACGTTTTATGAAAGTTATTTCAGTCAATATATGAACTCAAATAAACCTTAACTTTAGTCTTCAGCTGTTAGATAAAATTGAGAAAAGGCAGCATTACATTCTTAGACTCTCCACTGTGTAAAAATTATCTTAAAGGTTGCCAAGAAAGTCCTGTCCATATACTAGGCTTCTTACTGCACAAAAGTGAAAGTATAACCCTTGGAATACAATGTTGTAGTCAGCTCTACCAAGCAGAACAGGAGCTCCAAAAATCTTAATTATAATTTAGCTGGACCCATTTCAACACTACATAGGGCAGTTTCACAAACAGCACATGAACTTCACCAAATGTAATTACATCCCAGCTGAAGTCATTTGTCAGAATAAAATGCGTTGCTGTTTCTACCTTCAAAGAACTCCTGTCAGCATATCAGGCTCCTCACTGCGTAGAAATACAACCATTGATAACCAATGTTGGGGTCTGTGCAGAAAAAACACACATTTTCCTCACAAATGGTTAAAGACATTAATGCCATTAAACTGTGACATTCAACACTTTAAAACAGTCTCCCGAGCCAGTCTTCCAAACAGGATTCGAACTCCACTGACCCTAACTGTAGCTCAGCTGAAGCCGGTCTGGTGAGTCATAAGGTGATTATTTTAGCAGAACATGAACTTCACTTGAACTCCACAGACCTGAATATTGTTTCATCTGCCATGCGTCCGTCCAGAATTATAAACACTGCAGTGTTTCCCTCAGACTCTGCATTCCAGCGCCGCCTTCGCAGTCTGTGAGGTAATCCTTTATAACGCTGTCACCACTCTTCTCATTTTGGACATGAAGCGGAGACAAAACAGCTCTGTCTCATCTACATGTTTACCTCCTCCCAGAAAGTGAATTAAAAGCCACTTTCGTCTCTTCAAAGAATGCCTGCCACCGTCCGGGACTCCCCTCAACGCGGAGCTCCGGAGTCAAGCGGCCATCTTCGTGCGTGGCCAGACCACGCCCCCCTATACTTTTTTATTTATTGATACTGTTAAATAATTGATTGTGATTTAAATATTAATTGGTAAATAATTGTTGTTAATTGATTAATTGATAAGCAAATTCAATGTGTTATTCTTGATGTGTAGCTGGTTGTGGGTTTCTAGGCGAATAGGGTGGGAAGTAATTTCATTATAATTAATTAAGTAATATTATTTATTTGTTTTTTATGATTATTAATTTATTGTTGTTGGTAATACATTTTATTAATTGATTAATGTATAACTATATTAATTATGATTAATGTATAATATTGTTTTACTTATTGCTATTGTTAAATAATTTATTTTTAATTAAGTATTAATTGGTATTTCATTTTTATTAATTGATTTATTGATGATTAAATGAATTGTGCTCTTTTTTATGTGTAGCGGTTTGTGGGTTTATAGAGGAATAGGGTGGGAAGTAATTTAATATAATTAAGTACATTTAAATGTTTATTAATTTGTATTGATTATTAATGTATTGTTATTTAATTAATAATTGGTAATTGATTTTTATTAATTGATTAATTGATAGGTTTTTTTTATGTGTAGTGGGTTGTGCATTTATACTAGAATAGGGTGGGAAGTAATTTAATGTAATTTAAGTCAATTTGTATTTAATTTTATTGGTATGTATTATTAATATTTTTGTTATTTAATTATTAATATCTTATTTAAAAAAAATGAATTAATATGTATGTTAATGTAACCCCTATGCTAGCCTACATTTTCCAGTCTGTTACACTGACTGGAGTGGGAATAGTAATTTTTACCCCTACTCTATCCAACACTTTCTCTACTTTTGCACTCACTGGAGAGGGAATAGTAATTTTTACCCTTACGCTATGATTGTAGAATAGATCTGTTTCCTGGAGCTGAATTGCCAGTTAGTTGTATCGATGCCCTCACAGAGCCTGAAACTGTGACATGTGACAGAAAGGCTTTATAAGACACTCCACTTCTCCTGTCTCATCTCCTCTGTTTTTATACCTAAATGAGAAGGTGGCTTGAGGGTTTGCCTGGATTATAGCACTCAACAAGTTCACAATTAGGAATAAGTACCCTCTTCCTCTTGCTTCTGTTCTGTTGGATCAGGTACGAGGAGCCAAGGTGTTTACTAAGCTCGATCTCTGTGCTGCTTATCACCAGATCCGAGTAAGAGATGGAGATGAGTGGAAGACTGCATTTCGCACCAAGTTTGGTCCCTATGAGTATTATGTTATGCCATTTGTTTATGTAATGCTCCAGCAGCATTTCAGTTATTTGTCAATGAAATACTGAGAGATTACCTTGACCTTTTTGTAATTGTGTATATCGAAGATGTACTGATGTACTCCCAGACAGAAGAAGAACATGTTAATCATGTTACAGAGATCTTACAACGCCTCAAATAGGACCAGCTTTTTGCAAAACTGGACAAATGTACGTTTTATACCACACTAGTAGATTTTCTTGGTTTTGTCATATCTCCAGAAGGAATTTACATGGACCCCACTAAAATCACCACAATCCTGACTTGGTAAGGTCCCAGTACAGTGCGTGAAGTCCAATCTTTTCTTGGTTTTGCAAACTTTTAGAGAAGGTTTATTGATCATTTTCAGACATCATCACACCTGTTACCATACTACTATGGAACGGTACTGCGGTTGTGTGGACCGAGGATGTCAAAAAATGCCTTTAAAACACTAAGAGATCTATTTACTTCTGCTCCTATTATACGATATGCAGACAGTACACAACCCTATTATTTGAGGCAGATGCTTCTCAATATGCTGTTGGGGGGTGTTATCACAACAAGACGGGCTATTTGCAACCTGTGGCATATTTTTCTAAAACACTTCTTCCAGCAGAACAGAACTATACTATAGGTGAAAGAGAACTGTTAGCTATTATACCTGCATTCCAAGAAACACAACATTATCTGTTAGGATCTCCACACGTTATCACAATTTATTTCGACCACAGTGTCCCCTGACTTTGGCTTTTAGTCCTGACGAGTTTTAACAATACAAAAAGTATTCCTGTTGCCTCCTGCTTCGAGTGGTCCCATGTTCTTGCCTCTTCTCTTCCAAGAGTAAGTAGTCTATAATTGAGTGTGCTTCTACACTCAGTTTGGCACTGCAAGTTTGGGGAGTATTTTTCCTTCTTCGCTCCTATGGCATCCAAGATCTTCTGAAAGTAAGGGTTGGGTCTTGACAGTTGTGAATGGTCTTTATTCTCTTTTACACCCTATATTTGTATACTTTTCTTCATGTCATGTGCTCCACCCCTCCTGATTGCAAATCCAACTACTACTTACTTTTCATTTGCCTTTCCCTATCCCACCCAACTGCCTGCCATTTATCGAATCTCTCCTCCTTCCCTTTCCACTACCTGTCCATTTCACTCCCTGTCACCATTTCTAATGATTACATGCTCCATAGATTTCTACCTGCCACTCTTTCTTCTGCCTCCTGTTATGTAAACTGCTCCAGGTTACAATGCTCTCTCTTTTGTCCCTTTACCCCGTTACACTTAGCCATATCACTCTTGCAACATGGAGATCAGATTGGAATAGAAATTTCCCAATCCAAGAGCATAACCCTTTACATTCTACAGTTTCCAACTTCAGTGGTAACTGGTGTCAGCTATTCAATGTAATTATTCGGTTCCATTTTCTGTGTTGCTTATCACAGACCCATGTTTTTGCATCATTTCGTTTCCATTTAGTGTTTCCATTTGGGTATAGATTAATCACCTATGTGTGTCATATTAGGCTACTCTTATCCCAATGAGAGTATTTCCCCTGTACATTAGATGAGGGTGAATCAAATTCTCACTTACATATTTACCCACTTTTGCAAATCTCCCCACCTAAATGTATGTGTACTGCTGTTACCGTGCCATTTCTTTTAATGTACTTTGTTATACCACATCCTTCTAGTAATGTTCCCCATTAATGACTCTTATATATCATGAGGTCTATTTTATGTGTCAAGGGGTCCACAAAATATAGCCCTGGATATATATGAGCCATTAATGGGAAACAATACTATACAGACATCATGGGGTCGATTCCGATCCGGTAAAAAAAATGTCCGTACGAATCATATCCGGAGCCCTCTCCATACGACTCCTACACACGCCGTACGACCCGACGAGTACGATCTGGACCGGGGCATCAGGACGTGATCCGTACGGTCCATGTCAGGTAAGGGCGATTCGTACGGAACAGTGCACAATCACATACACACCGTATGGTGCGTACCCCCCATGATCGCAGGGGTACACCCCGTACACCCAGTGTACATGGGGTATGATGCGTACCCCCCATGATCGCAGGGGTAAGCACGTACCCCATGTATGCTGGGTGTATGGTGCGTACCCCTGCCATCATGGGGGGTACGCACCGTACCCCATGTACGCTGGGTGTACGGGGTGTACTCCTGCGATCATGGGGGGTATGCACCGTACCCGGGGGGAGGGGGGCTGTTCCGTACCTGTTTAGGCGCGAACTCTGCTTTTACAGCTGTTTTCAGCTCCCGTACAAAAGGGTCGTACGGTGCGTACCCAACACGTATCGTACTTGCTGAGTCGTATAAACCAGCTGCGAGCCGTACAGATGTTGCGTACAGCGGGTTCCAACGGAGAGTCGTATGGGGATTCAAGTCGTACGGTCTCTGTACGATTCGTACCGAGTCCGACTCCTGGTACGAATCGTACTTCGACGAACGTACGTGGGACGTTGCAGGGTACGATTTGTATGGGAAAAAACGCTCCGAACGGCTATTCGGAGTGGTTTTTCCCGAATCAGAATTGACCCCATATGTTTGAGTAGAAAAAGATGTTTTGTTGGACCTGGCACTCTCTGCAGGTTCACCCCCAAACTGTTTGGCTTCACTCAACCTGCTTTGCTGAATTAATTTTTGTTGGCCTTAGAGCTCTGTGCATTTTACCACTGCTAAATAGTGCTAAAATGCTTGTGCTCTCTCCCATTAACATGGTGAAAATGGCTTACACCTGACTGGCACATTTAATTTACTTATATGTCCCTAGAATATGGTGCTACCTACAGTCGGGCCTGTAAATCAAATGCTACAAATGGGCCTGCAGCACTCATTGTGCCACCCATGAAATTAGCACTTTAAAACAGGTCTCAGGCCTGGCATTGCAGCCTACAATGCAACTTTCAAACTGCCAATTAGATCTGACTAAATAAACCCATTGCCAAGCCTAAACATTTCTGTCAAAATATACAACTAACCCCTAAGCTAGGCCCTAAATCTTCATATAGCAGGGTGCCTTGTATTTAAAACGTAGGAAATGTTGGTTTAAGTTTTACATGACCTGGTAGTGAAAAACTCCTAAAGTCATTTTTTGCTATGATATGGTTATCTCCCCAATTGACTTACACTCAGTTATTGCATTTAAGAAGTGCTGGCTTTGGATTGGTAGCAGGCATGTATGTCATGTTTAGACTTAAATGAATTGTATTTTCTGAAGAACTAGGTTCTTTTTTTTTTTTTTTTTTTTTTTTTGTCCTCATATCCACCATGGTTTTTGAAAGCCATTTAGAATAAGCATCAGACAAGCTTACACAGTATAGTAACTGGAAGGAATCATTTCATTCGAGAGGAGAGCCACAGATCCCGCAACTGTCTCAGCTTGAAATTCTTTTAGGCTACCAGTGGGGAGGCCTACTGCTGGGCCAGGGCCGGGATATGACCGGATACGATTGAGTTGGCACCATAGTAGTATAATCATTGGACCCGGTAAAAAAAAAAAAAAAAAAAAAAAAAAAACCCGGATCTTTATTGAGACCATACAATCGAATGCCAAAAGGTCCTTTTGCATTGGTTTCCTGATCTGGCTAGATCTATGCGTGCAGTCTGTAGCGTTGATGTCAGCCAGTCCCCGTGGGAAGGGGGGATGGAATCCTTCCATCTCCTGCAGATCTCTCTTCTTGCTAAAAGGATCGTGTAGAAGACCAGGTTTCTAGCTATGTTTTTAGTTGTCCTCAGAACTCCAAAGATCGCTAATGGTAAATCTATACTAATTGGGGTACCTAATGATGCCGTGAGAGTCTTACCTATGGCCTCCCAATAAGGTGTTATACGGGGACACTCAAAAAACATATGGATATCTGAGGCTGCCATCAATCCACATCTTGCACATGCCGCTGAGGTTCCTGAGGTAAATTTAGATAATCTTTGGGGGGAATAATACGCCCTGTGAAGGGTAAAGAGATGGTTTCTACGTAACCATGAGGGTTTCACCAAATTTATTAAAAGTTCAAATGAGGTAGACCAGAGTTCTTGTACGTCTTGAGTCAAAATTACATCGGCCCAAAGTTGAGTTGGTAACTCAAATTCCCCATCCGATTCATCTAGAAGGAGTCTATACCATTGTGAAATCTCATGTTTTGCTGGGGGGGTACCAACCAGGTTAGTTATTAGTTGGCTGTGCCCTCCAAGTGGAAACTTGTTGCGTTTGGATTGTGGATCGTTATATGTCTGTGTCCAACTTCTGATTTGTATGTATTTAAACCTTGAAAAGGTTGGACCTATTTTGTTCTGTAAATACTCCCACGAAAGCAGATCCCCCTCATAAAAGAGATCCCCCCATTCTTTGAGGCCTGCTTCTCTCAAGGGATTAGCTAAGGAATCTTCCAACCAGGCTGGACTATCCGGCAGCCCCCAAAGTGGTGTTTTATCGCAGTAGTATCCCTGTTTAATAGGTTTAATTAGCTCAGACCAGGTTTTAGCCAAGCCATACAGGACCTTCAACTTGATCTTCTTAAAGAACTTCTGGTTGCCGAATTTAAATAAAAATCCCGTCTGACTGAGGCCTTCCCCATTTAGCATTGCCGAAAACATTAATCCTATCCCATAATCAGCAGGTTTATTTAGAAGCATTCGTATGTGAGATAGCTGAAAAGCCCACAAGTATAATTTTAAATCTGGTGCGGCTATTCCTCCCTTCTTCCAACGCCGTCTAAGCTTTTTCCAAGCTATTCTAGGTAGTTTTTTATTCCAAATGAAAGAGGTGATTTCTGATTGTATTTTGGTTATTTGAGTTTGGTTAAAGTAAAGGGGAATAGTATTAAAAAGAAAAGAAATTTTAGGCAAAATGACCATTTTCACAAGATTAGCCCTCCCTATCAAGGATAATTGCAGGTGCGACCATGCTTGCAATAATTTTCTACATTGTTTAATGATTGCTGTAATATTTACTGTGGCGAGGGTATTGATATCTTTAGTGATATTCACGCCTAAATATCGAAGCGACTCGCTCTCCTGTATTTCCAAGGAGCTAGGGTTGTCATTCCAGACCAACATCTCTGTTTTGATGTGTTGATCTGGTAGCCTGATAATTTCCCGAACCCCTTGGCAATTTCAAATATAACCGGGAGTGCAGTTGTCACGTCTGATGTGAGAACAAGTAGGTCATCAGCATATAATGCTACCTTCTTTTCCCAGCCACTATGATGAAAAGGGACAATCGCATTCTCTCTTCTCAGTTGCTGTGCGAGAGGTTCAATGTAAAAATCGAACAGAAGCGGGGAAAGCGGACATCCCTGCCGCGTCCCTCGTGTTATATTAAAGGGGTCTGACAATTCACCATTAATCAATAGGCTAGCCGATGGATTGGTATACAATAGACTTACAGTATGACGAAATCTCCTCCCCACTCCAAATTTAGCCAGGGCCCTCGACAGGTACACCCAATTAACCCTGTCGAAGGCCTTGGTCGCATCCAGAGTGAGGGCGGTCAAGGGTAAACTATGTGTCACTGCTATATCCATAGCCCCTATAAGTTCGTATGTCAATTCATAGAGCTGTCGGCCTTTGACAAATCCTTTTTGATCTGCATGTAGAACTGCAGGGGCTACCAAGGCTAATCTAGAGGCTAATATAGTGGTAAAAATTTTATAATCCACATTCAGGATTGATATGGGCCTATAAGATTCGCAGGCGTCTCTAGGCTTCCCAGGTTTTAATATAAGTGTGATGGATGCTTTGTCCCATGATGAAGGGGGA
The DNA here is from genome assembly GCF_964261635.1 of Lissotriton helveticus. Classification (NCBI taxonomy): domain Eukaryota; kingdom Metazoa; phylum Chordata; class Amphibia; order Caudata; family Salamandridae; genus Lissotriton; species Lissotriton helveticus. The sequence goes on along the minus strand of NC_136069.1, from coordinate 1,131,994,871 downwards.
GTCTGGCCTTCAAGAAGGATCTTATTAAACATCTCAGTAAGGAACGGGGCAATCTCATCTTCTAACAATCTGTAGATCTCTGCTGGTAAGCCGTCAGGCCCCGCTGCCTTCCCCTTCTTGCTTTTTTTTATAGCGGCCCTAACTTCACCTTCCGTGATAGAGTCATCCAATGCTTGAGACTGAGCCTGTGTAAGTCTAGGTAGGTTAATATGGCTTAGCCAATCATCGACCTCCTCAGATCGAGTTACAATATCCTCTTTATAGATAGACTCAAAAAAAGCCTTAAAGGCCCTTCTAATTTCAGTATCTGATGTTAAGGAATCATTGCCTACCTTGATTTTTGAAATATTGTTCCTGACCCGATCGGATTTAGACTTCCATGCAAGCATTGTTCCAGCGCCTTCACTATACTCGAAATGGGCTAATTTACTTGCTTCCCATCTCTGCTGTAGTCTAAGATTCAGTACTGATCCCAGATTGGCCTTCAAAGTCGCCATTTCTTTCCTATACTTGTTTATAACGGATTCATCTAGCCCGGAATTACTATCAATTACACCTTGGAGATTTATTATCCTTTCCTCTATAGACAGGATTTGTTCTTTATATTGCTTCCTTTTGTGAAATACTTTCGTTGTAATAAGACCCCTTAAAAATGCTTTGAACGAGTCCCAGACAATTCTTGTTGCTGCTGAATCATTATTAATTGAAAAGAAAAAGTGTGCTTCTCTTTTCAGATATAATATGTCTTCAGATGAAGAAAGAAGAGAACGATCAAAGGTCCATCTGGAGGGCAATCTCTTCATTACATAGGTTAGGTCCATTAGTACAGCAGAATGGTCTGAAAGATGAAGAGGTAAATATTCAATGGATTTCACCTGTTCAACCAGCCGTTGGCTAATCAAGATAAAGTCGATCCTTGATTGGTGTTTATATTTATAGTTTCGGAAAGAGACTCCTTGCTGGTCCCCAGACCTTTCCCTCCATATGTCTACATAACCGTAGGTTCTCATTGCAGATTGCAGCACTGACCTGGACTTGGACAAAGGTAAGGATCGACTATTAGGGGATTTGTCCAAAGCTGGATTTAGGACGATATTAAAATCACCTGCTATAATAGTTGGCTCAGGAAAGGAGAGTAAATGTGAAAACATAGTCTCCATTACCGTAGGATCATCCTGATTCGGCCCGTAGTATCCTAGAATTGTGGTTTGAGATCCCGCTATTACTACGGAGGCTATGGCCCATCTTCCTCCTGTGTCGACCTGCTGGGATATAAGCCTAGCTTTAGCTACTTTTTTAAAGATTATAGATACCCCTCTAATATTACTTGTCTGAGTAGTGGAAACCACAAATTCTATCCACTTATTTCTTTTAAATAAATCAATCGACTCAGAATTTGTTAAATGAGTCTCTTGCAGAACAATGACCTGCGCATCCAGATCTCGTATATATTGCATAATTTTGTTTGCCCTTGGTTTGGTGCGCAGGCCATTAACGTTCCATGAGAAATATTTTATGTTGATCATCTTCAACATAAATATTTAACAAAAAGGACAAAAGAGAGAGATAAAAAGATAAGGCTAGACCAACCCATACTTGTCTAAAGCTTGTTACATAAAGTGGTAATTTCGGATTTTTACTATCAAGACTATTATACCTTGGCTTTTTGAGGACATTTTTACTTTTTTTCCACCCCCCACCACCTACCCTAACTATGTGCCATCCACCCTCCCCCCTCCCTTTCCCTGGAAAACCCTTGCGATATCTAACCGGTGCAATGTCCGGTTGATAGCGCCCCTCCATGAACTCCCGGATAGAGACCCCACCCATTTAGTTGCAAAACATATAAGTTAATTAGACCTAACTAATAGTGACTCTGAAATAATTATATTGATTGATAACTCGAGGGGAGAAAGTGTTTTTTTTTTTCTTTCCTTTTTTTCCCCTTCTGCTTCTTCACTTTTTTCCCCTATTTATTTATTTATATATATATATACACATATACATATATATATACATATATATATACATATTTTTTTTTTCTTTTTTCTCCCTTTCCCCCTTTTTTTTTTAAAAATAACATTTATGCAAAGAACTCAGAGAAATCGAGAGATGGCCGTGAGTCATTAACACATTGACTGAGTCCTAAGATTTCTTACTGCTTCCCATCTGCATTAGTAATTCATCCGCTGCCTGTACTGTTCTAATGTTAGTCATTTTATTATTATACATTATTTTCATACCAGCAGGGAATGTTAATTGAGCTGAGGCACCCGCTGCTCTGAACGCTTCCAGGCGCCTCCCAAACTCCCATTGCTTCTCCAGGGTAATTCTTGAGAGATCAGACCTTATTAGGAAAGTAACCCCCTTTGCAACCAGCGATTTTTGCTTTAGAGCAAGATTAAGAATTCGTTCTTTCAGAACATATGTGTGAAAATTTACAAGAATTTTACGGGGTTTGGATCTCTGGGGATTTTGTCTAAAGGGATCCCTGTGGATTCTTTGAATGTCCAGTGCTATTTCTTCCATAGAGAGGTCTAAATTCAGGGACTCTTTTAACAAGCCTGTTATATATTGTTTTAAGTCTGAGCCCTCTGAACCTTCAGGCACATTCAAGATTCGTAGGTTCCCCCTCCTCGCGTTGTTTTCCAAGGTCTCCATCCTATCACTGAGCGCTTGCTCCTCTCTGGAGAGCTTCTGGATGTCTACTTTAGCCTGGTCCAAGTACATTGAGAGTGTTCCTGTAGTCTCCTCCAGTACTCCCGTTCTTATAGTGAGTCCCTCAATTTTATTTTCTAGGGATTCGCAGTAGCTTCTTATTTCTGCTTGATGCGCAGCCAAGTTTGCTGAAGACTCTGCAAAGCCCTTCCTTATTTCTAACGTGAGGGCTGAAAACATACCTAGTATAGCAGCTGGCGTTATGTCACCATTGTCTGCAAACTTGGTTTGATCAGTGAGGGAGTCTAGAGAATAGTTCATTTGATTGGGAAGATCTCCCCCAATTGCTCCGGCTCCGGCTTCATTAAAGCTGCCGAGAGGTACCTCAATATCAGACAAATCTTCTGAGTCTTGTAATATGGGGCCTGATATCACCTCCACCCGGGCTAACGAAGATTGTGAGCCTGATCCTGCTTCGTTATCTCCGTCTCTTACTCCATCTTGTAGGCATAAACCTCTAGCTTCATGTTCTATACCCCCTTCTTCTGTTCTTTGATCCATAGCCTTTATTGCGTCTATAAGGTCAGAATCCTGTGCCAGAGACATCTTATCCATTTGGGGAGAAGTTACCACTTCAGAGCCAGCTGACATAGCGTGATCCCCTGGTAGATGTAGTATTTGGGGAATGACTTTGAAGTAGGATCGTAGGGAAGGGGTAATCTTAGCTTTTTTCTCAGCTCTGTTGTTTTCCTGCGTCTTAGATTTTGTCTTATTTTTGGACTTCAAACCATATTTGGTGCCTCTTCCTTTGACCTCTGTGTTTAGGTAAGAGGAGGACTTTTTATTTTCAACTGCGGGGGTATAGTCACCCAACCCACTAGATACAGCCGATATCTCAACCTTATCATCTAACAAAGCAATTTTCTTCTTCCGCCCTCTTTTGTTGGTAACTTTAGTCTTACTGAGAGGGGCCTGTATTTTTGGGATAGTATCGGAAGTGACTGATACTTTTATTGGCACCCCTTGTCCTGCCAAGGTTGTAATATAGGGGTCAGAAGAAATTAAACTCCCCTTGTCTGCCCCCTCTACAGCTTCCAGGTCCGGAGATACTGCAGGCACAGGAATATGAAATGGCTGTACTTGCAGCTGTTTAGATGCAAGTTCTGGGGGTTTATGCAGGATTTTATCCGAGGTCACTGCGTGGTGTGGCTGCCCCAGACTTCTAAGCAGCCTCCCTCTCCTCAGCTCCAGCGCTGCTAACTGTATACGGAGTAGTGGAAGTTGTAATTGCTCAGGATGTTTAAATACACCAGTTAATTCAAATAACTGTGGCTGCAGAAACCTCCCAGAAAGATCCCAGTACTGTATGAGGGGCCACTGTTCCCCAAAAAAAAGGCTTACCGCTTTAGAGACTTCCTTGAGATTAATACCCAGATTACTTATCTCACGCTGTAAATGCTTCCAAAGCTCTTGCTCCTGCCGCTGTAAAATTGCTGGTGTTTCCAAAGCAATACTGCTTTCAGGACAGAGTTCAATGCTGCCAAACAGCCGACGGCAGCCCGCGCTCACCCCGCCCTCAGCTTCAGCTCTGCACTCGAACAGAGAGCGGACTGACGGCGACTTGGAAACAGCCTCAGACTCGATGAACCGGGAGAACATCCCCCGTGACAAAAAGCCTCCGGTTCGATTCGGTGAGGGAAAGGAAAAAGAAACGGCCGTTTATGCCAGGTCTCAGCTATCGGAAAGTGTGCAGACGTTATTCTGCATTTCTTTGTTTAACCGAGGATCTCCTCCGGGAGCTCGTTACGGAGCACTACGGCCGCTTAACCAGCGGCCGCCATGTTTTCCCCGCCCCCCCTTCGCAAAGCTAGGTTCTTGTTGCAGTACCCCTCCTTCCCAGCTTTTTGCCTGTTTTTTGTTACAACTTTGACTAAGGTAAATTGGCTCCCTGCTAACAAGGTTCTCCGTACCAGTATTCTTTCCCAAAAACTGTACCACAAATGGCACAACTTCAGCAACCCCAATAGGTCTCTAGTGAATGGTAACCCTGGTACGTAGCGCATTGGGACTCAAGAGGATACACTGGGACTGCAGCACAATTTGTGCCACCCCAGACACCTCTCACCATGACCATGCAAACTGTCATTGCATGCTTTTATGTCTTGGTGCAGAGAAAACTCAAGAGTTGACATGGCACACCCTGTGTGCGATGCCCACAGACACTGCATGAGGTATGGGTAAGTCACCCCTACTGCAGGACTTGTAACTCGACGGCAGGGTGCATTATATCCCATTTGTAGACATATCGCCATGAGCAGATATGACCCTGCAATATCTGAGTAATTTGTGAATGTTGTAAGTGCACAGGGAAGCCATAGAAAATATATGAGCTAGATACTTCACATTACGAATTTCCTAGCTCCATCAATCAATCAATCAATCAATCAATCAATCAATCAATCAATCATAACATTTGTATAGCGCGCTACTCACCCGGAAGGTTCTCAAGGCGCTTTGGGGAGGGGTCCGCTACTGCTCGAACAGCCAGGTCTTGAGTTGTTTCCTGAAGGCGAGATGGTCCTGTGTCCGCCGGAGGTGGATGGGGAGGGAGTTCCATGTCTTGGCTGCCAGGTAGCAGAAGGATCTTCCTCCAGCGGTGGCCCTTCAGGTGCGTGGTACGGCGGCGAGGGCGAGGCTTGTAGAACGTAGCTTACGGGTGGGCGTGTAGAAGGTCAGGCGGTCGTTGAGGTACTTGGGGCCCAGGTCGTGGAGAGACTTGTGTGCGTGGGTGAGGAGCCTGAACGTGATCCTTTTGCTGACGGGGAGCCAGTGCAGGTCCCTCAGGTGGCCGGAGATGTGGCTGCGTCGGGGGATGTCCAGGATGAGTTGGGCGGAGGCGTTCTGTATGCGCTGGAGTCTTTTCTGTAGTTTGGCTGTGGTTCCCGCGTAGAGGGTGTTCCCGTAGTCCAGTCGGCTGGTGACAAGGGCCTGGGTGACCGTCTTCCAGGTTTGGGTCGGGATCCATCGGAAGATCTTTCGGAGCATGCGCAGGGTGTTGAAGCACGATGAGGAGACGGCGTTGACTTGTCTGGTCATCGAGAGGGAAGAGTCCAGGATGAAGCCCAGGTTGCGTGCGTGGTTGGTTGGCTTGGGAGCAGTGCCCAGGGCGGGGGGCCACCAGGAGTCGTCCCAGGCGGAGGGCGATGGTCCCAGGATGAGGACTTCCGTCTTGTCTGAGTTCAGTTTCAGGCGGCTGTTCTTCATCCATTCGGCAACGTTTTTCATCCCTTCGTGCAGGCTCGTTCTGGCGGTGGCGGGGTCTCTGGTGAGGGAGAGAATCAGTTGGGTGTCGTCGGCGTAGGAGATGATGTTGAGGTGGTGCTGGCGTGCGATGGTTGCGAGAGGTCTCATGTAGATGTTGAAGAGGGTGGGGCTGAGTGATGATCCTTGTGGTACTCCGCAGATGACTTTGGTGGCCTCGGATCGGAACGGGGGGAGGCGGACTCTCTGTGTTCTTCCGGCGAGGAACGAGATGATCCACTCCAGTGCCTTCTCTTGGATCCCGATGTTGCCGAGGCGTTGGACTAGAGTGCGGTGGCAGACGGTGTCGAACGCTGCAGAGAGGTCCAGGAGGATGAGGGCTGCTGTTTCCCCGCTGTCGAGCAGGGCTCGGATGTCATCGGTGGCTGCGATGAGGGCGGTCTCGGTGCTGTGGTTGGCTCGGAAACCGGACTGCGAGGGGTCGAGGGATCCGTTCGTCTCAAGGAAGGCTGCAAGCTGTCTGTTGACGGTCTTCTCAATGACTTTGGCAGGAAAAGGGAGGAGCGGGATGGGGCGGAAGTTCTTGAGGTCGGTGGGGTCCGCTGTAGGTTTCTTCAGTAGGGCGTTGAGCTCGGCATGCTTCCAGCTCTCCGGGAAGGTGGCGGTGTTGAAGGAGGTGTTGATGACATCCCGGAGTTGGGGTGCGATGATGGAGTCGGCCTTGTTGAAGATTCGGTGGGGGCAGGGGTCGGTTGGAGATCCGGAGTGGACGGTGTTCATCGTGCGGGCTGTGTCTTCGGTGGTCACCATGGTCCAGGTGCGGAGGGTGGCGGTGGGGGGCGTTCGTTTGACGGTTGGGTGCGTGGGTGGTGCATCAAAGCTGTTGTGGATGTCGGCGATCTTGCGGTGGAAGAACAGGGCGAGAGAGTCGCAGAGATCCTGTGAAGGAGTGATGTCGTTGTTGCTGGTGCTGGGGTTGGAGAACTCCTTGACGATGCTGAAGAGCTCCTTGCTGTCATGGGCGTTGTTGTCCAGTCGTTCTTTCAGTGATTTCTTCTTGGTGGTGCAGATGAGCTGGTGGTGCTTGCGGGTGGCGTCTTTGAGGGCGGTCATGTTGTCTGTGGTCTGGTCGAGGAGCCAGGCTTTCTCAAGGGTGCGGCAGTTCTTCTTGGAGTCCTTGAGTTCTTTGGTGAACCAGGAGGCCTTCTTGCTTCTGGGTCTGCTAGGAGGGTTCTTCAGTGGTGTGAGGTCGTCGGTGCAGGCGGTCAGCCACTGCGTGAAGTTGTGGACTGCTTCGTTGCGGTCCGTTGTGCTGGCCGGTGGGTTCTGGCTGAGGCAGGTGGTGAGCTGGTCGGTGGTGATCTTGCTCCAGCTCCTGTGAGGAACCTGTTACGGGTGGCGGTGGGTCGTGGTTCTTCTGAAGCTGAAGTGGACGCAGCTGTGGTCGGTCCAGTGAAGTCCGGTGGAGTGGCTGAAGGTGATGTGCTTGCTGGATGAGAAGACGGGGTCGAGCGTGTGGCCTGCGTAGTGAGTGGGGGTGTTGACCAGTTGCTTGAGTCCGAGGTTGGCGAGGTTGTCCAGCAGGGCGGCGGTGTTGCGGTTCTTGTTGTTCTCCAGGTGGAAGTTGAGGTCACCTAGGAGGATGTAGTCAGCGGAGCGGAGGGCGTGCGGGCTGATGAAGTCCGTGATGTCGTCGCTGAATTGTGTACGTGGTCCGGGGGGCCTGTAGACGAGGGTGCCTCTGAGGGTCGTCTTTGGGTCGGTGTGTATCTGGAAGTGGAGATACTCGGCGGCGGTGAAGGTGTCGTCGTAGTCGGTTGTGATGCGGATGGTGTTCTTGTGTACGATGGCGATGCCTCCTTCAGTCTGGTTGACGCGGTCTCTCCGGATGATCTTGTATCCGTCTGGGATGGCGATGGCGAGCGCTGAGGAGGCGTTCATCCAGGTTTCCGTGAAGAAGGCAACGTCTGGTGAGGTTGTGAGGTTGTGTTGAGCAGGTTCCAAAGTTCGATGGCGTGTCTGTGGATGGAGCGGGTGTTGAGCAGGATGCACTTGAGGTGGCTGTTGTTGGTGCTCGGCTCGGTGTCTGCGGTGTCTGCGGTGCAGGTCCGGAGGCAGGTGAACTTGCAGGCTTGACAGGTGAAGGGTCCTAGGGTGCGTCTCGGGGTCACTTGGTGGCAGGCTCTTGGTCGGTCGGGTTTGAGTGCGATGAGGGTGGCGGCGTCGTAGGTCCGTCGGGGGCCAGGGGTCCTGGCAATTGGCGCGGTCCAGGCACGGACGGGTGCAGACGGGCTTGACTTTGGCGCGCCTTCGGCGCGCCCGCTGCGTGTCAACGCTGCGCGTGCGTGGGGCGTCATAAGAAGGGAGCCGGGAGGGAGGGTCCGCTGGGTGGCGGGAGCATGGGAGCCAATCGGCTGTTGGGGGGGGCGGGGCCGCAGGGAGGCAGCGGCGGGAAAATCGAGTGCGGGCTGGCGGCAGCTCAGCGGCGGCTGGGGCGCCTGTAGCAGATGCGGTCGGCGTGGAGAAGCGGCAAAAACCAGGTAGCAGGGGCAAGAGGAGCGTGGGGGCGACCAGGCCTGTTAAAGGCGCAGTGGTGGCTTCAATTTAATCTAAGATGTTTGGTACCAAACATCTTGTCTTATAAATCCTCCCTGATGACAGTGTTGGATTTATTAATAAATGCACACAGGTGACCCTTTGGAGGGTTCCCTTGAAACCCACAAAGCACTGGTGTGGTCTCTGACTAGTCATAGCCAGCCTCCCACCACTAGGCATGTTCCTGAACAAATGGGGTGAGATCCAGAGCTCCCAGAGGCCAGGAACAAAGCCTGCTCTGGACAGTGGTGCTTCACACCTTCCCTAGGCCTGAATGACCTTCCAAGGCATGTAGCTTCATAGGCGATGCTGCCTTTGAAATGCAACCCAGGCATCTCAAGATAGTGGGGGATGCCAACCTCCCTTTCCTGCTGCACATTTGGCAGGAGGACAGGCGGGAAAATTAAGTAAATTAGGAGGTGGGTCTCATTCACCCAGCACCACTCCGAAGGTGGGGCAGGTGATGTGGAGCTCACTTTTGTTTTCCATCCATCTTGGTTTGAGGGGTCATTAGCCAATTAGGGTCAAGGTTGTCCCCCTTCCCACAAGAAGGGGTTCACTGAGACAGCGTAGACAACAAAAGGTAGCTAGCTCATTGGCTACTACCTGCATCCCCCTTTAACACCCCTAAATTTAGGTGGTATCCCTAGACTTTGTACTCAATAAACACAGAGAAGAAAAGGACAAAGAACAGCTGCTGACCTGAGCACTGAAGCCCTGATGCACATCATTGGCGCCAAACCCTGCCTACTGCGTTAAGGACTCAACAATCGCAGTGTGCTGACTCATCCTGCACTGTGAGACCTCCAAGAACTCAGGAACTCCTCCAGCCTTCTACAACTTGCCAAACAACTCTCTTGGAGTAGAGGTACTACTCCCCTGCAATCTGCAGGCATCAAACCTGCAGAATCCAGTTTCTCAACTTGCTGCTCCCCAGCGACTCCAATGCAGCACCATAGTGAAAAGTAGTACGGCAGCCCCAGAGGATCAAGTCTGTTTCCTCTCCAAGCTTGAAGACACCAGACCCTACCAGAGTTGGGCCGCATCAATGCCTGTGGTCCTAGACCCTACAGCATTTACTGAGACTAATAGTCCAATCCGGACTCCAACTGCTCAGGAAGCAAGAACCCAATAATGGACATCGAATCCCCTGAGATCTACTTTGTAAGTGCCCCAGCTTTCCCGAAATCAACTCTCCAAGCTTCCTACCTCTGACCGCAAGAATATCTGGTCTCGTGCCACCCAGCTGACCTATCGGCTCCACACAAAAACCTGCCAGGTCTAGGTACCGGTGAACCAACTGTGCTCCCATGGACCTGAGGCCCTTGCGACCTGCTCCTTCAATTTGGATCCCTCAGACTTACCTTTAAGTCCCCTTGTGCAGTGTGTTTTCAGGGGGCCCCCTTCTTCATAGCGCACCGGCTGCCAACGACCTCAGCACCCTGCTCCCGGCCGAATTTGGGACGCTCCTGGGAATCCGCTGGTGGAACATTGGGCCTGGCATTGCTACTTACTTAAATCCTGAAGGTGAACCTTGAAGTCAGAATGTATGATTTTATATGCATTTTTCTGTTTTCTCTCATTGACTTCAATGGTTTATAACAGCACACAAAAGTAATCTCTTTTGTGAACTTGAAAAATTCATATCTTAAAAAGCACTTACTGTAGAATGAAGTTCTTGGTCAGAAAAATTACATAAAATGTGTGTTATTTTTGTAAATTGGTCTTGGATTTAATATTGAAAGTGTGTCTCATTTATTACCTCTGTGAGTACAACAAATACTTAGCACTACCCTCTGATAAGCATAACATCTCACCCACACTACCACAAATAGAGTGTTACTGTTATCTACTTTTGCCTCTGTAAACCAATCTGGTTCTCACTGAACTCTCTGCACAGTATACTTCATTTAAATGCACTGTATAGAGAGCCAGCGTCCTACATATTTGAAAATCCTCTTTAATGGAAAAGTCATATTTTAAGGTGCAATTCTGAAAATGCCACTTTCAGAAAGTTTATATAACATACAATGTCTCAACAAGTAGTATTTCCAGACAATTAGATAGGGTGCAAAATCAATTGCAGCAGAACAGAAGCAAGGAGACAATGGCAATTTTTCAGAAGTGCATATATGGCTAGCAGCAGCTATTTTAATAACGTGCTGAAATTAACTAATATCTAAACTATACCTATTTCAGATTTTGCAAACCGATATCAAAAACTATTTAAAGTGCATATACGGCTAACAGCAACAATTAAATAAAATGCAGAGATTATCTCTTACAATCTAATTTACTCCAATGTACAATAAGTAGAGAAGTTCTGCCAGATAGCTCTAATTCTGACAGTAGCTCCTACACATTTTGTATAGGCCTCCTCAAATCTGAAAGTCCTGCGCATTTTATTAACCCTATGATCAATACTAGGTTGTTTATCAGTTGTCAATTTTTCAGGACGAGTGACCTAGCGACCACTATAGAAATAACTATAAAATAGTCAGCTGTCTGCCACTTGCTGTCCTCCACCACTCCACCACTCCTATTACAGTTGGCAAAAAAAAAAAAAACACTATAGTTCATCACAAACAACCTAAAAGCCCGCACAAGCCCGCACAAGCCAGCATATGCCTGCTCCATCTGGCTTTACAAGACTGCCAGCAGACTGCTAGCTCGCGACTGTCCGAGTAGGTCTATCGCGCAAGCAGCCTAAGGGCTCAGGGGGCCACCGGCGCTGGGAGAAGATAGAGGCTGCCAGCGGGAAGTGGATGAGGCTCAGAGGGCAGTGGCCAGAGGCAAGCTTTGAGGGTCCAGGCAAGCCCCCACTTTGTTCACAGGCCAGACCACAACGCCCACAACGCTGCCCTTCATATACTGATGGTCACCGCTTGCCAGGAGGGAGGCTTAATGCCACACAGCGTGTTTGGAGAGGTTAAAACACCCATTACACAAAGAGTGCTGCACCACGCCGTGGAAAATTCCTCAAGCTCAGCCACAACAACCAAACTCCCATAAACCACTAACCAAAAGTTACTTAATCCATGCATCCTAGTCTAAAGTCGAAAGACTCATGAGGAAAAGTCACGGCTAGGAACCAACACTGCTCTGTCCATACCCGACTCACTTACCCTGACCATTGAGAACATACTCGGTCAAACTGACCAGCTGGTAGTATTAATTTGCTGAGAAGCTCGGCCACGACTCAACACAATATAACGGACTGAGAAACGGAGTTCTCCAAAAAAGGGCGAAGACATCAGTTCAGGTTCAAGACCAAAACTTTGGGTCGTTCAAATGAGATCGGGAACAGTCCGCCAAGCGGCAATAGGCAAAAAAACAAACAAGGAGATTTCACACCTTAACAAAATAATAAAGGAAACAAGTTCAAGGGAGAGGCTGGTCTCAGCACCAACCCCAACAACAGCAACGCCAAGCCCGAAAAACAAAACAGGGATCCGTAAATTCTTCTTCTTAAAGGATCCAATGGCGGCAATATACGCTAATACCGCTGAAATTGCTCAGCTACCAAGCCCAACTCTCCCTGGTAACCCAAGAGATCCCCCTTTACAGACACACGTAAACCTGAATAATGCACCTCAAGGGGATCACCTCCCGCAAAAAAACATGGCAAGTTTATATGCGGGAAAGCTTGTAACTACAACAGCTCAGGTGTATCAGCCAACGCCCATTACGCTCGCCTCAACACTCATAAACAAATTCGAAGTGACTGCCAAAATATCTAACACTCATGTACTTGAGCAAGGTAATAACATCATACAAGAGGGGGGGCATGACACCCCCAAGAAGAAAATGAGAGAATGGAAAAAACATAATGACAGCACTGCAGCTCTCAACGCAGCTCCGGACGGCCAGACAACAGCCACGGGATCTAGGAAGGAAAAGCCTTTAGCAGACCCAAATGAAGAAGGTCTTTCAAGAAAAAAAGGGACAAAGGACGAAACATCATTTCCAATAACCCAGGCAGCGACAACGAAAGAAGCTTCCGCCAAATCATTTTCTATGTTAAATGACTCCAACTTGGTGGAAATCCTGGAAAAATTGGAATCCAACAGTCAGGAAAAAATACTCCCAGGAAAGGATCCACAATTAGACTCAAGTAAAAAAACTCCACAGAATAGATCCAAAATAGCGGCATCCACCCCCCTAAGCTCATTATGCAAGCCAGTCCTCCAGTATCCTATACTAGTTGAGGACATGCATAGCTCTACAAGAGCTAAGCATCCAAATTTTTCACCACCAATAACCATCTCATCAGTCAGTAGGATAGATCTTGGGTCAGAGGTCTCGGCAAAGCTTAACGAAGACTATTCCCACACACAATGGACCCAAACCCTGATAACCACCTTGGAACAAGAAATAAGGGTTCTGAATTTCCAGTCAGACAAAATGGATGTCCAAATAGACCTCGTAAATCCTATTGCCAGCCACATATCGGGCATAAACAGCAAAATGGACTTAATAACATCCCTACTAACACACAAGGGAGACATGGATCAGCGAACAGAATACAAAGGAAACTAGCAGCGTCAACAACCAAACAAAGAAAGTGGAGCCCCAAGTCCAACTGGATATAACAGACCTCCAATCAGAAGCCTCACAGTCCACTCTGAAGCAAGAGGTGGTTGCTAAACCTACAAAACGGGAATGAAAGCGTGCAAGGAAGGCCCGGCTCAAATATAACAAACAGCCAAGCCCAGCTCTGAAAAAAATATTCCCGCTATTTACTACAAAACCATCGCAAGGGAAAAAGAATAACCACACTCCTCGTGGCGTTGCACAATTGGAAACAGATCACTCTAAACCCCCCAGGTCTCCAATGAACTACAACAAAGTACTACGCCCCCCCAGATACTCCAAAAGTCAGATCAAATCCTCTACACAGACACAGGATCCTCTCCGGAGGGCAAAGCAGGCCAGAAAACTACTCAGGAAGCGCTGCAATTAGAAAGCAACGAAGTAAAAGAAAAAGGAGAAGGGCGAGGGAAAACAATTCACTTGTCAGGCAAGGGAGAATCCAGGTGTAATAGAGATCCAAGTACAGATACACAGGAGCACCCCAAAGAGGAAAGGAAAAAAGGGCCAGAACCGGCAAATCGAAAAGCCTCCCCAGCTAAGAAGCTTCAGGCAATAACAACTTCTCAGGCTGAAATCCTTATCAACCCAATAGGGATCACAATAACTGGCACTGCTCGTCATTGCAAACTCCAACATCAGGATTTAGAGCCGGTGCCATCAGGGAAAAAAGCAATCAAAAATTCCCGAATATATGACCAAAGGAAAACAAGATATCCTAAATAGAGGGAACCTGTTGGGGCTATTTAATGAAATTCCGGAACTAAAAGGAATTAGTTCTCAAGATCTAATAGTCGTAGAATTCAAACAATCCCCAAGGACGGCAATCGAAGAGACCCTGACAACCTGGTCCTCAAAGGATGTGGTGGATAAAATATACTCAAAGAACGCTAGGTTTCTAGCCTGGGGAATTACGCTGAAGGTTCATGAACGCCCCAGGTATCCGCACCCCCTCCTTAAAAATCTAAAAGATGTGGACTTACCAGGGAAAAATCATAACACATGCGTGCGCGTGATCACGCTCCAATTCGCCTCCCATCCCTTTTAATGAGAACAGGTTGAACAAAAGGGAAAGTCCTGGAAAAACAGAGGGAAGTTCTCAGGAAAATAGGGATTGGTCCTGGGTCTCAAAAACATTAAACAACAAGTTTACCTAACGTAGAAATGATAAGTGCACCAGGCAAATGGAGGCGGGCCCCCGACATGGAAGAAGTTCGACCAGCTTACATTACGTTCTGCTCATGGAATGTCCACGGGTTTAAAGATATGGGGCAGGACCACGAAACATTAGCGTTCCTTATTCATCACGACATAATCCTGCTCCAGGAAACGTGGAATCTGTCTCCAACCTCAATTCCCGGATTCATAGAACTCCACATTTTGGCAGAAAAATATTCGAGCTTCGGGCACCCAAGAGGGGGCCTTTCAACCTACATAACACAAAATCTGGACTGGTCAACCGAGGAATTGGACACGGGGAACAATTGGGTCCAAGTGACCAAATTAAACGGCAAACATTCGTTTGATGAAAGCAAGAGGCAACTATTAGTAATCAACGTTTATATCCATCCTGAAAGAAAAAAGCAGAATGAAAAATACACAACTCTAACAAATTTAATAAAATCTCTGCAAAAAAGTAATCAGCACAGCCAAATGGTTATTTCAGGTGACTTTAATTGCAACCTCATAGCGAACTCCCTGCACAAAAGTAAAAGTCAAGATAATCTGGGAGCCAGAACACTAGTGGACGAACTAGAACCTCTCAATCTTGAACGGGAAAATCGCGGGTGACATTCCAGCGGCTGCTACATTTTTGAGCGGAAATGTGTCGTCTACAATAGATTTTTTCATCATCAGCAACAATCTGCTTTCACAAACCGACACTTTTAAAATTACATCACGAGTCGAAAGTGATCATCTGCCCCTTATTTTAAGAATGACCACCAAAGTAAAGCTTGCCCAAAAAATTAAGTCCATAGCACAATACCCTGAAAAGTTTAGCCTCCGAAAACTAAAATGGCAGGGAGCAGTGTCACAAGCCATCCAGGAGACAGTCAAGGAATACTTGGACAAACAGGGCCCACAAGCAATAGTTGATTGCATCAAAACTTGGGAACAGCTGGCCCAGCTATTAGTCCAAAGGTTCCCAGCCACATTAGGTCGGACTTCAAGGAAGGCGACCAAAAGAGAACCCTGGTTCAATAATGAGCTGCCAGATCAAAAAAGAGGGCTTGCAAGAGAGGTACAACAACAATCACGAGCAGCAAACAAAGGAAGTAAAATAAAAAATTGGAAGCTGTGCCAATTAAGGATCAATTATAGGAGGAACCTGAGCAGAGCAAAAATAGCGTACAAGGGGCTATCTGGACACAAATACTGTCCGCAAGCAAAAAGCCCAATAGCAGCGACTTCTGGGGCATAATAAACAAATTGTCAACTGGCCCAATATTACAGCAAGAAGCGGGAATCGGTCAAGAATCGTGGGTTCACCATGTGAAAACTCTGTACAGCAACATAGCATCAGGCCCTGTAGAACGGCCTGGAGGGCAGCATCCTGTTCAAGAGGAAATGCAATCAGTTCCCAACCCGCACTATTTGGGAGGAAGAGTAACAAGTCCTGAGGCAGCTAGTAAAGAGCCGAATAATTTGACCAGCGCAAAGGAACTAAGAGGTCATATTTTAAAACTCAAATCCAAGGGAGCTGCAGGTCCAAATGGCCTCCCCAATGCTATCTTCAAGAACGACCCAGAGTTCTGGTCCTCCTACCTTACTCCCATCTTCAATGAGATCTACATACAGTCCAAAGTCCCGGCTTCCTGGAAAGGGAATATTATCCACCCTATATATAAAAAGGGTGACCCCCGTAAGCTGGGCAATTACAGACTGATCTCGCTGATCGATGTGGAGGCCAAGCTGTACGCTTCTTGTCTGTTAGCCCAGCTCCAAGATTGGATGGAGGAGAAGAACATAATCCCCAAGTTCCAGACGGGCTTCAGGCAAGGGATGGGCACCTCAACCAACCTGGCCACCCTAGCACTCTTAACTGAAAAAGCGTTAAGAAAGAAATCCCGACTCTTTGCATGCTTTGTGGACATCAAAGCCGCATTCGACCGAGTAAGCAGGAGTCTTCTCTGGAACAAACTTAAGGGCTGGGGCTTGCCAGGAGAAATGCTCAACGCCATAATTGCCCTTTACATGGAAACCTGGGCTAGAGTAAAGCTGGGCGACGGGCGTAGCACAACCCCGAGCATTTTTACGCAGCGAGGATTGAAACAAGGATGCGTTCTAGCTCCCAGCCTCTTTAATTTGTTTGTTTCAGATATCGCACAGCATATTGAAAAAGCCGATTGTCACCCTCCGAACATGGCCAACGAGTCAGTCGCCATCTTACAATATGCAGATGACATTGTCTTGTTGAGCCAAACTCCCATTGGCTTACAGAGATCAATAAACTACTTAGCATCCTACTTGGATCAGGAACAACTGGAGCTAAACAAAGAAAAAACAAAAAATTGTTCGCTTAGTGGATCCCAAAAAAACAAAGTTTAAATGGTCGGTAAAAGGGGTAACTGTGGAAGAGCAGCGCTCATATAAATATCTTGGCATAATAATTGAGCAGGGCACATCTCACAAGGAACACAAATTGGCTTTAAAAGCCAAAGCCCAATCACTAATCTATGCTTACAGACTACTACGTAAAAAACTAGACTGCCCGAACTACACTCATCTGCTAAAAGTCATGGCCGCACAAATCCAGCCCAGCCTATCGTACGGTTCAGTCACCTGGTGTGGAAAAGATGCAAACTTATTGAACGAGCTCCAGACTAGGATTTACAAGGCTGTTTTTGAGCTGCCAAAATCTGCCTCTCCTTCTCAGGTTCGACTGGAATTTGGCTTACAGCACCAGAAATTCCGGGTAATGAGTAGCTTTGTCAAACTTTGTCATAAATTCCGCTGTTCCAACCCGGACACCCTGAACAAACTATGCTGGGATGAAATTAAGCACCAGATGAACCTAGAAACACCGAGCTCATGGGGAAGCTTTTTGAGAACAGCTTTGACCGAGCTGGAACTACAAACATCGTGGGAAAACGGGGAAGATAGAGTAAGCTTCGGCAAAGCCGTAAACGCCGCAGCTAAAAAGAAATCCCTGCTGGCTGACAAAAAAGCAATCACCAAGCGCCGGCATGGGTGGACAGTCATCAACTCATATAGAACCCAAAGGCCCCAAAATTATCTATCTGCTCACTTCAGCTTGCAATTAAAAAAGAGCTTTACAAACTTCCGCATGGGCTTGCATGACTCAAAAGACCTGCATCCAACTTGGAAAAAGCCCTATCAATCTGCAAACTGTCGACTATGTGGTTTTAAATCAGAATCTGTAACCCACTTATTATGTGCTTGTCCAGCAGTCCTGGAACAGAGGAGACAGTATTTAAAATTCATCTTCAATGACTTGAACATTCGTTCATGCAGACAAGCAGTGATAAGCTGGCTGGAAGGTGCTTCCATTATCTTGGTCTGCAGGGGAGTCAAATTCATGACAATGGTCAGAAACCTCTTACGGCAAGCTGGCGGAGAGTAAACGAAATAAGCAGGATCAACGTCACCTTTCAACAGCCGACCAATAACATTAATGAACGGTCAGCATGTTTACCAGCGTCTAGCAGCAGGTCACAAATAGTGGTGCACGAATATTAAAATTTGGAACACTGGGGCTTATACTATACAATTATCTTTTCCAAACGGTCCCCAAATTTTTAATAAAAAGTAACAATATCCTTTTAAATAATCATGGAACCATGTCAAAATTAGGTGTATTTATAAATGTAATGATATCTTTACTACGTTTTTATGGACATTGGGGGGGTTTGTAATGATTTTAATTAATCAAACAATAAAAACTTACTTACTTACTATAAAATACTGCTGATATTTTGTTAACCATTTTACCTCCCCCGATGAACCAAATAAAACCAACATAGATGATGGGGCAATTGTCAGAGACAGAAATTGAGAAATCGTGATAAAAACTTTCTTTCCAAAACTTCTGTAAATTGCTGCACTCATAAAATATGTGCACCCAGCCCCCGTCACCCTGTTTATTGCATCTAAAACATCGGTTCGGATTAGTTGAAAACATCTTATGCAATCTCAGAGGGGGATATTATGTTAACCATCTGGATAAAAAAATAATTCTCTTAAAATATGCTCCTTGCAATGCTTTATTCGATAACTCACTGAGATGCTGCCATTTTTTCGCATTAAACTTGCAGCCCATCTCTAAGTGAATTTTCTGGAGGTCTTTCATATTAATCTCTTCGCTATGAGCCTTCTGATGTAATAGCCAATACCACAATCCCACCCCCACCATATTATTCGCCATCTGCCTTGTGATTTGACTTGCAGCCTCACCCAGCATAGTATAATTGATTTTGAGAAAATTCACAAGCTGAAGAAAACTCATAGAGAAGGCAGTGGCTAGTATGCAAGATTGCAATTGTATTATTTCCCAAGAAATTAAGGTCTCATGACTATAAAAATCCCCAAGCTGACCAAAACCTAGTTCTTGCCATACTTGGTAAAGCTGTATAGGCAATATAAAACCTCCTGCTGCACAGTCTTTTATAGGGGTATAAGCATGAAATACTGGAATATCTTGTGATTTATAAAAGAAAGCTGAGTTCTTGCTGATAATGGCAGTATCACCTTATATCTGGTCTTTTTGGGAAGTTTCAGTAGTCGTAGAAAAGTCAGGAGTTTTATGGCACTTTCCTTCACCATATGTTTTTTAAAAAAGTTGGCAAAGACTGAATTTTTCTCTCCTAATTGTGATAGTAAATTAATCAAGGAAGCCTGGTAGAAAGTTACAAAATGTGGGAGTGCTAATCCTCCCCATGCCACATCCAGTTGTAATGTGGCTAGCTTAACCCGGGGATGTTTATTATTCCACACAAACTTCTGGATCATTTTGTCCAGTTCTTTAAAATTGAAATTTGGGATTTTCAAGGGAAGATTACTGAAAAGAAAGAAAAACAATGGGAGCCCCAGCATTTTAACCATGGAGATGCGTCCTATTCATGATAAATGGAGCAGAGACAACTTATCTAGTAATTCTTTCACTTTCACAAGCGTGCTATTAAATTTTAATGGAAATAATTGTTCGTAATCGTTTGTGACATGAATACCCAGGTATCTACCTGGATGTGATGATTGTAGTTGAAGGGAAGCCGGGAAATCAGAAGGCACCGAGTTAAAAGTAAGAATTTCGGTTTTAGCTGAATTCACTTTATATCCCCCTACCTGTGTGGATTTCTGGATTTCGTCCAGTGCATTCTGTACATTAGACCCCCTGCCTTAAGATATAAGATGATTTCGTCTGCGTATAGCTGCATTTTGCCATCCCCTCCCTGGGGGGCAAAATCAATAAACTAATATGAATTTTAATAGCTAGGGGTTCAATAAACAGAGAAAACAGAAGAGGGGATAACGGGCAACCTTGTCGCGTGCCACGCTTAATATATACCTTAATGGCTTCTGATCCATTGATGATAATTTTGGCTGCTGCATGACTATATCAAAAGCCTTTTTGGTATCCATCATCAGAATGATTGCTTTGATCTTGTTCGCAGGGAAATAATCAAAGGCTTGTATTAAAAAATATGTGTTAGAGGCCATTAGCCGCCCTGGAATAAAGCCATTTTGATCCGTATGAACCACCTGTTGGGCACATGGGGCATTCCTTCTTGCCAGATTTTCATAAACAGTTTGTAGTCTGGATTTAACAAACTGATAGGGTGATAGGAGTTAGGATCACGAAGATCTTTATCCTTTTTAAGGAAGACTACCAGCACTGACTCTTTAAAACTTTTGGGGATGTCTATCCCGTCCTTAACTTGATTTAACAGTTTTTCTAAAAAGGGAAGTAGTTCTTCTTGGAATATCTTATATACTTCCACCGGAATCCCAACCACTACACTAGCCTTAGCATTGGACATACTTTTTAATACTGACAGAATTTCAGAGATTCCTGTTGGGTCACTGGGCGTCTCAATGAGCTGCTCTGATACCTGTGGTATCTCCAGCGATTAGAAATAAGACATCAATTCTGACTCTTCTACTGCCTGTATTTCCTTATAGATTTGTTTAAAATGTGAAAGAAACACCTCAGAAATCACCAGCTTGTCTTCTTTTGATAGGCCTGTAGAAGGATTTTTAACTTGACTAATTAATTATGCCGCTTTCTGGCTCTTTGTGGACCAGGCCAAATATATGCCAATATGTTGACTTTCCTCATAAAGCTTTTGTTGGTAAGCCTTACTTCCTGAGATTTCCTCTAACAGAAAGAAATCTTTTAATTGCTCCTTAGCTATTGATCATTCTTGCTGTTGTGCTCTTATAACATGCTCTGCTGTTATTGTTAGAGTTACACCTTCTCTGGATTTCTCCAGAGCAGCCTGTAATTCCAGAATCTTTTGCTTGCATTGGCTACTTATTCTAAACTTATATGATATCTTCTGACCTCTAAAAGTAGCTTGAAATGCCTCTCAAACCGTAAATATGGGGCAGTATTTACATTAATCTGGAAAAATTCCCTGATAAAAATTCTAGTTCCGTCACCCAAATAGTATGTTGTAGTAAAGATTTATCAATCTGCCATCTTGATTTCTTTTTCAGGATGATCCCTAACCCTAACGTAAAAGAAACTACAGAATGATCTGAAAATGAGTTGGCCAATATTTCTGT
This sequence comes from Lissotriton helveticus, assembly GCF_964261635.1. Lineage (NCBI taxonomy): Eukaryota > Metazoa > Chordata > Amphibia > Caudata > Salamandridae > Lissotriton > Lissotriton helveticus. The sequence continues at coordinate 1,131,974,021 of NC_136069.1, read as the reverse complement.
TGCACCATTGGCAAACAGCTTATCCACTAAAAAAAAAAAATCTAATCGGGATAGCGATCTATATCTTGCAGAGTAACAGGTAAAGTGCAAGAAGCCAGGATGCCCCTGTCTCCATGGAAGAAATCTTTTGACAAACATTTTATTACCTTTGCTGTTTTAGGTTTTTACCTGCCATTTTGCTTTATTTGATGTGTTGAGTGCCAGATTCTAAATAAATTTAAAATCGCCGCCCAAGTTCAGTATACCTTACATACTTGCTGCTAATTTATATATTGGCTCAAGTTCTGTGGTTTTGTTCTCTATAGGGCCATAACAATTAACTAAATTCAGCACTGTTCCCTCAAGCTTTACTCACACCCATCTACCTTTTTCATTTTGACGAACCTCCTTAACCTGTCAATCCAGTGTATTATATAGTAAAATCCCTAACCCTCTTACCGCTAAATTAGCAGATGAGAAATACGTCTGCGCATATTTCTTAGGTAGAGATATCTTAGGGATGTCAGTCCTGAAATGCGTTTCTTGTAGAAATATAATTTCAGAAGAGAGAGAAGTTAGCCAATTCAAAAAGCACAACTTTTACGCAGGTTCAGCAATCCATTAACGTTACACGTAAACATTTTTATATTTTGCATCTTTGAATCCTTCTTGGAAGGCTTCTCTCAACTTTACCCACTCTAACATTTTCTCTGATATTTTAACGCTTCTTTTACCATCATCTCCTTCAAAAACCACTCTCTGTGATTTCTTACTAGCTTGAGAGCACATCCTGTGTACTTCGCTCTTTTCCTGTTCCTTTTTTCCCTTGCTTACCCGTTTCTCCACCCCTGCTACCTCTTCATATCCCAGCCCAGCAGTTGGGGAATAGCCTACCATACCCCCTACCTCCCCCCACTGACTATCCCCAAACTGGGTGCCATGTAATTGTACTCTTAGTGACCTACCCCCCCTTAGTCTCAACAAACAATGAAAACATTTTTAGGAGGAGAAAAAATATAGATAGTGAAAAAAGAAAAAAAGGGAGAAAAAACATTACAACCAGTCTTAGTTCTCTATTTTTCCATAGTGATTTTCTGAAGGAGCTCCTGTGCTTCATCAAAATTTGCAAACATATGGAATTTCCCTTGCACCAAAACACGTAGCTTAGATTGCTGGGCTATGGACACCTGAGAGCCTTGTGCCTTGAACAGATAGAGGAGCTTGGCAAATTCTTACCGGTGGCTGGCCGCTTCTGCTGACATATCGGAAAAAATTTGACAGCTGGAAACTTCATGAGTTGAAAATTGCTTCATTTGAATAGACCGGGTCAGAATCTGTTCTTTGACCCGAAAGACTGCAAAGTTAACTAGGATTGTTCGAGGTAACTTTGAGTTCGGAAATGGCTGAGCTGGGACCCTATGCGCTCTTGTGATGCTAAGATCTCCATAAAACTAAGACAGTACATTATCCATAATAAATTACTCAACCCACTGGAGCATTTGCAGCCCCTCACAACTTTCTGGGACCCCGAATAAATGCAAATTAGAGCGTTAAGAATGATTCTCCAGCTCTTCCAACTTGCTTTCCAAATATGTTCTTGTTTTTATCAAAAGTTGCCAGATGTTGCATCAAAGTCGTCTGATCCTCGAGGTGAGATATCCTGGATTCACCTTCTAGTAATGCTGCCAAATAACTGCGGACTGCTTCTTCAATTTTTGACAAGTGGAGATGTAATGCTCGTTCACTTGTGTCGCTTTCATCTTACGTATCTCATCCAGAATGAGATTCAATATGGATTTGATGTCACATTGGAAGCTGACACCAGTCTCTGAATGTTGGATTCCAACAGGCTCTTCCAGAGCCAGTTGAGCCAAACGTTGGTGTTCTGCTGTGGTCATTGTATTCACCAGAGAACCTAGAGGCTGGTCATCCCTTAGATCCCCCTTTGGGTGGTTCAGGGGCCTAGGAGGTGAAGCAGATGCTTGAATATCCAGTGGCCCATCCGCCTGAGTTTTCCCCCAGAGTTCTTGTTTTGCACCTGGAGGCTGCACAGGCAGTAGTGGTATTTTAGATTTCAGGAATAATGGATACTCCTTGGTTTTATTTTGGTGTATGCCAGCGGAATTTTCATTTGCAGTCTCTTGATTCAAGCTCTCCTCTAAATTTCCTACATTTCCTGCAGACTGGCTATCTTCCTGGGTGATGGCCCCCCTAGTAACTAAGCCAAATTGGGCCAAAACTAGTCCCTCAGCTGTAAATTCTTCATTCGGCTTTTCAGTTTCATGGCAAAGACTCTTAGAAATTTCCAGGGTCTGATCACCTTTAGTACCCTTCCCAAGATCCATCAGATCGTCTTCTGAGCTCCGTAGGCTTGATATTGTAGTGAGCATTGATGGGATTTCTGCGAGCGTTCAGCTCTTGCAATTGCTGAGGCTGCCTTCATCTGGGTCGTCCGAGTTTTTGACTTAAGACCCCCACCTGAGTCAACATGGGCTATTACGATGGAAATTTTTAAGTGCTTCCCCATCTTAACAATGAACCACCAATCAAACACACAATATTTGTTTCAACCTGTTAAGAGGAGAAGAGCTTCCCCCAGGATAAAGTGTGTGGCAACTGTCAAGGTTTACTTCTTCCAACGGACTGCGTTAGCGCTAAGGGCCTGCACAAAGACTAACCAGGGGGGGTTTATAAATGTCCCGGCAGCAGTCTCTGGCTCATTAAGAGCTTATTTGCCTGCATTTACAATCACTACATGGGATACGCCTTCAGCCTTCCGCCTTCCACCTTCCGCCCTTACATAGATGCCTGTTTCCTTTGTCCATACATGGGTGCCACTGACAGTAATAGTGGTAGATCTCACCTGTAAGCTTTTGTCAGGGCCTGACCCTTTGGACCCCCGGCTCAGTTTGGCACACTTCGAGGGGGCACATACCCCTCCCCCACAGAGTGAAAACGTGCTGCTTGTCTAGGCACAATCTCTGGTTGTGCAGCACTCCCAATCCCGCAGTATAACTCCACCACAGCACCTTTCGGACACCTTGACAGAGGTTCAAGAAGCTCCGTGGTACATAGCCCACCATGTAACCCTTGGAGTACACCAAGAAAAGTCAGGGCAACACTGTTGCTGCTCTTAAGGAATTCCACAAACAGTAATTAAATCCGTTTAGCAGTTAACAAATCAAAAACTGAGATTTCCTCCTGCCAAAATAATGTAAACTGCAAAATATGCTGCTATGTAGCAATTATGTAGGATTGGCTGTATCTCCTGTAGCCTCTCATTAGTGCAGAAAAGATTTCAAAACTGAGGCCTAAATCCATCGGCTGGAGCTCAGCTTATTTCCGCATCACCATATGTTTGCAGCCCTATTTCAGGGCTTCTGTAACTGCCAAGCTCCAGGCAGGTGACCAAACAGTAAAAGTCCCCGCAAGAGCCTCAGCGTGCACGTCTTCAGGGAGTCAGCGTGCTCATGATGCCTCAAACACAGCCGGCCGGGCGCCCCCACCTTCCACAACTCGGGATCCGCCTTTCGCTCGCAGCTTCTCTCAAGCTAGGGGGTCAGATCATGCGGAAAAGTTTATGGCCGCCTTCAGGATGGAAACCTAGCCCCGGTAACACCGATGATGACGATAGAAAGATATAACCCAGTCCAGCAGGCCTCTTCTTTCCAATCCACAGAACAGGTACTCAGGTATGTGAACCAGCAGGTTCCATTATAGGAGGAGGGGCAAAGCGGTCACCTGTGGCTACACGTAGTCGGGATTTGCCGTAGCCTTCCTACGTGAGTAGTTTATTTCTGATCAAGTATTAATTAGTTGTTAAAGTATGTTAATTACTTAATTGATAATTAATTATGGTAATTGTGTGATTTGATTTAGTTGTGGAGTTTATAGGTTAATGGGTGGGAAGTAATTTATTTGTAATTAATTAATAATTAGTTCCTAATTAATATAAATTACCTGACTGAAAATTATTTATGAAAATTGTGTGATTAATTTTAGGTGCGGGTTGTGGGATTTAAAGGGGTAAACGGTGGGAAGTAATTTATATTTAATTAATTAATGATTAGTTGTTAATTAATATTAACTAATTAACTGAAAAAAAATATGGATTTGTGTAATTAATATTAGGGGGCCAATTCTGAATCGGTAAAATCCAGTCTGAATCGCCGTATGGAGCTCTTTTTCCATACGATTCGTACGCAGAACTGTACCCGTACGTACGATGTAGTTCGATGTGCACTCAATGCAGTTCTCCGTACGAATTGTACAAAAGACCATACGATTCAAGAAATCGTACGGATCGCACTCTGAACACGCTGCACGCGATGTTCGTACAAATCGCAGCAGCCTTTTACGACCCAGCAAGCACGATTCGTGTAGACACCACTCCGTATGTCTCTTTTTTTACGGGAGCCGAAAACGTCCAGAAAAGCTGATTTCGCCTCGTAATGCATACAGAACGGACCCCCAGGGTACGGTGGGTACACCCCATGATTGCAGGGGTATGGTGCTTCGGTGTACGGTGCGTACACCCCTGGATTTCAGGGGTACGGTGCCTATATCCCCGTGCGTACAACCCATGAATGTCGGTGTACGGTGCCTAGGGGTACGGTCCGTACCCCCCAAGGACGTAGGTGTATGGTGCGTACACCCCGTGCGTACACCCCTTGTATTCAGGGGTACGGTGCGTATGTTATTGTGTGGCTCTCCGTACGAATTGGCTATACGCGACGTTTACCGTATGAATCCCGTACACATTCCCCGGTCCGGATCGTACTTGGCCGGTCGTACGGCATGTTTACGAATCATACGGTTCACTGTATGGGTGTATGTCATACGGATTTTCCCTTGTCTTTCGTACGGTTCGCAAGGATTCGGACGGAGTTTTGACCTACGGATCGTACTAAGCGATTCGAATGGATTACTACGATTCATAAGGAAACCGCTACGAATACGAATCTTCGTACGGATTCGTTTCCCGAATCGGAATCGGCCCCTAGGTGTGGGTTGTGGGGGTTTTTTGGGTAAAGGGTGGGAAGTAATTTATGTTTAATTAATTACAAATGAGTTGTTCATTATTATTAATTAATTCATTTATAGTTAATTAGGGTATTTGTTTATATTTTTTGTGTGGATTTTGCTGTTATACTGGTACACTGTGGGGAGTAAATTAATTATACTTATGTTATAAATAGTTCTTAAATACTATTAGTTTTTTAATTGAAAATAGGTTTTAATTGTGTAATTAATTTTTTATACAGTTTAATTTTAGCTGTGGGTTGTAGGGATTATAGGGGAAAAGAGTTGGAAGTAAATTAGTTTTTATGAGTTTTAATTTGTTTTTTAATTAGTAATATTTTTTAATTGTAATTCATCATGTTAAATAAATAATTTTTAAAAATGTAGATGTGTGTTGTGAATTGTGTGGTGTTTTAGGGTAAAGAATTACATTTCTGTAATAATATATTATTGTTTTTGATTTTAATTAAAAATATTTGTTTGGAAAATATATTTATTTAATATACTATTTGTAGGTATTTATTTAACATTATAATATGTTTAAAACATAATTTAATACAAAATATATTTGTATTTTAATATATTTTTGTTGTTAAAATTGTGTTTGTTTTTAATTTTGATGACTTTCAATGGCACTTGTTGCTTTTAGGTGCTATAATGACTTAAAACTTTAAAATTGAAAATATCTGATTCTACTCATTGGTGTTTTGTGGTTCTGGTATCATTTTATTAATTCAAATTTACCAGTTTTACTACATTACTTTGGGATTTGTCTTGTGATGTGTTTTCACTTTAATACTGTTAGTGTGCTGCATACATTCATTACACTTTGTCTCTAGGTTAAGCCTGACTGATTTTGTGTCAAGCTACTAGATGGTCAAGGACAGATTTATTTAGTGGCATTTGTGATTCACCCTGACCAAGAATATGATTGTAGCTTAAATTACATATACATTGGTAGTAGTGTTTCCCTAAAAAGGAAACAGAACTGCACAGCGAATAGCTCAAAAAGTGTCAAAATAGACGTAATACAGTGTAAATCAATATTGGTTATCCATTGTAATTTGTTCTGGGGTGCTTGCTTCGCTCCAATGCACCTACTACCAGAAGATGCTGTTCAGACAGAAGTAACCTAATGTGTGTAAAAACTATAGAAAATAGAGCACTGATGAGCAAACCCTTCAGCAATTAAAGTCACCCAAAGTACCATATCGGTAATATCTCTCCAGATAGCAAATACCAGAAATGTGCACTTGACCAATAATACTAATCAAAGAAATCAGCCAAATTTCTAATTCACATAAAATATACAGAGTCCACACTGATCAAATTCTTCAATTTGACGATATTTATTCTTCTTGTTGTTACATCCAGCACAACAAACTGCCACTATGCCATGAGTGATTTCTTTGATTAGTATTACTGGTCAAGTGACACATTTCTAGTATTTGCTATCTGGAGTAATTTTACCTATCTGGCACTATGTGTGACTTCAATTGCTGTATGGTGTGCTCATCAGTGCTCTAATTTCTATGATTGTAGCTTAAGTGGGACTCCCACCTCCCTCGATCAATAACCCAACTTATTTCATGTAGAGTGAGCATATGGATGCCCTTTGACTTCTGATCATAAGAGGCCTGCAACAGAATAGGATCCATGGCACAGGCCCCCTTCAGACTACAAATTCACAATGTCAATGCCATGGGCACAAGCTGAAGGCACAAAAAACAATTACCACACAAATAACGAAATATGTCTACCTTTAAGCACTCATTCTAAATTAATGTTTTTGTTACTTTCACTTTCTTTGCCAAATTTGAGGTATTTCACGTTATGTGAAATGTGTGAAATTCCGGGAATTGTTATTGCAAAATGTTTTACATTCGTTTGCCACAGGGACTGTTTCGAAAAGATTTCATCTCACAGGAGCCTAGTTTGAACACAAAAGGTAGGGCACGAGACATTTCCTTGTGGCAAGTCCCTTGCCCATATCTTGAGTATCTTCGGATACCACGGTTTGCCCTTAAGTTCGATTTTCACATAATAAACTCAAAAGTGTAATTTCATGAAATGTAGGCATAATTTCACATAATTTTCCTGAAATTTCACAAAATGTATTAGAAAAAATTACACAATTTAGCAAATATAATAACCAATAAGAAACTGAAGACCAATTTTACTCTTAAGATTATAACACCCATGTTGATAATGTAGGTTAGAGGTGGATAGCATATTTAATGACAGATTTCTTGCCTATGTAATTTCAGAGAACCCAGGCATTTGCTTCAATGGTGACAGCTGGAATCACCGAAGCCACTGCAGATGTTAAGTGAGTGATTACGTCACTTGCCAGTGTACTTCACACCTAGGCCACATATACCCAGCCTTCATTTATCTACCGGCTGTGAAGCACTAAGACAAAAGTAGGCAAACCTTGCTTGGCCCCTGCAACTCGATAGGCAGATGAACCATTCCTCCGTCTCTAATGGTAATTCTGCAATCTGTGCCAAATATCCCCTTGGAGGATTCAGCTCGTCACAGGCATTCTAAGGATAACTGATGATTGCACTCAGGATGTTGTTGCAATTACAGGTCCTTTCAGATCCGTTGAACCTGTGGTAGCGCTTAATAGGCTGCTCACCGGGACTCAGATTTTTCAAAGGAAATCTCTTTGGGCCAATCTTATATGTAATTTAAGCTACAACCTTCTAGGACTTCTTTACCTTCAGAAATTCAAAGGAGGATTTGTGATGTCTTATTCCACCCACTGAAGCTGCTCTTTTCTCCTCTTTTGCAGCAGCCTTGCTATAGGGTCCAGGACCTCTTCTCTTGTCCAGCAACGGAGGTCATCTTACTTGGCTTATTCCTCACAGCAGCACCTCAAAGTCCTCCACAACAGAAACTCTTCTTACCTAGTCCTACTCAGGTCTTCAGCCACTAGCAGGGTACCTGTGCCCAGCAAGATCTTGTAGTGCCCATTCCAAGGGGAGTCCCACAGGAGCAGTCCACAAAATTTCAAAGGTCACCTTCCTTCTAGGCCTCAGAAAGTGCTCTCTCTACTGGCCCTAAAAGGAGTCAGGGATCCAGTGTAACTAGCAGTGAAGAGAGTCCAGTTTCAATCTCATGGCATGTGTATCACCTCAATGTGCTTGTACAACTGTCTTCAGAGTTCTCATCTCAGCACTTTGGGGTTGCAAATGCATTTTGTCACAGAATTTCCTTTTTGCGTGACCACCCCCACTTTTCACCAGATTTAATTGCTAGTGTATAAATCTGAACACTGGTGCACTGCCGTCCAACTCCCAATGTACTGAACCCTAAGACGTGTATAATTGGCTAACACTTGATTCCCTAGTATATAGTACCTCATGTGCCCAAGGTCTTTAAGTTACATTTCCCTAGTGGACTGCAGCACTTATTGTGCCACCACTAAAGTGAAAATGTAAAACGTGACTCTAGGCCTGCCACAGCAGCATAGCATGTCAGATTTTAAACTGACATTTTGGCCTGATAAAATCACAATTTTTAAAACCTTCCTTTTTCATACTCATGTCCCCCCTGAGGTAGGCCCTAAATGCCCCAGGGCAGGGTGCTGGGTATTTAAAACATGGGACATATGTACTTAAATATACATGTGCTAACAGTGAAAAGTCCCTACAGTCAATTTTTACTGTGTCAAGGCTGACTCTTCCGTAGAAAAGCATTAGGTTACAATGTAACACCTTATACTGCATGAATTTAGTTTGGGAAGAGCTAGAGCTCCGGTTCAAGGACTCAAATTAATAGGAATTTAAAATCCAATTTGAAAGTCAAGTTGGATTTTGAAATAATCTTTTAACAATATCCCTTTTAGGAAGTTGACATTTTCCTGCTTAAAGTCTCTAGTAGCCTTTACAGAGTTAATCCCCAACTATCACTTGGCAGCTGCTGGGAGATGTGAATGGGTCCCAGTGAAGAGCACAAAAGGGTCTCAGATGGAAAGTGATGTGACCTCCTCCTGACAGAATGGTCTGGGGGATGTACCCATTAATTCCACAAAGTTCAAAGGGACATCTGTTGTCAGGCAGATGTAACTCAAACTAAGAACTGCCCCTGCATTTGTCTAAGTAGCCAGAGTGGAATCAATCCCAGTGTGGGAAAAACCTGTTTTGCATTGAAGTTTTTTTCCCTAGACACGCCTCAGGGGTGTGCTCAGAGCTCTGGCAAAGAGGGAAACGACTCTGCTATGTTGGATTTGTGCACTGTGGGATTTCTTAGAGCCAAAACCACAGGTAATGATGTCAAAGTGGGTAGGGATGCCCTTGGGCGCTTTCACTCTTTTTGTGAGGGAGTCAATCCCCACCCACAAGCTAGTGCCAGGCATAAAAGTGGCACCCCTGGATACCTTCTTCAGAACACCTCTGGACTTGTGGAGTACAGAAGAAGGACTGAACCTGCTGAACCCTGGACTCCAGAAAGAGGACTGCAACTACTGTAACCTGTGGAGAGAGACTCCAAGTCTGGATCTGCTCCTACTTGCACCCGGGTCTGAAAAGTTTACTCCAGGGCTAATCAGTTACCTTTCGGTTCATCTAAAGAGCACAAAAGCTGAAAGAAGCACATCTACCTGATGAGCACAGCTGACCAGTTCCAACTGGACTTGGTCTCTGCTGGTGGCTTCCCTCTAGTACATCCTGACCCCCAAAGCGGTGTATGTAGGGCATAGGGCTCTTGGATAAGTGTCAGAGTGACCTCCTGTCTAACATTCAAAGCTGATACTTAGAAACTTTTCCAGGGAAGTTTGCAAAAAGAACCAGAGGCTACCTGACGGCCAGAGAACCGCCTGTCAGATTCAAACATTTTGGTTTGCCCCTCTGAAAGAAGTTTGAATTTCAAAAATAGCTCTACGTCCGTAGCTAGAAATCTTCACTGGGAGAAGATGCCTAAAGTATCCAGCCAGCAAAGGACCGTCCCTGGGCACAAATTTTGAATTTCTCTCACTCAGAGCTTTTCTGTCAAAGGTCAATGACTTCATCGAGATATCTGGCCTCGTGGAATATACCTCTGCCACAGCCTGCTGCCTTGGCCCACTGAGGAACTTTGACTTCCAAAACAGTTTTTAGGTCAAGAGGTAAAGCTTTCTCCTGAACCAAACCTGGTCCCTGTATCTGACTCACCCTCTATCGCAATCAGAATTTTGCCTTTGAACTGCTCTAGTGCAACCAGAAACCAACAGTTGGTGTTTCGTGCTGTTTGGCACTAAAAACATGTAAACCTTTGAAAAATAAAATCATGTCTTCAACTCCCTACATCTGATTTTTTATCATTTTGGTGTCTATTTGCTAACTGAATTTTACTCTACTTCTATAAATTGTATTTGTGTTTTTACTGGGTTTTCTGCTTTTAAAAAAAAACTGTTTGGGTACTGATAAATGCTTTACACATTTTTCCTAAGTTAAGCATACCTACTCTGTGCTATAGCTACCAAGGGTGGAGATCTGGTTTAAATGATTGAGACCTAAATGAATTTTGCCAGGAATAGTACCATTATTACTTGAAAAGGACTACCATCCACTTTAAATAATAATCCACTTTCTCACATAACTAATAATTGAGGTGACATTTTTTTTATTACTGGGCCGCTCAACAATCTTAGGGTCCCACATCACCTGTCCATCCCATTATAACACTCAGAGGATCCAGCCCACTGCCTGTAATACCACTGTATTGCACTGGTTTTATGCCCCCTCCCCCTTTGAACTAAGCTCCACCCACCTAGGCCTGGGTTCTTACCTCTCAAACTTTGAAGAAATATCCCATAATGACTGGAACAAGAGGTATGATTGTTTTCTCTTTGTCCTCCATGGGAACTCCCTCCCAACCAATTTACAGGAAAGTGCTGCTGTCCCTGTGTGGAGAGTTCTATGCCACTCCCTGCCTCTAATAGGAGATGCCTATTGTGTTTAGGAGTCCTTCATCTGCTAGCTAGGGCAGCAGCAGAAATAGCTTTCCAAACAGAGCACCTCAAAACATGATTATCAGTACAATCAGATAGACAATTCCAGACAATGTCAGAAGTTCTATTTGGGAGAGTCTCCAGTTGTTCGTACTTGTAGTAATTAAATAGCAAATGTTGCGGATCAACAGATGTTCAACAATAAGATCGTGTTCAAATACCGATCACAGGGACATCTGAATGACTTCATCTACAGCCACAGGATTGACAGTAAATGCATCGGCGGATAGCAGTCATGCTAACTGCTCGATGTCTTTCAATTGACTCTACTAATTACTCTGATTATCGGACTTGAAATTCATTAAGTATGTTTGCCTTAAAAAAGCCCCAAACCTGTACACCAACTAGGGTACGAAGCGGATGTTGGGTAGTTCATTTGTAACATCGGTTAAGAAACAACTTATTCAAAGAAAAACATGTGTTCAAATAAATCTCATTACTACAAGTGCCAATAACTGGAAACTCACCATAATAGATCTTCTGACATTGTCTGAAACTGTCTATCTTATCTTACTACTCTAATATTTCCTACGTTGATAAAGGGGGTCTTGCCCATTCATTGGTTAAGACAGTTCCTATAAATAATGCCATTAAAGAGGGACGTAGCCCCTATTCTTTATCCCTCCCAGCAAATCTAAAAGCATGATTATCATTAAGGTTGGCTTGATGCCAGATTATTAGATATGTTAAAGAGCCCTACATGTTTGGGTTCCAAACTCACTAATTTGGGTATAAGGCAGTCATGTAACCTCTGTTCAACATGTTAATCAAGAGATAAAAGTAAAAGATAATATTCACATAGAAGTGCCTATTTAACATGCAAATCTACAGATAAGTAAATCCAAATGTGTAAATTTACTCTGGCACTTTGCACTTTATTACTTTTGATGATTTACCATTTTAGAGGGTAAAGTTAGTACAAAGTTGAGACTTATATGTTCATTTCCCCTGAAATGGGAGATGGAGCCTAACTGATGATTTTAAAGTTACTGCTAGTAACTTTTCACACATAGCAGGTCTCTACGACTAGGGTGGAGATTTAACTATGGTAATGTACAGGGAAAAGTTAAAAAAATAACTTTTAAACAAATAGTAATAATAATTGAATGATACATCTTTATGTAAATTAATTATACACATTTATATTAAATATGGAACAAAATTAAAAATTAAATGATACTATTAACTTGATATATATATATATTCACTTAAAAAACCATAGGTTTCAGCCACGTTATAGTTAGGAATTAGCATTTAAAAAGCCTTAGAAATTCACTGAAAAAACAATAGGTTTCAGGGGCCTTATAGTTAGTTGGACATTTCACTTGTACAAAACCATTGGAATTCCCCGGTTATAGTTAGTTCAGCTAAATGTAACTCGCGCGCCCGCAATCCACTGCTGATGACGTCACATATTACATCACTTATGACATTGTCAGTGATATAACTCATGACATCACTGATGACATCTCAAATGACATCACTGATGACATCACTGATGACATCATCCAGTGAATGTGTATCTTTTTGAAAAATAAATATTTTTTATATATGTATATCTATAGGTCGATGGAAGAATAAATGGGTAAATAAGTGTCTAAATTGATTTTTTTTGTAAAATTGATTGTATAACTGACTTATTAAGTGTATCTTAGTGAATACATGTATTAGCGAGTAATGTTTAAATATTTAGATATCTGTATCAGTGTCTCACTTTGTGTATAAGTGGCTGCATGGGTTGGTGAGTAGCTATATGAGTGTGTATATGGGTTATTAGTTGGTTTTTAGAATATCAGTATGAGTGTCTGTATGGTTCGGTGTGGGATATTACTTAGAATATAGATGCATGAATGAGTGACTCACTGTTTGTATGTTTCTTGAATACAGCATGTGTGCAGGACTGTAAAGGTAGATGAGTGTGTGTATGGGTGTGTTAGTGAGTGAATGACTGTCTCATTAGTGTCTTTATGAGTAAGTACATATGTTTTAAACTAGTATATGTGAATATTGATGTATATAAGTGAGTATATATGAGAGTGAGAGATTGTAAGACTTGCTGTATAAATAAGTATGTGTTTCTGTAAGTGATTGTTTAAGAGAGTAAGTATGTGTACGTTTCTGTAGAAGTAAGTGTAGTGGTGTGTGTATAGCGGTATATGCAAGTAAATGCATGTTTAAAAGTTAATTTGCATGTGTGAGTATGTGTGTAACTATATATGAGTGTAGGTGTGTAACAGGATGTATAGGTGTATGTGTACATATGATGAGTGAGTACATGTATGAGTGACTATATAGAACTGTTGGTGAATGAGTGGATGTGTATGTAGATTTTGGAATTACTGAATATTTTGTTCTAACTAGTATTGGTATCTCCATTGTTTTCAAAACTGTAGTTTCTTTTTTCAATGTGTGTATCAAAGGTTATATTAGGGTGAGAGGAGGTCTGCCACTCTCTCACACGGATGATATCATCAGTGATGTCATGAGTGATGTCATTTGAGATGTCATCAGTGATGTCATGAGTGATGTCACTGACCATGTCATGAGTGATGTAATATGTGACGTCATCAGCAGTGGATTCCGAGCGCGCGAGTTATAGTTAGCTAAACTAACTATAACAGGGGAATTTCAATGGTTTTGTACAAGTGAAATGTCCAACTAACTATAACGCCCCTGAAACCTATGTTTTTTTCAGTGAATTTCTAAGGTTTTTTTAATGCAAATTCCTAACTATAACGGGGCTGAAACCTATGGTTTTTTCAGTCAATTTATAAGGTTTTTTAAATGCTAATTCCTAACTATAACGTGTGTGAAACCTATGGTTTTTTCAGTGAATTTGCAAGGTTTTTTAAATGCTAATTCCTAACTTTAACGTGCCTGAAACCTATGTTTTTTTCAGTGAATTTCATAGGTTATATAAATGTCAAAGTTTATATCTATTAATTGTTATATTTATTTTGTTGATACTAATTGACTACATTTTTAATAATAATTATTTTTAGCTATTTTATGTTTTAAATTACATTACATATTTTTAATGTAAAATAATAAAAAAAAATATAAAAATGATTTTTTTGTTATTTTTTATTTTGTTTTAATATATTAAAATATATTTCTATAAATTTTTTGTGGTAAACTTAAGGTACACGTACTGTCCCCACATTATCCTTCACACCTGTAATTGTACTGTACGCCTACCAGCCCATACCTTGCAAATACGTTTTGATGTTACGCGTCACATCGGCGCTTTCGCGTGACGTTACGTGCGTTTCTACGGGATACGCTATGCATACCCCGCTATTTTTTTTAATGCTTAAAAAGATATATTCATGTATTTAATGTAAATTTTAAGGCAAGACATTATCTGAGGTTATCATAAAAATAGTATTCATTTAGTTTTAATGAGTGTATATTACTTTTAAAAGCAATTACGCAAAGCGCAGGGTACGTCGTGCGTACTCGCATCGTAAGCTCACCCTACGTGACTTCAAAACAAGATATTTGATTAGTTCATAATACTTCCTATTCTAACTGTTGAAGGACCCCACCCATTTTAATCATTCTTCTTTCACCTTCAATGAAGAACCATCTGTTTTGAGAAGTTCCTGTGTTTTCCAAAACATCTTAAATATGGCTGCACAGCAGAATGAAAGTTTATCTGAACACTCTTCAGAAGAATTTATGCAGGAAGACCCAGCCCCCAAGAGGAAGGAGGCATTAATCTGGAAATGTTTTTCCTTTCCAGAAGGAGAAAAGAAAGTGAATGCTGCCAAGGTCACCTGTAAGATGTGTGGGACCATTCTTTCTAGAGGTGATCCGAATAAAAAATATGAATTTCGAACCGCCAGCATGGTGAGACATGTGAAGACTGTTATGCGAGAGCTGCATGCAACAGGCTGTGGTAAAACCCTCCACCAGCTGTAGCCAGCTCTTCAACAGCACCATCGAGTCCATATCCGGACATCCGTCCCAATTTTGGAGACCTTATCATTCTTTGCAAATTTTGTAAAGAGACATTATGGTATGGCGAACAGTCCATTGATTTGATTTGCAGGCGCAAACAAGAGCACCGTTGCTCCCACCGTTAGTTTTTTTTGTTTATTTGTTCCAGTCACACACTGTTTTCTTAGCGCACTTCCATTGTTTTGATTTAAAAAAACAAAAAAAAAACTTCAAAAAATCTAAATGAATGGATAAGCACATACTGCTGAATGGGTCACTACAATAGTGCAACAGCAGTGACAGACTGTATGGTGAAAGTGTAAGGATACAGAGTGGAGAATTGAAGATGTGAAAGACAAGTGTGCACGTGGATAGAAGACTGTATGCACACAGCATACGGCTTTGAAGCAGTCCTTATCCTAAGGCCTACTTTACTACATCAGTACTTGGGTACTACTGTAAGGAGAGTATCTGAGTGAATCTGTAAGTGCTTGAGTTTTAGCGCACTGAATGATTAGTAC
This sequence comes from Lissotriton helveticus, assembly GCF_964261635.1. Classification (NCBI taxonomy): domain Eukaryota; kingdom Metazoa; phylum Chordata; class Amphibia; order Caudata; family Salamandridae; genus Lissotriton; species Lissotriton helveticus. The sequence continues at coordinate 1,131,958,562 of NC_136069.1, read as the reverse complement.
ATACCACTGAATGGGTCACTATAACAGTACAAGGGTAGTAACAGAGTGTTTTCCGGAAGTGTAAGGATACAGACTGGGGAATTGAAGGTATAAAAAACAAGGGTGCAGGTAGATGCAAGACTGCATGCATAAGGGTTTCAAGCAGTCTATACCCTAAGGCCTACTTCGCTGCATGAGTACTTGGGTACTGACTGAATGATTACAGTTCTGCAAGGAGAGTGCCTGACTGAATTTGTATTTACAACTGCTTCAGTTTTAGCACAGTGAATGGATTAGTACAAACTGCTTAAAGGTCACTACAACAGTGGAACAGCAGTGACAGAGTGCTTTGTAGAAGTGTAAGGATACAGACTGGGGAATTGAATGTATAAAAGACAAGTGTGCAGGAAGATACAAGACTGCATGCATACTGTATATGGGTTTGAAGCAGTCCATGTCTTAAGGTCTACTTCACTGCATAAGTACTGGCTACTGACTGAATCAATAGAATACTGTAAAGAGAGTGTCTGAGTGAATCTATAAGTGCTTGAGTTTTAGTACAGTGAATGGATTAGTACATAGTGCTCAATGCTTTATTATTATTAAACAATAAAATTATTCTTCAGACATCTCATATTTTAACACAGCTTCTAAAAGGAGTTCATCTGGTACTTCTTCGAGATCATACTGCTGGTTTGCCATTTCAAGTTTATAGCTTCCAGTAACTCTACGTGATCCAGTGCTTCCAAAAAATCTGACCTGGTCAGACCCGGTCGCTCCTCCCGCCGCGTGGCCCACCCCGAGTGTGCCCGGCCTCCTCCTGCTGCCGCCGCCGCTGCCTATAAGAATTCTGCCCCTGTTTGGTTTGGCCCCCTGATCTTGACTGTCCATTTGTGCCTGCTTCGTTTTACTGTATTTGTTATTGTATTGTCGTCGTTTTCTCGCTTTTTTACTTAGTTATTGTACCGTTGCCACTGCTGTTTGTTTCCCTGCCCCTCCGCCTCTGTGCCGCTGCCCCACCCCGCTCCCTGCCGCTGTTCCCCCGTGGCAAAACCCCCGCTCCCTACAGTATCTCCGCTCCGCTCCCCCCCACTCGCCACCCCGCTCCCGCCTCCGAGCTGCTCCTCCCTCGCTCCGCCCCCCCACTCTCCATTTATGGCAGAGTGCATGCGTACGCGCAGCATTGACGTGCAGCGGGTGCGCCAAAGGCAAGCCCGTCTGTGCCTGTCCGTGCCTGGACCGCGCCCAGCGCCAGAACCCCTGGCCCCCGCAGTTGCCAGCCCACCCGCCGGACTTACGACGCCACCACCCTCAACGCACTCAACACCGGCCGGATCCCCGGCTGCCACCGAGCCACCCCAGGACGCACCCATGGACCCTTCACCTGCCAATCCTGCAAGTTCTCCTGCATCCGGACCTGCACTGCACCCGCCAAGCCGAGCACCAGCAGCAACCACCTGAAGTGCATCCTGCTCAACACCCGCTCCGTCCACAGACACACCGTCGAACTCTGGAACCTCCTCGACTCCACATCTCCAGATGTCGCCTTCCTCACAGAAACATGGATGAACGCCTCCTCAGCGCCCGACATCGCCATCGCCATCCCGGACGGATACAAGATCACCCGGAGGGATCGCGTCAACCAGACAGGAGGAGGCATCGCCATCGTCCACAAGAACACCATCCGCATCACGACCAACTCCAACGACACCCTCACCACCGCCGAACACCTGCACTTCCAGATACACACCGACCCCAAGACCACCCTCAGAGGCACCCTCATCTACAGACCCCCGGGACCACGCACACGATTCAGCGAAGACATCGCTGACTTCATCAGCCCGCACGCCCTCCCCTCCGCTGACTACATCCTCCTAGGGGACCTCAACTTCCACCTAGAGAACAACAACGACAGCAATACCACCACCCTGCTGGACAACCTCGCCAACCTCGGACTCAAGCAACTGGTGACCACCCCCACCCACTACGCCAGCCACACTCTTGACCCTGTCTTCTCCTCCAGCAAGGACATCTCCTTCAGCCACGCCACCGGACTCCACTGGACAGACCACAGCTGCGTCCACTTCAGCTTCCATAGGACCACGATCCACCACCACTCGCAACAGATCCCCCGCAGAAGCTGGAACAAGATCACCACTGACCAGCTCTCCACATCCCTGAGCCAGAACCCTCCCGCCAGCTCAGCGAACCCCTACCAAGCCGCCAACAACCTCACAAGGTGTATCACCAACTGCGCAGATGACCTCGCTCCACTGAAGACCCCCCCATCAGACCCGGCAGCAAGAAAGCATCCTGGTTCACCGTCGAACTCAAAAGCTACAAGAAGAACTGTCGGGCCCTCGAGAAAGCTTGGAGCAGAGACCCGACTACAGACAACATGACCACCCTCAAGCACGCCACCCGAAAACACCACCAGCTGATCAACACCACCAAGAAAACCGCATTCAAGGAACGACTAGACAACAACGCCCACAACAGCAAGGAACTCTTCAACATCGTCAAAGAGCTCTCGAACCCTAGCGCCGGAAACAACGACATCACCCCCTCACAAGACCTCTGCAACTCGCTTGCCTCGTTCTTCCACAGCAAGATCGCAGATATACTCAACAGTTTCAGATCACAGACAATGCACCCTACCACCGTACCAACGCCCCCACCACCACCCTCCGCGCCTGGACCCCGGTCAACACCAAAGACACCATCCGCACGATAAACTCCATCCACTCCGGACCACCTACCGACCCCTGCCCTCAACACGTCTTCAACAAGGCCGACTCTGTCATCGCACCCCATCTCCGGGACATCATCAACACCTCCTTCGACACCGCCATCTTCCCAGAGAGCTGGAAGCACGCCGAACTCAGCGCCCTCCTGAAGAAACCTTCAGCGGACCCCACCGACCTCAAAAACTACCGCCCCATCTCGCTCCTTCCTTTTCCTGCCAAAGTCATCGAGAAGACCGTCAACAGACAGATGGCCGCCTTCCTTGAGACTAATGGATCCCTCGACCACTCGCAGTCCGGATTCCGGGCCAACCATAGCACCGAGACCGCCCTCATCGCAGCCACTGATGACGTCCGAGCCCTGCTCGACAACGGAGAAACAGCGGCCCTCATCCACCTGGACCTCTCCGCAGCGTTTGACACTGTCTGCCACCGCACCCTAGTGCAGCGCCTCAACAACATCGGAATCCAGGAGAAGGCACTGGAGGGGATCATCTCCTTCCTCGCCGGAAGAACACAAAGAGTCTGCCTCCCCCCGTTCAGATCCAAGGCCACCGAAGTCATCTGCGGCGTACCACAAGGATCATCGCTCAGCCCCACTCTCTTCAACATCTACATGAGCCCCCTCGCGGCCATCGCACGCCAACACAACCTCAACATCATCTCCTACGCCGACGACACCCAGCTGCTCCTCTCCCTCACCAACGACCCCGCCACCGCCAGAACCAACCTACACGAAGGGATGAAAGACGTAGCAGAGTGGATGATGAACAGCCGCCTCCTCGTCATGCTTCAAAATCCTATGCATGCTCCGTAAGATCTTCCGGTGGATCCCCACCGAAACCAGGAAGACGGTCACCCAGGCCCTCGTCACCAGCCATCTGGACTACGGTAACTCCCTCTACGCCGGAACCACAGCCAAACTTCAGAAAAGGCTCCAGCACATTCAGAACGCCTCAGCACGACTCATCCTGGACATCCCCCGACACAGCCACATCTCTGGACACCTGAGAGACCTGCACTGGCTCCCCGTCAGCAAGAGAATCAAGTTCCGACTCCTCAGCCACGCACACAAAGCTCTCCACAACCAAGGCCCCAGATACCTCAACGACCGCCTGACCTTCTACACTCTCACCCGCCAGCTACGATCGACCAGCCACGCCCTCGCCGCCATTCCCCGCATCCAAAGAGCCCCATGGGAGGAAGATCCTTCTCCTACCTGGCTGCCAAGACGTGGAACTCCCTCCCCATCCACCTCCACCTGACCCAAGACCACCTCTCCTTCAGGAAGCAACTCAAGACCTGGCTGTTCGAGCAGTAGCGGACCCCCCTCCCCCCAGCGCCTTGAGACCCTCCGGCTATACAAATGCTTTGATTGATTGATTGAAAATCAGCATCATTGCTTTCATTTTCAAAATCACAGGTGATATCTGCAGTACTGATGTCCTCCAATTCAGTCTCGCTGCCTGTTATAGGTAGATGTTGTACTTCAATTAAACTGTTGCTCATTTTCAATGTGTCTTTGGTAATGTTCTCCTCTTTATCCATAACAAATCTGTTATGTTCTAGGTCCTTGCACGAAAACATAAACACTTCACTTTAACAGTTTTCTTAGTACATAATACAAAAGTAGGTTTATCAACTATTTTGGCCCAAAAAATATGTAAATACCATTGTCTAATAACATTCCAACAGTAGAGTTTAAGTACTTCATAAAGTTATATAAAAATAATTGCTTATAAACATATCCTGCTCTTAAGTCTTCGTAAAATTCGAAACCAGTCACTTCTTATGACTATGAAAAATGACTCAGGCTCTTATACTAAATGCAGTACTAAAAAATGTAGAACATGTCTATTCACCTTACCCCTTCCAAACTAGTAAATGTGTTTTAGTAAAGTGCAAAAGATACTGTTGCTTGTCTAGAATAACACTGTGAATCTGTGTATTATTTAGGTAGCATTCTCACACTAGTTTTTGAATACTTCATGTGTTTTCACACACATCAATCCTCAAACACCTATCTAATACTTACCTTTTAACATAATTAGAAATTAGTCATTGCTTATATAAGTCGAAAATACTCACAGCAACAGCTATAGAACGCCCCTTCAACACAAAGTATTGTGTATAATGAGGACATATTTACATAGAGAAAAAAAGCTACACACAGTAACTTATCCTATCCTTCTAAATATGAATTAGGATTTCAAAACACACTCTGTGACGTATTTCATGTTGAGCAATTTGGTCTCTTTTAATCCTGAAAGTCCCAGGTCTCTACTAGCCAAGCATGTCTTTCTATTCAATACCATACAGGTGCGTTGCAGAGACCTGTTCTCAAGCCATGTCCCATGTTATACACTATGACATCTTAGCCTACCACTATCTCACTGTAAGTAATACCTTGCTTAATCTTCCCAACGCCCAAGGCGCCAGCACACCTTTCCGACGGTAGCTTTATGATTTACAAATGCTAGTATTTTTTTAATTAAGAAGCATAGTAATAACAAATATTAATCTGTTTTTTTTCTTCTATTGTAAACAATATTTTTTTATGTCTTCTATTTAGATGTTTTTAACCCCTTCGGGGCTGATGACGAGCTGGGCTAGTCATGGCGCACACCGGTCGTGCGCTGATGACAAGGCCAGCTCGTCATCAGCCCCACCCTCGGGGGAAGCGCTGACGCTCCCCCCGAGGGTCTCCGATCTTGCTCGTTTTGCTGGGGTTTGCAGCGGAAGAGTTTCCACTGCCACCCCCGCCCCCCCCCATGGGAATCCCTGATGACGTCAGCGCGCACAGCACGCGCTGACATCATCAGGGATTCCCAGCGCTCGGGAAGCCATTTGCTTCCTGCGCGCTTGGAAAGAAGGTGGGTTTCTCGTGTCTGGGGGGGGTTTGGGGCCGCAAAGATGCATCAGGGGAGAGGAAAGAGATTTTCCTCTCCCCTGATGTCTCTTTGCAGGGCATTTCTGCCTCACGATCGCGCACAGCGTCGCGATCGTGCGGCGGAAATGCCCCCACTAGCACCAGGGATTTAAATTTAGTTTATAGGAAGCGACCCCTTGGGCAAGGGTCGCTTCCAGGCGGGCTATGATTATGTTTTACGTTTTCTGCCCCCCCTGGGGGCAAATCGGCCCGTTTTTTTGGCTGTTTAGCCCCCAGGGGGGCAGAAATTTTCCACTAGCACCAGGGTTGTTTTTTGGTGACAATATGGCGGCCATGTTTATTGTTTATGTTTTTCTGTCCCCCCTGGGGGCAAATCGGCCCGTTTTTTTTTGCCGTTTTGCCCCCAAGGGGTGACAGAAAATGCCCACTAGCACCAGGGATTTTGTTTTTAGCTTTTAGGAAGCGACCCCTTGGGCAAGGGTCGCTTCCAGGTGGCCTCACAATTAACTTTTTGTTTTTCTGTCCCCCTGGGGGCAAATCGGCTTGTTTTTCGGCCGTTTTGCCCCCAGGGGGGGCAGAAATTTCCCACTAGCACCAGGGATTTTTGTTGGGGCAATGTGTTTGTTTTGGGAAGCGACCCCTTGGGTAAGGGTCGCTTCCAGGTGGCCATGATTGTGTTTTTGTTTTTCTGTCCACCCTGGGGGCAAATCGGCCCGTTTTTTTTGCCGTTTTGCCCCCAGGGGGTGGGGCAGAAAATGCCTACTAGCACCAGGGAATTTAAATTGAGTTTTTAGGAAGCGACCCCTTGGGCAAGGGTCGCTTCCTGGTGGCAAGTAATTATGTTTTTTAATTTCTTCCCGCCCCACTAGGCCCTAGGATTTGAGTTTTGTTCCAATGTTGGTTTTAATTTTGGTTGTTTTTTACTGTCCGCCTCTCTTGGTGCCGGTTGGTCTTTTTTTGTCCTTACTGCCTTGGCTGGCGGTGTGTGTGGAGTGGTGCTTGGCTGGCGGTGTGTGTGGAGTGGCGCTTGGCTGGTGGTGTGTGTGGAGTGGTACTTGGCTGTCTGTGCACGGAGTTGTGCTTGGCTGGCGGTGTGTGTGGAGTGGCGCTTGGCTTGCAGTGTGCGTGGTGTGCTGTATGGCTGGCGGTGTGTGTGGAGTGGCGCTTGGCTGGATGGTGTGCGTGCAGTGGTACTTGGCTGTCTGTGCACAGAGTGCTGCTTTGCTGGCGGTGTGTGTGGAGTGGTGCTTGCTGGATGGTGTGCGTGGAGTGGTACTTGGTTGTCTGTGCACGGAGTGGTGTTTGGCTGGTGGTGTGTGTGGAGTGGTGTTTGGCTGGCGGTGTGTGTGGAGTGGTACTTGGCTGGATGGTGTGCGTGGAGCGGTGCTTGGCTGGCGGTGAGTGGCGCTTGGCTTGCGGTGTGCGTGGAGTGGTGATTGGCTGGCGGTTTGTGTGAAGTGGTACTTGGCTGTCGGTGTGCGCTGAGTGGCGCTTGGCTTGCGGTGTGCGTGGAGTGGTGCTTGGCTGGCGGTGTGTGTGGAGTGGTACTTGGCTGTCGGTGTGCGCTGAGTGGTGTTTGGCTGGTGGTGTGCGTGGAGGGGTACTTGGCTATCTATGCACGGAGTGGTGCTTGGCTGGCGGTGTGTGTGGAGTGGCGCTTGGCTGGTGGTGTGTGTGGAGTGGTACTTGGCTGTCTGTGCACGGAGTGGTGCTTGGCTGGTGGTGTTTGTGGAGTGGCGCTTGGCTGGTGGTGTGCCTGGAGTGCTACTTTGCTGTCTGTGCACGGAGTGGTGCTTGGCTGGTGGTGTGTGTGGAGTGGCGCTTGGCTGGTGGTGTGCGTGGAGTGGTACTTTGCTGTCTGTGCACGGAGTGCTGCTTGGCTGGCGGTGTGTGTGGAGTGGCGCTTGGCTGGTGGTGTGCGTGGAGTGGTACTTTGCTGTCTGTGCACGGAGTGGTGCTTGGCTGGCAGTGAACGTGGAGTGGGTCTTGGCTGGTGGTGTGCGTGGAGTGGTACTTGGCTGTCTGTGCACGGAGTGGTGCTTGGCTGGCGGTGTGTGTGGAGTGGCGCTTGGCTGGATGGTGTGCGTGGAGTGGTACTTGGCTGTCGGTGTGCGCTGAGTGGTGTTTGGCTGGCGGTGTACATGGTCTGGTGCTTGGATGGTGGTGTGGGTGGACTTGCGCTCGGCTGGCGGTGTGTGAGTAGTTACTTTCTGTTGGTCACTACACACACTGCTTGTTGAGTGACACTCTACGCAGTCCATCATTTTCTGTAGTTGCTGTGTCAGATATGTGGGCATGTGAAAGTGATGGGCCCTTGAATGGCGCTGGCGGCTGGCGGTGTGAATGTTTTGTATGTGTCACACGTGCAAAACTGCCCCTGTGTGATGGGGGTACTGGTAGGAGCAACAGACTGACTGGCACCAAAGGGGTCAGGCAGTAAAAAAAATTCAAAAAATTAACCAGTGTCTTGATGTTAAACCTCATCTAATCCCAATTGGTCTAAGCCCTATTTGATGGCACATCTGGCCGAATTTAAATTTGGGGGGCAAATTTGTGTGTTGTTCTTTTAATTGTTATATTGTTTGTGAAATGTGGTAGTAATTTTTTTTTCTTCTCTATTTTTATCTTGTTCCAGGCTTTTGCTGTTTGGATTGTTGTAGGTTGCGGGTCTGTTTGCAGCTTGTGTAGTTGCTTGTACTTGGTAAGTGAATGTATTTTGTACTACTTTCCCTTGATGTTTGTCTTTTTGAAAAAGATTGTACTTATAGCAGTTTGTGTGGCTCTGTGTTTTTTTTTTTCAGCATTAGTGTTTGATGTGCACTTTGTTTTCTAATCTGTCATTTATTTTTTTCTTTCTAGTGGGATATCATTTCTTTTTGCTGTGTCTCAGCAGAGTAGGTGCTGGTGAGTGTAGCTATATTTGGTAAGAGTGAAATTGTTTTGAATCGTATTTATCTTTTTGTGAAAGCCTTACCATGTTTACTTCTTACTTTGCACAGTGTAGGTTGTTGTTCACTTGTGTGTGCAGTCTTCTTGCTTTGTAAGGATAATGGCTAGTTGCAGGATTACTGCTCAGCAGGTTCTTGGTTTGCTTTTTGAGTCTTCCTCTGACCATGGTTCAGAGACTGAGTCCGATTCGGACTCAGAGGTAGGGGCAGAAGATTCAGGCAGTCAGTTTTCTCTTCGCATCGAATCATCATCAACGGATGATGAATCTTCTTCTAGTGCTGATGAAGAGCCTATGGTAGAGGAGGACATTGAGGTGCCGGTAGTGGGCCAAGAGGCATCTGTGCTGCTGCCTAGGGCCGCAAGGTTTCCTTTCTTTTTACGTCGGCAAGAGGCATGTGGGCTGGAGCCTGCGCCCAAAAGGCTTCACATTGCTGTGGTGCGCCAAGAGGCATCTGGTGCTTTTCGTCTTCCTGCTGGTGTAGTGCAGCAAGAGGCAAGAGGAGCGCGTTGCGTTGCGTGTTGACCGCTTTTAAAACTGCATTTTGTGCATTTTGTGTTGTAAATTAGTGCTGCGCCTAGATTGTTGGGCTTTTTAAAATCTCCTCTTACCTGCACTGTAATCTGTGTCCCCCACTGCCGCTTGGCGGGCTTGGTTCCTGGGGTGGACGCCATAGTTGAGAGGGGCAGGGCAGCTTCACCACGCCAGCGCTTGACTGCGCATGTGTGAGCGAGGGGACGCCTACTAAATGCGAGTCCCTTCCGTAGCGGGATGGCGGAGCGGGCGCGTCTTCGCGTGGCCGGAGTCGTGCCAGAGTCCTGCCCGTCTGCGCCCGTCCGCGACAGGACGTGGCTGAACTCTGGCCCTCCTCCTGGCCGTACTCCTGGCCATCATGCGGTGTTACACCAGAGACAGTCTGGTCGCCATCAACCGGTCCTGGGCGACCTGTACTGCACCTCGGGTGGACCCCCTATGTGGGCCGTTCTCGTGTGGCTGCGGATGTTTTACCTTGTCTGCCCCCGTAAGTAGGAACTGCAAGGAGACCACCCGTGCGCCTGCCAGCCTACAACCGTATGTTAGCTTATGGAATCTTAATGTCAGGTCGCTCGTTAGGCACCATCTAGACATTCGCGATCTGCTAGATGAGGAGTTGCCTGACCTATTCTGTGTGACGGAGACCTGGCTGCAGGATGCCGATACGGCCGTTGTTAATCTGGCCTTCCCGCCGGAATACTCGGTATTCACTTTAAACCGAGCTTCTAGAGGCGGAGGAATAGCTCTCGCTGTTAAATCTCGCTATTCTTGTATGTGGCAGGGTAAAAAAATCCCGGGTTGAGAAAGTGCAATGTTCAAGGTAGCTATTACACCTAACTTCACCCTGTCGGGGCTATTGATTTATCGGCCACCGGGGAGTGAAGTAGCCTTTAGAGCGGCGCTACCTGACGCCATTAGTGAACTGGCTACGGGGTGCTCCAATTTCTCCATCATTGGAGATTTAAACTTGCACTTTGACAACTTAACTAGTCCCTCGGTGTCCAGTTTTGTGGCAGATCTTGAGGCGCTCCAGCTGACTCAGCTGGTGGCACAGCCCACCCACTCAGGGGGTCATACCCTTGATCCGTTTTTTACTAATCTTACGGAAGCCTGCATTACCAGCTACACACCTCTGGCATGGACTGATCATTACCTGATACAGATCCAGTGCCCTTCTCTGGCTATTCAACCTAAGCCAGTGGTGTGTTCGATTCCAAGACGACGCTGGAACAAACTTAAGCTGGATGACTTTTTCCACCTCCTATCGGCTGACCCATTTGTCATCACGGGGTCGCCTGATCAGGTTTATGACAGGTTCTGTAATTGGGTATCTAGGGCGTTGGACACTCTTATTCCCTTGGTCAGCTGCAAAGCTGGGACCGGTAAAGCCAGCCCCTGGTATGACGACTCACTGCGTGCTCTGAAGGTCTCCTGTAGGCGCGCAGAGCGGGCATGGCGTAAAGCCTACAACAGCACGAAGAAAGTTCTCTACCAGTCTACTGTCAAAGTGTATCATCGGGCGGTATGTAGAACTCGTGCCGCATTTTATGCTGCACAATTCAGGACTAGTTCGAACCCATCTAAGGCTATTTTTAAGGTACTACAAGACCTTACTGCCAAAAAGGTAACAACAACGCACCAGAGCTCTGTCGAGCACTGTGAAAAATTGGCAGAGTTCTTTTTGGAAAAGGTGAATGCTATCTATCGGGCCTTTCCTTTGGCCACTCCCTCGGCTAATCCATCTGTTAAGCCTTTACCATCTGAGGGACTGCATTCCTTTCCTATTTTAACATCTGATAGCCTAGACACATTGGCCCGTAAAGTGAAGTCTGGCTCCCCAGAGGATCCACTCTGCCCAGATGTGTTCAAGGACCTAGCGGTACATGATATCTCGCCGCTATGTTCTTAGATCAATTTGTCATTAACATCGGGCGAGGTCCCACCGAAGTGGAAGCGAGCCATGGTTCGGCCTATCCTTAAGAAACCCAGCCTGGACGGTAGCAAGCCGGAGAGCTACCGGCCGATTTCACTCCTGCCGTGGCCGGCTAAGGTCATGGAGGCACACGTAAACGCTGTCCTCTCGGCACATCTCCGCCATGCAGATATCCTCGACGCGACGCAGAATGGGTTTAGGGCTGGTCATAGCACGGAGACGGCTCTGCTTTATATGGTGGAGCACCTTCGCTCCGTGCTTGACGCGGGACAAACGGCAGCGCTTGTGCTATTAGATCTGAGCGCTGCCTTTGACACCGTCTCGCACCCGATCCTTCTGCTGCGCCTAGAGGAGGCTGGTGTGACCGGCATCGCTCTCCAGTGGTTCCGGTCGTTTTTAGCCAACCGGGCCTTTAGCGTGACCGTCCCACCTTACCAGTCCAAACTCCATCCGTTGAACCTGGGGGTTCCCCAAGGCTCCTCGCTGAGTCCTACGTTGTTCAATCTATACGTAAGGCCGCTAGCTGAGGTTGTCAGGCAATGGGGTATGACGATGGTGTCATATGCCGATGACACCCAGCTAGCGGTTACGATCAGCGGGGATGCCGAAGTCGATGCCCCCAGGTTTCAACAAGGACTGCGGGCGGTCGCCAGCTGGATGACGTCCAACTGTCTCCAGCTGAACGCTAGCAAGACCGAGGTCATGGTTTTTGGCAGGCAGCCGGAGCTTTGGGGAGAGAGATGGTGGCCGGGGGATTTGGGTCCTGCTCCTATCCCAGTCGCCGAGCTTAAGAACCTCGGGGTCTGGCTGGACCCTTCCCTTACGTTTGTGTGTCATACCAAACGCACGGCGGCCTGCTGCTTTGGCATCCTGCGCGGGCTCCGTCCAGTGCTGAAATTCTTCGATGCCCCTACCAGGCAACTCATGATCCAAGCCACAGTTATCTCGAGGCTGGATTACGCGAGTTCCTTACTGGTTGGTCTGAACCAGGCGGAGATTGGGCGCTTACAACGGATTCAGAATGCCGCTGCAAGAGCGGGGGTAGGCCTCCCAAGATTCTGTCCTACCTCCAATACCCTGCGGTCACTGCATTGGCTACCGGTGGCCCAGCGGATCCAGTTTAAGGTCCTCTGTGTCGCCTACAAAATTCTGAAGGGGTCCCCAGCAACGATCCTTATGGCCCTTCTCGCCCATTACATCCCAGCTCGACTCTTAAGATCTGCAGACTTAGAACTAGCTGTCGTTCCGCGCTTTAAGCGGAGTCGAGCTGGAGGACGCTCGTTTCGAGTGCGTGCGGCGGTTCTGTGGAACTCCCTGCCCCCGGCGATTCGCGCTATGAGGGATTTGCTTTCCTTTCGCCGCGCGGTGAAAACCTTTTTATTCCCTTAGTTTGTCTACACTGTTTTGCTTATTGTTTAGTTGTGTTGTGCAGCTGCCTTGTCGGGCGCCAGGACGCTCCTTCGCTGGAGCATCTGTGCGCCAAATAAAAACGCATAACATAACATCTGGGGCTGTTAGGCTTCCTATTGGTGTAGAGCGGCAAGAGGCATCTGGGCCTGCTTGGTTTCCCGGTGGTGTAGTGCAGCAAGAAGCATCTCAGGCTGCTGGGCTTCCCGTTGGTGTAGTGCAGGATGAGCCCTCTGGGGATGCTATGTCTTCTGTTGGTGTTGTGCAGCCAGAAGTATTTTTGGCTGTTAGGCTTCCCGTTGGTGAACAGCAGCAAGAGGCTTCTGGGCTGCAGGCTGGGGTGGCTGCTCCCCCCGTTGAAAGGGATGGCCTATGGGTTCCCCCTGGCATGGTGCAGCCAGCATTGCCAGAGTTCACTGGTGTTCCTGGGTGTAGAGTGAATACTGAGAATTTTCTGCCAATACATTTTTTTCAGTTGTTTTTTGATGATGTGTTTTTGCAAGAGATTGTTGATCAAAGTAATTTGTATGCAGAACAATTTTTGAGGGCCAACAGTGCCAGCCTTAAGCCCTATTCTAGAGCAATCCGGTGGACTCCCACAAATGTTGAAGAGATGAAGAAGTTTTTGGGATTAACTTTTTTGATGGGCTTGCTAAGGAAGCCATCAATGTCTTCATATTGGTCCTCTAGTCCCTTGATGGCAACAGCTATATTTCCAGCAGTCGTGATCGGTATATGCTTCTTCTTCGGATGATGCATTTTGTTGATAATGGTTTAGCGTTGTCACGCGATCACCCTGATCGTGACCGTTTGTTTAAAATTCAGCCTGTCCTTGATCACTTTGTTGATCGTTTTTCTGAGATCTTTGCCCCTGGTAAAGAAATTGCAGTGGATGAGTCTTTGCTGTTGTTCAAGGGCCGCTTGGTTTTTAGGCAATACATTCCTAGTAAGAGGGCACGCTATGGAATCAAACTGTATATGCTGTGTGACAGTGAGACTGGATATGTCTACAATTTCAGGGTGTACACTGGTAAGGAGTCCAGCATTAACCCTCCTGGTTGTCCTTCTACTTTTGGAGTGACTGAGAAAATTGTGTGGGAACTAGGTAGAGGATTATTTAACAAAGGCCATCATTTATATGTAGATAACTTCTACACTGGTGTGCAGTTGTTCAAGGAGTTGGCTAAAGTGGGCACTGTTGCTTGTGGCACAATGCGCAGTAACCGTAAAGGTTTCCCAAAGGAACTTGTTTGCAAAAGGCTTGTGCGGGGACAGTCTAGTGCATTGCGATGTGGGGAGCTTCTAGCTGTGAAGTTTTCAGACAAGAGAGATGTGTACATGCTGACTACTATCCACGATGAAAGTACAGAACCTGTGCCTGTTTGGGGTCAGGGTGCTGAAGTGCGCAAACCTGTGTGCATTTTAGCTTACAATAAGTTCATGGGTGGTGTTGACAGAGTAGTTCAGAGGTTGGAACCTTATGCTGCTCTTCAAAAGGCTTACGTTTGGTACAAGAAGTTGGCTATCCATCTGTTCCACTTGGCATCCTTTAATGCTTTTGTTGTGTACCAGAAGTCTTGTCCTGAGACGAAGATGCCTTTTGTTAAGTTTCAGGAGTCTATAATAGGCAGCCTTGTACTTGTGGAGCAGGCAAGTGTTCCTAGATTTAGAGTGGTGGAGGAAGTGGCTAGATTGAAAGATCGCCACTTTCCTGAATCTATTCCTTCCACTACCGCAAGAGACTTTCCGACTAGAAGATGCAGAGTCTGTTGGCGAAGAGGCATGTGGAAGGAGTCTCGTATATACTGTCCTGACTGTCCTTCTAAGCATGGATTGTGCCTGTCAGCTTGTTTTAAATCGTACCACACGCAAAAGAAGTTTTGGGAGTTTTAATGAGCTGTAAAGTGAATTGTCTGGTCTGCATTCTGTAAAAATGTTTAGTTTGTTTCAAGGATTGGCATTAGTGCAAAGTGTTTAGTTTAAGAATGTGTGTTAGCTGATTTGTAGGTATTTCCATTTGTTTAGTGTTATTTTGAAAAAAAGAATTCTAAATGTGTTTGTGGTGTGTGCCGGCTGGTGCTTGGCTGGCGGTGTGTGTGGAGTTGCGCTTGGCTGGTCGTGTGCGTGGTAGGGTACTTGGCTGTCTATGCACGGAGTGGTGCTTGGCTGGCAGTGTGTGTGGAGTGGTGCTTGGCTTGTGGTGTGTGTGGAGTGGTACTTGGCTGTCTGTGCATGGAGTGGTGCTTGGCTGGCGGTGTGTGTGGAGTGGCGCTTGGCTGGTGGTGTTTGTGGAGTGGTACTTGGCTGTCTGTGCACGGAGTGGTGCTTGGCTGGTGGTGTGTGTGGAGTGGCGCTTGGCTGGTGGTGTTCGTGGTGTGGTACTTGGCTGTCTGTGCATGGAGTGGTGTTTGGCTGGTGGTGTGTGTGGAGTGGTGTTTGGCTGGCGGTGTGTGTGGAGTGGTACTTGGCTGGATGGTGTGCGTGGAGCGGTGCTTGGCTGTATGTGCACGGAGTGGTGCTTGGCTGGCGGTGTGTGTGGAGTGGCGCTTGGCTGGTGGTGTGTGTGGAGTGGTACTTGGCTGTCTGCACGGAGTTGTGCTTGGCTGGTGGTGTGTGTGGAGTGGTACTTGGCTGTCTGTGCACGGAGTTGTGTTTGGCTGTCGGTGTGCGCTGAGTGGTGTTTGGCTGGCGGTGTGCAAGGTCTGGTGCTTGGATGGTGGTGTGGGTGGACTGGCGCTCGGCTGGCGGTGTGTGAGTAGTTACTTTCTGTTGGTCACTACACACACTGCTAGTTGAGTGACACTCCACGCAGTCCATCATTTGTGTAGTTGCAGTGTCAGAAATGTGGGCGTGTGAAAGTGATGGGCCCTTGAATGGCGCTGTTTGCTGGTGTGAGTTTTGAAATGTGATGGGTCCGCGGCTGGCCGTGTGAATGTTTTGAATGTGTCACACGTACGAAAGGTGTATGAATGGCCTGTAAAGAGGTTGGTGCCTTGACGTTTCTTTACAGCTCACGAGCTGTGAGTCAGTGGTTCAGTTAATCATACTTTCAATTATACGCAGTGTATTTCATTTTTTGTGAAATTACTTGCGAATACAATTGTATGTACTGAATCATCACTCACCCTCGTGCCAAATCCAACCAGTATGTGTGTGTGCTTGCGGATTAGATGGCTGTGCAGTAATATTTGTTTTTTTTCTCTTTCTGCAGTAGGGTGTACCTTGTCCCTTATTGTGATTGTTGTAATGTGTTGCTTTTCCTTCCAGATGGTGTCAGTGGTCTGGTTTGTATCTGGTATGAAAGGTGCGTGAATGGCCTGTAAAACGGTTGGTGCCTTGTCGTGGCTTTACGGCTCACGAGTTGCGAGTCACTGGTTCGGTTTTTATGCATTTATTTATTAACAGAGCATTTCATTTTTTTGAAATATCCTGTTAATAAAATTTTATGTACTGAACCATCACTCGCCCTCATGCCAAATCCAACCTGTATGTGTGTGTCTTTGAGGAATAGATAGCCGTGCTTGATTCTTTGTCTTTTGAGTAACTCAGTTATAGTGTATATTATAGCTACAAATAACTTTCTAAATTTAGATATTATTGTTAATTCATGGTAGTATATGGTCATGTCTTTCTGGTGAATTCTATTGTTGTTTTTTGTCCACAATCTCTTGCAAACTTGAAATTGTCTGTCACAATTTTCATGCGATATTGTCCCCTGAATCACACGTTCTCCAACTGAAAACTTAATTCATTCAAAACAATTTGGTTTTGCAAGGGGGTTCCCATGAGTTTTTGGCCCGGGGCTTGGCAGGCATCTTTGGAAACTACCAAACCCAAACAGTTCTGAAAACTAGACACCCGGGGGAGTCCAGGGAGGTATGGCATGCGTGGGTCCCCCAATGTTTTCCTACCCAGAAACCCCAGCAAAACTTAAATTTAGGTTAAAAAACCCACTTTTCCATACATTTTTGGGTGGGATCTCCCTGCCGGCACAAATGTCCTACCACCCAGCGTTCCCCTTGTTCTCCCGAGTAAAATGATACCTCACTTGTGTGGGTGGGCCAAAGGCCTGTGACTAAGGTAGGGGGGCTTAATTTGTCAAACTTAAATAGGACTTTTTAAAAAATTCATTTTTAGCCTGTTCTGCTTTGGGGCACCCACACAAGTGAGGTATCATTTTACCCGGGTGAACAAGGGGAACGCTGGGTGGTAGGACATTTTTGCCGGCACGGAGATCCCACGCAAAAAAGTTTGGAAAATCATATTTTTACCTAATTTTAAGGTTTGCAAGGAATTCTGGGTAGGAAAACATTGGGGGACCCACGCATGCCATACCTCCCTGGACTCCCCCAGGTGTCTAGTTTTCAGAACTGTTCGGGTTTGGTAGTTTCCAAAGATACCCACCGAGCCCTGGGCCAAAAACTCAGGTGCCCCCCCAAAAAAAATCAGGGTTATGTAGCTATAGGGTATTTTAAATTCACCACCGTACGATTTGGACCTTTTCCTGTTGCAGCCACTATGCCTACCCACGCAAGTGAGGTACCATTTTTATCGGGAGACCTGGGGGAATGCTGGGTGGGAGGAAATTTGTGTGAGCCCAGTGATGCCACGCTTTCCCACACAAAAATGTGTGAAAAATCTGATTTTTTTGAGCTATAATCGAGATTTGCAAGGGATTCTTGGTAAAGGAACGTTGGAGGATCCACGCAAGCCATACCTCCTTGGAAGCCCCCGGGTGTCTACTTTTCAGAAATGTGTGGGTTTGGTAGGTTTCCCTAGATGGCCGTCTAGCACGAGGCCAAAAACCCAGGTAACCCCTCTTGCAAAAGCTGGTGAATTTGACAATGGTGACAATGTCACAATGTGGTAAACTTCTAACCTCTGTGCTCAGTAAACTGTTCCATGAACTCTTACTATGGTAACAGGCAGAAAGCCGTTTGGTGGTAGAGTTGAAAGTTTCTAGCTGTACAAAAAACGTTATATTTACCCTGGATCCTCTACAAGACAGAAAGGAAAGCAAAGTAAAACAAAACACTGTGTTCCAGATTTACAACCCCCTTGCGCCACTTTCACGTCCAAGGCCCCCCTTACTAAATGCTTTAATAATAGAGTTTAAATAAAGCACATTAGAAATCATACCAAAGTTAAAAAGTATAGAAAGAGGCACGTTTACATACACACATGATGCACTATAACAGTGCAAATGAGAACACCTGTCAACTGAAAAACGTGACTTAAAAGTGGGAGGAGTAAGGGACTGTTTGTCGTAGCACTTCTATTCTACTTTATCTGAAAGCAAAAAAAGCCCAAACATTAAAAAAATGATGGGGCAACACTTATATAATGTAAATTTAAGAAATGACTGCTTATGATAAAATAAAAGAAATGTGATCCAATGCGTGATAAAAATGAATGAAAAATAAAAATTTGCATTTCACCCATATGATGAATATAAAAGAATCAATAAAAATATTTTGAAAACTTGTGCATATTTTTAAATACCTTTACAGTCAAGAAACTCGTAAGCAGACTACACACTTTAAGTTAAAAACACCCTACCAGAACTAGTTTTTGAAACGCATTGTAAAATAAAGTGCATCTGAAAATGGGCTACATACATTGTGAGTGTATCGTAACGTCACATAGAAAAAAAAAGCCAATCAAAATTACCATGAGGAAGGTACACGTAACCACAAATGTTTTTCAAAATCTGCGCAAGGAAAGGGATTGGTCGCTAATACATCTTCTTACAATGCTTCACAACCAATCAAAAAGAGGCGTTGAAAGTATCTTTTTTTTAACATACAGGCAAATCAGATAACCTTGCAAGTACACACAGCGAGAGGCAATTATTAAAGATGACTTGCTTTCGCAAGACCCCGAAAGACTTCTTCCAGAATAACTACGCACTTCACTGCCAGACCCCATTTAATGATTATCCAGGCTCTCAAGCCTAAACGCGTCACAAATCATCTCTCATCATTTTCTCTTCTTTTTTAGTGTATTGTGTGAGGCAGACTGCGTGTCCCTATGCCTAGAGCCCTTGAAGGTCCTGGAGACTGCCACGCCCCAGGGCCAGCTCCTGCAAAGTCCCGGAGCCGTGCGGCCCCCCCTCCCAACATTTAAAACCCCGGGGGGTGGCGGTAAATTAATCGAGGCTGAATATATTAGTACAGCCCACTCCGCTTATGCTACCAGGAAAATACAACAACACTACATGGCCCAGATTTCCATTGTAGTGATTTCTTAGTTCCAGGTCTAGTTGTCAGATCGGCACACACACTCCAACATGGCTGGAATACACCCACACCACACCTATCCAGCACATACATCACTACACACGTGACCCTACCTTTAAAAAAGACGGGCGCATGTGCTGTACGCCATTTTAGAGTTGCTCCCATCGTAAGCGCTGTGATGGACAGTCCTGGCGGTTCACACGCTTCATGTAGGCCCAAACTACCGAACAAAGGGTCCCACTACCACATGCATGGCCTCTCTGGCCACTGAGTTAGTGGTACCCGAAGCACTGAGCGAGTGAAGAACCTGCGATGATGATGACGGGAGCACGAGTATGTCGTTAGCCAAAGAGATATCAAGACTCTGCACCATATGTGAGACTTCTTAGTGGCAGAGCGGAACTGCATGATGTAGAAGGTGTCCTATCCACAAAAAGGTGAGCATTGAGGCCTGGGTACGCATCAGAGGGAGTCGAAGGGCTTTAGCAGACTGGATACAAAAAAGCGACGCAGCGTTTAAAAAAACGCAGTCCTATATAGTATATCAAATTATATGTATATATATTTTTTTCAATAGCAGGAACGTTTTTATATTCGCTCAAACGTCCGGAATATACACTATACAAATAGTTCTTATAAATGTGAGAAGGAACGTGTGTGAAAGGGCGATGTTATCCATCTCCACATTAAGATAGTAACAATTACCAATCATAACATCTTTCTTTTACTATCTTTTAGATGTAGAGCTTCAGGGTGCATTATGTCCCAGCACGTGGTGAAAAACACACTGGGGACAGAAAGTTGAGCTGCGAATATTCTTTGCAGTCACTCTGTCACTTCCTCTCTCCTTTGATAAAAAAAATTACACGCAATGTTAACTTCCTTTTTATCTTACAGGTTGTGTTTCACAAATTGGCGTCCCCCCAACACTTCTACAACTCAATGTTCAAGGATTCTGCGATGATGCGTGGCCATCATAACAACTTCTGAGAAAGCTGCTTCGACACGTAGTGCACCCTCTTTGAATCACGCAATGGCACAAGGTGAGCAAAGATGCTTGTTTCTGAAACAACGACAAATCATCAGTCAAAGGAGAAAGTGGGACTATACTATTACAAACTCTTTATACTATCTTTCAGATCACTAAATTGGAGGGTGCACTATGTACTACCACGTGCTTGCACACAACGGAGGCAAAAGGTGAGCTACGAGTATTTTCTCCAGTATTAACTGTTCCATCTATAACTTTCTCTCTCCCACGTTTTAATGTCATTTTTTCTCTCTTTCTCTTTCTCACTTTCTCTCACATTGTTCCTCTTTCTCTTTTAAAGTTATGGTCACTGCTGTCCACTCTCCCGTGCACAACCTTACCTAAGTACAATTAGTGAACTCTGTTGGCCACAGTGAAGCCTGCTTCAACACGTAGTGCACCCTCATTGAATCACGCCAATGGCACTAGGTGAGCAAAGAAGCTTGTTTCTGAAACAATAACAAGTTATCTGTGAAACGAGAGAGTGGGTAGTGTCCAGCACATTCACTACGTAGAAATATACAATTACCTCCGAGCAGTGAGAATAGATAGGTTACAACAGTCTGACGAACAGATCTACAAGCTTCTTCCCCCACTTTTGTGTCACTTTTAAGATGGGAAAAGTAGCGCAAGGAGCTTGTAAATCTGCCTCTGACTTCCCAGGAAAAACACTCACCTCAAGACTCTGCGAGTCAATGAGATGCAACAGTCTAGGTACGCAGGGGCAGGTCTACAAGAAAGTGCCGCAGCGTGGCACCGTAAGCTCTTTGGCTGCACCACGCTACGGCACTTTCAGAGCATAGGAATGCAACATATTTACAAGAATATGTCGCATTCCTGTGCTCTCCCCTCCGCTGGTGCACAAACAGTTGCCATGCGCCGGCGCAGGCACCCTTGCACCATGGTGCAAGGATGCCTGCACCAAGGGGAAATTGTTTTTGTGCAGGAAGAGGCACCTTCCTGCACAAAAACAATCACTAAAGGTTTTTGTCCTCTTTCAATGCGTGCGTAGAATGCAGAATGCATAAAAAGAGGAAAAAAAATGAGGACAAATGAAAACATTTGTTATCGTTGCGCCTTGCTACGCCACCTCTAGGGTGACATAGCATTCAGACGAATCTCCAGATTTACGATTTCTCATAAATCTGGACAATGTGTCTTGTTCAAAGGGTGTTGCGTGGGAACACCCACAGCAACAACCATGAAACGCCCCTTCACCGCAAAGTGCTGCGTGTGAAGACGCCATATTTACAAGGAGAGGAAAAGTCACACAGGGAGGCTTTTCCTCTCGTAAATATAGAGGAGTCTCCTGCGCCACCAGTACGTCCCAAAAAAGTGACGTACTGGTGGCGCAGGGAGCTTGTAAATCTGCCCTACAATATCAAGAACTCACCGCAATGCAGTGGCAGTGTATGTAATATACTACTTTGGAAGAAAAACAGCGCACACACACACCTCCTTAAAGTGCAAGTTAAAAAAATACATTATCCTGAGTATACAAATAAATAAAGCGAAAATATACGTGTGCAGTTGCATGTACTATGCTATTACAAAGTCTATATTCTATCTTTCAGAACACTAAACTGAAGGGTGCACTATGAACCAGCACGTGCTTAGACACACAACAGAGGCAAAAGGTGAGTATTTTCTCCAGTATTAAAAGCTCCATTTAAAACTTTCTCTCTCCCTTGTTTTAATGTCGTTTTTTCTCTCTTTCTATTTCTCTCTCACATCATTTCTCTTCCTCTTTAAAGTTATGGATGCTGCTGTCTACTGTGACGTGTAGAACCAAGCTAAGTTGAAGTTGTGAATTCTGCTGGCCACAGTGTTTACACAAGGTAAGCAGAGCGGCCTCGATATACAATACCTCCGATCAAATGCATTACAAATAAAAGAGCTTATTTACAAGCCCCTTGTGCCACTTTTGTGTCACTTTCAACATGAAAAATGTAACACAAAAGTGGCGCAAGACTCTTGTAAATAAGCCCTAAAGAATATTGTCCTGCATAATGACTTGATCTCTCACCTCTTTCTGTCTCATCTCTGAATCATTTCAAAGACCTGTAATTTAAATCTGACGCAATAGGCACTTCCATATAGACACTGCATCAACGCGGGCCTATAACACAAGTGAAATGTACCAGGCACACTGCACACGTAAAATCCTAGTGTTACCATGACTTGAAATGTTTGACCTCATTTAGTCACATCGATCTAATTTTACACCCTAATTTTCTTTTTTGTTTTGCAGATTACCTACCATACGTCTATTGGAGTCCACATCGCATTTTGTTTATTATATTGTTTTATTAAAGTTATGTTTCTAGTTCTTTATTGTATTGTTATCTTTAAGTTACTTTTCCAGTTATTTATTGTTGTTTTAATAAAAGTTAATTAAAAAAATATATACGTCTTTTTTTGGGGGTTTAGCGGTCCCCAATAGAAATGATATTTAGAATTTGAAGTATAATTCTGAGACTAACTCTTTACCAGATCTGCACCAGAGTCTATAGCTACAACTAACGGTTCCAATCCAAAACTTTAAAAGTACAACACCATTAACAACATAGTGTGGTGAACTTCTAACCTCTGTGCTCACATAAGTGTTCCATGAACTGTTACTATGGCAACAAGCAGAAAGCCGTTTGTGGGTAGTGTTGAAAGGTACTGGCTGTGCAAAAACCATTATATTTACCGTGGACCCCCTACAAGACAGAAAGGAAAGCAAAGTAAAACAATACACTATACAAAATTTACAACCCCCTTGCGCCACTTTTGCATCCAAGGCCCCCACCCCCTACACAATTAAAAGTGTGTGGGCCTCAATGACGCCCCTCAAGCCCAGGGAACAACCACCCCCCAGAGATTTCTGTATTGTGTGAGGGGGCTGTGTGGCCCTCTGCCTGGTGCCCTTGAGAGCCCTGGAGACCGCCAATCCCAGAGCCGGTTCCTACAGTATCCCAGGGTGCCTACCCCTGGTACACTGCTGTTTGCTTTGAGCGGGCGGAGGTCTCTTGGCTCCCGCCCTCCATAACAAACTTAGTTTGAATTTTGAAAGACAGAGCAGTGAAATCTGTTCTCACTTTCAAAATCCAAACAAGATTGCATTTCGACATGCAAGTTAGCATCTACCCATGTGTAAAAACAATGCCGTCTCACAAAGAACGTGGAAAGCCGGCCGGACCGTGGGGGCATAGTGGCTCCCCTCAGGGTCCCCAACATTTCTTTGTAAGACCCGGGGGATACGATCCTCAGGAATATTAGAAAGTCCTGAAAGGAGCTATTTTTTACCAGAAAAAGTAAAAGTTGAGCACCCAGCTCTGTGCGCCCCCCCTGTTGTGCACGACCTGGGTGCACAACTCATAATCTGTATAGTGCGCAACTCCAGCACCTTTGGTGCACAACTTCTACGCATTTGGGAGCCGGCATTACTTTTACACAGCAGGAACTACTAACATGCACCTCCCCATGTAGAAAAGCAATCTGATTTAGATTTTGAAAGAGAAAACATATTTCCTTGCCATGGGAGGGCGAGATGGGCACCCCGGAACACTGCAAAATCCGGCCCTCCCACAATACATAAAGCCCCGGGCAGTGGTGGTTCCTGGGGCTTTGAAGAGCGTACCATTTTACTGCTCCGTTCCACTCCTTCTCTGAAAGTTTGGGGGTGATTCGTGAAGCGGGGGCCGAGAAAAAAGGGGGGTCCCAAAACATGTTTTCCCCATAGGACATTTAGCCAGGGGTACAGCCCGAACGGCTGAACGGAATTACACCAAATTTGGCAAAAAGGTAGAGTTCGGTTCCCAGATCACGCTTTTTGTTAAATAGTGTAAATCCGTTCAGTAGTTCCTGAGAAAATCATAAGTAAAATCATAAATATATCTATAGGAGCTTACGGTAAGCTTACTGTAAGCTTACTGTACCCTGTACCTTCCCGAGCATGAGCTGAATGCTAATCGGCTGTCAACAATCCAAACCAGGAAGTGTTGGCAGCCATCTTGTGCCTCGGTAGAACCGAGGCACAAGAAAGCAGAGAAACAAACGTGGAAAACGCAAAAAGGGGGCAGGGTAGAAACACCCTGACCCTCTAGGCCTGCTCAGGGGGTCCCACAAGGATCCCCAAGGCCCCCCCAAAAATGATTTTATTTCTTTTAAATCGTGGGTTTCGCGTATGGTACGCGAACTCCGCGGAAAAAAAACAACAACCCGGGTCTGCTTTTTTATAAATTAGCCCCCGGGGGGACCAAATCCCAGGGGCAAAATGAATTAAAAAGTGTGGGGGGGTCCCAATCCCACCCACAATGCCCCGGGAGCTGCCACCCCCGGGGCAAAGTAATTGTGATTGTGGGGGTCATAGAGTCCCCCCGCAGCCCCGGGGACCGCCACCCCCGGGGCTTTGTTATTAGTGAGGGGAACCTCTAAGGCCCCCAGAGCCCCGGGGATCACCACCCCCCGGGGCTTTTTTCTAAGTTTGCGGGGGGCTTATGGCCCCCCTGCAGCCCGGGGGACTGCCACCCCCGGGGCTTTAATATCGAGCCCCGGGGGCCGCCAACCCATGGGGCTTTCTTCCTAGAAATGCGGGGGGGGGCTCATGGCCCCCCACAGCCCTGGGGACCGCCACCCCCCGGGGCTTCATTTTTTTAAAAAACAAACCTGTGTCGGGGGCTCAGGCCCCCCACACGCCCCAGGGACCGCCACCTCCCCGGGGCACTAATATGCAAAGCCCCGGGGACCACCACCCCCCGGGGCTTCATAGATGTTGGGAGGGGGGCCGCGAGGCCCCCCTCCTGGAGCCCTTGATGGCCCTGGGGACCGCCACCCCCCAGGGCCGGCTCCTGCAGTGTCCCGGGGTGCCCACCCCCGGGACACTGCTGTTTGCTGTGGTAGAATTTGATAACACAAATTACCCAAACCACAATTACTACAAAAATATTTTAGGAGGGAAGAAATCAATTTATTATAACCACCCTCGACATCTTACTCAATGTCAATTTTTTTTTAAATCTTATTCAAAATATCACAAACTTTATGACAGAAAACGAACAATACATTAAATATTTACACACCTATATATACTTTGTACCCACATCAACAATAACAAATATTTACACAATGAATAGAATTTCTGCATCAAACATTACAAAAAAGAAAATGAATACATCACAAAAAACATTTTAACAAAATTACAAACAAAAAGTGAGAAAAGGGGGAATTATAAGCAAATAAATGGCTCATGAATAATTCATTACTGGACCAGCCGGTCCTAGTATCATAGAGATGACAATATATTCCACCCTAGAAAGTGCGACGCGTTTCGAAACCAGGTACACTATCACTGGTCTCTCATCAGGGCTGTTTTATTCTTTGTATCTGTAAGATGCAAAGAAAGTATTTTACTCATCAATATTCAAAAAAGGAAAACTCCTTATTGGTCAGTGGGCTGAGAGGATGAATAACTACATACCAAACTTGTTTGTGGGGAGGACGGGGCTTTAAAATGTCATAGATTTCATGCAAGCTGTTCCTTGACGTGGCCAGGCAGGAAATTCTAAAAAGATTTTTTACAAAACAATTTTAAGTGGATTGGTCAAACAAACGGGCTAATGATCTAATTATTGCAGTGTCGCCTACTGATAAATAAGTCATACCTTACTAATGTCCGGCTGCCGCCAAACGGCGTATTCCTGTATGTTGCACCACCATGTGGGTGCACCCCTGGAACAATAATGACAATCATTTTAGACAATGAGCGTGCACTTACAAATTTACGTGTACTTCCGAAAGCCAAGAAAGGGAGGGGGCAAAAAGCGTTGCGCCTACCTTTCCGTTGTTGTTTGTACTCTCTTAATTGGAAATTATGTTTGGAAGTCGCAGTCCTGTTGAAAAAGACAATGAGTGTAAGCCCTCATCGCTACGATAAAAGCATTCGAATATTTCATAGACAAAAAGTCATTGAATTTACCTGTTCCCCAGGGACAGCACGCCGCTATCACTATCGGTGTTTTCTCAACTACGGTGGCCGCGCGTAGACTTTCTGTATTTAGGGACCGCCAACAACCGGGGCATGATGGGACTTGTAGTGCCCCATTATAAATCAATTTTTTATGTAAACGCATAAAACATCAAAGTGTGTATGTTTCCAGATGCTACTGTGCTTACAAAACGAAAACATTGTTTTAGGGCGTGCTGCGTTTGAAAATCAAAACTTTTCAAACTTTAATGGCAAATCGTCTGTTGACACTGTTGCCTTACTTGGACCGTGTTATTAAAATATTGAGTGCCAGTTCGATTTGTATTTCTTCTATGGTCACTTAATCAACTACCATCGTGTTGTAAATGTGGGTTGTGAAAGTCGAACCTTTATTAGCGATACATGTGTGGGCTCTATTGATGACCAACACTTATTCTTTAGAATTATATGTTTATACCTGCCAGATATGTGCCACGTATATTCTATGTCGCTATTATATTAGTGAAAAAAGGATGTAAGGACACCGTTGCAGCCAGGGATGTCTAACAGATGCCAGTTGCTTTACTGTCTAGCATAAACAGTTATATATTAGCTATTTCAGACATACTGTTCAAGGCAGTTTGAGTGCTATTGTACTTCAAAATAAGGTAAGCCTCCTTTTGCAATAAGGCTCGCTCAGTGTCATATCTCTTTGTCGTTGGCTTTACAGTGTGTAACACAAACCATTTAAAGTCGTGTTCATTGTGACCTTTATCGCAAAAATGCTCAACCATAGGAGCAGTCATTATTTTCTTCTTGATCCTTGATCGATGCTGACTGATCCTTTGGTTGACCTGTTGGCTGGTCTTGCCAATGTACATCAACGGGAACGGACAGAGTATGGCATAAACAACATTTTTTGTTTTGCAATTGGAAAACTCTGTGTGTCTCCACTTGATTTGATGGTAGACAAACTCATTGCCTTCTATTGTGGATGGACAAGCAACACAATTGCTGCACTTGTGATGGCCTTCAACAGGCTTTAGGTTCCATTGTGCCAAAATGTCAGTGCCAGTTTTCTAGATCTAGACCCCCTTTTTTAGGCAGAGGGAGGTTCAGACCATGGGGAGGGGGGTGGAGATGGAGGGGATACAACCAACAAGGGGGACAGTACCCTCAACAAGGAATATACCAACCAACAGAACAGTATCCAAACCCAGAGACAGACACCTTCAGTACACGGAAGAAGACATACAGACGATAGATCAAGGAGGAAGTGAGCTGATCCCAATCTACAATTTGTCCAATTATACCCCTACGAGCGATGAACTGGCTATTTTGGATAAGGGACTCACGTTTGTACCATCTAAATTACAAAATCCTCTAGATACCAAGACAGAGGTATTAGGTTTTCTCAGAAAATTTAGACTTAAAGCCTACTTTTTAGAACGAGAAACTTTTGAACAAAAAAAATTAGTGGATTAAAGAACAAATCCAAATTCTTACCAGATAGTGTGTTACTTCCACCAGAAATCTTAATCTTTGAAAAACAGGTGTTGCATGAACTGGATGATTTGCAGAACAAAAAAGCTTACTACAATAACAACTGTAGTAAACTTGAGCTGGCAGCATTAAAAAATCTTTCCTCTATTTCAGAAGTAACTGTAAGACCGGCTGACAAAGGCGGAGGTATTGTGTTATGGGAAACTTCTAAGTACGATCAAGAAGTTTTAAATCAGTTATCCAACCAACTACACTATAGACCTTTGGAGACTAATCCATCTCTTAGACTTAGACAACAGATCTTAGAAATCACCCAAGAAGCGATGGAAGGGGGTTGGCTATGCAAAAATGAATTCGAGTTTCTTAACGACGAATCCAATGATAAAACCCCTCATATTTACATATTGCCTAAAGTGCATAAATCATTGACTAACCCTCCCGGAAGACCTATTGTGGCAGCATGCGGGTCTTTGTTGGAGCCATTAGCCAAGTATGTGGATGTATTTCTTCTTCCTTTAGTTAGGAACATTCCTGCTTATGTAAGAGACACTATGGATCTGATATCGAAGGTGGAGGGCTTGAGTTTCAATCCCAATGAACAACTTATGGCCACCTTCGATATCGAATCACTTTATACAAATATCCCACAGGATGAAGCCCTGGAGGTGATGAGGTTGGTGTTGGATTTGAGAGAACGCCCGTACCAAGTGCCGACAGAATTCATAACTAGGCTGGCCAGATTATGTTTGAAAAACAATTTCTTCAGCTTTAAAGAAAATCTATATTTGCAAATCTCAGGAGTGGCTATGGGATGTTGTTTCTCGCCTGAAATAGCCAACCTAGTCATGGCCCAATTTGAGGAGAGGTGGATATATAGCGACACCAACCCATTTAAACATCATGTGGAGTTTTGGTGTCGCTATATAGACGATATCTTTCTTATTTGGAAAGGGGACCAAATCGAACTATCTGAATTTAAAAACTGGTTAAATTCACGAACTCTGGAATTCAACTTTACCGTGTCCTATAACAAAGAAAAAATTAACTTTCTTGATGTGTATGTCCAACACGATGAGGGTCAGTTGGCTGTGAGTCTGTATACCAAACCTACAGATAAAAATACCTTATTACATTTTACCAGTAGCCATCCGCGGTCCTTGAAAGAAAACCTTCCCTATGGACAGTTCCTCCGTGTGAGGAGGAACTGTAGCTCTAAAGAGGATTATTTCCTCGATGCTGAAAAATTGAAAAATAAATTGATATGGAGAGGTTATCCTAAAAGATTAGGGAAGATAGCTTTAAAAAGGGCTTGGTACACTCCACGAGAAACACTGCTGGTACCGAAAACACATGAGGATGAAAAAAAGACACTGCTCACGTGTGTACTAACATATGACCCAAGAGCTAATAAGGTGAAAAAACTGATCATGAACAACTGGAAATTAATTGAAAACTTGGGTATTCCCAAACCGTTATTTGCTTTTAAAAAAGGTAAAAATATTCGGAATCAATTGGCGAAATCGACCCCTCGTACAACAATACCCTTGAGAGATACCCGTAATCTGCTAAAGCTGCCACCAGTTGTTGGACATTTCCGTTGTCACAATTGTTTGGCATGCGACTCTACGAGGGATTCTAAGGTGATAATGATTAATGGAAAAACCCATCACCAAAGATCCTTCTCCAGTTGCAATACTAAAGATACTGTATATTGCATTAAATGTCCGTGTGACAAATTTTACATAGGGCAAACAATACAAGCAGTTAAGAAAAGAATACTACAACATAAATCCAGAGTGAGATGCAACACCACTGGGGCTCCGTTGGTGTTGCATTATCAGAAAAACAATCACACTGAAGCAGACATGGAATGGTCAGTATTATGTACAGTAATCAACACAAACAGAAGGGAGACAGAAAAGAAACGTAACCGTTTAGAAGCCAGACTTATTGAAAAATACCAGACAGCAAGAACAGGTCTAAATGATAGGGATGAAGTTTGGTCATTACTACAATAACTTGGATGTGGGTTAATGATATCTATAGGCTTGGCTGATATTCTTGGAATGTGTACATTGATATATGTATATTATGATTGAATGAAAAGTGGTTCTTGCATATAATTAACTTGTTGTAATCATGTTGCTTTTGTATGAATTAGATTGTGAGAAGTGATGGCATCACATGGGATATAAGGTACTTTATGTGTGTAAATATTGGGCTTTCAACTTTTAGATGTATTTTAAAGGACTGTAGTTGATGCAGTTATTAATCCCCTGAATTTGATCTCCGATTATCACTGACTCGTGAAAGTGCTGCCTCTTTCGTTATGTTGACTGGTGGAACTCTCGTGAGACTGGGACTTAGAACTACTGGAGAGTCCATTATCGCGGAATCATACGTAATCACGCGAGGCTAGCTCTATGTAGGACGCTAGACGGGGCGGTTTAAAGGAATAGTCCGTCATTACTGTTTACACGCAGGAAACGCGATCGGCGTCCTGAACGTAGTGACAGAGCTCAGTTTACCAACTAACTGGATTGGGATTCGTTACCGTCGTGGATTATTATAAAAACCAAAAGAAGACTCCATGAGGTATGGATACATAGTTCCCGCGGCCGGGCTGTTCATTATTTTAACGGTAGATATTTGTAAAGTTACTCGAAAACAGACCTTTGACGCAGTGGTATTTGTATTGTAGGCTCACTTTTCCGTGGGGGTGTTAGCCCACTGTGAAGGACTTCAAGTTAAAAGGTAAGCCAGGACGCTTAATAGAACGGAGATGGTTGACTTAGATTGACTTTGATACTTAGAATTGGTATACATGTTTTTGCTTCGTAGCCCTGACAATTGAAAGTGCTTATGTAAGAAGGTGGATTCTGTATCTTTGGCTACAGTAAATTCGGACCTGGTATGTAATGTTTATATCATCATTAGCTTAGGTTACTTAGGTCCTGAATATTCGTTGTTTTAGTAATTGGTTGTATATAGAGGTTTTGTATGTTTCACACGTGGCCTTGGTGAAGGGTCTACTGTCTTGCTTTGATTCTTATCTATCAGTACACACGAAATAGGGTGTTCTTTAAATCTATTCATTGCCATACACTTCAGGAAGGGACATCCGATAGCGTAAATAGAGTCACATTGTAAATAGAGTCACAAGGGGTTATGTGCATGGGGGGTGATATGTTATCCCAGTGAACTTTTTATGAATACAAATTGAGTTTGTTTGTTTTAGAGTTCTAGTATGTTTGCCCTCGTAGTCCTGATGAGGCCTGGAGTAAACAGAGGCTGAAACGCGTCGACACACACAATTGGAAGACTCCAAAACAAGAAATCTGTTTGAACATTGTTAATGAAATAATTATTTAAGAGAGTGCCATTCCAAGAGAGGTCAAAAGTGGTATAACCTCATACACTCCTTTTTGTCATTGCTTTTGTGTTTGTTTTGGTGATCTAAAGTGAAGGAATGTTATGTGAAAGAATTATACATTGACATCCTTGTTCAAATAAGTGGGGCATTAGAACCGTGAGTTTGGTTCCTAAAAAAGTGTATATATATGTAAGTCAAAAGTATATGTGTTTTGTGTGTATATATAAATTGTGTACAGTTTTTGTTCAAAGTGAGAGACCAATAATTAAGGTCGAGTGTGGTTTAATTAAAAGAAAAAGTTGAACTATACATTGGATTTTTATTGCTCTGTGCGTTTGGCTATCCTTTTGGAGATTCTCTATAGTTAAATTATTTCAATTAAATTGTGTTGAGAAGGACTATCCCAAGACTGGACAATTGATGGTATCCAGTCTTTCAATCAGAAAGACAAAATATTGTTCCGTAGGCTTTACTTTGTTGTTTTTTCTTGTTATATACCCAAAAGCCTATGGGTTATATGGGTGACCCCTGCATTTTGTTCATGTTCAAAATGTCACTTTTAGGCTTGGGGATGGTAATATCAGCTCTAATCAATTGTTCGCCAATACTTCGATTTTTTCTATAGGCGAAGATAGGCTTAGGAAATGGACAATTTAAACCCTCCAATAGATGCCAGTTCTTTAAAACAGCTTGGCGTAGCTTGTGGGTGTCAGGACAGAATGTTTAAACGCACACCAATTTATTCAACGGTGGGCGCTTCTTAACTTGTAACAAACATTCTCTAGGCGTGTATCTAGCACGCTTGAATGAGTGCTTGAGGTGCTTCTTTGGATAGCCCCTCTCTTGCATATCCTGACAAAAAGATCTCGCATGTCTCTCATAGTCTGACACATCCGAGCAATTGCGCCTAATTCTGAGCAATTGCCCATAGGGCAAATTGGCCTTCAAATTGCGCCGATGTGCACTCCTGTGATGCAGGATGGTGTTCCTATCAGTTTCTTTTTTGTGAAGTGATGTTACCAAGCGTCCCTCCTCACATCTCAGTTCTACATCCAAAAAAGTCATGCGACTAGTGCTGTTTTCTATTGAAAATTGGATATAACTGTGCCTTGCATTAAGCCATCCGTGAAACTACATTAACTCCGCCTGGCTCCCCTGCCACAGGAGCCAGACGTCGTCAATGTAGCGATACAACTGTATGATTCGATCTCTGAACGGATTATTAGCTTCTATGAACTTCTCTTCATATTGTGCCATGAAGAGAACCGCCATTTCTGGGGCATAAGGACACCCCATGGCGGTCCCCTTCACTTGCATGTAGTACTCACCATTGAAGGTGAAACAGTTCCTCCTTAATGCTATTTCAGCCAATTCTAAAATAAAGGCAGTGGGTACCCGATGTGGTCTTTCCCTTTGGTCAAGATATATCTCCATCACTTGTAAGGCCTCCTCCTGAGGGATTTGGGTGTATAGTGATGTGACATCCATACTCACCATGATTTGAGACTGTGTATCAAAGGTAGTTCCTTCAACCTTTAGGAGAATATCGGTCGTGTCGCCTAAATACGATTTAACCTGGCTCAAGAATGGTTTTAAGAAAAAATCCACATATTGTGCAATCGGCTCTAAACATGAGTCGCAGCCCGAAACTATCGGGCGGCCAGGGGGCTCTTGTAGGCTCTTATGGATCTTCGGAAGAAGATACAGGACCGGAGTCCAGGGGACATTACCCAAGAACCCATTTTCCTTGCCGTAGTCTAAAACTTTGGCAATTTGTCCTTGAATGTCTCTAGTGGGATCTTCCGATAACGCGCGGTACCGCGCGTTATCGGAAGATCCCACTAAAGACATTCAAGGACAAATTGCCAAAGTTTTAGACTATGGCAAGGAACATGGGTTCTTGGGTAATAAGGAGCATGATTACCTTCTTAAAAAATGTCCCTGGACTCCGGTCCTGTATCTTCTTCCGTTCAGCGTGCGGCCGTAGGGCGTCGTCAACGCGAGGCTGTCAGCTGCTGGCTTTGTGTGGACGGAAGACGCGTTCCCTTTCCCCGGCATTGCTGAGGGGGACCAGCTCTATTACAAGCATGCAGGGTGAGTCAAGATTACAAACTGGCAGGCGTGCGGCCCTAGCGGGGGGTGTTTCCATTATGGCAACGGGAGTTCTTGGTTGTGGAGTGGACAGAGGAGCCAGTACATGCTCCGGGCGTTTGCATAGGCCCAGTCCAGTGGCGGTTTTCTCTGTGCCACAGCCATCTGGAAGTTCACAATTGCAGGGGACCGAGGAACAGGAGTCTTCTGTTTTACCTTCAGGTGTGCAGGAGTTGCTGCAAGAGTGCTAGTGGATTATTCCAGTGGCAGCGAGGAGGAACTGGCTGCCCAGAACCAACAGGCTGCATTTGTTAGGGGGCAACAGAATACTTTGCCGGCAATTTTTCTTAACAGAAAGGCAAAAGCCACTTGGAGCACGGCTGGCTTGGGGCAATTTTCTATTGTACACAATACAAAGGAGGCTATTCTATACAGGCAACCGCGCGTTATCGGAAGATCCCACTAAAGACATTCAAGGACAAATTGCCAAAGTTTTAGACTATGGCAAGGAACATGGGTTCTTGGGTAATAAGGAGCATGATTACCTTCTTAAAAAATGTCCCTGGACTCCGGTCCTGTATCTTCTTCCGTTCAGCGTGCGGCCGTAGGGCGTCGTCAACGCGAGGCTGTCAGCTGCTGGCTTTGTGTGGTCGGAAGACGCGTTCCCTTTCCCCGGCATTGCTGAGGGGGACCAGCTCTATTACAAGCATGCAGGGTGAGTCAAGATTACAAACTGGCAGGCGTGCGGCCCTAGCGGGGGGTGTTTCCATTATGGCAACGGGAGTTCTTGGTTGTGGAGTGGACAGAGGAGCCAGTACATGCTCCGGGCATTTGCATAGGCCCAGTCCAGTGGCGGTTTTCTCTGTGCCACAGCCATCTGGAAGTTCACAATTGCAGGGGACCGAGGAACAGGAGTCTTCTGTTTTACCTTCAGGTGTGCAGGAGTTGCTGCCAGAGTGCTAGTGGATTATTCCAGTGGCAGCGAGGAGGAACTGGCTGCCCAGAACCAACAGGCTGCATTTGTTAGGGGGCAACAGAATACTTTGCCGGCAATTTTTCTTAACAGAAAGGCAAAAGCCACTTGGAGCACGGCTGGCTTGGGGCAATTTTCTATTGTACACAATACAAAGGGGCAATTTTCTATTGTACACAATACAAAGGAGGCTATTCTATACAGGCAACCATGTGACCAGGACATGTGGGGCACTCAGGACATGGGACACGCAGAGCGGGTTAGGAAGGGTTTTCAACAAGGCAGGAATCAAGAGGATTATATGGATTTTATGTATGACAATGCTTTGGAGCATGCACGTTTTAACAGGGAATACATTTTTCCTGTGGCACGTAAGGCGCCTATGGGTTTTGGACCGGAGGAGACTGTCTTTGGGGAAAGTTTAGAAGGTCAATGGGTATGGGTGGAACATGCCCCAGCGGCAGTCAAGAATCGACCCAAAGGGAACACTGGGGCCACTGGTAGTGGTGTGTCTCTGGTGGGGAGGCAAGAGGGGTCGTCTTGGGACAGTCACCTTAGGAACAAGGAGAAGGATGGCATGAATGGAGTGTCTTGCAGAGCAGCTGTGCAACCAGAGGCGGACGCTGAGCAAAGTGGTTTCACTGTTGAATTTTCAGCAGATTCTTCACAGGCGGGCAGGCCTTTAGAGCGAGGGTCTGCTTTCAATTGGAAGACATACAATGGGGGCGTGGGGGATGAAGCACGACCAGGAAGAAGTCAACAGGTTATTTATCCACAGAATACGTGGACGAGGGAGGATGGGGTTGAGTTGGACTTGATGGAAGGGGAACATGAAGAGGATGTTTGGGAGAATATGGAGGTTGTGACACATAAGACAAGGGATAAGGGGAGGGGGAGTGGGACAACAAACTCTGCTCAATCATTTCAGGTTTAACAGGAAGATGCGGCACCATTGGTGCAACAGGAGAATCTCGAGCGGATATCTCAAGCGGATTTGCGAAGGAGAGAAGAACAACTACCAAAGGGTAAGCCGCACTGGTGGGGGGCGTGGGATGTGGGTATGCAGGGGGGGAAAGGAAAGAACAAGGGGACACTGAGCAGGCCCGACCGGCGCAGAAGCAGGTGGCTCGTCGACCAACAGGTGAGCTGGTTCAAGGGGTTGATCAAAATAAAACACAAGAAGTTACTCAAGAAGGGGCAAGTTTTCCAAAGAGATTACCATATATGGGATTAGCAATGCCTTTAGGCTCACATTTGTCCATTAAAACTAAACAGAAGATATGGCAACATGAATATGTCGATGTTTTTCGCTTTCTGCACCGTGATTTGCAAGAGAAAGAAGGTTCGAAAGAAGAAGACTGGAGCTAGCGAGACGCCCCAGAGTGCCTCGCAGTATAGATAATTGGACATCCGCCTTTTTGATCTTTGCTTGCATTTACTGCGAGAAATACCCAGAGAGGGCGGTATCCATATTTAAATATATGGATATGGTGAGGAAAGCTCACATGCATTTTGGAGGTTTTTCATGGTTAAACTACGATGAAGAGTTTAGGGCAAGGATGGGTATCTCTGGGGATAGACCATGGGGGACATAGAGGCTGAACTATGGCTTCAGTGGATATCATCTTCTCACCCTCTTGCAA
Source organism: Lissotriton helveticus (assembly GCF_964261635.1). Taxonomy (NCBI): domain Eukaryota; kingdom Metazoa; phylum Chordata; class Amphibia; order Caudata; family Salamandridae; genus Lissotriton; species Lissotriton helveticus. The sequence continues at coordinate 1,131,923,326 of NC_136069.1, read as the reverse complement.
CTACACATACAGCTAGTGGGCTGCCAGTAACGTACCGGCCCTTTCTGGAGCGGGCCACCCAGGGAGGGGCGGGAACGATGACAAGAGGGCAAGCAAGTGGATCTGGCTCATGCTGGAATTACAATCGGGGTTACTGCAACAGACCATACTGCCGCTTTAAACATGAATGTTCACAGTGTGGAGGTAGGCACATGCTCTCCCAGTGTTTTCCAGCAGTGCCAGGTGCACTGGGACAGATGTTTCAAGAGCCACGACAATCAGCTCGGAGGAGGGGGGCGTCACTCCATCCTTTACCAAAAAGCTTTTACCCCAATTAAATGGGAATTGTTTATCCCTTGGCTTAATAGTTACCCAGACAGGTCGGCAGCGGCTAAACTTTATTGGGGTTTCAAAGATGGTTTCAGAATAAGCTACCAAGGCCCTAGAGTCAAAAGGTGGGCAGACAATCTGCGGTCTGCAAAAGAGTTACCGGAAGAGGTAAGGGAAAAACTGGAGGAAGAGGTAAGGTTAGGCAGGGTGGCTGGCCCCTTTAGTCAGATGCCTTTTGCTAATTTGATAGTTTAACCGTTAGGAGTCATTCCCAAGAAAAGACCAGGGGAATATCGAACGATACAGCACCTCTCCTGGCCGGCAGGCGTGTCCATTAATGATTTCATTGCGGAGGAAGATACTGCAGTTTCATATACCACAGTCGACAAGGCACTGAAAATGATCAGAGGGTTGGGAGAGAAGGCAGAGCTTTCAAAATGTGACATTCAATCTGCATTCAGATTGATTCTGATACATCCAGTAGACTTTGAGTTAATGGGAATGCAATTTGAGGGATATTTCTATTTTGACAAGGTGCTCCCAATGGGCTGTGCAGTCTCCTGTGCTCTTTTTGAATTGTTTAGCTCATTTTTGCAGTGGGTTTTCCAACAGTTCTGTAGTACAGGCCAGATTTGTCATTACTTGGATGATTTTTTATTCATGGGGAAAGCAAGGACAGGGCATTGTGAGTTGGCATTGGAAACTTTCCGGAGCATGACCAAAGATTTTGGGGTGCCTTTGACACCAGACAAAACAGAAGGACCTGATACACAGATTACGTTCTTGGGCATTGAAATTGATACAGTAGTGATGATGGCTAGGCTTCCGCAGAACAAGTTGGTAGAGATTAGAGCATGCATCCAAGCTGCATTACAGGTGGACAAGTTACAGTTAAGACAAGTGCAGAGGTTACTTAAACTTTACGTGCAGAGTAGTCAGAGCAGGCAGGACTTTCTGCAGACAACTAGGTATGGCCATGTCAGGTGCCACATTGCCCCACCACAGGATTAGACTGACTAAAAGCATGAAGGAGGATTTGAAAATATGGCTGCTGTTCCTAGAGGATTTTAATGGGGTTTCCTTGTATTTCATCGAGGAAGGGATGAAGTGGCAGGTTCAGCTTTATTCCGACGCATCCGGTGCACATGGATTTGGAATTTTCTGGGACGGACGTTGGTGCGCGGAGGAGTGGCCAGAATTATGGAAGACGCAAGGACGTAGTATTGCGTTCCTTGAGCTGTTTCCCCTTTTAGTAGCGCTGCATGTATGGGGAACTGAACTTAGTAATAGGACGATATTGTTCCATGTAGATAATATGGCGGTGGTCAACCCCTTTTCTCCTTTAAGAAAGGCCGTAGTCTGAAGGATGCCCTGGTACACACACGGTCAAAACAAAAAACCACAGTGACCCCAAGGTCAGTCACTGACATCTGGGGCCTACCAAAAGTGGTTGGCCATTACCCATGCTCTAATTGCAGCGTCTGCCACCTCACAGTACACTCAAAAACGTTAGAACTCGAGCCTGGCAAAACCTGGACACAAAAAGATCATACCAATTGTAACACCGAAAACGTAATCTATCTTATCACATGTCCCTGCAAGCTGCGTTATGTTGGCATGACGAGCAGAAGGGTAAAACAGAGAATCTGTGAACATCGATCAAACCTCAGATGTAAAAAAGCCACAACTAAAATGAGCAGACACTTCCTCGAACTCAACCATACCACAAATGACATGCAATGGACAATCATTGAACATTTGAGTGGTGGCTATAACATCAATAACCGCCTTTTTGAAAAAGAACAGCGATGGGTGTATAGACTTGGGACCCATCTGCTTGGACTAAATGACGATATTCCATGGAATTCTGTGACAAAATGAATACAAATGAACTTGTGTCAGACAGTCAGACAAATGCTGAACAATATAGCATACTTAGCCCCCATCGCTCTGTCCTTCTAATTTGCTATATGAGACCCATTATTACGAGGTGCCATTTACTATCAGCACTTAAATAAGCACACTATCCTGCCCCGAAAGACGACTAGTCCAACACCAGTTCCAGGCACACCACGATACTCTTTTGCTGCCAATATTATCAGCTTCCATATAGTATTGCATTTCCTATGACCGCATCGATGCCAAAGCCGAGGGTCACCATAACAACTGACAACGTTCACGAATCGGCATCAGCCGAGGGTCACCATAACAACTGACACCATTCACTCATCGACATACTTCCTGATCATGTGACCAATACGTCAGATGACGATGGTTCTCTCTGATTGGCCCACACGGGGGCAGCGATAGACTGCGGCCACGCCCACCCGGAAGCCGGTCTTTCTGAGACTTTCCATTTTAATGCTCTCCCGGCCCCACGCCCACATCTTCGGGGTCCGTTCGAGGGTAGATGCAGGTACAAAGCGGGTGCCGAGCGTCGAGGGCGGGAGTAGAGACCACAATCCTGTTCACGATTTATTTACCGAGCTAAGTATTTCTCTAACGCTATACGATTGACTGTACTGTTATTTCCTCTGTTTCAAAAAACCGCAGGGTGTGCCAATTACATTCCCACCCCCCTCCTGAGACCCATGGTGTGAATTCCTAACACCAGAAAAGTGAGATATGTGTATATATATTTTTACCCTGTCAGCACGATCGTGCCTGTATTTTAATTTGATAGTTGCAAGGTTGAATACCTTCCTTTTAATCAACCATACCTTTATATAGCACGAATAGTACACAGCACTACCCATTGTGTATTATCTTTAAGCCCAGGGACTACGGTGGTGATAACTATACCGGTATTCTCATCACTATTGTCTCTCGAGCCACGCTTTGGAGCACTAGCGATGTACAGTGTTCAGCATCATCACTGAATTTATGTTTTGTCCTTTCTGTATGTCTTTGTCATTTTCATTTACAGGTGCAGAAACCCTTAAGTCGGAAGCATCCTAAACCAGGAGTAATTAGGAAGACAGTCCTCTCTTCCTAATTTTTGCGCACTTTTTTCACTTTTTTGTTAATTTTCACTTTCACGCCCCTAGGTAAGGGTGGGCCTTAGCGCGTCCATTCCACCAGGGTTTAGTTCACATAAGTCCTGATGAATGCCAGGTAAAATTACACCGTTTCGTGGCTGAAACATGTCGACTGATACTTAGGAAACTCCCACTCAAATAATTGTGGACATAATTTCCAAACACATAATTTTAAACCCTTCCTTAGTGATCATCCTAATAAAGTTATTTTGATACACTACGGACTGCTTTTAACCACTCACCACTCACTAGTTACTTTTCCTTTGCACAACACTGCCTGAACTCACCAACCCTCTCCGCAGTAGATCTGGCGTTGTAGCACACCAAAGAGACATTCGGTCTCTTTGGTGGGGCCCGATGATGAAGCATGTCATCACTAGGTGGTGAGTGAGGGCTTTCTAATAATTTCTAAAAATGTCTTAATTGAAGCCGTTTCCTTGCTCCTTTTTGTGGTCTTGCTTAATCCAAAGCATTGGACACTCTTCTATTGTTTATTTGCTATTACCGGGGAATAAGAGTGTCACTCTACGCTCCCTACCTCTCCTTTTGTTTAGCTATACTTAGCAGCGCAGAGCTGTGAGAGCTGTTTTTACCCAGGCTTGCCCTGACTGGCCCTTTGTATATAAAAGTTTTTGTACCCACTGTCTCACTACCGTGGGCTCACCATGTCGAACTTAGGACTAACTTACTCTGAGTCCGAGATAGCAGATCTCCTGTCTGACACGAATCTATTTGCTGATCCTGTAGTCTCTCAAGCCATAGCTCATACTTCCGAGTGGGAGGAATTGACGGAAATCAAATGAGAGAGAATACGCACCATCCTTCATGGAACCATACTAAAACAGTACCTCATCAAAAACACAGCACCTAAAGGGCTATTAGTCGCCAATGCCCCTAGGAGTTTCCTGAATGATGCCATCTTCAGGAAGGAATGGGCCATGATCGCGTGGCATTGTACCCGTGACTGGCTCGTCCTCATAATAAAAACAGCCCTAAGACTTTCAGAGACCCTTTTGGTCGAAATCCAAGAGACAGAGGCTCGCTTCAAAGCCACGATAACCGGTTTTAAAAAAAAGCTGGATGAAATCAACAAAGACCTTAATGAATACAAAGAAAATTTAACCCAAGCTAAAGTCACCAAGTTCCAAAAAGACCTAACCAAATCTGAGTTTGAGAAAGTCTACCCTTATTCAGCGGCCTCCTACACACCGCCTACACGGAACCCAAGCAGCAATGATCAATCTAATGATGATTCATCCAACAGCAGTGGTTCCAGTACCGGATCCTATAAAAAAGGAAGAAGACGAGGCAATAGAGGTAACTGCAATAACAGAGGGCGATCTGCCCATAACAACCAATCACAGGGGTGGCCGGTTCCACCTCAATCGATGGGAATGGGACAACAATTCCCCTTCCCTCAACCACCTTATCCATTTATGGGATGGAACCTGGGCTTTATGCCACAACCAAATTTCAACCCCCAATATCGCCAGCCTTTTTTAGACTTGGGCAGGAGAGGAAGAGGGAGGAGAAGAGGGCCAAACCAAGTGTCTTGGGAAGACAACGACGCGGTGAGCAACCACACCCGCAACAAGGATCAACAACCGGGAACGAGCAACATGTGAGCTTGATAACCAACCTCTCTGACAAAGTTCTATCTCCGGTCGAAACAAAGATTCTAGAAAGGGGACTAGGCTTTGTCCCGACGTCTCGCCCGGACAAGTTTATGCTCCACTGCGAGCTCGCTGCTTTCTTTAGGAAGCTTAAACTCAAAGCTTTCTTTGAGGGCAAAGAAGACCCTAATGAAGCCTCTCGTAATGGGGACACAAGCCTTAGATTGAACTCTACGTTTAACCCTCCTCCGCACACAGTGCCGGCTGCTATCATTGCCTTTGAACAGGCAGTATCTCTGGACCTCGAGACCTGCTAAATTCCAACAACTTATCACAATTTCAGTACTGCAGAATACCATGCATTACAAGCTCTGCAAAACAATCAGAGCATCACGATCAAGCCAGCTGACAAAGGTGGCGGCCTTGTCATACAAAATACTGTTGACTATGACAAGGCCTGTCAAATACTCTTGGATGACAAGAAGAATTACCAACCTCTGACACTAGATCCCACAGAGAACCTGAGAACACGAATTTCGAATCTGGTTATGAAAGCAGAAGAAGACAGGCAAATTTCAAAAAATGAAGCGGCTTTCTTCAGTACTAATGAATGTATAACACCATACTTTTACACACTGCCTAAGACCCACAAAAATCGGATGCCCCCCCCTGGACGTCCGATCGTGTCCGGGATTGGCTCCTTACTGGAGCCTTTATCGCGCTTCTGTGATTTTTACTTAAAGCCGATAGTCCAGAACACTCCAACCTATCTCAAGGATACCAAAAGCCTCCCTCAGTTACTTCAGGACCTCAGCTTCCCTGAAAACACAGTAACACTGGTCACACTAGACATCGAGAGCCTTTATATGAGCATCCCCCAGGATGACACCATCAAGGTCCTGGGGTCGGCTCTAGACTCTATAGATTGGAATTACCAGGCTTCGAAAAAATTCATTTTGGACTGCGCAACATTAGCTCTCAAAGAGAATTTTTTCTCTTATAAAGGTAACCTTTTCCTCCAATGTACTGGGACCTCAATGGGCAGTACATTTGCCCCAAGTGTGGCAGGCCTTTACGTAGCAGATTTTGAGGAGAAACACATCCTACAACCAGATAGCCCTTTCTCGACATCCATTCAAGTTTGGAAACGCTATATTGACGACGACCTGATCATTTGGACCGGCGGCGATGAACAGCTACAGGCCTTCTTTACCTGGGTCAATACCCTAGACCACAACTTAAGATTTACCCATGCCAGCAGCAAAACTGAGGCAACCTTTTTGGATGTAACAATCCAAGTCAGAGGCACAAGGCTCCTCACCAAGACATATCATAAACCTACGGCTAAAAACAACCTCCTAGAGGACATCAGTTTTCACCCTCGCCCTCTAAAAGAAAACCTTCCTTATGGCCAGTACTTACGGCTAAGACGGAACTGCTCTGAATTACAGGATTTTAAAACCCAATCTGCAGATCTAACATCAAAGCTAAAGACGAGAGGTTATCCACAAGCAATCCTGGATAAAGGTTATAAAAGAGCCCGGAATCAGCCGAGGGAAGTGCTCCTTGAGGACAGGATCAGTATCACAAGAGACATTCCACTGACATGTGTAACCACACATAGTACTCTTTCCAACATAGTGAAAAAATCAATCAACAAGAACTGGAGAATTTTGTCCAGTATAAATAAAACTTGGGAGAAACCCCTTTTCTCCTTTAAGAAAGGACGTAGTCTGAAGGATGCCCTGGTACACACACGGCCAAAACAAAAAACCACAGTGACCCCAAGGTCAGACACTGACATCTGGGGCCTACCAAAAGTGGTTGGCCATTACCCATGCTCTAATTGCAGCGTCTGTCACCTCACAGTACACTCAAAAATGTTAGAACTCGAGCCTGGCAAAACCTGGACACAAAAAGATCATACCAATTGTAACACCGAAAACGTGATCTATCTTATCACATGTCCCTGCAAGCTGCGGTATGTTGGCATGACGAGCAGAAGGGTAAAACAGAGAATCTGTGAACATCGATCAAACATCAGATGTAAAAAATCCACAACTAAAATGAGCAGACACTTCCTCGAACTCAACCATACCACAAACGACATGCAATGGACAATTATTGAACATTTGAGTGGTGGCTATAACATCAATAACCGCCTTTTTGAAAAAGAACAGCGATGGGTGTATAGACTTGGGACCCATCTGCTTGGACTAAATGACGATATTCCATGGAATTCTGTGACAAAATGAATACAAATGAACTTGTGTCAGACAGTCAGACAAATGCTGAACAATATAGCATACTTAGCCCCCATAGCTCTGTCCTTCTAATTTGCTATATGAGACCCATTATTACGAGGTCCCATTTACTATCAGCACTTAAATAAGCACACTATCCTGCCCCGAAAGACGACTAGTCCAACACCAGTTCCAGGCACACCACGATACTCTTTTGCTGCCAATATTATCGGCTTCCATATAGTATTGCATTTCCTATGACCGCATCGATGCCATAGCCGAGGGTCACCATAACAACTGACAACGTTCACGAATCGGCATCAGCCGAGGGTTACCATAACAACTGACACCATTCACTCATCGACATACTTCCTGATCATGTGACCAATACGTCAGATGACGATGGTTCTCTCTGATTGGACCACACGGGGGCAGCGATAGACTGCGGCCACGCCCACCCGGAAGCCGGTCTTTCCGAAACTTTCCATTTTAATGCTCTCCCGGCCCCGCGCCCACATCTTCGGGGTCCGGTCGAGGGTAGATGCAGGTACAAAGCGGGTGTCGAGCGTCGAGGGCGTGAGTAGAGACCACAATCTTGTTCACGATTTATTTACCGAGCTAAGTATTTCTCTAACGCTATACGATTGACTGTACTGTTATTTCCTCTGTTTCGAAAAACCGCAGGGTGTGCCAATTATGTTCCCACCCCCTCCTGAGACCCATGGTGCGAATTCATAACACCAGAAAAGTGAGATATGTGTATATATATTTTTACCCTGTCAGCACGATCGTGCCTGCATTTTAATTTGATAGTTGCAAGGTTGAATACCTTCCTTTTAATCAACCATACCTTTATATAGCACGAATAGTACACAGCACTACCCATTGTGTATTATCTTTAAGCCCAGGGACTACGGTGGTGATAACTATACCGGTATTCTCATCACTATTGTCTCTCGAGCCACGCTATGGAGCACTAGCGATGTACAGTGTTCAGCATCATCACTGAATGTATGTTTTGTCCTTTCTGTATGTCTTTGTCATTTTCATTTACAGGTGCAGAAACCCTTAAGTCGGAAGCCTCCTAAACCAGGAGTAATTAGGAAGACAGTCCTCTCTTCCTAATTTTTGCGCACTTTTTTGTTAATTTTCACTTTCACGCCCCTAGGTAAGGGTGGGCCTTAGCGCGTCCATTCCACCAGGGTTTAGTTCACATAAGTCCTGATGAATGCCAGGTAAAATTACACCGTTTCGTGGCTGAAACATGTCGACTGATACTTAGGAAACTCCCACTCAAATAATTGTGGACATAATTTCCAAACACATAATTTTAAACCCTTCCTTAGTGATCATCCTAATAAAGTTATTTTGATACACTACGGACTGCTTTTAACCACTCACCACTCACTAGTTACTTTTCCTTTGCACAACACTGCCTGAACTCACCAACCCTCTCCGCAGTAGATCTGGCGTTGTAGCACACCAAAGAGACATTCGGTCTCTTTGGTGGGGCCCGATGATGAAGCATGTCATCACTAGGTGGTGAGTGAGGGCTTTCTAATAATTTCTAAAAATGTCTTAATTGAAGCCGTTTCCTTGCTCCTTTTTGTGGTCTTGCTTAATCCAAAGCATTGGACACTCTTCTATTGTTTATTTGCTATTACCGGGGAATAAGAGTGTCACTCTACGCTCCCTACCTCTCCTTTTGTTTAGCTATACTTAGCAGCGCAGAGCTGTGAGAGCTGTTTTTACCCAGGCTTGCCCTGACTGGCCCTTTGTATATAAAAGTTTTTGTACCCACTGTCTCACTACCGTGGGCTCACCATGTCGAACTTAGGACTAACGTACTCTGAGTCCGAGATAGCAGATCTCCTGTCTGACACAAATCTATTTGCTGATCCTGTAGTCTCTCAAGCCATAGCTCATACTTCCGAGTGGGAGAAATTGACGGAAATCAAATGAGAGAGAATACGCACATCCTTCATGGAACCATACTAAAACAGTACCTCATCAAAAACACAGCACCTAAAGGGCTATTAGTCGCCAATGCCCCTAGGATTTTCCTGAATGATGCCATCTTCAGGAAGGAATGGGCCATGATCGCGTGGCATTGTACCCGTGACTGGCTCGTCCTCATAATAAAAACAGCCCTAAGACTTTCAGAGACCCTTTTGGTCAAAATCCAAGCGACAGAGGCTCGCTTCAAAACCACGATAACCGGTTTTAAAAAAAAGCTGGATGAAATCAACAAAGACCTTAATGAATACAAAGAAAATTTAACCCAAGCTAAAGTCGCCAAGTTCCAAAAAGACCTAACCAAATTTGAGTTTGAGAAAGTCTACCCTTATTCAGCGGCCTCTTACACACCGCCTACACGGAACCCAAGCAGCAATGATCAATCTAATGATGATTCATCCAACAGCAGTGGTTCCAGTACCGGATCCTATAAAAAAGGAAGAAGACGAGGCAATAGAGGTAACTGCAATAACAGAGGGCGATCTGCCCATAACAACCAATCACAGGGGTGGCCGGTTCCACCTCAAATGATGGGAATGGGACAACAATTCCCCTTCCCTCAACCACCTTATCCATTTATGGGATGGAACCTGGGCTTTATGCCACAACCAAATTTCAACCCCCAATATCGCCAGCCTTTTTTAGACTTGGGCAGGAGAGGAAGAGGGAGGAGAAGAGGGCCAAACAAAGTGTCTTGGGAAGACAACGACGCGGTGAGCAAACACACCCGCAACAAGGATCAACAACCGGGAACGAGCAACATGTGAGCTTGATAACCAACCTCTCTGACAAAGTTCTATCTCCGGTCGAAACAAAGATTCTAGAAAGGGGACTAGGCTTTGTCCCGACGTCTCGCCCGGACAAGTTTATGCTCCACTGCGAGCTCGCTGCTTTCTTTAGGAAGCTTAAACTCAAAGCTTTCTTTGAGGGCAAAGAAGACCCTAATGAAGCCTCTCGTAATGGGGACACAAGCCTTAGATTGAACTCTACGTTTAACCCCCCTCCGCACACAGTGCCGGCTGCTATCATTGCCTTTGAACAGGCAGTATCTCTGGACCTCGAGACCTGCTAAATTCCAACAACTTAGAACAATTTCAGTACTGCAGAATACCATCCATTACAAGCTCTGCAAAACAATCAGAGCATCACGATCAAGCCAGCTGACAAAGGTGGCGGCCTTGTCATACAAAATACTGTTGACTATGACAAGGCCTGTCAAATACTCTTGGATGACAAGAAGAATTACCAACCTCTGACACTAGATCCCACAGAGAACCTGAGAACACGAATTTCGAATCTGGTTATGAAAGCAGAAGAAGACAGGCAAATTTCAAAAAATGAAGCGGCTTTCTTCAGCACTAATGAATGTATAACACCATACTTTTACACACTGCCTAAGACCCACAAAAATCGGATGCCCCCCCCTGGACGTCCGATCGTGTCCGGGATTGGCTCCTTACTGGAGCCTTTATCGCGCTTCTGTGATTTTTACTTAAAGCCGATAGTCCAGAACACTCCAACCTATCTCAAGGATACCAAAAGCCTCCTTCAGTTACTTCAGGACCTCAGCTTCCCTGAAAACACAGTAACACTGGTCACACTAGACATCGAGAGCCTTTATATGAGCATCCCCCAGGATGACACCATCAAGGTCCTGGGGTCGGCTCTAGACTCTATAGATTGGAATTACCAGGCTTCGAAAAAATTCATTTTGGACTGCGCAACATTAGCTCTCAAAGAGAATTTTTTCTCTTATAAAGGTAACCTTTTCCTCCAATGTACTGGGACCTCAATGGGCAGTACATTTGCCCCAAGTGTGGCAGGCCTTTACGTAGCAGATTTTGAGGAGAAACACATCCTACAACCAGATAGCCCTTTCTCGACATCCATTCAAGTTTGGAAACGCTATATTGACGACGACCTGATCATTTGGACCGGCGGCGATGAACAGCTACAGGCCTTCTTTACCTGGGTCAATACCCTAGACCACAACTTAAGATTTACCCATGCCAGCAGCAAAACTGAGGCAACCTTTCTGGATGTAACAATCCAAGTCAGAGGCACAAGGCTCCTCACCAAGACATATCATAAACCTACGGCTAAAAACACCCTCCTAGAGGACATCAGTTTTCACCCTCGCCCTCTAAAAGAAAACCTTCTTTATGGCCAGTACTTACGGCTAAGACGGAACTGCTCTGAATTACAGGATTTTAAAACCCAATCTGCAGATCTAACATCAAAGCTAAAGACGAGAGGTTATCCACAAGCAATCCTGGATAAAGGTTATAAAAGAGCCCGGAATCAGCCAAGGGAAGTGCTCCTTGAGGACAGGATCAGTATCACAAGAGACATTCCACTGACATGTGTAACCACACATAGTACTCTTTCCAACATAGTGAAAAAATCAATCAACAAGAACTGGAGAATTTTGTCCAGTATAAATAAAACTTGGGAGAAACCCCTTTTCTCCTTTAAGAAAGGACGTAGTCTGAAGGATGCCCTGGTACACACACGGCCAAAACAAAAAACCACAGTGACCCCAAGGTCAGACACTGACATCTGGGGCCTACCAAAAGTGGTTGGCCATTACCCATGCTCTAATTGCAGCGTCTGTCACCTCACAGTACACTCAAAAACGTTAGAACTCGAGCCTGGCAAAACCTGGACACAAAAAGATCATACCAATTGTAACACCGAAAACGTGATCTATCTTATCACATGTCCCTGCAAGCTGCGGTATGTTGGCATGACGAGCAGAAGGGTAAAACAGAGAATCTGTGAACATCGATCAAACATCAGATGTAAAAAATCCACAACTAAAATGAGCAGACACTTCCTCGAACTCAACCATACCACAAATGACATGCAATGGACAATTATTGAACATTTCAGTGGTGGCTATAACATCAATAACCGCCTTTTTGAAAAAGAACAGCGATGGGTGTATAGACTTGGGACCCATCTGCTTGGACTAAATGACGATATTCCATGGAATTCTGTGACAAAATGAATACAAATGAACTTGTGTCAGACAGTCAGACAAATGCTGAACAATATAGCATACTTAGCCCCCATCGCTCTGTCCTTCTAATTTGCTATATGAGACCCATTATTACGAGGTCCCATTTACTATCAGCACTTAAATAAGCACACTATCCTGCCCCGAAAGACGACTAGTCCAACACCAGTTCCAGGCACACCACGATACTCTTTTGCTGCCAATATTATCGGCTTCCATATAGTACTGCATTTCCTATGACCGCATCGATGCCATAGCCGAGGGTCACCATAACAACTGACAACGTTCACGAATCGGCATCAGCCGAGGGTCACCATAACAACTGACACCATTCACTCATCGACATACTTACTGATCATGTGACCAATACGTCAGATGACGATGGTTCTCTCTGATTGGCCCACACGGGGGCAGCGATAGACTGCGGCCACGCCCACCGGGAAGCCGGTCTTTCCGAAACTTTCCATTTTAACGCTCTCCCGGCCCCGCGCCCACATCTTCGGGGTCCGGTCGAGGGTAGATGCAGGTACAAAGCGGGTGTCGAGCGTCGAGGGCGTGAGTAGAGACCACAATCCTGTTCACGATTTATTTACCGAGCTAAGTATTTCTCTAACGCTATACGATTGACTGTACTGTTATTTCCTCTGTTTCGAAAAACAGCAGGGTGTGCCAATTACGTTCCCACCCCCTCCTGAGACCCATGGTGCGAATTCATAACACCAGAAAAGTGAGATATGTGTATATATATTTTTACCCTGTCAGCACGATCGTGCCTGCATTTTAATTTGATAGTTGCAAGGTTGAATACCTTCCTTTTAATCAACCATACCTTTATATAGCACGAATAGTACACAGCACTACCCATTGTGTATTATCTTTAAGCCCAGGGACTACGGTGGTGATAACTATACCGGTATTCTCATCACTATTGTCTCTCGAACCACGCTTTGGAGCACTAGCGATGTACAGTGTTCAGCATCATCACTGAATGTATGTTTTGTCCTTTCTGTATGTCTTTGTCATTTTCATTTACAGGTGCAGAAACCCTTAAGTCGGAAGCCTCCTAAACCAGGAGTAATTAGGAAGACAGTCCTTTCTTCCTAATTTTTGCGCACTTTTTCACTTTTTTGTTAGTTTTCACTTTCACGCCCCTAGGTAAGGGTGGGCCTTAGCGTGTCCATTCCACCAGGGTTTAGTTCACATAAGTCCTAATGAATGCCAGGTAAAATTACACCGTTTCATGGCTGAAACATGACGACTGATACTTAGGAAACTCCCACTCAAATAATTGTGGACATAATTTCCAAACACATAATTTTAAACCCTTCCTTAGTGATCATCCTAATAAAGTTATTTTGATACACTACGGACTGCTTTTAACCACTCACCACTCACTAGTTACTTTTCCTTTGCACAACACTGCCTGAACACACCAACCCGCTCCGCAGTATATCTGGCGTTGTAGCACACCAAAGAGACATTCGGTCTCTTTGGTGGGACCCGATGATGAAGCATGTCATCACTAGGTGGTGAGTGAGGGCTTTCTAATAATTTCTAAAAACATCTTAATTTAAGCCGTTTCCTTGCTCCTTTTAGTGGTCTTGCTTAATCCAAAGCATTGGACACTCTTCTACTGTTTATTTGCTATTACCGGGGAATAAGAGTGTCACTCTACGCTCCTACCTCTCCTTTTGTTTAGCTACCCAACCTAGTGAATAGGCAGAAAGCAAAAGACCTGAGAGTGCTGAGTTTATTGAGAGCTTTTATGCTATTGACTCTCAGGTTGAATATAATTTTCAAGGCAAAGCACATCCCAGGCGTAAATAACACAATCGCTGATGCGCTTTCTCGTTCCCAGTGGGAAAGATTTCGGTTCCTGGCCCCTGGAGCAGCAGCCATCAAACCACCTATTCCTCACAGCGTCTGGGCCCTAGGGGATTGAGGATCGTGCAGCTTGTGGAACATTCTATAGCGCCGACCACTCAGCGGAGCTACATGCTGGCATGGCATGAGTTTATAAGTTATGCCAAAACTTTCAGCAATGTAAATAGCGATGAGTTGTGCATTACGTTAATTTTAGATTTTGTCCTTACCTTGATCAACAAAGGGCTTTCTCATACGACGATTGCGGGAAAGTTAGCGGGGGTTATTTTTATGGGCAGTTGTACTGGGGTTTTGATCCAATAAACAATGTCCTAGTAAGAAAAATTTTAAAAGGTTTGCAGAGGGAGACTTCCAAGGTGCCTCACACAAGGGCTCCCATAACTTTTGATTTGCTGCAGCAACTGCTGTTGAAATTCCTGGCTCCTGTTATAATTTTCATGAAGTTCGACTTTTCAGGCTGTGCATGATATGGCTTTTTTTCAGAGCGTTTAGGGTTTCTGAATTATTAGGTTAAGGACTGACAAGGGTTTAGATAGCACAGAGGTATTGGAGGGATTTTAAGTCTGCAAAAGAATTTTTAGATGGGCCGATTTTTGTTCATAAGTCAGGGGATAAGCTATCGAGCTATCAGCTCTTGGCGGTCCTGAGGAGAGCCTTGTTATTATTGGGAAAGGATCCAACCAAATTTGCAACTCATTCCTTTAGGATCGGGGCAGCGTCAGAGGCAGCACGTTTGGGGCTGGGTTGGGGAGCGATCAAAAGGATAGGTAGGTGGCCTTCAGATTGCTGTGTGCGATATGTAAGGAAATAAAAAAAATATATATATAAGATATTATTGTTATCGTTTGGGTCTTAATTACGTTTTTTTTCTTTCATTTAGGTGATATTCGGGATATATGTCCTACCAAAAAACAAATATGGATCATAGGTCACTCTTTTGTCAAGTGGGCTGCGGTTTTTGCCGATCATCAGATATATGGATGAAATTTGGGCATTCCCAGCGCTGGACACAAACTTTACTGGTGCGGTAAAGGGGGATGAGATGGGACTATTTATTTCCATTGCTAACAAAAAATTAGGTATGACAGAGGTGGCCCTGATATATTAATACTCCATTTAGGAGAAAATGATTTAGTAGCGTTATCAGGTTTAGCTTTAATAAAGAAATTGCAGTTAGATTTAGCAGTGCTCACCAACAACTGGTTAGGGACCAGGTTGGTATGGACAGAATTTGTTTTCAGGAATCAATGGCGGAATGCAAGGAATCACGCTGCAATGGAAAGGGCACCGTTCTCCCATCTTGGAAAGGGAGTATATTAGTCCCCCTTTTCAAGAGGGGAGACCGCGATGCTCCACATAACTACCGACAAATTGCACTTTTAGATGCCGTAGGTAAAGTCTTCGCCAAATGCCTCTTGAAGCAGATTAATGATTGGGTGGACTTGGGTGAAATTTTACCCTTTGAACAGACTGGGTTTAGGTGAAGGCATGGAACCATGGATAATCTAATGGCATTGCAAGTTATAACTGAAAAATATGTTACGGTCCGAGGAGGGAAAGTGTATGCAGCCTTCATAGACTTCTCCACAGCATTTGATAAAGTAGATCGTCCTTTGCTGTGGAGGAAACTATTGGACCTTGGCATGCCGGCCACCCTTCTGGAGTTAGTTCGAGCTCTCCATACTGACACTTGGTGTAGAGTCTTGATGGGAGGGGAAAGAGGTCTATCCCAAGTTATTACTATGACAAATGGCTTAAAACAAGGTTGTTTATTGGCCCTTTTATTATTTTCCTTATATATATCTGACCTCCCCTAAGCCCTGTCTTTAATTGAAAGGTATCGCCCCATTATTGGGGGGAAAATTGATTGTCTGTTTGCTATATGCCGACTATATATTAATACTGGATTTAACACCGAGGGGATTAAATAATCATCTGCAGGTATTACATGAATATGCAGAGGCCCATCACTTAAATATAAATGTGCCTAAAAGTAAAGTAATGTGCATGTTGGGAAGGAAAAAGTTGAAGTATGGGAGTTATGCCTGGTCTGTTGTTGAACAAAGCGATAGGTGGACAAAAATTGGAAGTGTTAAAATCATATGTCTTCCTAGGAAAAACAATATGTGGAAATTCAAGTGACAAGGCTCATATAGGAAACAATATTCGGAAAGCAATGGCACAAGGTAAAAGCTTAATCTCCCTTTATAGATCCACAGGCAGAAGACACTTTGCATTCTTACTAGAGGTTTTCCGTGCTAAAATCCTAGCTTCCTTATTGTACAGTATCGAACTACTCGACTTAGGAAAATGTTTTTTTTAAAATATAACAGAAGGTAAAATGTTGCTGTATCTAACCTCAGTTAACTCTGCCTGTTCTATGGCCGCTCTTAGGTTGAAATTTGGTCTGCGCAGTAGTTGGGTTCAGGGCTTTGCAGGGATAGTGCGATGGTTTACAAGCCTTGTAAAGGGTGAACCTGGTACATTAAGATCTCTTATTCAGAAAGAATTATTAGGAACCCTAAATGAGCAATCATTAATTGTAAAAAAAATTTGAACTGCGGTTGACCTGCTTCAATTGGACGAATCTGTACTTTTTACTTTATCTTCATATCAGCTAAAGGCCATTTTGAAACAGGCCACCTGGAAATTAAGTTTCACTATGGACAGGGAAGCCCGTATTTCAAAGAAAGGCATTTATCCGGCTATTGACTCCTGTCTGATAAGTAAAGTACAATGTTATATTACTTGGAACCTCCCCCATGGAGTACGCCGTTTTAGGCTTTTATTGAGGCTGGGTCTTCTTCCACTGAATACTGTATTGTCCAAATGGTATGGTTCCTCCCCAGTCTGTAATTTATGTAATAATTCAATCCAGGATGTTACTCATGTGCTCTTTGTTTGTCCTGCTCTTTTTTACATCAGCGTAAGTGGATGAGACTAATCTGCCTACAACTATGCATTTTGTCTGCCACCGCATTTATAGACGCCATTTATAATCCACCAAATGAAATGTTTTGCCACCGAATTTTTAACTTTTTTTTAAAGCTTTTTAGATATATATTAAAATTTCACATGGATGTTACGATTTTTATCAGTGATTTTACCTGATGTTTTACAAGACGTTGTGTATTTGTATCCCATACCCTATTGTACGAAAATGTATGTTTTTATCTTTTGTCCTTCTTTTTATGTGGATCTCATTTGAGTTCCAAAACCATAAATACATTGAACTTGAACTTGAAAGGGCACGGAAAAAGCTGAACAGAGCAATGAAGATTTTTTGTGTAGGTATGGGTATTCAGACCATAGCACATGACCACATCACTGGCAGGGAAGGCATATTGTTTAGAGAAGATGGAGTACATCTCACTCAATTGGGAATGGCTTATTATATTCTAGAGATAAGAGACATGTTGTCTAAAGAGTTGAATGTGGACTTGTGGGTTTCTTCCAGGGTTGGTGAGTGCAAATAAAAAATTTAAAAAAACAAAGAAAGAGACCAAGGCGTGATAATCTCTGGGTGGGGTCAGGAAAAATGTGGACTTTTTCCTGAGTGGCGGAATAGGGGGAGGTCAATGTCTAGAGCGGACTTGATCATCCTTCATGAGAGAGGGTGGGGGAGGATCAGGATGGGGAAAACGAAAAGAAAAAGAAGGATAATGGAAATATGGTGAAAAATGGGGTGATTTCATGAAATGAAGCTTATGGATGGTTTTTGGTCAATACAGTTACAACGAAATAAAGTTTGAAAGGAAATATAAGGTTTTGGTATAAAGTTCTAAATTTTACGGTTTTGAAGAAAATATAAAACATGTGATAGTATGTTATGATATTAGAAAATTGCCTGATCTTATTAATAAAGTGGCCTTTTACGCTGTCAGTGATGTTGTTTGTTGTGGTCTGATTTATTTCGGGCGATGGGGTCCTCGGGGGGAGCGGAGCGATAAGCGGTCTCCCCCGGGGATTTTTGTCCGAATGGATCGGGCCACGGGTGTGATTGGGTAGCATGCAGGGAACAGCGCGAGCTAGGTAGGTGCGCAGTTAGAATAGGTGGGAGCACCATATTAGCTAGTAGCTTTAGGAGGGTGGGTGCGTTTGCCAGGCCCACCCACCCACCCTAAAACTTTTTTGGGGAAAACAATAATAAAAAAAAAAAAGAGAGACGAGATTTTACGTCCACGTCAGTATGCCACTATAGGACAGGCAATTTCCCCTAATATATAGTTCTTCAGGCGGAATAGGGGGAGGTCAATGTCTAGAGCGGACTTGATCGTCCTTCATGAGAGAGGGTGGGGGAGGATCAGGATGGGGAAAACGAAAAGAAAAGAAGGGAAATGGAAATATGATGAAATATGGGGTGATTTCATGAAATGAAGCTTATGGATGGTTTTTGGTCAATACAGTTACAACAAAATATAGTTTGAAAGGAAATATAAGGATATGGTATAAAGTTCTAAATGTTACGGTTTTGAAGAAAATATAAAACATGTGATAGTATGTTATGATATTAGAAAATTACCTGATCTTATTAATAAAGTGGCCTTTTACGCTGTCAGTGATGTTGTTTGTTGTGGTCTGATTTATTTTGGGCGATGAAAATTGTAAGCATAAAGTCAATTTGAAATAAATTAAAACGGATGTAACAGAAGCTGGGGTTTTGCATTTTACCAACTGAAAAGGAAGAAGGGACGTTCACATCAACAGAACACACAGCATCACCCACAACCATAGAATCTCAGATTTAAAAGTAAGTCAATTTGAGCCCATGCAGTCCTGGTAAATGCCATATATATATTTATAAAGAAGCAACAGCAAAAGTTCGGTTCAGCTTCAATTTCCAGGATGACTTAAGCGACATCGGAATTACGGAGGGTGAAACTGGGTATTTTATCCACACGTAGCAATATGCCTATTATGTGAATTACACTTGGGCATTCATCTATGTGAAAACAATATGTGAGGTGTGCCTCTGCGTGAAAGCTCAAGTGAGACACCTGTTTAAAGAAGTATGCGGCCATCTATGTGAGAAAAGTACCTGGGTTATACCCTTAGGCACAAAATATATTGGGCAGTTGTCTGCCTGAAGTCGGTCCTCAGGGCCTGCCATGGGCTATAGTTACCCCACGACATACCTGCACACTGTAATCAGTGGCGTAACGTAAAATTATGGCCCCTCCTCTGCAGAATGTGAAGATGAGACTCTTATAAATCACAGATATTCATTGGCCTTGTTTGGAATGGCCCCTCTGAAGGCTCTGGAGGCCCCTGAAGAATTTGGGTCCCTTTGCATAGCAGGGACTGCAGGGGCCTGTGTTATGCCCTTGGCTGTAATGAGTACTTATCTCTGTGACGTTCTCCACACAAACCACTCGCCCAGGTGCAAACATTTCACCAAAAAACGACAAGAAAGATAATGCAAAAAAGTGAAATAAATGAAATTCAATAAATGCGATTTACGCAAGTTGATGCTGATATAAAATGCCTTCATCCCATTCCTATTGTGCATGCATGCAGAAAGAATATAGACGTCAATTTAATAGAAGTTTGCAATAGCAGAGTTGACACCGTGCACCCTAAGACCTACAATTACATCACAGGGTTGACTCATTTTCCCATTCTTCTTTCTGTAGCAACCTCTTTTATTTGCCATGTGTAGTGGAAGGGTCAAGAGTGGAAATGACAGAAAGTTAGCAAGGCTCCTGATACCAAGGATAGGTGGGGCAATGATAAGGGTAGGAAAGGTTAAGTCAGTGATGTCATCTGCCCCTTGTAGCCCCTTGTAGCTCCTCAAGCTGACCTCCATGACGGACAAGAGAATTTTAGGGACAGGAGTAGCTGAGAAAGTGTTTAGCTGTAGAGGTGGGACGTGGCTGATAAAGATGGTAAATGTTCAGTCATTTCGCAGCTCAGAGGGATGTAGTAGGCGGGAATGATTGTGAAAAAAACACTGCCTGACACCCACTTAATAGGAAAGACTGGCACATGGTATGTATTTCTTCATACACGTGTGAATGATTAAAAACCAAAGTTCACATACTGAACAAGGCATCACTTTTTTTTTTTAACGGCAGTTGAAATGGAGTCACTGTTTGAATATCATGAGTGCATGCACGTGCTCCGGCCTCAGCCCTCAAGAGGGCAGGTGCAGCATACCCCGCGCGACAACACTGAAAGCATTGCCTTCGTCCATGGACTATTCAGAATGGCTTCCTGGCTGCTCAACTTAGGCCTTGTTTTGTGTCAATGAGGATATAAAGAAACAAGAGGCCTCCATGTAATGTGGGTTTTCCAGGGTCTCCTGTTTCGAACTAATGTACTGTTGTGAAACGCAGCCAGTAAAACTATCTGGCTGGTCCATTTAATGAGCGTCCCTGCTATCTTATGTCAGCAACAGAATCAGGCCTCCACAGCTTGTTCAAGGATGATAACAGGGCGATGTACAGGGGTAAGTAACAAATGGGATCGCTTAAAGCGTCCGAGAGTGGCACCTGTCTAAGTGTAGGGTTGCACTAAATGACTCCCACATCGTTGTTTCATGGGCAGCTCCCCCTCTGCAGCCCCTCGACTAATGCAGCCCAACAATGGGCGAGTTGTTTCTTAATGGTCACGAACCAAGAAAGAAGACCTTATCCGGCTGCCCAGGTATGTGATTATCATCGCTTAAGGCAACAACAGGCCCCATTTTACAACTCTGTTTGCACAAATGATCCCCGTGTGTTCGGGGTTTCTTGAAAATTGGATCCCGGATTATCCAATTTGTTCCATGTTCGAGTTGTCAGATGCGATTTTTAAGATGTATTTGCAGACGAGAAAACATGGCCTTTCTGTACAATTTCGACGAGTTAGTGTGTGAAAGCGACGAGGTAACGTACTAATTTGGAAAGTGCTTTCATTTTCATAAGCGCGCAGGCAGCGGTAAATGGACGATAAACAGTCGCTAATTCGATAAAAAACGTTTGCTGGTTATTCACCTAATTGATACTTCTTGTGGCGCAGGTCCAGCGGTCATTTTTGAATCAAGCTACTTACATTGTTCGCACGAAATTGTTGCTGAGAAAAAGAAAATCGTATTTTCTTAGTCATTTGTCATGTATCCCTATTTCTAGAACAGACAGGGCTGTGTAAAATGGAATGCTAGGCTTCTTTGTTTAATTTTTCATAGCAGTACAGCACATTTTCAACCTTACATTGCTGTACAACGACATTATATGTGGGACATACCCAGTGCTTTCAGTGGAAAATTAAAAGTGCCGGTACTCACTAATTTAGAGTGACTGAACGTCCCGGATTTGCCAGGACAGTCCCGATTTTTCGGGAAATGTCACGGTGTCCGACACTTATTGCAAAAATGATCAAATATCCCGGTTTTGAGAGAGAGTCGGGTGAGCACGAACATTTACACTTTGCGGTGAAGGCTCACCTTCACACCGGCACTCTCGAGATCCCAGGGACAGAGAACAGTTTGCAAGTTTCTCTTACTGTGCTGCCTGACTTAATTCAGGCAACACAGCAGGGTTTAATGAAGGGTGAATTAACCCCCTGCAAAGCACATTACCAGAGGCCAGAACCACAACGCTCCCCTTGCAACACACCCCAGTTTGGCACTTTCATCACTGCACAACATATTGACAGAGCAGGGTCTGTCTAGAGACACTGCCCGGTTAATCACTGTGTAACGAGTGCCCACTAAAACCCCTGCAGTTTGGGAACAATGAAATAGGTGCTTCTAATCTTCAGCAGCAACTCTGCGAAAGGGCGGCTACTTCACGGCTCATTTACTTGCAAGCTGCTCGGAAGCCCTGCCCTGCCCTGGAGGAGATGCCTAGCCTGAGCCTGCCGTCGATGAGGGTACCGGTACTCTCCCTGTGCTACAGAGAAGTGCCGGTACTGAGGACCCAAAATTTCGGAAGTGCCGGTACTCCGTACCGGTGAGTACCGGCCCATTTAAAGCACTGGACATACCGCTTTAAAAAGTGGCATCTGGAAAATTCTATGTGAAGTCCTTTGATGGGGTACTCTGAGCACCTCCTGTGTTAGAAGCACTACCCTGCTCTGACAATGTTCAAAGGAGACCAGATTGTAGCGTCTGTAGCGTCCTCCCCAGCCCAGGAGCATGCATGAACAGCCGCACACAGAGTTCGTAACTGACGTCTTTATTCACCAACATACAACATTCAACTGACCTTCCCATTATCTCTTAACCCTTAATAACC
Source organism: Lissotriton helveticus (assembly GCF_964261635.1). Classification (NCBI taxonomy): domain Eukaryota; kingdom Metazoa; phylum Chordata; class Amphibia; order Caudata; family Salamandridae; genus Lissotriton; species Lissotriton helveticus. The sequence continues at coordinate 1,131,900,988 of NC_136069.1, read as the reverse complement.
ACTCCTTAACAACCAAACAAAATGGTTACTTAGTTCTTTCATTAAGTCCACCCAGAACCACAGGGTCCTGTCGTTCATAGTCTTAAGACACCACGTCTCCCTCTTGTTTTTGATGGTAAGTGATGATTTCATTTCTCTTCTTCATCACCGCTTTCAGCTTTCTGCATCCTACCTGGTTGTCGCTGCCTTTAGTGTTTTTGCTTTATATCAATGATGGCTCTGTGTTAGGCTGTGGTGCAATATTTCTTCTTTCAGCTTTACTTGTTGGTTTCTAACGGGTTTTTGACGATACTCCTCTGCAGGGCCTTTGACTTCTTCGAGGACCGTAGATGATTTGGAGTAGGCACCGATTCCACACACGCGAACCTCTTAACTGCTTCTCATCTAAGAGGCGCACATGGCACACCTGAGCAGTTTGCTATAGCGTTGCAAACTCTCAGGGAAAGCAATATTGTTTGTTTCAGGACAGAGATCCTGCATTCATCACCGGTTGTAGTGTCCTCCACAACCCGGAGCATGCAAAATGAACAAACCACACATAAAGCTCATAATTGAAATTTTTATTTACCAGTGTACAACATACAACTGACCTTCACATAACCTCCTAACCATTAATACACACACCTTAACACCTTCCCAGAATTGTTACGTAATTCTTAGTCCACCCAGAACTGTAATGTCCAGGCGCTCATAGTCTTACGACACCACACAGATCATGCCAGCAGTGAGACAGAGAGACAGCTGTCTCCACTAATCATCACTAAAGGGTCATTTTTGGGCAAGTGGAGATTCCAGGCTGATCAGTGGTTCATGGAGTTTGCCGAGCTGTTAATGAAAGTGTGCTCATGGGTACCCATAAAAGGGCAGGGGGCATCCACATTGAAAGGTTCAGGCCAAGTGCCCCAAAAGGGCAGGGGGCATCCACATTGGAAGGTTCAGGCCAAGTGAGGCTGCAAAGTAGGTCAAAAGGTAAAAGTAAAGACTTATCAGTCTTGACAGACGAATCAAAGAGGTTGGAATGAAGACATGACAGGGAAGATGCATAGGCCTAACAACATGTACATATTGTTCTGTAGAGCTCCCAGAAGGGCAAGAATACATAAAAAGTATTGTGTTTGGTTCTGGGTGCCACCTGAAGTCACAATCAGCACTCACTCAAAGTAGGTCAGATTTTCTCATTGTGAACACCACAACAATGCTAGCAGGTCTTACCCCACAGTACTACATTACTGTGAGAAAGTCATCCTTTTTGCCCTAATCACCGCCATTTGGTGACTGATACTGGTGGTTACTGACTCTGATTGTGCCCTTGGCTCTGCTAACCAGGGCTATTGCTCTGTTTAAACGGTATATGGTAATCAAATGTAATTATAATTGGTTATGACAACCTACCTGTAAGTCTCTTGTATATGGTAGGGCGTGTAGCTTTAGAGGCCCCGTCGATTTAATGCACCTAAATGTACACTGCTGTCATTTTATTGCCAGCCCTGCTTTGTACACTGCTGTTAAATTAAAACTGAGTTGAAATTCAACATTGGAATTAAAAGAACTTCCAAAGGTTAAAACTACCTTTGTATTCAATGTCTGTCACCCTAAGGTCTGCCCTATGTGCCTCAAGGGTAAGGTGACCTGAAATTAAAAACAGGGACACTATAAAATATGGTTTATTTGCCCTGGCGAGGGAAAAAACAGCAATCTCGTGTTTCCCCATCATAGTATGTTTAGGCTAACATGGGAAGGCTTTATTAAACTGAAATAAAGTCTAACATTGGACACGAGTGAGCTAGAATACTAATTCAAAGTATCAAAATTATAGTTAGAAGAAATCCAACAACTTGCCAAGGTTAGATTTATTATAATTATTGCCGGAAAGCAGTTTTAGAATTTACTCTCCTGGAGTTATCAAAACAGCTCTGTAGCAGCTGATTCTGATTGTCCAGCCTTTGAGAGGCTGAGCCAAGCTGCTCCTGATTAGGTGAAGCGCCCTAGGCTGAAACAAAGGAACAGTCTGGCGGTAGGAGATCTGCTGCTGCAAATGCAAGGACAGGAAGGGGTAAGGGTGGCCAAACTGGTCTTCAAAGGGAGAAAGATAGATAACACAAGACCCGGATCCACCTAACTTCCTGCACCCTCAGCCAGAGTGGAACCTCTATTATTGAATTAGGAGAGTGGCTGAAAAGGGAGTGTGGGGAAAAGTTAGCCACATCTCTAAAAAGTGCATTCTGGGACAAAAATATGCCACACTTCTAAGAAAGTGGTCGTCACAGAGGGTGGGAACATGTATGCCATTGGTTGGGGGTGCCCCCTTCTTAGTAACGCAGATACTACAATACATATGGGAGAGCTGCACAACACCTCAGATCCCTGCTTGAAGACATCAGAAGAAGAAAGATTGCCCTTCTGAACCCTGGTCTGCAAAAAGAAAGGAATGGCATCCACAAGGAGTGCACCTGCTGCACACACTAGGCTTCACAAAAAAGGGCTTTGTATTCCTTTCAAGATTAAGGAGTGGACTCTCTGATCAGCAAGAGAGTCAATAGAGCTGAAAGGAGTCACTTGCATCAGATCCATCAAGGACAAGCCCAGCTGACCAGCTCAGGTGGACTGTACAGGATTTGGTCAGGTACATTGTGGGAATTGCGGCCGAATGTACGATTAGTATTAGCATGCGCAAACGGGTTTGCTACCCATTTGCACATGCTAATTCTGATAGGGCCATGTTCAAACACTATTTTGCGACTTGCAAATAATTGTCGACTCACAAAATAGTGTTTTGCGACTCGCTATTAGGAAGGGGCGTTTCCTTCCTAATAGCGAGTCACAAGCCATGTACCAATGTTTTGCAATGGCGGTTGCAAAACACTCGCAAACTACCACCCTCTTCAAGAGAGTGGTAATGCATGTCGCAAATGGGAAGGGGTCTCCAGGGGACGCCTTCCCCTTTGTGACTGGCTCTGAAATATTTGGTTCAGATATGCTGGTCCTGCATCATGGAGGCCTTTGTAGGTGTGTGTGAGGAGCTTGAACGTGACTCTTTTGTTGACTGGAAGCCAGTGGAGATTTTGCAGGTGTTCGGTGATGTAGCTGTGTCGGGGGATGTAGAGGACTAGTCTGGTTGTGGCGTTTTGAATGTTCAGTAGTTTCCTGAGGAGTTTGTGGGTGAAAGTGGTGTACAGTGTGTTGCGATAGTCGATTCTGCTGCTGATGAGTGTGTGGGTGACCGCCTTTCTGGATTTGGTAGGGATCCATCTGAAGGTCTTTCAAAAGCAGGCAGGGAGTGTGGAAGCTCGATGAGAAGACAGAGTTGATCTGGTGGCTCATTGTGAGCAAGGAGCCCAGTATGATGCTGAGGTTTATGCATGGCACCCTGGTTTGGGGGGGCTGTTGCTAGTGTGGCAGGCCACCTGGAGTTATCCCAAGTGGAGAGGGTGGGTCCCAGGACAAGTACTGTGGTCTTGTCTAAGTTATGTTTAAGGCAGATGTCTTGCATCCAGGTGGCAAAAGCCTTCAGACCATCATGGAAGTTGTCTCTGGCAGCTGTGGGTTCATTTGTGAGGGAGAGGATCAGCTGGGTTTCGTCACTGTAGGAGATGATGTTGAGTCCAATGGTTCCCTGATGATGGCTGTGAGTGCGGCCATGTAGATGTTGAAGAGGGTGGGGTTCAGAAATAAGCCATGGGGCACTCCACATTTGATCTCTGAGTTCTGAAATGAACGGTGGTAGTCTGACTCACTGTGTTCATCCAATGAGGAAGGAACGGTCCAGTCTAGGGCATTGTCATGGACGCCAGCGTCGTGGGTCCTCATGCTTAGGGTGTGGTGAGAGATGGTGTTGAAGGTGGCCGAGAGGTCCAGGAGTATGAGGGCTGCTATTTCACCCCGGTTGAGGAGGGAGTGACTGTCTTCAGTGGCGAGGAGGAGGACAGTCTCAGTGCTCGGGTTGCTTCGGAATCCAGACTGGGAGATGTCCAGGACGTTGTTGTGAACGTATCTAGGACCCTATTTAAATATTCCCGATTTATGCCCTTATGTGGTTATAACAAATCATATCCTTATAATGGCATAAGAATCATATCCCTATTTAGTCATAGCCAATGCAGTCCAAATACAGCAAGGCTACTCCCATAGACTCCTGGAAAGTACAACACGTTCTTTAAACAAACCAAGCCTCCAGCAGCCCGGTAATTCCCCCTGCTTTTGTTTTGATTTGTCCAAGAACTCCTGGAGTCCTGAAAGAACTGTAAGTTCTTAGTGACGTCTTATGTCCAACCTTACGTCAAACTCGGCACCTTCCAGGTATAAATATACCAGCAGCTGCCCTAACAAACACACGGTGGTTTGGAGCAGATCCGCTATCTACTTACCCGAAGCCCAGCTGTAACGAGAGCCGAAGGAAGCCGACCCTTCCATTGACGCACTGAGAGAGACGCTGTCTTTTCTCCTGCCGTTAAATCCAGCTCCAGTGTTTCCAGTCACCCTTGCGGGTTTCTGGGAGATCGAGTCCTGAGAACGAGATACAAGACCTCCTTCATTCTATAACCAAGGTATGGAGCTGATTAGATCCTTAGAGAATTCTTGATTCAGATTCTTGGCAAAAACTAACTTAACTTAAAACTGCAGCTCACTTACTCCTTCCCACGTACTAGACTTAGGTTAGGTACACCGGGGTAGGCGTATCTTAGAAGCACCAGTTGAGTACGTTTAGTCAATGATTTTATGTATGTATATATTTTATCTATTTTAAACACGGTATGGCTTAGAAACTGTACCATGCTTTTACAGTATTATTTCATAATACTCCTTTTACTGTACGCACTTTACTTTATGACAAGTATTGCAATTGTGGCAACTCACTTCTCTTGCATGAGAAAGAAGACTGTTCAATAAATAACCACTTTTATTGAAAACGCCCGTCTCTCTATTTCTCTGCGCTTCTGGTGAAACTAAGCATGTACGATTGACTGAGTAAAATAGTTATCTATTGTTTCCGCGACTTTGCAGATATACTCCTTATTCTGGAGGGAGCAAAGTTGTCATGTTTATGCGGTTGTCAGAAACTAATCCCTTCTTGTCTATTCAGGAAAGTTAACACCTTCTTGTTTACTCGAGAACGTTTCTAGTGACTTCTGAGCTAGCTGGCATTCATAATTAAGTCTAACATATTCAATAGAGACCTAGTCGATCTCAGTCCTACGTCTAAACTATCGTTTATGTTATTCCAATGCGCAGAGCCTATTGGGAGTATAGGAACTACACTACAACGTGGTTGGATTCAATGAATTTGGAGAGTTGGGCGTTGATGGCCTACCCAAAGACCTTGGCTGGGAAGGGTAGGAGGGAGATGGGTCCGAAGTTCTTGAGGTCTGTCGGGCATCTTCAGCAGGGGGTTGATCTTGGTGTGTTTCCAGTCACCGGGGAAGTTGGCAGTCTCGATGGAGCAATTGATGGTGCGGCATAGCTCGGGCGATGGAGGTCGCGGCTCTGCAGAAGATGTTGTGCAGGGAGGAATCTGAGGGGGCTCCAGAGTGAATGCTCTTCATGGTTTTGAGAATGTCGTCCATGGTGAGCGGGGCCCAGTTGAGCCAAATCTGGTGGAGGGTGGAGTCATCGGGTGTCGAGGTGGTGGGTGTGGTGGGAGTCAAAACTGTCATAGATCTGTTTGATCTTGTGAGAGAGGCTTTATCCCTTGACCTTCATTCCACTGTGGAGCTATGAATATGTGTGTGCAATTTTGACAATTGTCCTTTGTGGTGGTTTGGTCCACGCATTTACTAGCCAGGGGAGTTACATTATCATGTGATCATGTACACTTATACTCTTCATCTTTCATTCGAATATTTGCCTGCCTCACGATCAAGGTAGACTTAGTAGTGGCAAACAGCATGTGATGAGAGTTTTATTATGTCAACTTAACTTTATTGACAGACAGCCTAGAATTCGACTCACGCATTTTGCGTGAGTCCCCAGAAGTCTATCATGAATGAGAGGGTGGCGTGTGCTTGACAATGCACCTGAAGCACGCTACATGGGGGGATGTCTGAGCTTAATTCTCTCACGTTCAGTAACCTAATGATATTTATATTTACCAAGCATTAAGGAACCTTTGACATAATTGTGGTAACTTTTTTGGGCAGCCAAGCACGAGTCAAATTTAATAAGTTTATAGCTTGGCTCGAGGCGTCCGATTATTTCACAGTTAACGTGCAATGTACTATATTTATTTCTGTGTGACAATGTATTACATGTCTTATTTTCTTTATTTTATCACCAATGTGCAACGTTCAAACATGTCCGCCACCATTTGATGAGAGTCCTATTTTGATTGCTTCTATTGTTTTGAACACTATTTATGCTGTGCAATACTGGCTTTTCTTTTCACATGAGCAAGCCTTGAATGAAGTGAAACGCGTTGTGGATTAAACAACTGACACTCTGATGGTTTTGTGTCTGTTTCTTTCCTGAGAGCACGCTTACTTTGGGATTGCAGTAACAATTGATTTGCCGGGTGCTCTACCGGCATGCGCGTCACCTTCCACGGGTCTCGTGGAGTGCAGTAGGAGCTTTTGTTGGATTGATTGAATTGAGGACTCCGTTATAGAGACTGGCATGATCATAGTGCAACGCGAGGGAGCGATACGGCTGGGGACCAACGACAGCACGTATGAGTAGGTAAGTGGGGACCCGATCTCTTCCGTCCCCGGGGTGTAGGGGTGGGGGCGCTTGGCGGCGGTTGGGCGCTGACACTCCCATACCCAGGGGCAGCAGGGTGGTTGGAGGCACCGCATCCTATTTCATGTGCCCTAGAGGTCACAGCCAGGTTATGGACATGGGGAAGCTGGCGTGTACATGAACGTTTGTGCAATCTTTTACACACAGCATTAAAATTCCCCACACGCGTGCATGAAGTGTAAGGCAGAAGGAACCTAGTATTACTAGGGGGAGAAAACAGACACAATCAGAAGTACTTGTCCAGTTGTGGGACACCCATGGATGAAGATGAGGAATGCAGGGCGGCAGCAAAAATGATCTTTGCAAGGAAAAGGATTGCTTCCAACAGTAACAATGAGAATCAAGTATTAACAAGGTCTGAGGATGATGAGCTTAAGAGATATGAAAAGCTCAAAAAATCTGAAATTTACCAACAGTATCTTGTGCACACATATATAGTAATACATGAAATATGTACAATATTTTAGATTTCACAAATGAAAGAAAGAATATTTGAAGCGTTGTTGATCTTGTAGCTTTAATACTCGAAACTAGACAGCGCCAGCAGACAGGTCGTCTGAGTATACATAAACTCGGACTCTTCAGGGCTGGAGAAGAGAAATTAATAAACAAAACTGACAGTTTAAGCCAGTAGTCTATACATACATCATCCCTAGGGATGTAAAACCATATAATACATCATTTACCAATGCTTAATGCTGTATAGTATGTGAGGTGAACGGAAATTTCCTTGAAGGCTTGAGGATGTGAAGTGATCATGCAAGACTTCTAAGAGCATGCATTCATGAAACGTTTATTTGTATCTATACATCATATTCATTACCGGATTGTGTCCATTGTAATATCCACCATATACAAAACATATCCAATAGTTGGACTTAAGGTATATCATCAATTGTCGAAAGGTTCTAACAATCCGGTAGTCCCATTGTATGGACGCCTCATAACATCAGCATTGTCACATTAAGTAGTGATTCAACGTGAAAAAGTGCCACCACAGTGCTCATGAAGACATGAAAAGAATGAAAGAACAGCTAAAACATCATAATAGGAAACACCACAACGTGGATAATTCCTATGTGAATGTGACTTTTATCTAAAGTATGGAGTTCTCTACAGAGTTATTGCATGCTATCACATACCTTCTACTTGTATGTAGCAAGAGGATCAATCCCTATTAAAAATAAGAATGGGGAGATGCTATAATTCGGTGTTACAACCTATAGAGTGCCATTGGTGAACCGAAAAACTCAGTAACGATATATCTGTTCACTTACCCCTTAACCGGTGATAATTCCAACCAGGTCAGGGTGTCGATAGATTGTTGCTCGCAGGTGTCAATCACAATGACCGTCCGCTCTATTCCATCCAATACGCCACCGCCAAGATAGAATGTGATGGTGAATATAAGATATGAAAAAATATAACTCCAATTAGATGTAACCAAATGGATCTCCCATTTTGAGAGAGTAATGCACTTATAATCTATTGCCATGAGTGCTTAAAATCGCCAACACATTCCTGTTTTGCCAGCCAGCCGTCCGCTATAAATATAATGCTCCACTAGTAATCCTGAATACAGTACTACGAATCCTATCTCTCAAATTTATCTATACCAGAGCCCCCGTATACTGTTATCTCGCGCCGGCCCAAGCGCCGCACATGACTATGAGTTACCACCTGATACAAGTGGCTACTGTGTAAAGGGCCTGAGTATTGTTAATGCGCTCACCTGTTGCCGTGTGCTCATCGATAATAACGCCGTATTAGTCAAACAGGACAGACTAAAGAATTATTTCAAGTCACTAAATAAATGAAAAGATATGTGTTACAAACGGATATCGAGCCTCATACGTGGTTTCCCTTGTAAAACTAGTATCACTGATACCCCATACCCAGCACTTACAATCTAGTGTCCAAAATTTGGTCTTGCGTATGGAAATCCCAGAAATGGGGCTGTATCAAGTCGGCCTGTAAAACCAATCACAAACAATATTCAATATGGGCATCTATCTACCAAATTTAGTCCATTAAAAAAAAAACAACTCCAATGAGTACCTGTCCGGCTGCCTGTTTTGGTCCGCGGCGTGCTCTGCAATGGCGAAGATGTCTATTGCGACGAATATCCAAATGCGCATGCGTTAAGTAGAAACACGGCGCACGCGTTTCTGTAAATACTAGAACACACACAAGACTTCCTGCATGGCTATACGGAAGTGAGTATATTACGTCCCCAGACAGTATGTGAGCGATAGGTTGGAAACAATCGATATGGCACTCAATACATTTACCGATTATCTATTGAGATCAGTAGATCAAGAAATTCAAAGTAAAACAAGGGCAGAAAGCATAGGGAAACATTATATGAAAGAATTTTTTTTTAAATATATATGTGAGAGAACGGCAATGTAGAGTGGGGAAAGGAGACGCGGTAGATTCAACCAACCACAATTTGCTGTCCGGATCGTTCTCTCCCTATATCTTTTTCTTGCAAAATGAAACAAATTGTCTGCCAAAGAAGAGCTGAGGGAATAGTATCCCAAGGGTAAAGTACTTGGTATTACGATCTCCTATTATCAAATGAGAAGTGGTGCTACCATCGTGTTTAGGTACTTCCCTTATTCTGTATACCACGATTGTGGTCCACCGTGAATTGTGACTTATACCACTTTTTTTAAACAAAAAGGTTAACACATACTGTTTTGTAAACACATGCGACACATTTTGGCATTAGCTCTGGTATAGATAAATTTGAGAGATAGGATTCGTAGTACTGTATTCAGGAGTACAAGTGGAGCATTATATTTATAGCGGACGGCTGGCTGGCCAACAGGAATGTGTGAGCGATTTTAAGCACTCATGGCGATAGATTATAAGTGCATTACTCTCTCAAAATGGGAGATCCATTTGGTTATATTTAATTAGAGTTATATTTTTTCATATCTTATATTCACCATCGCGTTCTATCCTGGCGGTGGCGTATTGGATGGAATAGAGCGGACGTTCATTGTGATTGACACATGCGAGCAACAATCTATCGACACCCTGACCGGGTTGGAATTATCACCGCTTAAGGGGTAAGTGAACAGATATATTGTTACCGAGTTTTTCGGTTCACCAATGGCACTCTATAGGTTGTAACACCGAATTATAGCATCTCCCCGTTCTTATTTTTAATGGGGATTGATCCTCTTGCTACATACAAGTAGAAGGTAAGTGATAGCATGCAATAACTCTGTAGAGAACTCCATACTTTAGATAAAAGTCTCATTCACATAGGAATTGTCCACTTTGTGGTGTTTCCTATTATGAGGTTTTAGCTGTTCTTTCATTCTTTTTGTGTCTTCATGAGCACTGTGGTGGCACTTTTTCACGTTGAATCACTACTTAATGTGACAATGCTGATGTTATGAGGCGTCCATACAATGGGACTACCGGATTGTTAGAACCTTTCGACAATTGATGATATACCTTAAGTCCAACTATTGGATATGTTTTGTATATGGTGGATATTACAATGGACACAATCCGGTAATGAATATGATGTATAGATACAAATAAACGTTTCATGAATGCATGCTCTTAGAAGTCTTGCATGATAACTTCACATCCTCAAGCCTTCGAGGAAATTTCCGTTCACCTCACATACTATACAGCATTAAGCTTTGGATAAATGAAGTATTATATTGTTTTACATCCCTAGGGATGATGTATGCATAGACTACTGGCTTAAACAGTCAGTTTTGTTTATTAATTTCTCTTCTCCAGCCCTGAAGAGTCCGAGTTTATGTATACGAAACACGTGTCGGCTGACCCTGTCTAGTTTCGAGTATTAAAGCTACAAGATCAACGACGCTTCAAATATTCTTTCTTTCATTTGTGAAATCTAAAATATTGTACATATTTCATGTATTACTATATATGTGTGCACAAGATACTGTTGGTAAATGACACAGTTGTTGTTTCACACAACAACTCCCGAGGGATTTTTAGGGTCATCCCTCCTCTTGTAGCACCATTTCATCACGCCACCTTTTCTGATAATTTAACAGGAATAGAGCTGTGCGCAATATCTCCCTCACACGTCGAACCCTGTTCCTTTGGTAGCATCAAAAAATCTGAAATAACCAAGTGGTGGGAGGCAACCTCCCTGCAACATTACAAAGACCAAAATATGGTACCAAGAGGACTTTGAATATTTACTACACCGAAAAACGAAAAACCAAATCCAAAGATGTTGGAAGAATGGTCCAATAATTCTGCGGTGAGCTCTAGAAGAATGCTTGAAATTCTTGTGAAGTTTGCCTGGCTAGACAGGGATGAAATCATGAAGGAGATCAAAGAAATTTATGGATAATGATAATTTGGAGAAGGCACTTGGAACCATTAAAGATAGACTCATTAAACATGAAGAGGACTTCAAAGCCCGTAAGGAGAGAAAGCTCAATCGAGATTATGGTGACTGCGATAGTTGGTGGATTTTGACCTTCAGTCATAAATATGATCACCTATACAAACAGGATAATTTTGGACCAGAAACAACAAGCACGATGAACGAAAGATCAACTATGGAGGCATCAAGCACTGAAGACAGTGAATCGGATGTATCCGTACAAAATCAGACACCAGCAGGAACCAGCAAAAAGCAACTTACTTTTTTACATGAATATCGGACTCTAAGGAGGGGACGACTAACTACGAGGGAAACACCAATACCGAAGACAAGAGGACAAAGGGGACAAGGACGGGGCCAAGGAAGAGGTTACGGAGAAACCGAAGAACAAGGCTCAGACAACGGTGGCAAAAGAGGCAGGGGACGTGGCACCATGGGAACCAACAGGTGCACGCGCCAAAAGAACATACTGATGCTTGACCTAATGGTGAATAGAAAAATCATTAATTTATCACAAAGGAACCTGACCATGACAGAAAAAAGAACTCTCTGCCTAGGCTTATCGTTTTGTCTGTCCTATCCCTCAGAATATGCTGGTGTACACATTGATGTATTTAAATATGTACGGAAATTGAAACTCCAAAAATTGCACAAACTTAAGGGTATGTGTGAAATAAGGGGAGTGAGAGAGATCAGTGGTACTGGGACCTATGATTTTGACATAGGAGATACCGAGTGACTCAGTGATATAGTTGAACTAGAGCAATGTGGAGAGGAGGAGGGTATCATCTCTTCCACGCAGCTACTTACTGAGTTAGATATTACCACTGACCCGCCAGCGGACACCGATTTTAGACCTAAATCTGTGTTCATACCCAATCTCCCCCATGATAGTATAGACACCTTTCATGAGGTAGTGAACAAATCCCTCAATAAATCCAGACATAACCGCAAAAAGTATAAAAACAAGGGGGGTTAGAATCTTTCATACAAACAGAATCAGGCCCTCAATCGCTGATGGAAGAAGACAGGATTGTCATCCGCCCAGCAGACAAAGGAGAAAACTTTGTTGTTTTAGATCAGGAACAATACCTGACAGAAGCTGAGAGACAACTTAAGGATGAAATGTTCTATGAACCTGTGAGGTTTGATAGGTACATTACCAGTATCACCACCATTTGGGATTCCTTATGTGAATGGAAGGACAAAGGTATTCTCACCTGGGGGGAATATGGATATCTGAAACGGGATTATCCAGTTCTCCCAGTGCTTTATCTGCTCCCCAAAGTACACAAAAACCCCACTAGACTACCAGGTAGACCAATCGTGTCATCACAAGGGAGTGTGGCTGAGCACGTTCAAAATATATTGACCACTTTCTGAGAGGGTTTGTTCAAAATTTGGACAGCTATGTCAAGGATTCCAAAGATTGTCTCATGAAAATCGAGAACATGGCATGGGATGCAATCTGTCTGTTCATCACTTTGAATGTTCAGAGTCTGTATAAAATTATTAATCACCGACATGGCTTAGCAGCATGCAAACGCTATCTCAATACCAGGTATATGAGGTTTCGTCAACATACCCACATGCTACTTGATATGACGGAATACTGCCTTACAAATAACATCTTTCTGTTTAATGGTGCTTTATTCCACCAGGTCAATGGGATGGCCATGGGATCGTGCTTTGCTCCCAGCTTCGCGAACCTTTTCATGGGAAGCTGAGAGGAGAGGATTAGATCAGATCCTGTACTTCAATCCAATTTTGAACATGTGTCGATGTGGCTTCGCTACATCGATGACCTGTTCATTATTTGGAAAGGTTTCTGAGAGTGATGCAATGAATTTCATTGCAAAGCTTAATAACAATCAACTGAACATTGTGCTTAGTGGGAACATGAGCAGGACTGAGATTGAGTATCTTGACGTCAAATTTCCGGTCAAGGGCAACAAGGTTCTCACCACCTTACACCGCAAATCCACTGATGGAAACAGTGTACTTCATGCTCTCAGCAGCCATCCGGAGAGTCTCAAGTGGGGTATTCCATTTGGAGAGCTGCTGAGGGCAAAAAGGAACTGTAACACAGAAGAGGCTTATAAACTCGAAAGTGAGTTCATTGTAGAGAGATTCAGGGAGAGGGGTTACCCTAATTGGGTGCTCAGAAATGCCCTCAAAAGAGCAGGAGAAATAGATAGGGCATAGACTATCTCAGACAAACCTCTGTCAGGCGATGAGCAGGATGACAAGACCAGGATGATTTTCACTTTTTTTTCCGATGCACAAGCCATTAAAAGAATTATCACCAAGAACTGGGAAATTCTCAAGAATGACACAGTTATTGGTGATAGGATTCCTGAGATACCCAGCATCACATACCACAGGGGGAGAAACATAAGGGACATGCTGGTATGGAGTGATATTACCACCTATCCTCCTACCAGCATGGAGGGCCTGAAGGGTTTTTACCCTTGTGGTCACTGTAAGGCCTGTGCACAAAGTAAATGTCATAAACAAGTGAAACATAACGGAGTCACCAAGAATATCATCCAATTTTTGACCTGCAGTTCTGTATTTGTTGTGTATGCCATAGTTTGCCCTTGCAAACTGTGGCATATAGGTAGAACCACATGCATCGCCAAGAAGAGGATTTTGGAGCACAGTCGTGCGATTTCCAATTTTTATCCAAAATACCCGTGGCCCGGCACTTTAGGGAGAACCATTTCTCCAACACTAAGTAGCTCAGCTACATCATTTTAGAACAGGTACAAAAAAATCCCAGAGGGGGAAATAGGGTCCTGAAATTACGCCAGAGAAAGTCCAGGCTCATTATTGACTTTCAGACCAAGACACCCAAAGGTCTGAATCAGGAAGAAGAATTATCTGTACACCGTAAGGAATAATATTAAACATTGTTACTTCTGTATCTGCCCTGTTGTTGTAGTTCTTTCTCTGTAATCCATGCAATGTTTTGTGCCCATGATGTTAGAAATGTATCATGTCGATATGGCATTATATAGGGTCGAGTGATCCTGTGTTTTGAATCTTTATTTTTTTTTCTTTATTTTACAGGAGGAAAGGAAGGGGCCCAAGTCACCGGCACTCGCCCCACACGGGGTTCCTACCCTTTTTCTCTTTCCGTTTTTTTCAAGAGCACTGCGACAAAATTTGTATGACAGCACGGCTAGTTTTAGTGTTGACACAGTAACTTTTTCTATAAAGGACTATATAGCAGGACTTTATTTTTGTTCCTCAGTGGGTTGCGTGATAGTGCACTCTTGATACCTGTTCACAATTGGTTTGCTTTGCAAGTCTCTCCCCCCTTTATCCTCCCTCTCTCCTCTTTCACTTGTGTCGCCAATTATTGTTCATGGTACAACATATGTTCTTTCTGGCACAGGGGCTGCAGGGCTCCGGGGGCTGCAGGGCTCCAGGGCTGCAGGGCTCCCGGGCTGCAGGGCTCCGGGGCTCCAGGGCTCCAGGGGCTGCAGGGCTCAGGGGCTGCAGGGCTCCGGGGCTCCAGGGCTCCGGGGGCTGCAGGGCTCCGGGGGCTGCAGGGCTCCGGGGGCTGCAGGGCTCTGGGGCTGCAGGGCTCAGGGGGCTCTGAAACCCCACGCTGGGCATCAAGCACGGGGAGGACCACCTGAGCTCTCGGGCCCGGGCCCCCGGGGGAGGACTGCTCAGGACCCATGGAGCCCGCCCCGGGTACTTTGCCACGCCGCGGGCTGGATGAGGGAGCCCCGGACGCCTGGGAGGTGTTGCCCGGGCATCGTCCATCTGGTCCCCGGCAGGGAACCACCAGCCCCGGAAGGGTGTCCGGGCATACCCTTGCCCCTAGTAATCCGGAGGAAGGCTACCCCCCTTTCTGGGAACCCGTTCATGCCGAGTGACAGAGGGGACTCAGGGTGCCAACGTGCCTGACCTCCTGGAGCCCTGTCTGGGATCCGGGAGGCGAATGGCACCTCATCGGGACTTCCAGGGAAGACTGGCCATCTGGTTGCCCCATTGGAAAGCATTGCGTGCGACCAGATGCCTGAGGGTAAAGGTGCGACCAGATGGCCAGGACCGAAAGAACTCCCAGCTGCCCATCCGAGCCTTCACAGGAGGGCTCCCTCCCCGCCTGCCCTTGTAGGGCTCCGGGGCTGCAGGGCTCCGGGGCCGCAGGGCTCGGGGGCTGCAGGGCTGCAGGGCTTCAGGGCTCCGGGGCTGCAGGGCTCAGGGGCTGCAGGGCTCCAGGGCTGCAGGGCTCCGGGGCTGCAGGGTTCTGGGGCTGCAGGGCTCCGGGGCTGCAGGGCTCTGGGGCTCCAGGGTTTGAGGGCTGCAGGCCTCCGGGGCTGCAGGGCTCGGGCGCTGCAGGGCTCCGGGCTGCAGGGCTATGGGGCTGCAGGGCTCAGGGGGGCTCCGAAACCCCACGCTGTGCCTCAGGCATGAGGAGGCCCGCAAGCGCTCCTGGGGCCCAGCTGCCCAGTGGAGGACTGCCTAGGAGCCTTGCAGGCCTCCGGGACTCTGCACCAGGGACCCTTGTCCTGGGCAGATAGACTCTTGGCAGCCCGTAGGACGGGGGCTCCCAAACCCAGGCCCAAGGGGTTGGTCACTGCTTTTCAATCCAACCAGGCCGGGGAGATCAGGGAGTCTGCCCAGGCAAAGGGACCCCTGTCCCGGGCACACAGACCCTCAGGATGCCCCCCCGTTTCCCCCAATTTTTTCCAAAATGCTGCGTAGTGTGCGTAGTGGCGCTACGCAAACTACACCCAGCC
Source organism: Lissotriton helveticus (assembly GCF_964261635.1). Lineage (NCBI taxonomy): Eukaryota > Metazoa > Chordata > Amphibia > Caudata > Salamandridae > Lissotriton > Lissotriton helveticus. The sequence continues at coordinate 1,131,885,109 of NC_136069.1, read as the reverse complement.
CTAATTTTAAAGCCCTGGGGTGGCGGTTCCCAGGGCTGGGGGGGCCTCGGAGCCCCCTCAATTAATATTTTAAAGACCCGAAGAGTGGCGCTCCCCGGGGCTGAAGGGACCTCAGAGTCCCCCTCAATTAATATATTAAAGCCCCGGGTAGTGGAGGTCCCCGGGGCTGGGGAGACCTAAGAGCCCCCCCACACATATACATTTACATTTACTGCTGGGGGGCCACGAGCCCCGCCGCACATATATTTTTTAAAAAAGCCCCGGGGGTAGCAGTCCCCGGGACTGAGGGGCCCCTCTGGGCCCCCATTATAATAAACTACATTGCCCCCGGGACTTGCCCCCCGGGGGATAATTAGCACTAAAACGGGCTTCAGGTTTCCTTTTTTTTCACGCTGTACGTGTATCCAACGCGCATCCCGCGATTTTTTAAAAAAAATTAAAAAATGTTTTAGGCCTTGGGGGTCCTTGTGGGACCCCCTGAGCAGGCCTAGGGGGTCAGGGTGTTACTACCCTGCCCCCTTTGCATCTTTTGCACACTTGTTTTTCAGTTTTCTTGTGCCTTGGTTCTACCGAGACACAAGATGGCTGCCAATACTTCCTGGTTTGGAGTGTTGACAGACAGTTGACAGACAATTAGTATGCAGCTCGTGCTCATTAGAGTACGCGTATAATCCTCGGAAAGAACTTCGCCCATAGACATATCTATGATTTTACTTTTGATTTTCTCAGGAACTACTGCACGGATTTACACCAAAAAGCGTCATCTGCGAACCAAACTCTACCTTTTTGCCAAATTTGGTGTCATTGTGTTCAGCAGTTCGGGCTGTAGCCCATCTTAAAGGTCCCTATGGAAAATTGGATGGGGAAAACAAGTTTTGGAAACCCCCTTTTTTCTCGGCTCCCGCTTCACCAATCACCCCCGGAGTAAAGCAGGCCATCTTCTTGGAGAATTTCGCGAAGATTCGTCCACCGGCGCCAAAGTTATTCCAAATAGAATGTTGCAGATTTCCTATGGAAACTAGGTCCTAACTATAACTACCTACTTGCGATGGCCAGTAGGTAATATATATATTTATGTTTATATATATATATATATATATATATATATATATATATATTCACTGAAAAAACCATAGCTTTCAGCCATGTTATAGTTAGGAATTAGCATTTAAAAAACCTTAGAAATTCTCTGAAAAAAACATAGGTTTCACACATGCTATAGTTAGTTGGACATTTCACTCATGAGGAAAAAGGCCTCTCTCAGTGAGGATTGCAGCAAGGTTTGCATTCGGCTCTCCATCTCTTAATGTCAGCCTTCACGCGTTTCGGATTTCCCATCTTTGATTACAAGCCACACATTGAGCAACAACAGCCAACATTGTGTAGAGTACCTGCATTTTATTGAGTAAGTCCTGCCCCAGTGGGCGTGTAGTCCCACCCTTGTGGGCGTAGGCTGCAAGGCATTCTGGTATTCGCAGTCTCTACATAACAATAAAATTCCCTGTGGGTATTACTGTGTTCCCGGTATCTTTGTGAAATTAAAAAGTCCCCAGTGGGTTGCTGAAAGCTGGAAATGGTGCTTTTGCTGCCAATATTAAGTCATTCATTTTCAAGCATTTCCGTTCCTGAATTAGCGGCAAGTCTCATGGCACCGAGGATCCACAGTTCAGCGGCAGTTCGTCCTCGCAGCTGGGTATAGCCGCTCAAATCCAACAACAAAAGCTTACCCTCTGTGAGGACACCCACTCGGAAAAGACCTCTTCCAGTGAGGACTGCAGCAAGGTTTGCATTCTGCTCTCCATCTCTTAATGTCAGGCTTTACACATTTCAGATTTCCCATCCTTGATCACAAGCCACACAGAGCAACAACAGCCATCATTGTGTAGAACACCTGCATTTTATTGAGTAAGTCCTGCCCCAGTGGGCGTGTTGTCCCGCCCTTGTGGGCGTAGGCTGCAAGGCATTCTGGTATTCGCAATCTCTACATAACGATAAAATCCCTAGTGGGTTTTACTGTGTTCCCCGTATCTTTGTGAAGTTAAAAAGTAAAAAGTCCCCAGTGGATTGATGAAAGCTGGAAATGCTGCTTTTGCTGCTAATATTAAGTCACTCATTTTTTAGCATTTCCGTTCCTGAATCAGCATCAAGTCTCATGACACCGAGGATCCGCAGTTCAGCGGCGGTTCGTCCTCGCGGCTGTGTATAGCCATTCAAATCCAACAACAAAATGTTACTCTCTGTGAGGACGCCCACTCGGACAACACCTCTTCCAGTGAGGACTGGAGCAAGGTTTGCATTCTGCTCTCCATCTCTTAATGACAGGCTCTACGCAGTTCAGATTTCCCATCCTTGATCACAAGCCACACATTGAGCAACAACAGCCACCATTGTGTAGAGCACCTGCATTTTATTGAGTAAATCCTGCCCCAGTGCGCGTGTAGTCCCGCCTTGTGGGCGTAGGCTGCAAGGCATTCTGGTATTCGCAGTCTCTACATAACAATAAAATCCCCAGTGGGTATTACTGTGTTCCCCCTATCCTTGTGAAATTAAAAAGTCCCCAGTGGGTTGATGAAAGTTGGAAATGCTGCTTTTGCTGCCAATATTACGTCACTCATTTTTGAGCATTTCCGTTCCTGAATCAGCGCCAAGTCTCAAGGCACCGAGGATCCGCAGTTTAGTGGCGGTACATCCGAGCGGCTGGGTATAGCCACTCAAATCCAACAACAAAAGCTTACCCTCTGTGAGGACACCCACTCGGAAAAGACCTCTTCCAGAGAGGACTGGTGCCTTTTGCTTAAATGGTGTAAATCCGTTCAGTATTTCCTGAGAAAATGACTTTTAAAAGCACATATATATCTATGGCAGCGCAGGATCCGCGCATCCTGAGTGCACCCTAAACGCACTGTCCAGATCGCGCGCTGAATGCTAATTGGCCGTCAAGTGCTTGTCAACATTCGAAACCAGGAAGTGTTGGCAGCCATTTTGTGCCTCGGTAGATGCGAGGCTGAAGAAGTTAGTGGAATAAGTGTGCAAAATGTATAAAGGAGGCAGGGTAGAAATACCCTGACCCTCTAGACCTGCTTAGGGGGTTCCACAAAGGCCCCCCAATTTTTTATTTAAAAAAAAATGACTAAGTACGCGCAGGGTGCGCGGATCCTGCCGTAAAAAATGAATAAATAAAATGTAGCTTCTTTGAAAATTAGCCCCTGTGGGACCATATCCCGGGGGAAATTATTAAAATGTATGGGGGGCCCAGAGGGGCCCCCCAGCCCCGGGTACCTCCACCCCTGGGGCTACAAAATAAATGTTTGGGGGGGGGCCGAAAGGTCCCCCCAGCAAAATACGTGGTTGGAGGGGCTCAAGGGCCCCCCAAGCCTCGGGGACAACCACCCCCCGGGGTTTTGTATATTGTTGGAGGGGACTGTGTGGCCCACCTCCTGGAGCATTGTTGTGGCCCTGGGAACCACCACCCCCAAGGGCCGGCTCCTGCAGTGTCCCGGGGTGTCCACCCCCGGGACACTGGTGTTTTCTATGGTAGGGTGGGAGTCAAGACTTCCGCCCTCCAATAGCAAACTTGGGGGCCGATTAGGATGGCGGACGGACTTGCGTCCGTCCGCCACCCCTGAGTAGGAGGGAACGTCCGCATGGGCAGCGGCGGTCCCTCCATGGCAATTAGGATGTGACCGCCACCCTGGCGGTCACATCCTGTATGTTTTACATTGCGGCGGGTGCTGCTTGAAGCAGCACCCGCCGCAATGTAAAAAACGAAAGCTGTAAATTTGCATGCACAAAGCGGCAGGCACCGCGCGGTGCCTGCCGCTTCGTGCACGCAAAGGCAGGGGGGTACCATAGGTACCCCCCATGTGCACCCCCCACGCAACCTTCACCCAGGGGGCCCGCAACGGGCCCCCAAAGTGATTGTCCGTATGCTTTTCCACGGCGGAAAAGCCGCCGCGGAAAAGCATTACTTTCCCTACATCCTAATATGGCTGGCGGTGTCTGATAGACATCGCCAGCCATGTTAGTGCTTTTCCGCCGTGGTCGCCTTCCGACCGCGGCGGAAAAGCGGCGGACACATTGTGAGACCCACCAGCCATCCTGATTTGGCGGTGGGTCTTTCAGGCCTCCTCGGCGGATTTCCCGCATACTCCGGGCCGGCGGTGGCTTCCGCCGGCCCGGAGTATGCGGGAAATCCGCCATCATAATGACCCCCTTGGTTTGGATTTTGATAGAGAGAGCAGGGAAACCTGCTCTTTCTTTCAAAATCCAAACCAAATTGCTTTTCCACACGGGGAGCTGCATGTTAGCAGCTCCCCATGTGGAAAAGCAATGCCGACTTCCTAAGGATGCGGGGAGCCGGCTGGGACCGTGGGGGCATTGGGGCTCCCACCACGGTCCCCGACATTTTATATAAGTCCCGGGGGATGGGGTTCCAAGGGATAATAGAAATTAGTGAGAGGGGCTATTTTTTTATGGTAAAATTAGGAGTTGCTCAGCGCGGCCCCCTGGTGTGGATGCACGACTCCTAACCTGTAGGGTGCGCGACTCCAGCGCGTTTGGTGCACAACTTCTACACGTTGAGTGCGCGACTTCAGGCAAAAGAAAATAATATTTTTTCAGATATACATCAAGCTTAAGTGTTTAGATCTTGGGTAGCTCTAAAAAGAGCACTTGTATTTATTGAGAGATTGTGGTACCTACTAGTAAGTACCTATGCAGAGTCTAAAGTTCAAGAGGAAGACTCTGTTACCCACATCTGTAAAATGTATACCATCTCTCCTATAGATGCCGTCTATTTTGAATCCCAGTTTGTTGTGATAAATGGACCCCATCTTATAATCTCGGAGCAAAGCAGAAACAGATTTATTGACATTTTTCCTAGCTTTCTCAATCTGTGGACAAAATGTATTGGACCAGTCCCATTTCTGCCTTTGGCATATGTTAGAATAGACAAAGGCAGTTTGGGGGAAAAGTGACATCAATTCGGTAAGGGTGTCATTTATAAGCATTTCCAGACCTACCCCAGTCAAAGTGCCTAGGTCATTGCCACCACAGTGCACAATTATGAGGTCAGGGTGTTGGAGATGCAAAAAGGATTCAACCAATGGCATCAATTGGTGCCACTTTAACCCTCTCTTTCTAATCCATTTAATGTCTACATTTGGCAAAGCTAGGTCTTTGTCCATGCCTCTGTTTTCTGCATACCTTTGGCTCTAGAAAATATAGCTGTGTCCCACAATCCACATTCTAAGCATCTTGAAGGGATTTCTGGATACACTCAGGTGGTGTCTGTATGTGACATGGCAGTTTGAGAAGTGAGATATTTCTAAAATGGTGGATAAGATGCAGTTTTGAAAAAAGAAAACAAATGATTGGGTGTTTGAGATCATTCTAGTCTGAAATGTAGGTTGCATGTTTCCGTTTTTTAAAAGCATGTTTCTTATTAGTTAAGAAAAACTATTTGAAAAGAACATTACATAGGATAAGATGATATTTTGAAAAGTCAAGCACACTTGCTGTTTGGATTAGCAAAATTGTGTGCTGAACTTGTGACCTGTGAGTTCAGTTGAGTGTTCCATGAACTGTTACTATGGTAATAGGCAGTGAGAAGATTGGGGGTAGGGTTCAAAATTATGTCATTTGGAAAGGGCTGAAATGTGTAACCAATAGAAATGTGTGTTAGCTTTTGAATTAATGTGGGAAGCAATGTGATTTGATATTTACATGTATATGTGTGCAGAATGATTGGGAAAGCTTGCCATTTTTTGGTTTTGCTAAGAGCTGCACAGTACAGAGATTCTGTATAGGAAAATCTGGTGTGTGACTGACATACTTCTTAATCTACAAATCAATTTGAAAGGTAACTTATTCTTTTGTGAGCGGTTGTATGTGGTGTGCTTGTTTTTAATAAGATTAACGTGTTTCTCTTGGTAAAGTCCAGGGAGTAGTCTTGCTTGTCTAGAATCACTTTGTGAGACTGTGTTCTAAAATATGTGGAATGTGTGCAGTCATCTCACCTGTTCCAGACTCTTAAATATTTTTACTATAGTGCAAGGGACACTGTTATTTGTCTAGAATCACACTGTGAATCAGTGTTCATTTGGGAAAATTGTGAGAGAAGCATTTGGTTTCTTGATGTGTTTGCAGACACATAAGTGCTTAAAACCTTTCTTGTTTTTAAGTTTTGGTAGAATTAGAAAATAGTGATTGCTTATGTATTTGCAAAATGAGTTAGGCTTTAACACTAAAATGCAGTAATGAAATATGTGGAATGTGTGCAGTCACCTTAGTTTTTGTAGATCAGTCAATGTGTTTGGATAAAGTCCAAGGCATAGTCTTGGTTGTCTAGAATCACACTGTGAGTCTGTGTACATTTGGGAACTGTTGTGAGAGAAGCCTGTGGGTATTTCATGTGCTTGCAGATATATAACTGGTTAAAAACGTATACTGTTGCCAAGTTTTGGTAGAATTTGTAAACAGTCATTGCTTATTTATTTACAAAATGAGTAAAGTTTCCACAGTACAGTGCAGTTCTAAAATATGTGGAATGTGTGCAGTCATGTCACCTGTTCCAGACTAGTAAATGTTTTTGCTAAAGTGCAAGGAATACTGTTATTTGTCTAGAATCACACTGTGAGTCAGTGTGCATTTGAGAAAATTGTAAGAGAAGCATATGGTTGCTTAATGTGTTTGCAGAAACATAAGTGCTTAAAAACCTTTCTTGTTGTTAAATTTTGGTAGAATTAGAAAATAGCCATTGCTTATGTATTTGCAAAATGAGTTAAGCTTTAACACTGAAATGCAGTAATGAAATATGTGGAATGTTTGCTGTCACCTTAGTTTTTGTAGATCAGTCAATGCGTTTTGATAAAGTCCAAGGGATAGTCTTGGTTGTCTATAATCACACTCTGAGTCTCTGTACATTTGGGAACTGTAGTGAGAGAAGCCTGTGGGTACTTCATATGCTTGAAGATATATAACTGGTTGAAAACTTATCATGTTGCCAAGTTTAAGTAGAATTTTAAATCAATCATTTCTTATGTATTTTAAAATGTGTCAGGCTTGTACCCTCAAATGTAGTAATGAAATATGTTAAATATGTGCAGTCATCTTAACTCTTCTAGACTAGTGAATAGTGTTGCTACTCTAGAATCACACTGTGAGTGTGTGTTCATTTGTAAAGCATTGTGAGAGAAGCATTTGGTAACTGTATGCATGGTTGTACTACTGTAATCATTCACTCATTATCCAACTACTTATGTAGCGATTCAGAGCCTTAGTACATGTACTGCTTCAAACTCATATGCACTATGCATGTAGTGATCTAACCACCTTCACACTTGTGGTTCAGGCCTACAATTCCCCAGTTAGTATCCATACACTGCAGCAAACACCCTGTGACTGCTCTTGCAATCCCATAGTGACTCTTTCAGTACCATGTACTAATCCATTCACTAAAGTGAAACTCAACCAATTATGAATTCACCCAGTGTCTCTTCTTATAGTACTGTAATTATTCAGTCAGTATGCATGTACTCATGCAGTGAGCGAGGTTTTAGGCCACGGAGTCCTTCAAACTCCTTTGTACTATGCATGTAGTAGTCTAACCACCTTCACACTTGTGTTTCAGGCCTACAAATCCCCAGTTAGTATCCATAAACTCCAGCAAACACCCTGTGACTGCTCTTGCAATCCCATAGTGACTGAGGGTTTGTCCTAACTCCTGCCATTGCTATCTGGTATTGTGGGGGAACTGCTCCTACCTGCCAGCCCTGTTGTGGATCACTGAAGCGGCTCTGTACCTGCTCCCGTGCAGCGAGTGAAGGCTTCCTTGCAGCACCTCCCGGGGACTACATTACCCGGCATTCTTCAGTGGCGCGCACTGCACACGTCACCCTACGGCGCCCGGAGATGCTTAAAACATCTGGGCGCCTCCCGCTGCCCGGGATTGTCTTAACTCCTGCCATCGCTATCTGGTATTGCGGGGGAACTGCTCCTACCTGCCAGCCTTGTTGTGGATCACTGAAGCGGCTCTGTACCTGATCCCGCGCCGCGAGTGAAGGCTTCCTTGCAGCACCTCACGGGGACTACATTACCCGGCATTCTTCAGTGGCGCGCACTGCACACGTCACACAACAGCGCCCGGAGGCGCTTAAAACATCGGGCCGCCTCCCGCTGCGCGGGATTGTCCTAACACCTGCCATCGCTATCTGGTATTGCGGGGGAACTGCCCCTACCTGCCAGCCCTGTTGTAGATCACTGAAGCGGCTCTGTACCTGCTCCCGCGCCGTGAGTGAAGGCTTCCTTGCAGCACCTCCCGGGGACTACATTACCCAGCATTCTTCAGTCACGTCACCCTACAGCGCCCGGAGACGCTTAAAATATCGGGGCGCCTCCCGCTGCGCGGGATTGTCCTAACTACTGCCATCGCTATCTGGTATTGCGGGGGAACTGCTCCTACCTGCCAGCCCTGTTGTGGATCACTGAAGCGGCTCTGTACCTGCTCCCGCGCCGCGAGTGAAGTCTTCCTTGCAGCACCTCCCGGGGACTACATTACCCGGCATTCTTCAGTGGCGCGCACTGCACACGTCATCCTACAGCGCCCGGAGGCGCTTAAAACATCGGGGCGCCTCCCGCTGCACGGGACGCACCCGGGCAAAGCCCCGGCCAAGGGCGGGCCCGTACTGTGCCCGTCATCGTTTGGAAGAGGCTGGGCTGGTCCCCCCCTCCAACACCTATCCCGGGATTTTGAGTAAGCAATTACTAAAATGTGTCTGGACTGAAGGAGTGTGCGCTAAATTGTCCAACTTACTTAAGAACACTAATATTTGGCATAATCAGCCCTCAAAATTGTATTGTTACAATCTCTCGATTGGGAATGAGCAAGAACACATGCAAAGAGGGGGCGGGAGTGGCTGGGACCCTAGACGCCTTTCTTAGCCGAGCGGAATCTGTGCTTATGCATGAAATTAAGATAACGGAGAGGCGGCTTTCATTGGATACCCTGAATCCACTGACAGGACTAACTGTTCCTAAAGATCGTAATACTGGCTGAACGATACGTCCAGATTCACCACAAATAAACGTAGATAGTTCTCAGTTAGGCACGTCAGATGTGGCTAACGAAGCCAGCAAATCTTCCAACTCTGTTGTTAATACTACTAATGTTTGTACTAGACCGAAAAAACTAGCAGTAGCTCCTGGAAATAATGGTCAGACAAAGAAAAGGAAAGCGCGGGGTGCCCCAAAAGCCAGTCTACATGCCGCAAAAGTAGCTGAGAATAAGAGTGTGGCCATAGAGAGGGGAGGGTTTTCAGTCCCACCAGCTGAGAAGGAACAAGATGGGGTGGGTTTAGAAGCAACTGACAGAGATCAGACTGGTTTGCGAAATTTGGAGGTCAACGATGTATTTCTTAACCAGATGGAAGCAAAATTCATGGCTTTAATTGACCCCCTTGTGTCTAGACTAATGGTAATAGATCAGAGACTAGCCAAAATAGAGGACCTTTTGGTGAAGGACCCAGCAACCTGCACCGGGAGTTGCCCTCAAAACCAATGGAGCCCAGTAGGGCAGGAAACACCTCTAGGCCACAACACCAGGCAGAAGTACATGCACATCCTCCATCCCTTACTTTAGTGTGTCCTCCGATCCAGCCAGCGCCATTAATATCAGTACCCAGTGCCTTCCACACATGCATGCAAGCACCAAATGGCCCGGCGAGTAGAAGGGAAAGGGATAGATTGAAAGGGGTCTTTCTTGATCTCCCACCAGATGCAACACCGTATACCCGGGGTTCCCAAACTGTGCGCCGCGGCACCCCGGTGCGCCGTAATGAGGTGCCAGGGACGCCGCACACAGTCTAGGGTGACCAAACGTCTGTAAATTTCACAGACCGTGTGCCTTTTGTCTGTAAATTTGGCCATCACAGGGAGCAGCGTTGCTCCCTGTGAGAGGCCTCACACCCCCTGATGGAGCCGCTCGCAATCCTCCAGGAGCACAAGAGCAGCCCCTCCCGCCCATTGAAATTCTGTATGGGGCTGATTGCCACATACAGAATGACAATGGGGCAGTCTGGAGTGTGGCAGCATGTAGAGGCCTCCTCCTTGCTCAGGATACAGCAGGGCATTCTGTTAGAAAAAAAAGTAAAACGCCCAAGCTGCAACGTTAGAGAACACTTCATTTAAAGAAGCCAGTTAATAAAAAGAACAGGCTATCGTTCTTTCTCTGTCTCGTCATTTTAGAACCGAAGTATTTTCAATATTAGATTCAACAAAGCCATGGTTGCTGCTTTTTTATTTTACGGAACTAGCAACCATTGACAAAGCCAATAGTCCTGGCTTGTTGTTGGTGTAATGATACTTGCTGTATTATATATCTGGATGCAATGACAGAAACAACATAATACAAGTCAGGCACAACACTATGCTCAGGTGTTTTAAACTACGCTCTTAATTACATCCAACACCCCCTTTGAAGAGACCCCCAGTTTTTTGACACCACTTAAAGCCCTGGAAACACCACCATGTTACAGTCACCTCACATCCTGGCACTGTGCTTCATGTGTGACTCATGACCTCTACATTTTCAGTCTGCCTACGTGCAGGAGTATAGTGAACCCTCCCCCCCAGCCCCCCCCACGCCTTGCTGTAGTTTGTTCTTGATAGGCCTCTTCTGTTTGCAACTCTGCAGACAAAGGCTCAGCTCATGTGAAAAGGTGGGTGAGTAAATAAGTGAAGGAATGTCTGAATGGCTGGATGGATTACTAAAAGGATGAATGGATGAATGAAAGGGGGGAATGGATAGATAATGAAAGAAAGGATGGATGAGTGAATGAGTGGAAGTATGGAGGAGAGAAAAGGTACATAGATGGATGTATGGGTGAAAGGGTGGATGGATGGGTAAAAGGGTGGATAGGTGTGCGACAGGATGGATGGATGAGTGAAAGGGCAGCTGATGAGCGAGTAAATTGGTGGATGGGTGTGTGAAAGGATGGATGGATGGATGAATAAAAGGGTAGATGATGGGCAAGTAAATGGGTGGATGGATGAATTGATTAGTGAAATGGTGAATGGATGGATGAGTGAAAGAGTGGATGTATACGATTGATGAGTGAGTGAAAGGGGGTTTTATGGACAAAAGGATGGATAGATGAGTGAAGTGAAAGATGAGATTAATAATTCAAGCATTCCAACCATTATAATACCTTAATTGCGTCCCAATTACTTTAAGGAAGACAACAGGAAGTACATACCCCCCACCCACCCACCGGTAAAAAAATGGTGGGGAGCCACGGCCAACTGCCGGTTAGGTCAAGGGAGCCACAGGTCAAAAAAGTTTGGGAACCACTGCCGTATACTATAATACTGGCCAACGTCCCGAGATTGAAACCACAAGAGGAGGAACTTTGGACGTCACTAAAGAATAAGGCCCTCCATCACCTAAATTTAAAAACTGGGCTTGGAAATCACTTATTTAATGATTTCATGATGGCCAGAAGAGTTGCCTGGGTGGGAAACTCCGAAAAAGGTTTGGCTGGGGATAATGTGGGGATAATGTGGTCCTAAGTTTTAGGTCACCACACTTGGTTAGATGTATATTGGAAAGGGCCGCTCCTCTTACAATACGGAATGATGCTATTAATGTCCTCCCCCTGGGCTACTTTTATCAAGTCAAAGTATTACCTAAAGGGGAAACACGAAGGAACCCGGGAAGGCCACTGGGCCCTAATATCGGTGAAGTGTCAACTCGCAACAGATATGAGGCTCTGAGCACATTAGAGCAGAATGATTGACTGGGTCTATTACCCAGAACTCTTACCCCTGTACATTTAGCCATAAGAGAGCCAGTTTTACACCATATTAGCCATAACTCGGGGGTCCTCACTCTCCCAAAAACTATCACACAAGGTGATCTAAATGTTAGATCTATTGCTATTGAGCAAAGCGCAAGCCTCACTAAGATACCCGTAGAAGCACATAGCCCTCTGTCTGTTGAATCATATTCTGGTCATTTCTGCCACTTACCGGCTCCAGGAGGGGTCGTTCTTCACCACCAGCACTGCTCAGCGTCACTGGGTCCCTGACGTTGTGGCCGCCCCAGCCGCTGTGCAGCGCCATCGCACGGCCGCGGAGCGGAGCGGACCACAACTCCCAGCGTGCCTTGCTAAACCCACCGCCCACTTCCTGCACAAGCGCCAGGAGGCGCAACAAAAGGCGGCAGCACCCGGAGAGGAGCGGGGGTCATTTCTGCCACTTACCGGCTCCAGGAGGGGTCGTTCTTCACCACCAGCACTGCTCAGCGCCACAGGGTCCCTGACGTTGTGGCCGCCCCAGCCGCTGTGCAGCGCCATCGCACGGCCGCGGAGCGGAGCGGACCACAACTCCCAGCGTGCCTTGCTAAACCCACCGCCCACTTCCTGCACAAGCGCCAGGAGGCGCAACAAAAGGCGACAGCCCCCTCCGCCTCGCGGACGCGCGCGGGCAGAGCCCGGGCAGAGGGCGGGCCGTCTGTGGCCGTCAGGGGACTACAGGGGACGGGACGGGCACCCCCCTTTCGATCTGTACGCCGGATAATGGGTAAGCGCAAACTTCAAACATCTGTCAATGGGGGCACATCTAAGGCTAAAATTGCGCGAAATACTCCAGCTTCATCTAACATAATGACTTTCCTGACCTCAGCTGTCGGCAAGCTAAACCAGGAAATTGCCGATAAAGAACGTGAACTAGGCTTGGACCAAATATTGGCGGATAGTCAAACTTTGCCCACAGTGACCAGACAACCAATCCCTTTGGACCCGGTAATTTTGATTGAAAAAGCACCCATTACTAGGCAACCAGATACAGATAATGCACTGGTACAAGAGGGCCAAGAGGGACAAGTGAACAATAACCAAGTTCTACAACACTCTTCTCATGATTGCACCCAGGAGCCTGAGCCTGAACCCCAGATTAACAAGTGCACTAACAAACAAAAGATACATGGTGCACCGCGTTGTAAGCAACAAAATATCTCATTGAGTGCCCTGGAAATCTCTATCAAGGACATGGTGGAGAAGGTCCTTGTTGACAAGCTTGAAGGGGTACTCATACAAATCTCCACAGACATTATAGACACTCTAAGGGAATGTGTTTCTGATATTCTAAAGAAATGTGATAGGATAAATACATTTATAACATCCTTCGAGAAGGATCCTCGGTGCCCACTACCCAAAATCACCCCACAGTCTCTTTCTAACGCTCAGGGACAACCCCAATCCCCTATGGAGCAGGGGAATACTGTACTAACTTACCTCCAGATTCCACCTGCACCACCACAAGTGTCAAATGGTCGTGGTTCTGGGCAAGGGGACAGCACACTTATCACTAAGCTACCTTTGGCACCTAAATCTTGTCGACCGCTGGCGGTGCCCAAGGCACCTATGGTACCCGCCCAAGATGGGCTTAATCCAGCAGGGCCCAGAAGACATCGCCCGAGACCGCCAGTTCACCTTCCACCAGAAGCCACACCTTTTGTTGCGATTTTGGTGAATATACCAGTATTAAAACCGGGGGAAACTGAGTCTAATGACTCACAGTTGGCCAATATAAAAACATGGTGTGATGCTAACTGTACTGGCCCTAATAATATCTCTGAATATATCCACACAGGTAGACGTGTGGATTGGGTGGGGTATTCTAAGAAGAAATTCTCTGGGGATTGTCTGATTGTTAACTTTAATAGACCCCATGAGGCCTCCCGTCTATTCTGGGACGCAACAGAGGTCAGAGAGGATGGGATAAGAGCAGTCCCCTTAGGTTTCTTCTACCCCCCACCAGCACCTCCGAAAAAGCTCCCTGAAAGGGCTATTCGCAATGTTTTACCAACTAAAACACACTCTATTAGCCCTTGGGCAACCCAAACAATTGGTATGTTACCTAAAACCCATGTAATACAGGGAGGCGAAATAAGAAATGGTCTGGAGCTAACAAACAGGTTCTCGGCACTTTCTAATTTAGAGGAAATTGATTGACTAGCTACTTGTGATAGCATCAGTGACCCATTGCTCACAACTAACATTAGAAACGAAAGAGGTATTACTGTTAACCTAATGAGCTGGAATATCGCAGGACTCCGCTCGAAAAGGGATGATACAAAATGGTTGAATCTATTGAAAAAGTATGATGTAATAGCCCTGCAGGAGACATGGGATATGGCTTGTGATTTTTGGCTAGATGGGTATACATCCTATTTCTTAGCAGCACAACCTTCAAACTCTGGTCGTAACAAAGGAGGGTTGCAGTTCTTATTATCAGTCAAAATGAATGGATCTGCGAAGGTATTAAATACACTATCCCAAAACTTTCTTGTTTTGGAAGTCACATTGATTAATAAATCTAAATGTGTTTATATTAATTTTTATAATGCCACCCAAAGTACTGGTGATATTGAAAATCTCAATTCCCTGAATGAGTTTATGTATAATCTTAAAGAGAGTCAAACCACGCCGATATATTTTATACTGTTGGGAGATTTTAATGTACATTTATGTCAACAAAACTGTCAGTTAAAAGATACTCTGAATTTAGATATGTTTCAACCCCCACATTTTGAACATTCTGGTAAAGGGACAGCTTTAGAAGATCTTCTCCTTCAGAACGATCTTTATGAACCAGAGTTCTTTGATAGCAATGAAAGGGTCCCAACCTACAGAGCTAGGGATTGCAACACTATCATTGATTACATATTTATCTCACCGGTTATGTTGCAGAATGTTATTTTTTATAATGCTATACACACCACACACAGTGATCACAACCCAGTTGTGTTGAACATGGAGGATAATATTTTATTGTTATTTAATAAAAACTCTGAAGTAGACATCGCCGTAGATATAACCTTAAAGGATCAAGGGAGACGTGTGAAATGGAGTAAAATTATTCCTGAGGATTTCCTTTACTCCCTTAATGAGAAAGTGGGTAGTGACATTAATGTCTGCAGGGAGCCACTGAAGTTCAAAGGGAATATTATTGGGTCCTTTGAAGCCATCTGTTGTCAGGTGGCAGATGACCTAAAATGTAAATCTACAAAGAGAGAGAAAAAGGTAGAGGGGTGGTTTAACAACGCATGCTCCAAATCACATCGAGAATTACATAAAGCACTGAAAAAGGTACCCCGTGATAGATTGGAGGTGGCTAGGCTTAGGAAACAGTATAATTTGGATATTCTAATGAGGAAAAGGGAAATTAAGAAACAGGCCTGGGAGGATCTGTATGAGAAAGCAACCCTGAGGGATAGCGCAAAATTCTGGACCATTGTTAATACCCCTCTGTTCAATGGGAAAGAAAACGCACCACTGGAGGTAAATATCCCTGAGAAGGAATGGCTGGACCATTTTCAAAAAATCTATGGCAGCAACCTCGATTTAGGACAATCAGTCCTAACATCGATTGACACACAAGACCCCCTCCCAAGTTTTACCATTAAAGAAGTACAGAGTGCAATTGAGGATATGTCATCACAGAAGGCTCCCGGTCCAGATGGCGTACCCGCTGATATGTTTAAAACAAACTCAGAAATGTGGTCAGTTGTACTTACTAACGTTTTCAATGTAGTTGGTATAGACAAGATAAGACCTCCAACTACTTGGTCACAGTCAGTCATCATCCCCATATTTAAGAAGGGTCAAAGGGGGGACCCTAGATGCTACAGACCCATATCTCTGCTAGATTCCTCATTTAAAATCCTTGGTAAAATAATACTAGAAAGAATCTCAGCTTGGGCTACTAATAAAAACATCTTGTGTGAAGCTCAGTATGGCTTCAGATCTGCCAGAGGTACAGAAGATCAATGCCTTAATTTACATCTTATACTGAGCAAATATACTGTAGCATCAAGGGGGATGATGTATTTGGCTTTCATGGACCTGTCCACAGCTTTTGACCTAGTCAATAGGTCAAAGCTGTGGACAATACTCCTTGAAAAGGGACTGGACCGCGCACTTGTGGATTTTTTGGCGCGTCTCCACAGTGATTTAAGGGCAACTATCCGCATGTCTCAAGAAGGGAACTGCACCGCTTTTTTTAAATCGGGAAGGGGAGTGCGCCAAGGGTGCATTTTGGCACCTATGCTCTTCTCACTTTATATTACTCACTGGGTGAGTCCCTAAAAATTGCCTCTACAGATGTGCCTCGCATGGGTGGTTCCGTGATGCCGGTACTTTTATATGCCGACGACACGGTACTGATGTCAAGGACCCCTAGGGGTCTTCAACATCTATTAAATACATTTGGGGCTTTCATGCAAGATCTGGAATTAATGATTAATGCAGGGAAATCACATGTTATGGCTGTGGGTAATTGCAAGAGTAATTCCAGAACCCTGTCCTGTAATGGCTCCGCACTTACCAAAGTTAAAGCCTTTACATATCTAGGAGTGGTGTTCGACGAGAAAGGGACATGGGCACCACAAATCCAGAACAAGATCGCTGCAGTAAAACGATCATCTGCTGCTATACTGGGGTTCGCAAAACGCCTTGGCGGCAAACCTCCAGAGGCTATATTATCCATATATAAAGCTAAAACCTTGGCAATAGCCAGATATGGAGCCTCTATTTGGGGTTATAAGAATACAACCCACATTCAAAGAGCAGAGAATATATTCCTGCGATCCGTTCTGGGCTTATCAAAATCCACACCTGCTTTTTCAATCCATATGGAACTAGGGATGGGTTATATTGAAGATATGTTGTCCCTGGCACCATTAAGGGCATGGATTAAAACTTGGCTTAATCCCAACTTAACACTTAATCACAAGATTATCAAAGACTGCATGGGGCGGGATCGTGTGGCAGAGATTGAGTGGCTTTCATACATCAAAAAAATAGCAGGATATCTGGGCCGCCCTGATCTATATACTAACCCTGAAGGCCTAAAAAAAGATGACATTAGTTGGGTAAAATTGGAATATACAAAGAAAAGAGAAGCTGAAAGAGAATCACGCGAAATTACGAAGCCAACCGTGAGATTACATTTCTTGACAATTACATCTTTAGCTATCGAGCCATATTTGGCGATAGTAAATAAACCTTTCCACCGGTGGCTTCTCACTAAATTTCGCTTTAATCAGGCTCACCTTTTGCTGGGTGAATATAGTAAATGGTGTAAGCCCCATGAGAACGCCCCCTGCAAGTGTGACGACTTCTCAGACCAGGATTCTGTGCATTTTTTCTTTTTTTGTCCATTATTCAGAAATGCTAGAGAGAAATATATTAAGCCTATACTAAAAGATCAAATGTTTACCCAAGTCAAACCGGCTTTTCTGTTCTTACAGCTAATGGAAACACCTTTAGTTATGTATGGGGTAGCAAATTTTCTTACAACGTCTATTAGGTCCAGACGAAAAAGACTTCAATCACCGACTACCTGATTTAGTTTTTGTAAAAAACCGTACGCCCTGTCAGGGTAGCACTATAAAATGATTGTATTATAGGCTTGTAAATATTACTATAAATAGATCATCCAGCAAACCCCTTAGTACAACCTGTGTAAATGAAGTGAAATCTTGTAGGAAACTATAGACAGTGTAAATATGATGTAAATTCTTTGTAAATTCCTTGTAAATATATCTTGGTACTATTGGAAATTTGCACATAATGTCTCTTGTTTTAACGTCGTTTATATAAAAAAAAATTGTATATCCCAGTGATCAACTTTGAATGTATAGCATACTTTTATGATTTTAATTTAATCGATTAAAGTGTTTTTGACTCTGACTCTGACTCTGAATCATATTTGCGCCATATATGGAGGCAGTAGGGCGCCGACTAATGGTAATCATAATTGTATCACAAGTACTAATATGAGAAATGGCAATATTAAAACAAATGCTAGAAAGGTTGTTTATATAGATACTTGTGAAAGAGAGATAGAGGAAGTACCTGAGCATGATTATAGTGAAAAAGAGATAGAGGAAGCACCAGAGCATGACTATAGCGCCCGAATTGTTAACCCCACGATAGCAGATCCTGAACCACGATTGAGTAACACCTTAAAAATAACAACTTAGAACATAGCTGGCATCAAAAATAATATTAATGATGCCAACTGGCAAAACACTCTGGAGGTACTGGGGGTTGTCTTATTACAAGAAACCTGGTGCACTGAAACACTTTGTATAAATGGGTACCAAAGTATTTCCACTAGTGCAATACCATCCAGAAAGGGAAGAGCAAAGGGAGGCTTGGCAACTTTAATTCCAGTTGCCTCCCCCCCTGACTGTAGGGAAAACTTTTATTGAATCACAATATTGCCAGTTATTAAAATGAACTTCCAATGAAAATAATATTTTTGTTATTATACATTTTTATAATAACGTTTTTGACAATTCAAGGAGCACTGTAATCGATTCACTAGAAAGGGATTTAGAATGTTTTTTGAAGGGAATTGTAGGGCTTTATGTTTTAATTTGGGCTGGGGATTTTAACTGTGTTATATGTGATATCGAAGCTGGTGAGGTATGTGGGTATTGTGACCATTCTGGTGAAAAGATCGCACATTTTAAACATGATAGATACGGGGAAAACAATAATAATGTAATACATAAATATGATTTATCTATCTTAGAGCCAATTAACTAAGAGGGTGAAGAAAACATGCATACCTTCATGAGAACGAGGTCATCCTCAAACATAGACCACATTTTATTATCATCTAATGGCAAAGAATTGCCCAAGGAAGTTCTGATAAATATTAGTTTGTTCAGTGACCATCATTCCCTAAGTCTGATTTTAGAGATAAATTTGTCAACTAAACAAAGGGGTAAGGATGGAGACGCTGATATTGACACCCAAGGTAATAATGGTGTTTCTATAAAATGGACACATTTACGGAAACCCTTAAATAAGCATGGGCGGATTTTGCGGATTCGCAATCCGCAAATTTGCGGATTTGCGAATTTGCGGATTGCGAAAATCCGCAAAATCCGCGAATTCTCGCGGATTGTGCGGATTTTTTTTGGGGTGTGTGTTCGCACGGGTTTCTGCAAGTTCGCGAGGGTTTTGTACAATTTCGCAAATTGCGAACTTACTTGTCGGGTCGCTAGTTTTGCAAACTTGTTGTTTCTACGTGCCCAGCCTGTTTGCAAGGCTTTCTTCATCACTGCCACCCTCTGTCACCACTGGCACTCTCTTTGTTGACCCATGCCACCCTCTGGCTCACCCATGTCACCCTCTGTGTCATCACAGCACCCTATGGTTCACCAGTGTACATTATTGGGGCAAAGCAAAGCACTGCCATCCTCTGTCAACACTGGCACTCTGGTTCACCCATGCCACCCTCTGGCTGGCACACCCATGCCACCCTCGGTGTCATCACAGCACCCTCTGGTTGACCAGTGAGTGTACATTATTGTGGCAAAGCAAAACACACCTGCTAAGTGCTTTAAGTTTTGCAAACAACAACACCTGCCCTGCCCCAACTGACATTAATGAAGGCTGGCACCTGCTTGTCTGCTCCCTTTCCTTTTTGTTGCAATGTAATTTTTTTTTAACAGGATGCAATGGCATACTTCTAACTATTCTGTGACTGTCAGAGCAGGGTCACACAATAGTTGCAAGTAGGCAACCGGATTCTGGAGGGCCCCTTCAGGAAGCACTACAGGGAAATGGTTACAAATGATGAGCTCAAACTTTTGCACCTGCTCGTTGGTTTTGCTTTTGCAAAACTCGTTTTTCGGTAATTTCACGCTATTCGCGAGGCGCGGCGTCGTGCGAAATCGACCGTGGAAGCCGCGAACTAGTGCGAGTTACCCCAAGGTTGAGTATGGGCGCCTCCATTTTGTTTGCGTGATGTATTTCCGTTTCCGCCCGCTATGTGTAATCTCGCGGAATAAGCGCATTGCGAATGCAAGTTCGCACGAGTTCGCGAGAGAAATCGCGTGCGAACTTACTTACGCGCACGTGATCGGGCCGCCATCTTGTTTTTCATTCATTCCTATGTGTCTGGGCATGGTGTTTCTAATCCTTTCTATATCTCTGCCATCCTTTGCTTGTTATAATATTTTTTTAATCTATTTAAATTATTATCTATCCCTCTAGTTTACTAGCTTTATATTTTTGTGTTTTAGGCTACTTTTGTTTACTTTTCAACTACTTTTTTAAACTTTTATTTTCTTCTTCCCTAGTCTTATTCTTTTTCATTTTTTCTCCTTGTTCCTACCACCTGCCCAGACCATGGTGAAGCCAGCTGTGAAGCTGCCCAAGACGGGCCCCGCAGCCCGTGCCCGGCTCCCGTGTGGCCGTTTGAGGGCGGAAATGGTGGTGCCCAGGGACATCTTCAGCCCTGAGGAGGTGGGCGCACTCGTTTTCTATGTACAGCGCCGCCTCCCCAGGACCATCGCGGCAGGCGGCAGGATCGCTGGTGGCTACACCAACCGCCAGGAGCGACGGAAGTGGTGGGAGCAGGTGTGCCGGGCCCTGTTTGACATCTCGGGGGTCCAGCGCACCTACAACCAGGTGACCCACCGCTGGACCGATATCCTGGACCGGGAGCGCGACCTGCTCGACCTGCTGGGAGTGGAGGTCCCCGGGCTTGGTGAGTAGTAGTAGCAATTTTTTCATCACTCACTACTCTGTTTTTTCTCCTGCTCTGTGTGTTATATTGCAAATGTTTGTTTTAACTTTTTTACAAAGAGCAATAATGCTGCCGATTACATTGATAGGAGAGGTAAATTAATATTTTAAAATCTTCTGTGCATTTCAGGTGCACTGCTCTCCTTCTCTGTGGCGGTGCCACTGCTTATTTGTTTTAATTGGGCTGAGTAATGTATGAGTGTACTTTACAGAACTGCGTAATTCTAGACACAAAGGGGCAGATTTACAAGCCCCTTGCGCCACGTTTACGCTGCCTTACCTGACGCACAGCGACGTAAACGTGGCGCATCCCTGCGAGTCATGTACAACGTGATGCATCTAGGGAGATGCGCCACGTTAAGGCCTGGGCCTGCGCCACAATGGGTGCGTTCCCACGCAGGGGGGGGGGGTGGGGGGTGGCGGTCACGCAGCGGTGCGCCTCGCAAAAGTGCCTGCGTGAAATCTACAAGATTTAACGCAGGCACTTCCGCGACGCTGCTACGTCAATTCTTTATGCCTGCTTGCTTGAAGCAGGCGTAAGGACTGATGCGGTATGTTGAGTATTGGGCAGCCCTGAGCATTGCTAGAGTTGCATCGCGCCTGCGACGCGACTCTAGAGATGCGCCCCTCTTTCGTCACGAGATGCGTCACGCATCTGCCTACCCTTGCGCCAGGGTTTGCCGCATTGTAATTGCGGCGCATCTGCCGTGACGCAAGGTTAGTTTTGCGTTACGCATTTGTTCTGGTGCACCTCTGGAGGTGTGCAGCCCAGAACTCGTAAGTATGCCCCTAAGTGTCAGATTAGCAATTACCTGCGCATCCCTGCAAAGTGTGCGGCACGCCAGCACCACCCATGGTGCGCCGTATTTACAATGCGGCACACCATGGTCCCAAAACGTCACCGAAGCGTTATGCATCGGTGCCGTAAAGGTGGCTCATTGATGGAGTTGCGTTGCAACGATGGCGCAGCTCCAGCAATGCTGCGTCAAGCCGTACGTCTGCTTCATGCAGGCGCAGGGTTTCAGTGACGCATCATTGTCCTAAATGACTGATTGAAATTTTATATATTCCCCATAGCCACTTTTAGCATGCGTTCCTGCACAGGAACGCCCTCCCTTGCGCTGGAACGCTCCCTTATGGCGCAGGGCTTTAGAATGGGATGCATCTCCCATATGCGTCACGTTGTTAATATACGCCACACCATGGCGCCTCTCTTGTTGTGGCGCTGCATCACAAAAGTGACGCAAGAACGGAGCAAAAGAGCTGCAAGGGGCTTGTAAATCTGCCCCTAGAGTAGAGGCTCAGGTGCAGTCCTTCCTTTGTAGCCCTCTTTTTGGCTGAAATAGTTGGTTCTTGTTCTTTCTAAATGTTTGATTTGGTTGACAAGGACATCGACAAGCAGCAATCATCAATGTTTTCTGTTCTTTCTTTCATGTTGTACGTCAGGTCCGCCCAGGGGCTGTGATGTATTCCTATAGGTTCTGTATCGATCCCCCTATTCCTGACCCTATTCTGGTTAACAAACTAACAAGTTAACTAGCAGCCATCTCATGAGGCAGAAAACCCCCATGATGCAGGAACCGTTATCTGATAATGCCACACTACGGCACAGGAGCGTGTTATCTGATTAGGTCATAACGCTTGCAATCTAATTAGACAAGCGATATTCCTCCAGCCCCTGATAAGGCATACCGAGTTCTCATAACAAATCAAACCTATGACAACCTGGGAAAAACCCTGCGGCCATTGTTTTGATTTCACCGAGAACTTCAGCAAAAGAATGTGCTAACGACCTGGTCGTATGACATCTTTATTGACGTATCTATGTCCATCCTTACGTCAATCTCGGCACCTTAAAGGTATAAATATTACCGATATTGCCCTATGCAAACACACGCGGTGGTGACGAGGACGGAGCAGCCAGACTTGCCGAAGCCCAGAGCAGAGCAGACCCCGCTGGCGCAGCCCCGCCTTCCTGACACGCTGAGAACGAGACGCTGCTTTCTCCTGCCGAGAAATCCAGCTCCGGCGCTTCCGGGTAGCCCTCGCAGGCAGCCTGGAATATCGAGACCAGAGATGAGAGATACCATCCCTCATCCATCCTAGATTCCAGGTACAGAACTGAATAACCCCTCGCAGAGAATTCCTTAGTCAGTCACTTGGCAAAACAAACTTAACTTAAACTGTAACTTTCTATTCCCGCCCACGCATTAGACTTAGGTCAGGTACACGGGGTAGGCGTAGTTAGAAACACCAGTTGAGTACGATTAGTCAAATGTATATGTGTATGTAATATATTTTATCCATTTTAAACCATTGTATGGCTTAGAAACCATATCAATGTTTTTACAGTATTATTTTATACTTCTGCTTTTATTGTATGCACTTTACTTAATCATAAGTATTGCAATAATATCGATCCATTTCTCTTGTACGAGAAAAGAGACTGATCAATAAATAACATCTTTTATTGAACACGCCCGTCTCTTCCTTTTCTCTACAATCTGATGAGACTAAGAATGCACGTACTGACTGAGTAAAATAAATTGCCTTTTGTTTTCACACGACTCTAGAGATACACTCTTGATTAGGGGAGAGCAAAGTTGTCATGTTCTATGGTTGTCAGAAACGAAATCCCTTCTTGTCTATCCAGGGAGGTTCAACTCCTCCTTGCCTATTCGAGAAAGTTTCTAGTGAACTCTGAGCTAGCTGGCAAACCCAAAACTTTAAGTCTAATATCGACAGTAGTAGACCTAGTTAACGTCTGGTCTAGGCCTATACTATTGAAGGTATTATTCCAATGCGCAGAGCCTATTGGGATAATAGGAACTACACTACATGGCGCCCAACGCGTTTGGAAGGGCGATAAAATTAACGTAAGACATTTAGAGTAACTCAGTCGTGCTTTCTCACTCAGACCCCTTTTCCCATAATACTCCAAAGACGTCTGGAGTGGGTGAAAGGTAATATCCGCCAAACCTCGCAGGAGGAAACTCCTATGTATGGTACTTGGTCTAGTCAACGTTGAAGGATAAACAGTTCCAAAATATTGTGCATCTAATCTTTGTTTCCATAAGAAACCTGATCTGCAAACAAACTAAATAACCATCCTGTCAGTAAAATGGTAGACAGCGATGAAGAAAGAGAGGCAGTTAGATTAGCAACTGATCTCGCAGCAGCTGATACTGCACTGCTAGACGCAGACCAGGATATAATACTCATCCCGGTCATTAAGAGGAAATCTATAACTTTAAAACTTATAGAAAATGGACTGACACCTAGAGGTGGTACAGTCATATTCGTAATTGAGGCACACGAATATCGGCAGACAGAGGTATATTATTCATGGATACATTTTCCAACAGCAAATGCTGTAACAAAGTACTTCCACTATTACAAAACAGAGGAACCTCCTAATGAGTACACTCCTTTCGAGGAGGTGGAAGTACCACTTAAATTTCAAGAGCACCTGCTCTTATTTAATGGCGCCCTAAAACATAATAATCACATCACCAGGCTCGGTCCTTTAGGTAGACCAGGAGCAACGTGGCCGGTCCTAGCCGGATACACACCACATCCAGACATCAATGGGATGTCTGCAGCAGAGCTGTTAACACAGCTAAAACAATTAATAAAATTACATAGACAATTGGTCCAATATGTGATGCGGACTTCAACAATTCAACCAGCAATTAAAATTCTACAGCTGACCCCTCACCAAGGGAACACAAATAAAATTACACCACAGAACATACAATCCTGCCTAGGTAAAGTACCAGCTAAACGGGAACAAATACCATTCTGGTTAGCACAAAAAATCACCCAAATAGAGGCGGTGTTTCCAGACACCACCCCGTTAGAAAAACACAGGATTCTGACTATCTGTCTTCCAATGGGAATCGCACCACATATTGAGGACTGTGACACTTGGGGTACAGTCTTTGCTTCCATCTACACAAAAATGCACGGTGTTCCATCCATTTCGGTAATACCAGATGTGCTAAAACAAATTCAAGACGAATACGGTCCAGAACCCGCTTTAACTCTTGGTATGAAATTACTAAAAGACTTCAAGCAGGTCTCAGCTATATTATTAGCCGACATAAAGGGAGAAGCAGCAAACGTGGCGATCCGCCAGAGGTTAAAAGAGACAGATATAGCAGACCAACCAGCTGAAATTGCCAGAATTATAGAAAAATAGAAAAAAACTGATTGAAAGTCCTGAAAAATTATTTTTTAATAATAAATCATCATCACAAAAAAAGAGCTGGGATGGAAACAAACAATCCAATCCTAAAGAAAAGAAATTCCAGTCCAGAGGAAGGTCTCCTCGGCGGAGAGAAAAATCTCCGAACCAGAGACACAGGTCACCCCAAAGTGACCCCTCTGGGAAAAGATATAACCTTAGAAATAGGGATAATATAAAGAAGCCTGATAGATATCAAGACATTGATACACGTCCCTCTCAATCTTTTCAGACTTCCTCGCAGAAATCGGAAAGAAGAGGACGATCAGAACAAAGAGAAGAGCACGCCAAGTCCAAAGACAAGGAACCTGCTCAGCTAAAAAAGAAATTACAATTTCCAAAAAAGAAGGTAGCTAGTATCAAGGTAGTTAACAATGCCGAGAATACTGAGGACACAACTGAAAAACGGAGAATGGGCTCAGACAATGCTAGACAGCGCAGCAGAAGTGAGCATAGCTCGCAAAGTCCTTATGAATCATCTGGAGACAGTGGACACGAATGAATATCTTCAAGTGGAAACTGCAGACACCAGAGTTAGCAAACCTCACAAAATATATGAAATAACATTACGTATAGAGGGGGATAAGACTAGAAAAATAAGGGGACTATTTTGGGATAATCTCTCCAAGGGCTATGACATCCTTCTAGCTGAAAAAGACTGGCCACCAGAGTTTGTCAGGGAGTGCCCTCATGGCGAAGAAATAATTATGCCTGCCTTCTCAAATCATATCCCAATTCATAAAAAATACACACTTGCTAAAAAGTGGGCAGTAGCCCTAGCTCCTGCTTTATATAAAAATCACGTAGGATGGGATGAGGACTCTCCTCCTCACAAAATCCAGTTAAAATCACAACCTACTGCACAGAGGCAGTACCCAATTAAGCAAGAAGCTAAACAACAGGTAAAAGAAATCCTACATCAGCTAGAATACCAGGGGGTGATTGAAACTTGCACCTCACAAATGAACAACCCTTTGTTTCCGGTCTCCAAACCAGACAATTCATATCGTCTAGTTTTGGATTACTGACACCTTAACTCATGTTGCAAAACTTTTGCAGTACAAAACTCGCATAGTGCTGCACTAATGAATAACATAGTGCGCAAAAAATACAAAACAACATTAGACATCTCTAATGGATTCTTTTGTCAAAACATAGCCCCAGAGAGCAGATATTTATCTGCATTCTCAATAAATGGCACTCAAAAACAATTCTGTCGGTTAGCCCAGGGGTACAAGAATAGCCCTGGGGTATTCTCAGCGAGAGTAACAGAATTACTACAAACATATGACGACGAAGCATTATCGTATGTCGACGACATATACTTAACAGATAATGACTTGGAGACTCACTTGAAGAGAGTGAACACCATAATACTTGGGTTCGCAGCAGAGGGTTACAAATTTAACTTTAAAAAATCCAGAATTGCCCATCTAACAGTCCTGTTCTTAGGATACGAATTATCAAGTGAAGGCAAAAGCCTGGCTGACAATTTCCTAGAGAAATGTGCCGTACTCCAAGCACCTAGAACACTAAAAAACCTACAGTCAATTCTAGGCTTCCTAAATTTCGGAAGAACATACATTGCAAATTACGCAGAAAAGGTCAAACCCCTTTATGATCTAATAAAACCAGATTTTAAAAGAACCAATTGGACTCAAATACACACAGAAATTCTGAGATCCTTACAAACAGACATGTTAATTAAAACAAAATTAGAAACACGTGATAACACACGCAATCTTGTGATTCGAGTCATCCCAGGAAGATGCGGATTCACATACCTGACCTCTAATGAGGGAGAAAAGGTACCAATTGCATTCAAATCACACTTATACACAGAGGCTGAACAGAAATTCAGCATTAAAGAAAAAATTGTTCATGCAGTTCAAACCGCGATAGCTAGAGAAAGAGATCAAGCGGACGGTAGACATATCACAGTCAGAACAGCAGAATCAGCCCTTGAGGCATTAACAACACCGTGTAATTTACCAACAACAACATTGAATCCAGAATGGATACAATGGGTGAATTCCATTACAACGGACAAAGTATACTACTATTTTGATCCAGAACTAAAGGAATTGGAAAATCTAAAATATGAAAGAACATTCCCTCTGCCTATCGACATTCTGCCCTTACGACAATACGCTTGTGTAATCTATACAGACGGACATGCTCAACCCTCCGTTTGGGGAGAACAAGCATACAACCCCACATGTGAGATTACAAAAGAAGTGTGGCGCGGAGGTAAACTAAGACCTCTATTAACAAAAACACACTCAGTAGAAACTAATTCAGAACAACAGACTGAAATAATAGCATTGAAAATGGCGCTAGATAATGCGGATCGCGAATTCCCGACACTTATAGTGTCCGATTCATATTACTGCGTCAAATCATATAACAAGGATTTGCAGACATGGATTCAAAACGGTTACAAAGATGACACAGATGCAACAATAAAGCAGAAACTGCTCTGGGAACAAATAGCTCTTTTACAAAAAGAACTACCAAAGACTCACGTGATACACTCACTGAGTCATCAGCGTGATGGCGTTCACGTTGCAGGGAATTCATTGGCTGAAACAGCCACAGCGGTAGCAACTAAATTGGCTTCCGTAGTTCGAAAAAAGTGTACAGTGAAGTATATTGACGGTGAAACAGTGCTGGCAGTGAAAACGTCATCGAAAGGTGACTGCTCAGCACTACCGATCAACTATCCACTCAATTATACATACATAATCGATGCAAACTCCGTCCCTTTTGCTCGAATCCCTGGAGTGGGGGATAGAGTAATTCCAAACATGGACAGGAGAAACTTGTTAATCGCAGACGCACATATGGGCGAGGGTCTTAGACACCTCAAACTAAAAGATTCTCTGGAAGAATTACAATCAAGGTACTGGTGGCCAGGCATGAGCCTGCATCATACCATTTTTGTAAAAAACTGCCCAAACTGCAACAGAAATCGCAGTGGTGAGAGAAACGGTGTAATACCGTGTCGTTTCACTCCAGAAAAAATCAACAGTAAAAAGCAAAGCGCCCGATTAACATATACAGGCTAGTTTCCACTTATAATGTAGATCACCAGCACTCGGCTGACGTCTGGACTGTTATACAAAGATTTGCGAGTCTAAATGGCATATACGCTAGAAGCATGCTACGTTTGACCATTATTTTCACTCGAGCCATCCAGCATGAGGGGAAACATGGCCAAATGAGCATAGCACAGCGGGAATCTTCTCACTTCCTTCCTGAGGGATACGGGATGGTGTAAAGAAAAAACCAAGGCATAAAGCAATCTATAACGGAAAGGATATTAGGTTCGGGAGCTGGGTGGGTCAAACATCTAATAAGTGTCCAACGTAGTCTAAATAACCTGCCAAGAAATTCTCTGAAGGGATTCAGTCCGTACGAATTATTATTTGGAACTAGGATGTTAATCTCTGACCTTGACAGTCAGACTTCAGTGGTAAAGGAAAAAAGCTTTGATATCAAAGATCGTTTGGCTATTTTACAGGACTTAAACGAAACAAGAAAAGACCTGAGCAACATAAAGTTGAAACAACAGCCAACGACCACTGAAGAACCACCACCTGTCCCAGCAAGACCTGTCTGGATTCCAAAAGTCGGGGATCTAGTCAGAGAAAAGATCGCGGTAAAGAAGGAATTTGGGCCTTCTTACAGAAAAGCAGTTCCTGTCTTGTCTGTCAACGGGACAAGATCAGTAGTACTACCGCCGCTTGCTGGTAAAAAGGAGAACCGAGTTGTATCCATCGACCTGGTAAAACCACAATCATGTGGCCGATAACAAACAGTAGGCCAAGTGGACTCCCTATGAGTAGCAGAGCACCAAGGTTTGCTACCAATACAGAGGTCCTAACAAAGAGGCTAATCACATTCGAAACGCCTACAGAACTAGAACAAGGACTATGCAACAATGCAATGAAACTTAGACCTCTAAAAACCCAAATAAAAACATTTAGCGGAGACACACCAACCTATAATGAAGTAACAAACGACTATGCAAGAAACAGTAATCCTGAAACAATTGGAACAATTGACAGAACTGCATCCGGCTACTTCATAAACTTCGATGATTCCTCTGAAGGCTTCACTGAATCAAAAACACAGCCATCAACAAAAACCTTTAAAGATAAAGCTAAAGAACTTTTGAAACACCTGAAAGAAACATATCTGATTTCTCCATGGATTGAATTTTGGGTGGGTTTTGGTGCATTTATCCTCATACTTTGGCTCATCATGATACTAACATTGGGACGCTTCATTGAGGGAAAATATGCTAAAATGGACACAGCAAGTCAGAAAATCAACTTGATCCTCAAACCACACACATCTTCACACGTCGAGAAAAGAGAACTTTCTTCAGTCAACTTCACAGCCAATCCTATACCGGGTGGGGTAGCATGGGACAACACTGACTACGAAATCTATGGTCCGGTTGAAATCCTGAAATATCCACACCAAATTAAAATCTCATTAAGTGACTTCGTAAAACCAAGCACATTTGCTGATGATTGGGACTTTGAAAGTATAAACAATGTGATGTCTGACTTAGTGATGTCTGCTAAATTTACCAAACATGATTATTTGCAGGGTTCGACAAATTATGATAGTATGTACTGTTATAACCACTATGGTAACCATTTTCTACATAGATCTGCACAACCTAGAAATGTTTTAAATTATAATCAATGGGAACATTGTGCAACCCCTCCAAAAGGAAGCTCAAGAACCATTTACGACAAATATTCATACTTTTCAGGTTTTAACATAAGTAATGCTGAAACATTTTATTTCAAATTGTCGAATAGGACAGGGACAAAGACCATGATAACCAACACGAAATTGATATATTCAGACTCGTTCTTTGAACAAATGAATACTTTTGGTTTTGATTATTGGGACAAAAATGTTGAATTGAAAAGTGTTTGGGGCACAAAAGAATGGCAAGTACAGGGTATAGAATCTTTGTTTAGAGCCTGCATGATCCCAGAACAAATTATATTTTTAAATGACACTGTTCAACAAACTACCTGTCTTGGCTTAGCCAAAATCAAAGATTTAAACAAACCGTCTATTCCAAAACCAACATTGAACAGCAATAGCTCCACAGACGAAGAGATAGACGTAAATTATGTATTAAACCAAAACAGAACACATCCTGATTGGAAACAGTGGTTGATCTGGCCCACAGATACTAATAACTGTCAAAACAGATTCCTGAATAATACACAGGGGTTCAAAATGACCAGGCCAGACCCTAGATATTCCCAAAGACAACACCCAGGAATAATAACCACCTACAGTGTGGGCAAATTATGCCTTCAATGGCTGCAAACTTCCACACTGGCAGAAATTAAGCAACACCTAACTTTACTTACTGATGGTGCTGACTTGCGTGATTTCATTATGGGACCGCGCAAACAGCGTCAGAAACGTTTCATAGCAGCCTCTGTATATGCAGCATACAACGAGGCCTGGAAGGTTACTCAAATTGAGACAGCAGAAAGAATACGGGAAATTGACCGTATTAATTTGGAAAAATCACTTTCTGTAGTGGACAATGGGTTAATGACTCTGTCCTCCAGAATTTTTTCTTTGGACAGCATTGTGTCTTCAGCAATCGACATAATATCGCAAGACTTACTGTTGTTACAACACGGTCAGTCTCAATTGCGTTCTATTGTACAGCTTGGCTGGACGTTACAAAATCTGCGTTCAGGCTATGTGCCTTGGCGTTTAATCAACACAACGTCACTTTTCAATATCTTTAACCTTACTGATAAACAAATCAGTATGGCCCAGAAGGGTGCTGATTATACAATCCTGAGCATTGAGAAACTCGAAAGATTACCAGTGACAATGTCAGAACGACCTGTCAGTGAATGGATAATACATGGGATAATTAATATTCCAATATCTACCTTCAGGTTTCAATACTGCCAAAAATATATACAGGCTGGCATGTACGAAAAATTGGGAAAAGGGTACATTAAAACAACATGGAACCTGCCCTATTCACATGCATGTGTCAGTAATAAAGGACAGAAAGTGTTTCTTAGTGGCAATAATTGTGCGATGTCACTAAGCGGTACATTTCTGTGTAACGGAATTAGTTTGCATGGAGCCTGTGAAGGGAACTCAAATAACCTTTCATGTCACCAGCTAGGCACACCTGCTACAGAGATAGAACCATTCTTTCAAAGACTCTACAATGGGAGTTACATTCTAATTGTAGACCGCAGATGCTGTAGTCTTATGCCCGGGACTCCTTATCTCGTAACTACGACTGCGAAGGTCAAGTGCTGTGGACGCTTATTGTTCCCCAGCTCCTTTCCAGACAGGGAGGCAAGGGCATGGCCCAACTTGAAAATTACTTCTATTCGAATAGATACTTTAAGCAGAATGAAAACAGTGCTTCTTCAGACGCCGACAAGGCTCACGTCATCAAAAGAAACGTATGATCTCCTAGTCGCAAGGACGACTGCAGAGATACATTCATTGTTATCGACTAATTCCCCCATACATTTCGCAGAAATCCTGAATGAAATCTTAAATATTTCTGATACCAGTGGAGTCTCAAAAGTATTTAAGACAGTATTTTCGATGGCATTAACACCATTCAAAGCCATACTGGGTATTTTTCCAGATTTCGTCCACTCGATTTTTGGCGGACTTCCTCTCATTTTGGGACTAATTGCAGGAATCCTATTCTTAGTCCTTATATTTCGTTATGGCAAACCATGTCACAGACAAAACACCTGCGACAAGGGAAGAAACAATCCTAGCCATTGGATACCGGGACCGGATATCAAAAATCCTGGGACTAGCCCGGCTTAGAGACCTGAACATGACTTGGTTTCTATCATTTCGACCAATGTGGCATCAATGTGTTTTACCTGTATTAAGGTGCCTGCTATGCGGAGAAGAATGCGTGTTAGACACCTGTCTGACGCTACAATCGGATGCGCCAATGGATGCAGAAACATTGTTGAGTCCAACAAAGGCTCATGCTTTGTGCTGCCCTCAACGGCTACCAATCCTGATGACGGCATTCGTGGAAGCTTCACCACTATGATTGGGTAGTGAGGTTCAAAATGAAAGCAGCATCGATCAGGTACGACCTTCTGTCAGCAATCCAAATCAAAATGTCAATGGAGACAATCATGCGCACGAATGCATGGTTACACCTATT
Organism: Lissotriton helveticus; assembly: GCF_964261635.1. Taxonomy (NCBI): domain Eukaryota; kingdom Metazoa; phylum Chordata; class Amphibia; order Caudata; family Salamandridae; genus Lissotriton; species Lissotriton helveticus. The sequence goes on along the minus strand of NC_136069.1, from coordinate 1,131,853,035 downwards.
TCCGAGTTAGTGGAACTCTCCCAGGAAGCTGTTGACAACTTTTTCGAGAGTCTAAATGATATGATGTTCTCACCAGAGCAGAAATAGAGACTTTTGAGCAAGCTCGTACACGGCGTTCCCTGAATTTGACCTTCAACTAAGAAAAGCAAAAATACCATGAACAATTTTCCCTCCAGTTCACGGACAGCAATTTTTTCAGCAGCCCCAAAATATTTTTTCATATTTTTCGGGACACTATCTTCTGCTTAAAGTATGAACTATTCTTAGAGAACTAAGATTTCTACTTTTTAGATAGCTTATAGACATTAGCTGCCCACTGGTATGTTCATAGTTATTTTACTCTGTGATGGAATGGTCTCAAAACTTTTTTCTGTATTAAGAGCCATTTCATGTGTAAATTCTCATATACCATTTAGCAATAATGTATACAAATGCGTGATTACTTTAGCATTATTTCTCAGCTTGAGTGCATACAATACATGTACATGCTTTTTTTCCCCGTATATTTGATGATTTCAAAATGCATTTATGTATTTTGGGGTGGTAAGGTATACACGATACTCTACAGTATGTTTTACTATGCATAGATTAGTAAATATGTCCATAGTTAGCGTGGAGTGGGTGTGATGTATTCCTATAGGTTCTGTATCGATCCCCCTATTCCTGACCCTATTCTGGTTAACAAACTAACAAGTTAACTAGCAGCCATCTCATGAGGCAGAAAACCCCCATGATGCAGGAACCGTTATCTGATAATGCCACACTACGGCACAGGAGCGTGTTATCTGATTAGGTCATAACGCTTGCAATCTAATTAGACAAGCGATATTCCTCCAGCCCCTGATAAGGCATATGGAGTTCTCATAACAAATCAAACCTATGACAACCTGGGAAAAACCCTGCGGCCATTGTTTTGATTTCACCGAGAACTTCAGCAAAAGAATGTGCTAACGACCTGGTCGTATGACATCTTTATTGACTTATCTATGTCCATCCTTACGTCAATCTCGGCACCTTAAAGGTATAAATATTTCTGATATTGCCCTATGCAAACACACGCGGTGGTGACGAGGACGGAGCAGCCAGACTTGCCGAAGCCCAGAGCAGAGCAGACCCCGCTGGCGCAGCCCCGCCTTCCTGACGCGCTGAGAACGAGACGCTGCTTTCTCCTGCCGAGAAATCCAGCTCCGGCGCTTCCGGGTAGCCCTCGCAGGCAGCCTGGAATATCGAGACCAGAGACGAGAGATACCATCCCTCATCCATCCTAGATTCCAGGTACAGAACTGAATAACCCCTCGCAGAGAATTCCTTAGTCAGTCACTTGGCAAAACAAACTTAACTTAAACTGTAACTTTCTATTCCCGCCCACGCATTAGACTTAGGTCAGGTACACGGGGTAGGCGTAGTTAGAAACACCAGTTGAGTACGATTAGTCAAATGTATATGTGTATGTAATATATTTTATCCATTTTAAACCATCGTATGGCTTAGAAACCATATCAATGTTTTTACAGTATTATTTTATACTTCTGCTTTTATTGTATGTACTTTACCTAATCATAAGTATTGCAATAATATCGATCCATTTCTCTTGTACGAGAAAAGAGACTGATCAATAAATAACATCTTTTATTGAACACGCCCGTCTCTTCCTTTTCTCTACAATCTGATGAGACTAAGAATGCACGTACTGACTGAGTAAAATAAATTGCCTTTTGTTTTCACACGACTCTAGAGATACACTCTTGATTAGGGGAGAGCAAAGTTGTCATGTTCTATGGTTGTCAGAAACTAAATCCCTTCTTGTCTATCCAGGGAGGTTCAACTCCTCCTTGCCTATTCGAGAAAGTTTCTAGTGAACTCTGAGCTAGCTGGCAAACCCAAAACTTTAAGTCTAATATCGACAGTAGTAGACCTAGTTAACGTCTGGTCTAGGCCTATACTATTGAAGGTATTATTCCAATGCGCAGAGCCTATTGGGATAATAGGAACTACACTACAGGGCAAGCGGACGGAAAAGGAGGATGCTGTGGCTCCAAAGGAGGAGGATGCAGGCCAGGGCGGCGAGTGCTCCTTTTCTGGCCCCAGTAAGTTTTCATTTAAATATAGATGACCTATTGTTGTCCAAGCGTTCCTAATTAAATTTTTTCGAAATAGTGTTTAGATAGGAGCAAAATCCATAATACTACTGTTGCAGGGACAATTCTCCACAAACCGAACTATGGACACCAAAGACCAGAGTAATAATATTTCAGAGTGGCGTGTTTGGAACACTGTATAAACCTGGTAGTGTCAGCGGCACGGACTCCTCCTTGCAAAAATTGCAAAACCTTTCGCTCAGTCACTCTAGTCTGGAGGACCAAAAACCACAGAGTCTATTCAAGTTTAAAAGCTTTATTAAAAGTAAAAGTAAACACATATATTAAAATAAAGTTAGCTTGAAATGGAAAAGTGCTTGGTGCTGAGTTGATGAGTAATGGAACACATTTCTTGTTGTCGAGCCGAGCTTTCACCTGGTTTGAAGTTGATGTTGCTCTTGTCCTTAGAAGTCCAGATTCTGTCTGTTCAGAGAAAAATGGTGTGTGTTAAAATTAAGCAAGCATTCATCAATTGTGACAAAAAAGTGCAGCAAGACAACAGCCTTCCCTGGAAGGAGGGACATTTTTACTTTAGACTGGAGTAGACAGTCAATTACTTTTTCTGTTGTTTTCACATTTCTTCATTCCTAGACCAAATACTAGTGAGTGGTGTAATCTAACATTCTTAAATCTACTTTGTAGGTGGAACATCTGGTGGCGGGGCCAGCACGGATGTGGTGGTGGTGATCGACTCCGAGGACACCTCTGGGGAGGAGGCGACGCAAGTGGCCCAAGAACAGACTGTGAGGAAGCAGACAGTGGTGGTGGCGGGTAGAGGTAAGCTGGATCATGGTACTATCTGACTCTTAGATAGCATATGATGTGTATCTACAGAGAGTAGACGGTCACTGGATGAACTACGAAAATACTATGAAATGTTTCCAGGTGGGGGGTGCAACATCATCACCATCTCCTGAGTCCTACTCCTGACATGATTGAGCACAAGTATTAAATACATTTTTTTTAAATCTAACACGACATAGAGCTTAAATAAACAAAGAACCCCATAGGGGGAAGAGAAAAATCTTGTGCGGCACCACAGCAGACGACCTGGCAACTACATTAAAACAGAGGGAAAAACAAAAAATGCCAGAAAAAAACAATTCAATCTAAATCAGGAGGATGTGGTTATAGAGCATGGGTCCTCACAAACTTTCTCTCAGGGCCAAATTGACAGTGTGGTTTGTGGCCAAGGGCCGCACCGAAGGGGGCAGGGTCAGTGGGGGAGGGGGGTGGATCTAGAGCAACAAAAAAAACTATGACCATGAGGTTGAACTCATGCCCCTGCAGCGGATGTCTTCGTCCACTGAGCCACCAGACCTGGCATACATATTACACACATTTTTCTTTCTCTCTCTCTCTCTCTGTCTCTCTCCCTCCCTCTCTCTCTGTCTCCCTCCCTCTCTCTCTGTCTCCCTCCCTCTCTCTGTTTCCCTCTCTCTCTCTCTCTCTCTCCCTCTTTCTGTCTCCCTGTGTCTCCCTCTACCTCGCTGTCTCTCTCTCTCTGTCTCCCTCCCTCACCCTCCCTCTGTCACCCTCTGGCTCCCTCCCTCTCTCTCTCTCCTTCTGTCTTCCTCTCTCTCTGTCCCTGTCTCTGCCTCTATCTGTCTGTCGGTCCCAGCCTGCTGTAATTACCATATTGTAATTTGTCACTGGGCCAGCACTGGATGGACCTGCGATCCAGGGGGGGGCAAGCGCCCCCCCTTGCCCCTCCCTGCGGACGCCCATGATACTGGCCTGAATAGTTTTGTACTGCGCTGGCTAGTTGCTAGTTGTACTGTGACACAACTTCCTGCTGAATCATTTTGTGTTAATCATATTCTTAAAGAGCATTGGTTACAGATTATGTCTTTCTTTCTTCATATAGTTGGTCATACTAAAACATCAAAACCAACAAGGAGTATGCAGGCTCTACTGGCCCGGCAACGGAGGCTGGATGCTACTGTTGCCCAATATCGGCGGCTGGTGGAACTGGAGGGGGAGGAGACGCAGTCCAGTACATCGAATGGGACATCTGCATCCTCCTCCGTGATCCCACGTTCTGCCGGTCAGCGCAGTGCTCCGGCAAAACGGAGCCGTGCTGGCAGACGCCACCGCCGAGCAGCAAAGGCTGCCCCTCACAGTACTCTAAAGGCTCGCTTGCGCCGTGCAATCCACAGAGTGTCCAACCTGGAGGCGGAGGTCCGGAAATTGAAAGAATATCAAAATTTGTTTGAGGGCCTCCGCTTAGATCACGCCACCCTCCGGGAGCAGTACGATGCCCTGGCCCTAAGGCATGATGCCCTGGAGGCCAAAGTCAACACCATGCATCCCTAGAGTGTCCCTTGCCCCTTTTTTAGAGACTTTTGGGGGGTGGGAATTGGGAGGTGGGGTTTTTGGGGACTTTTGAAGGACTATTTATTTGTTGGGGTTAGGGAGGGTCTTGCGGGAGTTTATTTTGTTAGGGATATAAAAATGTACATTTTCAAACTTTATCTGAGCATATCTGTTTTTTACTACTTGAGCCCGGTGGGTGGTGGTTTTGCAGTAAGTTCGTTTTACTGAACACTGTCATCGTGTTGGTTCACGTGTAATTGGCCAAATGTTTTCCAAAGTAAATGCCTGTCACAGAGTTTGTTAATTCAAGAGTCCTAGGACTTTACTACTAGTACCACTGTCACTCTCTCGCCTCTCCTAATACTCCATTATACTACCTCCCATCCAAACGCTTATCTTACCTGTAATTTGTGTTTGAGGGCTGGCTCCACCTGGAATTCACAGTGTCCTAAAGTGTACTGCAGCAGGGCACCAACTGGAGTTTCCCGGCGTGGATTTTCTGCAAAACAAAAGCAATCAACATTAGAAATGTGGCAGCGGTGCTCACAGACCCCAAAAACCTAGAAGCCCCACAGACAGCACCCCTAAGACAGGCAAGCGAGCAATAATAACGCCTAAACGTTCACGTGTAATTGGCCAAATGTTTTCCAAAGTAAATGCCTAACCAATTTCATCCCTTAATAGACCTTGCCAGCAATGGCCCAGCCAAGACCCGTAAACCCAAGCGCAAACAAGTTTGACACCCCCCAAACAGCCAAAAAGCAAATCGGGGAAAAAAAGTCACACTTAGCAAAATGTATTTAAATGAGGACTCACTACTTCCAGTCCCTCTTTAGGGGACTCGTCAAAGTTTCTTCATTGTGCAGAATCCAGGCATCAGCATTACGGGAAATGGATAGGGTGAGTCTGGAGGAGGAGGATAGACAACCAGGACTGAGTTCTTGTCAACTAACTGTTGTGAACCTGGGGAATGCTGCGGCATCAAAATCAAGACAGTTCTGCTGATGGGCTTGTTGTTTGATTGGGTGATTACAGTTTTGTTGTGAATGTGATGAAGCACTTGCTAAACAAAGAAAGACAGACACACAGGAATAAAAGTGAATAAGGACGAAAAATAATGTTAATGATTCATTGACTCATTTTCAGAACTCGCTGTCAGGGAAGCAGAACTCGTCCTCATACTCTGCAAATTCAGTCGGTAGTACTTCTGGTAACTGAGGAGAACTTTCCTCAGGTAGGTCGGTGTCCTCTTCTTCCTGCGTGCATTCTCGTACTTTGTAATCTGGTGGTATGAAGTGCTGGTTCATCTTTATCATGGTGAGCCGCTCCACATTTGCGGGCAAGAGGCGGGACCTTTTGCAAGTCACAATGCCACCAGCAGAACTAAAAACACGTTCTGAAGACACGCTTGCGAGTGGGCAAGACAAGTAATTGATAGCCAGGTTGGTGAGCTCTCGCCATATGTTTCTTTTCCCATGCCAATACGCCAATGGGTACTCAGTAATATTGACCGCTGTGGAGTCATCCAGATAGGCCTGCACCATTGAAACAATGTTCTCCCGGATTCCTGTACTTTGCACTTCTGTGTCCTTTCTGGGACAAGGAAAACCTAGCTCATTTAGCCAATCCGCTTCAGACATATCGCCTGGGCCTGGTGCAGATGATACGGTTGCTGGTGTGGTTAACGGCTCAGAGGAAAAGTCACTCACTTCTGCCACAGGCACAGATGCAGAAGTGTTTTTTTGGGACGCCTGATGGCCTGCTGATTCACTAGTAGTACTGTCTTCTCCTACAGTTTCCTTCCGCTCTCTTTCAAAATGAATGGCTGACTGAGCTAGCCAACCTTTGTACTCTGTAACGTCTGATGTTTCAAAAGGAATTATTACTTTGCCAAACAATGGCTTTTTGTAACGTGGATCCAGAATAGTAGCACAAATGTAGTGCTGTTGTTTCTTGATATTTACAAGCCGTTTATTGCTAACTAGGCGTTGTAATAATCTCTGCGCCAACTCATATGCTTCATTCTTTCCAGCATCTTTTAATTCTGAAGACACCACCTTGACTTGGTGCTCGAGCTTCAGCAACAATGGGATAGCTTTGCTCAAAGAACAGTCCTCCCTGCTGACTTCACGCGTGAAGACCTCAAAAGGACGAAGCATGTCTGTCAGGCTTTTAACTAGCTGCCATTGCTCCACCGCTAGCATCATTTCTGTCGTATCACCACCCAGGTTGTAGAAATACTCATTGACTACTGGAAACAGCTCATGCAGACGCTCAAGCATGTAGAAGGTTGAGTTCCAACGTGTTGCCACCTCCTGGATAAGTGCTTTCACTGGCATTCTACGTACATTTTGCTGGCGCCTCAGCTCCTTCCGGGCCTTAAAAGAATGGTTGAAATGTGTGCATATTCTTCTGCAGATGGTCAGTATTTTGTCGACTGCAAGTTCTTTTTTCAAGAACTTTTGCACGACAAGGTTCATACAGTGCGCCAAACACGGCACTCTGAAATAGTAACCGTTCTCCATGGCCTGAACTACATTGCTGCCATTATCAGTAGAAACATAACCAACCTTGCAATTTCTTGGGGGCAGCCATTGCGAGAACTTTTTGTTAAAGTCATCCAAAATGTTGGCTGCAGTATGAGTTTTCTCCATGCCAAACATGGCTAATGTTCCATGTTTACGAGCACCCTTAAAAATCTCGACCAAGTCACCACCTGCATTTATCTGTTTTGCAACCCCTAAAAAAGAGACCCAGTGTGCAGTGATGCACATGTAATCAAGGGCTTGGCAACTGGTCCACATGTCTGTTGTCAGGTGTATAGTGTGAACAGCACTCTTCTGCAAAGCTGCCCCAACCAACTCAAGCACCTCTTTATGTAGTGCTGGAACAGCAACCCTGGCAAAATAGAACCGGCTAGGAACCTTCCATTTAGGGGCCAGTGTTGCCACGAGTTCAAGAAAACCCACACCTTCGACAAACGAAAAAGGGAGAAGGTCCACCGCTAGCATTTTAGCCAGCTTAGTGTTATACAGGTGTACAATTGGGTGGTTGCGTTGAAATTGCGCATCTGATGAGAACATGTTTGTAATGGTGCGCTGGACAAATTTACTGGATGATGCTGATGCCTTCTTCGACCCACTTCTGCTCAGTGTTGACATTTTCCGCATTGGTGTGTCTCCCAGACTCTCAGTGTGCCTCCTATGTGTTCTGGAGGGTGTGGTGCTGCCAGGGGTACTGGGTGCAACCGGACAAATGTCTGACACTTCTTCTACCTCCCCGTCATCTTCAGATGAAACACCTAGTATGGGTATATTTTGGCCACTTGCCCTTTGGGATTGCTTTCCCTTGATGTTTGCTAGGTGCGCAAACCATTCGACAGCGTGCCTTCTTTGAAGATGACCTATCTGGCCTCCGGTTCCATAGTTGGTACCAGTCTTACCACGGCTAACTCTAGTCTTACAAATGCAACAAACGGCTATGTTATCATACTTTGCATGGACACTAAAAAAGTTCCAAACTGGGGACTGGAAACTTCTGGTTTTGCCGCACGAGATGATACTGCCAATGCCAGATGAAGCAGTGGTGGATGAGCCTTGCAGACATCTACTGGGTTGTGCAATTATTGCAGCAACCCTACTTGAGGGAGTCGAGCTGGATGGAGTCCCCCTCTGGGGAGAATATATGGGAGCTGTAGGTTTTGTTAAACTTGTTGTACTACTTGACTGCGTTGGTTGTGCTACCAGTGCCACGTCGCCAGGGTCACGCTCAGCATGACGTCGGGATAGGGTATAAATGTCTGTCTGCTGCATGGCCGGTGTGGCTGGAATGACGTGTGTGATGACTAGGTCATTGCTGTCATCCTGTTCAAAAACATCAGAATGCACCACTTCATCAAGTCCGACGTTCGGATCCATAAGTATGAGCTTTCCGGGGCCCTTCCTTTTAACATTTGATACCTTTCGCAGCTCATGGTGTGCCTCCCTCTCAGACGTCGGAGATGGTTGCCAATCTAGATCCAGATCATCTGATGGAGCGGGGCTTGAAGAGGAACTTCTACACACACTCCTTGATCTTTTCCTTGCTGGGGAGCTGGGAGAAAATGAATCATCAGGAGGAGTGCCTTCGTCTTCCTGACATGATACCCCGGCTCCAAAGTCAATTTCCTCCTGTGCCCCTACTTCTGGAAGAACAACCATTGTGGGCACTTGCACCGCTCCATGTGCCACTACATGGGCCTCTTCACTGACCTCTACTTGCAACTCTCCATGGACCTCTCCTTCTCGGCCTTCTCCTTCTCGGCCTTCTCCTTCTCGGCCAGCTCCTTCTCGGCCAGCTCCTTCTCGGACAGCTCCTTCTCGGACAGCTCCTTCTCGGACAGCTCCTTCTCGGCCAGCTCCTTGCGCATGTACTTGTGCTTGTACTAGTAGCCCATGCAGTTGTTGTTGCGGCTTTGGTTGTTGAATAGTACTTGTGAGATGAGTTACAACCTGTGTTGATGGTGTGCTGCTACTTTCTTGCGATGAGCCAACATCACTGGTCGTTGGTGATTGAACCACTAAACAGGCTACCTGTGCAGCACTCATGGTGGGCCTTTGTTTTTTCCACAAAAATTTAGTGGTCGAGCCACCAGTCTCCTTGGTAAGTGGTGCCACTTGCTTCTTCTTCTCCTTAGTAGAGACATCTTTCTTGCAAGAGGAGCTACGGGCACCTCTTTTTGGAGCCATCTTCTTCAGATGTCGGAACAGCAGGCCGCAGCAGGACTTCTTCCTGGCACTGATGCTCAACGATGATGCGGAGTTATTGACTTTGTGCACCTAAAAGCAAACGAAGACAGAGGAACATCAGTAAATATATGTTGCATATGTAGCGCTTCAATAAATAGTTTGCAAGTAGGCATTTATGAATACACACGTGCACACCACACAATATGGAAATTTCAAAATTAAGAATTGCTAAATTTTTGGGAAACAGGAATTTAACATTGATCCAAGAGAGCACACACAGAGAGGGTTATAGTTTCATGTACCACTGACTCCCCCTGGGCACAATAGGTGAAAGCAAGGCAAAATGGGTGCAGGCCTATGGCACAAAGCTCACTGCCTGCCTTCAAAATGGCCGCTTGACCCCCATCCACATGGCCAGGACCATGCCTCAAAATGGCCCCCACCAACATAGCCAGCCCCCAACCCCTACTCCAAAAAGTCAAAAAACACAACACCAATCAAATCACCACAATCCAATGCCAGCCATCAAGTTTCAGAAGGTTTATGCTGCCTGCTGGTGGTTTTCTGGTGCAGAATTGCAATTTTTGCAATTTCGCGAGTGCGAGATTGTTGCTTCACGACGCGAACGTGGCGAAAAACCAGCAAAATCCGCGAACAGACCGATTCTGGGCCCCCTGGGCATGATAAAATCACAGCACACTGGGTGCAGGCCTATGGCACAAAGCACACAAACTGGCTTAAAAATGGCCCCTAGACACCCACCCACACGGGACCAGGCAATAAAATGGCCCCCACCCACATAGCAAGCCCCCAATACCACCCCAAAAAGTCGTAAAACACACAAAAATCACCACAATCCAATGCCATCCATGCCCTGGCCAGAATCATGTTAAAATTCAACAAAACAGTTGTATCATGCATGCACCCATAACTAAGCCTGGTAGTTTTCAATTCATGTGCAGAATTGTAATTTTTACAATTTCGCGAGTGCGAGATTGTTGCTGCGCGGGACGCGAGCAGTGCGAACACAGGCAATTTTTTTTTTTAAAAATCCGATTTTCGGGTAATCCGCGGGAGTTCTAGGCCCCCTGGGCATAATGAAAGAAATCAGAGCAGACTGGGTGGGCCTAGGGCACAAAGCACACTGTCTGACTTCAAAATGGCCGCTTGACCCCATCCACATGGCCAGGACCTGCAGGACCATGCCTCAAAATGGCCTCCCACCAACATAGCCAGCCCCCAACCCCACCCCAAAAAGTCAAAAAACACACACAAAAATCATCACAAACAAACAACATCAACTTATCAACTTACTTGTGAAATCAAATTTTGAATCCAAAAGTAATCCAAAAGGCCTCAAAGCCAAATCTCCAGCAGCATCCACAAAAAGTAATCCTTCCCAGTCAAGATCGAATTCAAAGTGGCCAGGAAATGGACTAAGCAATGGGAGGAGCTTGCTGGACAGGAACAGGAAGTTGGAGACTGGGGCACTTCCTTCACCCCACCCCTATGGGAGGAGCTTGCTGGACAGTAACAGGAAGTTGGAGACTGGGCCACTTCCTTCACCCCTCCCCAATTGTAATTTTTGTAATTTCGCGAGTGCGAGATTGTTGCTGCCCGCGCCGCGGACCGCGAGCAGTGCGAACACAAGCAAAAAATCCGCAGCGCGCGGATTTGCGTATTTTCGCTACATCCGCGAGAGTTTGCGGATTGAGGATTTACCGAAAATCCGAAAAATCCGCGAGCGGAACGGATTTTGCGCCCATGCTTACCCTTAAAGGGAAAATACCAAAAGAAGTAGAAATCTGTTTGGATGGTGCATCTTTACACAATGCGGTTATTAATGCCTTCTCTAACATCACGGAAGTAATTGCAGGTGATTTAAAGTAAAAAAGAATGAAAAAACCATGTAGCCCAATACAAAGATGGTTTGACCATAAGTGCACACAAACAAATGGGGAACTGAAACTTGCGCTCTAACAAAAACCTAGAGATCCACATAGAATAGGTGCAGCCAGGAGAGATTATAAAAAGACACTGGAAATAATAAAAATGGAGATCCGTTATGAGGCCTGGGAAAGCCTAAACCAGGCAGCAGAGCTGAAAGACCCACCTCTCTTCTGGAAGATAGTTAACCACCCATACTTTAAAGATAATAACGCAGTAAGAATTGATACAGTGGTAAGAGTATTTTTAATCCAGATGATATAAATATTATAGACTGGAAAATAATAAATGCATTAAGGTAAATTCAGTTAACACACCGTCAATTACCCCAGAGAAGGTGAAACTTGCACTCCAGAAAAGTGCAAGCGGGTAAGCAGCAGGTCCAGACGGTGTGCCGATTGATGTTTTTAAGTATGATCTGGAATTCTGGACTCCGATGCTAGTGACAGTTTTTAATGCCGCTTTGGGAGGAGCCCTGCCAATTACATGGGTTAAAAGAATAATTGTACCTATATTTAAAAAAGGTGACAGGGAAAAGGCAAATTGCTACCGCCCAATATCTCTTCTCGATTCCTCTTCTAAAATCATGGGCAGAATTATGGTAGAAAGGCTAGAAGACTGGGCTAGTGAAAATGACATTTTAACAGTGGCACAGTATGGTTTCAGAAGGGGCATCGGGACTGTGGAGCAATGTCTAAATTTAGACTTGCTAATCGGGAAGTACACGTTAGCCAAGGAAGGTACTCTCCACTTGTGCTTCGTAGACCTAACCAGTGCCTTCGATTTAGTCAATCATCAAAAATGATGGCAACTTTTAAGAGGGCTTGGTGCTCCCCTAGAAATAATCCTTTTTTTATCACAAATTCACACCCACCTAACTACAAGGGTACGGTACGGAAAATCTGGGGAATACACGCTTGACTTTGCAGTAAAGCGTGGCATTAGACAGGGATGTGTATTGGCCCCCCTTTTATTTTCTTTATACATAAATAATGTGGATCCGTTTTTACAAGAATTGGCTGTAGACGCCCCAAAGGTTGGAACACACCCCACTCCGTTGTTATTATATGCAGATGATGATGTACTAATGTCCAGAACTGCAAATGGCCTACAATGCCTAATAGAACATTTCTCCCAATACATGACTAAGATAGACTTACAGTTGAACTTAAAAAAAACATTTGTAATGTCATGTGGGGGAAAGAGACAAAAGTGTAGACAGGACCACGTTCGTGTGGTTCTTATAAGTAGAGTTCCGACTTTTTCATACTTGGTGTTGTTATTTTGCATTAAGGGCACATGGAAATCGCACAATGAATTATGCAAAATGAAATTTTTAAAGACTACTGAGGGAATTCTTAGGTTTGCAGCGAAACTTGGGAATAAACCCCTACGAGAAATGTTAAACTTGTATAGAAGTAAGTGTGTTACAGCAGTTAATTATGGAGCCGCCATATGGGGGAGAGCAAATACGATAATCCTTCAAACTAATGAAAATACATTTTTAAAAAGACTGTTGGCAGTCCCTAGTGCGTCCGCAAACATGATCGTTCACAAAGAATTGTCTGTCCCATATCTAAGTGATACTCTCAATTCAGCTGCCCTTACACTATGGTATGGTGTCATATAGTTACTGCTTATCTATATATTGTGTTAAGTTAGCGTGAGCTTATTAAATGTTTAAACGCCATTTTTCCTTTTTGCTGCTTCTGCACACGACACTTACTTGTTGATTTAGCTTTCAACCTACAAGAGCGTTGTGATTTACATGAGAATAATATGTTATTGCTCTGATATCAGCTTTGCTTAGTAAACTATGTCTGTACAGAGAGTGCTGAAGCCTAGAAGATAACTCGACACAATTGTTGTGAAGTCTGATCTCCGCACCCTCATAGACATAACATAAGTGCAGCTCCTGCCAAATCCTGGCTTTAGGCGGGTTTTATATTGCTTTGCTTGGAGCACACATATACACTTGATGCTGTTCGCATGCAGAGAGAGCTGGTGTATGCTGATGTGATCTCTTCATTCTAGGATCTTGAGGTATGGGCCCGCCCTGCTAAAACCCAAAGAGACCTTCTTAGCTATTAATATAATATGTGAGTTAGGGAGGGTGAGAAATAGGTGTTGTTAACCCTTATTCATTACAGCATGTTAACATGCTGTCACCGTTTGCTTTCTATGGACTAGTAACTATGCTGATAACTTTGCTTCTGATAATATGTTTCCTTGTATTATCTAAGATACTGCGTTTGAGAAAACGGCATTAGTAAATAAATATTTCAAATGTGCACGTGTCCTCATTTACTCCACGTTCTGGTTTGAAATGATTGTATAACGAAAGAGTGTTCATGTATTGTAAGTTCATGTTCTGGTTTGTCTAAACATTGGGAGTTTGTTATGACCAATGAGACACTGTAGCTAGCCTGGTAAGGGGTTTTGGGTACTGAGGTGAGTTTTGGGTCACCCTAATTTACTGAGGTTCCAAATCTCTATGCACAGTTCCGTGGGAGAACGGAAACCCTGCTACAATGGCTTATGGACAAAGGAAGAAACAAAATTCTCTAAGGACTTAATCATAGAATGTCTTGTACTAGATCATAACATGAAAATACCATGGTTATGCCACATTTCTAAACTTTTGACAATATGTGAAATACGCATAGACGATCCCATGAACATACAAGAATATAGTAAAAGTAATTTGAAATTGAGATATCTTACTGCTACAGAACATGAAAGGGATAGGAGGATAAATAAAAAATTAGACAGTAGCAGCTTATTGTGAACGCCCATGTATGAGTGGTATTCAGTTATATCTTATCCTGGTTCAGAATGTCCGGCATCATTTTTATTTGACTAGGCTAAGGTTGAGCACTTTACACTATCTAATTCCCTTCCCAAGAACTGAGAAATGGCACAGAACCTTTCCACCTTGCCCATGTGATGGTAAAACCTCTGTCTACTTTGCACTTTATTCTCTTTTGCCCTTTTTATATGGATATCCGAAAAACTGTATGGAAACCACTATTTTTAAAAAATATGCTTTTTAACTATAAGGATGCGTTTAATTTTTTATGTAGCTTGGACACTATGAAAATTATAAATTCTGTAATCCGTTACTTACAAAAATCAACTAGGAAAAGAAAATAATATGCATTTTTGGATGCTTTGTTGTATGAAAAAGATGATGAGTAATACCACCATCTAATCGCATTCCTTTTGCACTGAACGCACTTGTACTTTATTGTATGAATTAGTGGTAGATTGTATTTTAAGGATCTTTGTTAAATGGTCTTGTTATTTTATTGTGTTATTTTTCGCATGTATTCTAAATTTGCACATATCTTATTATAATCGATCTCTAGAATGTATTTTCTCCTTGATATATGTGTGTTAGTATGCTTTTATGGTGTCTGCCTTGTTGTCACCGAATAAAGCTGTTTTGACTTGACTGACTGCTCTTGCAATCCCATTGTGACTCTTTCAGTACCATGTACTAATCCATTCACTTAAGTAAAACTTAACCAATTATGAATCCACCCAGTGTCTCTTCTTAAAGTACTGTAATCATTCAGTCAATATGCATGTACTCATGTAGTGAGCCAGACTTTAGGACACGGAGTGCTTCAAACTCCTATGCACTATGCATGTAGTAGTCTAACTACCTTCACTCTTGTGTTTAAGGCCTACAAATCCCCAGTTGGTAACCATACACTCCATGAAACATCCTGTGACTGCCCTGGCAATCCTATAGTGATTCTTTCAGTAACATGTACTAATCCATTCACTCAAGTAAAACTCAACCAATTATGAATTCACCCAGTATCTCTTCTCATAGTAGTGTAATTATTCAGTCAGTATGCATGTACTCATGCAGTGAGCCAGGCTTTAGGGCAAGGAGTGCTTCAAACTCCTATAGACTATGCATGTAGTATTCAAACCACCTTCAAACTTGTGTTTCAGGCCTACAATTCCCAGTTAGTATCCATACACTCCAGCAAACACCCTCTGAGTGCTCTTGCAATCCCACAGTGACTCTTTCAGTACCTTGTACTAATCCATTCACTAAAGTAAAACTCAATCAATTATGAATTCACCCAGTGTCTCTTTTTATAGTACTTTAATCATTCAGTCAGTATGCATGTACTCATGCAGTGAGCCAGGCTTTAGGGCAAGGAGTGCTTCAAACTCCTATGCACTATGCATGTAGTGATCTAACCACCTTTAACACTCGTGTATCACGCCTACAATTCCCCAGTTAATATCCATACACTGCAGCAAACACCCTGTTACTGCTCTTGCAATCCCATAGTGACTCTTTCAGTATCATGTACCAATCTATTCCAATTATGAATTCACCCAGTGTCTCCGTAATCATTCAGTCAGTATGCATGTACTCATGCAGTGAGCCAGGTTTTAGGGCATGGAGTACTTTAAACTCCTATGCACTGTGCATGTTGTAGTCTAACCACCTTCACACTTGTGGTTCAGGCCTACAATTCCCCAGTTAGTATCCATACTCTCCAGCAAACACCCTTTGACTGCTCTTGAAATCCCATAATGACTCTTTCAGTACCATGTACTAATCCATTCACTAAAGTAAAACTAACCAATTATGAATTCACCCAGTGTCTCTTCTTATGGTACTGTAATCATTCAGTCGGTAAGCATGTGTTCATGCAGTGAGCCGGGCTTTAGGGCACGAAGTGCTTCAAACTCCTATGGACTATGCATGTAGTAGACACAACACCTTCACACTTGTGTTTCAGGCCTACAATTCCCCAGTTAGTATCCATACACTGCATCAAACACCCTGTGACTGCTCTTGCAATTTCATAGTGACTCTTTCAGTACCATGTATTAATCCATTCACCAAAGTAAAACTCAACCAATTATGAATTCACCTGTGCCTCTTCTTATAGTACTGTAATCATTCAGTCAGTATGCATGTACTCATGCAGTGAGCCAGGCTTTAGGGCACGGAGTGCTTCAGACTTCTATGCACTATGCATGTAGTAGTCTAACCACCGTTACACTTGTGTTTCAGGCCTACAATTCCCCAGTTAGTATCCATAGACTCCAACAAACACCCTGTGACTGCTTTTGCAATCCTACAGTGACTTTCAGTACCATGTACTAATCCTTTCATTAAAGTAAAACAACCAATTATGAATTCACCTAGTGTCTCTTCCTATAGTACTATAATCATTCAGTCAGTATGCATGCACTCATGCACCAAGCCAGGTTTTAGGGCACAGAGTGCTTCAAACTTCTATGCACTATGCATGTAGTAGTCTAACCACCTTTACACTTGTGTTTCAGGCCTACAATTCCTCAGTTAGTATCGATACACACCCGCAAACACCCTGTGAGTGCTCTTGCAATCGCACAGTGACTCTATCAGTACCATGTACTAATCCATTCACTAAAGTAAAACTTAACCAATTATGAATTCACCCAGTGTCTCGTCTTATAGTACTGTAAAAATTCAGTCAGTATGCATGTACTCTTGCAGTGAGCCAGACATTAGGGCACGACGTGCTTCAAATTCCTATGGACTATGCATGTAGTAATCTTATAACCTTCACACTTGTGTTTCAGGCCTACAATTCCCCAGTTAGTATCCATACACTGCAGCAAACACCCTGTGACTCTGCTCTTGCAATAACATAGTGACTCTTTCAGTACCATGTACTAATCCATTCACTAAAGTAATACTCAACCAATTATGAATTTACCCATGCCTCTTCCTATAGTACTGTATTCATTCAGTCAGTATGCATGTACTCATGCAGTGAACCAGGCTTTAGGGTACGGAGTGCTTCACACTCCTTTGCACTATGCATTTAGTAGTCTAACCACCTTCACACTTGTGGTTCAGGCCTACAATTCCCCAGTTAGAATCCATACGCTGCAGCAAACACCCTGTGAGTGCTCTTGCAATCCCACAGTGACTCTATCAGTACCATGTACTAATCCATTCACTAAAGTAAAACTTAACCAATTATGAATTCACTCAGTGTCTCTTCTTATAGTACTGTAATCATTCAGTCAGTATGTATATACTCTTGCAGTGAACCAGACTTAAGGGCACGAAGTGCTTCAAACTCCTATGGACTATGCATGTAGTAGTCTAACCACCTTCACACTTGTGGCCTTCAATTCCCCAGTTAGTAGCCATACACTCCAGCAAACACCCTGTGAGTGCTCTTACAATCCCATAGTGACTCTTTCAGTACCTTGTACTAATCCATTCACTGAAGTAAAACTCAATCAATTATGAATTCACCAAGTGTCTCTTCTTATGGTACTGTAATCATTCAGTCAGTATGCATGTGCTCATGCAGTGAGCCGGGCTTTAGGGCACGGTGTGTTTCAAACTCCTATGCACTATGCATGTAGTGATCTAACCACCTAGTGTATCAGGTCTATTAGGGGAGGGAGGGCTTCAAACTCCTATGTAGTGATCTAACCACCTTCACTCTTGTCTTAACAGGCCTACAATTCCCCAGTTAATATCCATACACTGCAGCAAACACCCCGTGACTATTCTTGATATTGGGGCTACCGCGCTCCCTGCGCTAGATTTACCCGCTAAAATAATAATTTGACCACCTGAAGTGTGTTGTCTCCCATCGCAGCCGATTAGGTGCTGCTCGGGGTATATTACTCAGGCGCCATCTTGGGTGAGGCGAGGAGCAGGCGAGTGGTCTAGTGCTCGGCCCCTCCCGCCCTCACAGCCATAAAATGGTCCCCCCACTCAGGAAGCGCAGCGGACGAGCGCAGCGGGCGTGTCAGACGAGCGCCGAAGGCTCGCCAAAGGCGAGCCCGTCTGCGCCCGTCCGCGACCAAACGGGACCCGGGGCCAGGCATGCTGCCCATTTGAGCCCGTACTCCCGTCATGATCTTTTGTCTTACAACAAGGGCCATGGTTACATATCAAAGGACACACATAATAGAGCTAAGAAATTAGGGATCTTGGTGGACTGCACGACCTCTGGTGAAATCCCTTTTACACCATGCACTGCCCGTTTCAGTCCGGTTAAGCCTGCTTTCCACCCTTGCCCCCTGACTTTCTTTTATTTAAATACTCGTTCTCTTGTTAAACATCAGCAGGATATTTTCCTATTTTTGATCACCGAGCATCCTGACGTCCTTCTACTAACTGAGACCTGGCTGACCCCAGACTCCGCACCCGATATAATAGCTGCACTTCCTCCGAACTATTATATCATACATGCGGATCGTGCCCCAGGCAAGTCTGGCGGGGGTGTGGCAGCAATTATTCACTCCTCCTTAAAAGTTACCACTCTTACCTGTATCAACTTGCCAGACATTGATAACTTAGTCCTAAAACTCGAAACCCCTAACACTACTATTTTGTGTGTTCTCTTCTACAGACCCCCTAACTCTATGCCATCCTTTCCTTTTATGTTCAGTGAGCAAATTGCCAACCTAGCCGTGGAACATACTAAGATTCTTTTGGTAGATGATTTTAATTATTGGTTCAACGACCCTTCGGAAGGCCCCCAATCTAGTGAGCTCACCAAGTTCCTTACAAATCTGAATCTTTCTCAACAAGTCCTCTCCCCTACCCATTGTAAATGACACATTCTGGACCAGATATGGTCCAACTTTCCTCTAACCACAGGCCCGGTAACTATCCCATGTCTTTGGTCAGACCACCTTCTCCTCAAGTTTAAACTTACCTGCTTTTCTACTAAGTCAACTACCACTCTGGTTAGCAGTAGAGCAAGGAAATGGAATTCACTCGACAAATCAGAATTTATAAAAACATTAAATAATACAGTACCACCTCCCCACCCTGATATTAACTCAGCCGAATCCAATCTGGCCGGTTGGCTTCAAGCCGCAAGCGACATCCATGCACCTTATAAAGAAATTAAACTGGCCCGGCGAGCTGTTGCTCAACGTTGGTTCTCCCAAGATCTAAAAGCTAAGAAACTGTCCTTGCGCCAACTGGAGCGACAGTGGCGTCGCTGCTATTCCCCCGACTTAAAATCTGATTTTATCACGGCCAGGAAAGAGTACATGAAGGCTATTCTTGCCACAAAAACTGCTTATTTCTCTTCCCGCATTCTTAATTCATCAGACACACCCAAGGATATTTTCTCAATTCTAAATGAGCTGACTGACTTAGACAGTGTCCGCCCTAGGGTGACTCCAACCCAGACCTTTTGTGATGCACTCAATACCTATTTCATCGACAAAATTGTGGACATCAAAGAGAGTATTCCAATAACCTCTATCGATACTCCCTCTGCTACTCATACCACTACCAACAAGGTCACATTAAATAGGTTTCCCACTATTACCTCAGAGCAATTCTTGGAGCTACTGGCAAGAGTTAAATCAGGAGCCCCTTCGGACAAATGCCCCCTTACATCCTAAAAGAGTGTCTGGCCGCTGTTCCGACTCTGGCTTATACTCTGCTGAATGACTCTCTTACATCTGGCTTAGTACCCCCTGCATTTAAGGAAGCAACAGTCATTCCACTCTTGAAGAAACCCAGGGCGGACCCCACCTGCATTGCAAACTACCGGCCAATTTCCTTGCTCCCTTTCTTGGCCAAAGTTATGGAAGCTCATGTCGCGAAACACCTGTCCAATTTTTTGGAGGGTTCAAACTGTCTTGATCCCCACCAGGCAGGTTTTTGCCGTGCCCATTCAACAGAGGCAGTGGTAGTTGCGGTCCTAGACTCGCTCCGAGACTGTGCTGACAGACGTTCTCCCCAGGCCCTGGTGCTGCTGGATTTGTCGGCCGCGTTTGACACGGTCGACCATGGCATATTGATCGACCGTGTCAACCAGGCCGGCATCAGGGGCTTAGCTGCCTGTTGGCTAAGGTCCTTCTTAGAGAACCGATCCCAGTCGGTCCGTCTTGGCACCCTGGCCTGCTCTAAACAGTCCATCACCTGTGGAGTCCCTCAGGGCTCCTCGTTGTCACCCCACCTGTTTAACATTTACATTCATCCTCTAATCCAGGCCTTAAGAGACAAGCAGGTAACGGTGTTCAACTATGCGGATGATCTGCAACTGCTTTTCACTGTTGACAACTCCACCTCCTCCATTTCCCATTTCCAGTCTACCATGATGTTCATCCAAACCTAGATGAACCAAAACCACCTAAAATTAAACCCTGGAAAAACTGAGCTGGTGCTCACAGGAGACAGTGCTAAATACTGGGGCACCCACTACTGGCCATCAGATATGGGTCAAGCCCCTACCCCCACCTCCTCTGCAAAAACACTTGGAGTTACCCTGAACAGTGATCTCTCTTTAAAAACACAAGTGGGTCAAGTGGTCTCCAAGTGTTTTTTCCAGCTCAGGAAAATCCGGAAGGTGCAACGCTTCTTCACTTCAGAGGCCATTATCCAGGTGGTGATCACCACGGTGCTCTCTCACCTGGATTATGAAAACTCCATATACCTAGGCCTACCCTTATATCTGCTGAAGCGCCTCCAGATGGTCCAGAACTACGCGGCCAGACTTATCACTGCACAACCTAGATGGCATTCAGCATCCCCACTGCTTAGGAATCTTCACTGGCTCCCTTTGGCCCAACGCTGTTCCTTTCAAACCGGTTGCATGATTTTTAAATCTCTCCACTGCAAAAGTCCCAAATTTATAGATAATCTCATCTTCAGGCATATTCCCTCCCGAAATCTGTGCTCTGCCCACTTAGCCCTCCTCCAAACACCCGCTTTCAAACGCAAGCGCTCTGGAGGTTGCAGATTTGCTGTTCTTGCATCTCGTCTGTGGAATACCTTCCCCTTCGAGATCAGGCCCTGCTCGGACCTCATGTAATTCAGGAAGGCTTTAAAAACATGGCTCTTCAGACAAGCATATCACTAATCCCAACATATCCACGATCTCAGGTTCCGTTTTCTGTCTATTTTAGCGCCAGGAAACCAATCGGTGGCAGTGCGCTCAACAAATATTTTTTAACATAACATAACATAACATAACATAACATAACATATCCTATAGTGACTCTTTCAGTACCATTTGCTAATCCATTCACTAAAGTAAAACTTAACCAATTATGAATTCACCCAGTGTCTCTTCTTGTCATGTATTCCTATAGGTTCTGAATCGATCCCCCTATTCCTGACCCTATTCTGGTTAAACTAACTATCAAGTTAACTAACAGTCAGCCCATGAGGCAAGAAAAGCCCCCATGATGCAGATACCGTTATCTGACGCAGTCACACTACGGCACAGGAACGTGTTATCTGATTAGGTCATAACGCTTGAGATCTAATTAGACAAGCGACATTCCTCCAGCCCCTGATAAGGCATACGACGTTCTCATAACAAATCAAACCTATGACAACCTGGAAAATCCGTGCGGCCATTGTTTTGATTTCACAGAGAACTTCAGTAAAAGAATGTGCTAACGAGCAAGTCGTATGACATCTTTATTGACGTATCTATGTCCATCCTTACGTCAATCTCGGCACCTTTAAGGTATAAATATTGCCGATCTTGCCCTATGCAAACACACGCGTGGTGACGAGACGGAGCAGCCATACTTGCCGAAGCCCAGAAGCAGAGCAGACCCCGCTGGCAGCAGCCCCGCCTTCCTGACGCGCTGAGAGACGCGCTGCTATCTCCTGCCGAGAGACCCAGCACCGGCGCTTTCGGGCAGCCCTCGCAGGCAGCCTGGAATATCGAGAGCAGAGAAAGAGATACCATTCCTCATTCATCCTAACTTCCAGGTACAGAACTGAATAACCCCTCACAGAGAATTCTTTAGCTATTCACTTGGCAAAAACAAACTTAACTTAAACTGTAACTTTCTATTCCCGCCCACGCATTAGACTTAGGTCAGGTACACGGGGTAGGCGTATTTAGAAACACCAGTTGAGTACGTTTAGTCAAATGTATATGTGTATGTAAATATATTTTAATCATTTTAAACATCATATGGCTCAGAAACCATATCAATGTTTTTACAGTATTATTTTATACTATTGCTTTTAATGTATGCACTTTACTTAACTATAAGTATTGCAATAATATCGATCCATTTCTCTTGTACGAGAAAAGAGACTGATCAATAAATAACACCTTTTTATTGAACACGCCCGTCTCTTCCTTTTCTCTACAATCTGATGAGACTAAGAATGCACGTACTGACTGAGTAAAATAATTGCCTTGTGCTCACACGACTCTGGAGATACACTCTTGATTAGGGGAGAGCAAAGTTGTCATGTTCTATGGTTGTCAGAAACTAAATCCCTTCTTGTCTAATCAGGGGAGTTAATTCTTTCCTGAACATTCGAGAAAGTTTCTAGCGAACTCTGAGCTACGCTGGCAAACCCAAAACTTAAGTCTAGTATCGACAGTAGTAGACCTAGTTAACGTCTGGCCTAGGCCTTTACTGCTGTAGGTATTATTCCAATGCGCAGAGCCTATTGGGAAGATAGGAACTACACTACATGGCGCCCAACGCGTTTGGAAGGGCGATAAAACTAACGTAAGACATTTAGAGTAACTCAGTCGTGCTTTCTCACTCAGACCCCTTTTCCCAAATACTCCAAAGACGTCTGGAGTGGGTGAAAGGTAATATCCTCCAAAACCTCGCAGGAGGGAACTCCTATGTATGGTTCTTGGTATAATCAACGTTGAAGGATAAACTGTTCCGAAATATTGTGCATCTAATCTTTGTTCCAAAAGAAACCTGATCTGCAAACAAACAAAATAACCATCCTGTCAGTAAAATGGTAGACAGTGATGATGAAAGAGAGACAGTTAGATTAGCAACTGAACTCGCAGTAGCTGATGCTACCATGCAAGACGCAGACCCGGATATAATACTAATCCCGGTCATCAAAAGGAAATCTATAACCATAAAACTTATAGAAAATGGACTGACACCTAGAGGTGGCACAGTCATATTCGTAATTGAGGCACACGAATATCGGCAGACAGAGGTATACTATTCATGGATAAATTTTCCAGCAGCAAATGCTGTAACAAAGTACTTCCACTATTACAAAATAGAGGAACTTCCTAATGAGTACACTCCTTTCGAGGAGGTGGAAGTACCACTCAAATTTCAAGAGCATTTGCTCTTATTTGATGGCGCCCTAAAACATAATAATCACATCACCAGGCTCGGTCCTTTAGGTAGACCAGGAGCAACGTGGCCGGTCTTAGCCGGATACACACCACACCCAGACATCGAAGGGATGTCTACAGGAGAGCTGTTAATACAGCTAAAACAATTACTAAAAATTCATAGACAATTAGTCCAGTATGTAATGCGGACTACAACAATTCAGCCAGCGATTAAACTTCCACAGCTGACCCCTCACCAGGGGAACACAAATAAAATCACACCACAGAACATCCAATCCTGCCTAGGTAAAGTTCCGGCTAAACGGGAACAGATACCATTCTGGTTGGCACAGAAAATCACCCAAATAGAGGCGGTGTTTCCTGACACCACCCCGCTAGAAAAACACAGGATTCTGACTATATGTCTCCCAATGGGAATCGCACCACACATAGAGGACTGTGACACTTGGGGTACAGTCTTTGCTTCAATCTACACAAAAACGCACGGTGTTCCATCCATTTCGGTAATACCAGATGTGCTAAAACAAATTCAAGACGAATACGGTCCAGAACCAGCTTTAACTCTTGGTATGAAATTACTGAAAGACTTCAAGCAGGTCTCCGCTATATTATTAGCCAATATAAAAGGTGAAGCAGCAAACGTGGCGATCCGCCAGAGGTTAAAAGAGACAGATATAGCAGACCAACCAGCTGAAATTGCCAGAATCATAGAAAAATCCTATGAAGAACTAGGTAGAGATAGTTTAGGTGGAATACCAGTAAAACCGCAACTGACTGAAAGTCCAGAAAAAATATTTTTTAATAATAATTCACCAAAAAAGAACTGGGATGGAAACAAACAATCCAATCCAAAAGAAAAGAAATTCCAGTCCCGAGGAAGGTCTCCTAGGCGAAGGGAGAAATCTCTGAACCAGAGACACAGGTCACCCCAGAGTGACCCCTCTGGGAAAAGATATAACCTTAGAAATAGGGATAATATTAAAAAACCTGATAGATATCAAGACATTGATACACGTCCCTCTCAATCTTTTCAGACTTCCTCGCAGAAATCGGAAAGAAGAGGATGATCAGAACAAAGAGAAGAGCACGCCAAGTCCAAAGACAAGGAACCTGCTCAACAAAAAAAAGAAATTACAATTTCCAAAAAAGAAGGTAGCCAGTATCAAGGTAGTTAACAATGCCGAGAATACTGAGGACACAACTGAAAAACGGAGAGTGGGCTCAGACAATGCTAGACAGCGCAGCAGAAGTGAGCATAGCTCGCAAAGTCCTTATGAATCATCTGGAGACAGTGGACACGAATGAATACCTTCAAGTGGAAACTGCAGACACCAGAGTTAGCAAACCCCACAAGATATACGAGATAACATTACGTATAGAGGGAGATAAGACTAGGAAAATAAGGGGACTATTTTGGGATAACCTCTCCAAGGGTTATGACATCCTTCTAGCTGAAAAAGACTGGCCACCAGAGTTTGTCAGGGAGTGCCCTCATGGCGAAGAAGTAATTATGCCTGCCTTCTCGAATCAAATCCCGATTCATAAAAAATACACACTTGCTAGAAAGTGGGCAGTGGCCTTAGCACCTGCTTTATATAAAAATCATGTAGGATGGGATGAGGATTCTCCTCCTCACAAAATTCAATTAAAATCACAACCTACTGCACAAAGGCAGTACCCAATTAAGCAAGAAGCTAAAAAACAGGTAAATGAAATACTAGATCAGCTAGAATACCAGGGGGTGATTGAAACTTGCACCTCACAAATGAACAATCCTTTGTTTCCGGTCTCCAAACCAGACAATTCATATCGTCTAGTTTTGGATTACCGACACCTTAACACATGTTGCAAAACCTTTGCAGTGCAAAACTCACACAGTGCTGCACTAATGAATAATATAGTGCGCAAAAAATACAAAACAACCTTGGACATTTCCAATGGATTCTTTTGTCAAAACATAGCACCAGAGAGCAGATATTTAACTGCATTCTCAGTAAATGGCACGCAAAAGCAATTCTGTCGGTTAGCCCAGGGGTACAAGAACAGCCCGGGGGTATTCTCAGCGAGAGTAACAGAATTACTACAACTATATGATGATGAAGCATTATCTTATGTCGATGACATTTACTTAACAGATGATGACTTGGAGACTCACTTGAAAAGAGTGAACACCATAATACTTGGGTTCGCAGCAGAGGGTTACAAATTCAACTTTAAAAAATCCAGAATTGCCCATCTGACAGTCCTATTCTTAGGATATGAGTTATCAAGTGAAGGTAAAAGCCTGGCAGACAATTTCCTAGAGAAATGTGCCGTAATCCAAGCTCCTAAAACACTAAAAAACCTACAGTCAATTTTAGGCTTCCTAAATTTCGGAAGAACATACATTGCAAATTACGCAGAAAGGGTCAAACCCCTTTATGATCTAATTAAACCAGACTTTAAAAGATCCAATTGGACTCAAACACACACAGAAATTTTGAGATCCTTACAAACAGACATGCTAATTAAAACAAAATTAGAAACACGTGATAACACACGCAATCTTGTGATTCGAGTCATCCCAGGGAGATGCGGATTCACATACCTGACCTCTAATGAGGGAGAAAAGGTACCAATTGCATTCAAATCACACTTGTACACTAAGGCTGAAATGAAATTTAGCCCAACGGAAAAAATTCTTACAGCAACACAGACAGCTATAGCAAAAGAACGAGCCCTGGCACAAGGTAAACGAATAGTAACCGTGACACCAATACCAGCCTTAGAGGCGGTAACAAAGGCAAGCATTCCAAATGCTAAAGCACTCCATCCAAGATGGATACAATGGGCTAACTCTCTTGCTGCAACAGACGTGGTGTACGAATTTGATCCTTACTTAAAAACACAAGAATTTCTCCAATATGAATTTGAATGTCCTCCGCCAACCGAAATTCTGCCTCTAGATCACTACGGCTGTATAATATATACAGACGGATCAGCACAACCCGCAGTAGGGGGTAAACAAGCTTACAGTGCTGCGTGCGCGATTGTTAAAGGTCGTTGGCACGAAGGGAAATTTAAACCAACCCTCACTAAAACACAATCCCTAGGAGATTGTACAGCTCAGCGAGCTGAACTACTAGCATTCAAGATGGCGCTTGAAAATACCGATCGAGAATTCCCCACACTCATAGTGTGCGATTCGTATTATTGCGTTCAGTCTTATAATGAATACTTGCAGATCTGGCTTCAGAACGGTTTCAAGGATGCGAAAGGTGGCACAATCAAGCATAAAATGCTCTGGGAACAAGTAGCTCTTTTACAAAAAGAACTACCAAAGACTCACGTGATACATACACTGAGTCATCAGCGTGATGGCGTTCACGTTGCAGGGAATTCATTGGCTGATGAGGCCGCGAAGGCAGCTGTGCAAACGGCTTCCGTAGCTGCCATCACCCGGTCAAAAACAAAAATAGACAGCGAAATATTACAGGCTGTCAGCGCTACGGAAAAGTATTCGATAGAACCACTCCCTAAAGGCTTTCCAGTAAAATACTCATACATAACTGATGCAAACAATGTTCCTTTTGCTCGAATCCCTGGAGTGGGGGATAGGGCAATTCCAAACATGGAACATAGGTTAGGACTAATAATAGCGGCACACGAAGGGCTTGCTTCTATTCATGCTGGCGTCTCAGCCACAGTATCATTATTAAAACAGAGATACTGGTGGCCACAAATGAGAAGACAAACGAGGAACTATGTTCTAGCATGTGAAATATGTCAAAAAATGAAAGTATCAACGGTGAGACGTCCAGCGCAGACGCCCCTTCTAATCTCGGATAAACCATTAGCCTGTGTTTATCTAGACCACTGCGGTCCCTTACAAAGGGATGGTAACTATAAATATATCTTGGTTGCAGTGGACTCATGCACAAGATTTATATGGATGTGGCCCCAGCGAACGGCTGACGCCAGAACTGTTATAAAAGATTTGCGAGTCTTTATCGGCACATACGCAATTGGCATGCTGCATTCGGACAATGGTCCTGCTTTTAGCTCTCGGGCTTATAAGGAGGCCATGGTCAGCATGGGCGTGCAATTGCGGTACTCTTGTCCATTTCACCCTGAGGGGAACGGAATTGTTGAAAGAAAAAACCGTGACATAAAGCAATCTATAACGGCAAAGGTATTAGGTTCGGGAGCTGGGTGGGTCAAACACCTAATAAGTGTCCAACGTAGTCTAAATAACTTGCCAAGAAATTCTCTGAAGGGATTCAGTCCGTACGAATTATTATTTGGAACTAGAATGATTATCTCTGACCTCGACAGTCAGACTTCAGTGGTTAAAGAAAAAAGCTTTGATGTCAAAGACCGTTTGGCTATTTTGCAGGACTTAAACAAAATAAGAAAAGACCTGAGCAACATACAGTTGAAACAACAGCCAACAACCACTGAAGAATCACCACCTGTCCCAGCAAGACCTGTCTGGATTCCAAAAGTCGGGGATCTAGTCAGGGATAAGATCGCGGTAAAGAAGGAATTTGGGCCTTCTTACAGAAAAGCAGTTCCTGTCTTGTCTGTCAACGGGACAAGATCAGTTGTACTACCGCCACTTGCTGGTAAAAAGGAGAACCGAGTTGTATCCATCGACCTGGTAAAACCACAACATGTGGCCGATAACAAACAGTAGGCCAAGTGGACTCCCAATAAGTAGCAGAACACCAAGGTTTGCTACCAGTACAGAGGTCCTAACAAAGAGGCTCATCACATTCGAAACGCCTACAGAAGAACAACAAGGACTATGCAACAATGCAATAGAACTCAGACCTCTGAAAACCCAAATAAAAACATTTAGCAGAGACACACCAATCTATAATGAAGTACCAGGTGACAATTCAAGAAACAAAAATCCTGAAGCAATTGGAACAATTGACAGAACTGCATCCGGCTACTTCATCAACTTCGATGATTCCTCTGAAAGCCTCAGTGAATCAAAGACACAGCCATCATCAAAATCCTTTAAAGACAAAGCTAAGGAACTTTTGAACCAACTGAAAGAAACATATCTGATTTCTCCATGGATTGAATTTTGGGTGGGTTTTGGTGCATTTATCCTCATACTTTGGCTCATCATGGTATTAACTTTGGGACGCTTCATTGAGGGAAAATATGCTAAAATGGACACAGCAAGTCAGAACATCAACTTGGTCCTCAAACCACACACATCTTCACACGTCGAGAAAAGAGAACTTTCTTCAGCCAACTTCACAGCCAATCCTATACCTGGTGGGGTAGCCTGGGACAACACTGACTATGAAATTTATGGTCCGGTCGAGATCCTGAAATATCCACACCAAATCAAGATCTCCTAGAGTGACTTTGCAAAACCAAACTCATTTGCTGATGATTGGGACTTCGAAAGCATTAATAACATGATGTCTGACTTAGTAATGTCTGCTAAATTTACAAAACATGATTATTTACAAGGTTCTACAAATTATGATAGTATGTATTGCTATAACCACTATGGTAACCATTTTTTACATAAATCTGCACAACCTAGAAATGTTTTAAATTATAATCAATGGGAACATTGTGCAACACCTCCAAAAGGGAGCTCAAGAACCGTTTACGACAAATATTCATATTTTTCAGGTTTTAACACAAGTAATGCTGAAACATTCTATTTTAAATTATCAAACAAGACAGGGATGAAAACCATTATAACCAACACAAAGTTGATATATTCAGATTCATTCTTCGAAGAAATGAATACTTTTGGATTTGATTATTGGGACAAAAATGTTGATTTGAAAAGTGTTTGGGGTACAAAAGAATGGCAAGTACAGGGTTTAGAAGCTTTGTTTAGAGCCTGCATGATCCCAGAACAAATGATATTTTTAAATGACACTGTTCAACAAACCACCTGTCTTGGCCTAGCCAAAATCAAAGATTTAAACAAACCGTCTATTCCAAAGCCAACAATGTTTAGCAATAGCTCTGATACGGATGAAGAGATAGACGTAAACCATATATTAAACCAAAACAGAACACATCCTGATTGGAAACAATGGTTAATCTGGCCCACAGATACAAACAACTGTCAAGACAGATTCCTGAATAAAACACAGGGGTTCAAAATGACCAGGCCAGACCCTAGATATCCCCAAAGACATCACCCAGGGATAATAACAACCTACAGTGTGGGCAAATTATGCCTTCAGTGGCTACAAACTTCCACACTGCCTGAAATTAAGCAACACCTAACTTTACTTACTGATGGTGCTGACTTGCGTGATTTCATAATGGGACCACGCAAACAGCGTCAAAAACGTTTCATAGCAGCCTCTGTATATGCAGCATACAATGAGGCCTGGAAGGTTAATCAAATTGAAACAGCAGAGAGAATACGGGAAATTGACCGTATTAATTTGGAAAAATCACTTTCTGTAGTGGACAATGGGTTAATGACTCTGTCCTCCAGAATTTTTTCATTGGACAGCATTGTGTATTCAGCAATCGATATATTATCGCAAGACTTACTGTTATTACAACATGGTCAGTCACAATTGCGTTCTATTGTACAGCTTGGCTGGACGTTACAAAATCTGCGTTCAGGCTATGTGCCTTGGCGTTTAATCAACACAACGTCACTATTCCAAATCTTGAACCTTACTGATAGACAAATCGGTATGGCGCAAAAGGGTGCTGATTATACAATCTTGAGCATTGAAAAACTAGAAAGATTACCAATGACAATGTCAGAACGACCTGTCAGTGAATGGATAATCCACGGACTCATAAATATTCCAATCTCAACCTTCAGGTTTCAATACTGCCAAAAATATATACAGGCTGGCATGTACGAGAAATTGGGGAAGGGGTACCTTAAAACAACTTGGATCCTGCCCTATTCACATGCATGTGTCAGTAATAAAGGACAGAAAGTGTTTCTTAGTGGCAACAATTGTGCCATGTCACTAAGCGGCACGCTTCTGTGTAACGGAATTAGTTTGCATGGAGCCTGTGAAGGGAATTCATACAACCTTTCATGTCACCAGCAAGGCGCACCTGCAACTGAAATAGAACCATTCTTTCAAAGACTCTATAATGGGAGTTACATTCTTATTGTAGACCGCAAATGTTGTAGTCTTATGCCCGGGACTCTATATCTAGTCACTACGACTGCGAAGGTCAAGTGCTGTGGACGTTCTTTGTTCCCCAGCTCCTTTCCAGACAGGGAGGCAAGGGCATGGCCCAGTTTGAAAATTACTTCTATTCGAATAGATACTTTAAGCAGAATGAAAACAGTGCTTCTTCAGACGCCTACAAGGCTCACGTCATCAAAAGAAACGTATGATCTACAAGTCGCAAGGACGACTGCAGAGATACATACATTATTATCAACTAATTCCCCCGTACATTTCACGGAAATCCTGAGCGAAATCTTAAATATTTCTGATACCACTGGGGTCTCAAAGGTATTTAAGACAGTATTTTCGATGGCATTAACACCATTCAAAGCCATACTGGGTATTTTTCCAGATTTCGTCCATTCGATTTTTGGCGGACTTCCCCTGATCCTGGGACTAATTGCAGGAATCCTATTCTTAGTCCTTATTTTTCGTTATGGCAACCCATGTCACAGATCAAACTCTCGTGACAATGGAAGAAACAATCCTAGCCATTGGATACCGGGACCGGATATCAAAAATCTTGGGACAGTCCCGGCTTAGAGACCTGAACATGACTTGGTTTCTATCATTCCGACCAATGTGGCAAAGATGTGTTTTACCTGTATTGAGGTGTCTGCTATGCGGAGAAGAATGCGTGTTAGACACCTGTCTGACGCTACAATTGGATGCGCCAGTGGATGCAGATACATTGTTGGTTCCTACCAAGGTTCACGCTTTGTGCTGCCCTCAAAGGCTGCCAATCCTGATGACGGCATTCGTGGAATCTTCACCACTACGATTGAAGAGTAGTGAAGTTCAAGATGAAAGCAGCTTCGATCAGGTACGACCTTCTGTCAGCAATGCGAATCAGAATGTCAATGGAGACAATCATGCGCACGAATGCATGGTTGCACCTATTTCCGACTTAGTGGAACTTTCCCATGAAGCTGTTGACAGTTTTTTCGAAAGCCTTAATGATATGATGTTCTCTCCAGAACAGAAATAGAGACTTTTGAGCAAGCTCGCACACGGCGTTCCCTGAATTCGGCCTTCAACTTTAAAAATAAAGTCACATGAACAATTTTTCCCACCAGTTCACGGACAACAATTTTTTAGCAGCCCCAATTTTTCTTACAAAATTTTCGGGACACTTATCTTCTGCTTAAAGTTAGAAACTATTCCTAGAGAACTAAGATTTCTATTTTTAGATACTTTATAAACTTTAGTTGCCCGCTGGTATGTTCACAAATATTATATTATGTGATGAAATGGTCTCGAACTTTCTTTCTGTATAGCCATATTAAGAGCCATTTCATGTGTATTTCTCATATACCAAATGAGCAATAATGTCTACAAATGCGTGTTTACTTTAGCGTTTAATTCATAGCTTGAGTGCATACAATATATATGACTGCAATTTTTCAGTATATTTGAAAATTTCGAAATGCATTTATGTATTTTGGGGTGGTAAGGTATACACTATACTCTATAGTATGTTGTACTATGTTATACTATGCATAGATTAGTAAATATGACCATAGTTAGCGTGGAGTGGGTGTCATGTATTCCTATAGGTTCTGAATCGATCCCCCAATTCCTGACCCTATTCTGGTTAAACTAACTATCAAGTTAACTAACAGTCAGCCCATGAGGCAAGAAAAGCCCCCATGATGCAGATACTGTTATCTGACGCAGTCACACTACGGCACAGGAACGTGTTATCTGATTAGGTCATAACGCTTGAGATCTAATTAGACAAGCGACATTCCTCCAGCCCCTGATAAGGCATACGACGTTCTCATAACAAATCAAACCTATGACAACCTGGAAAATCCGTGCGGCCATTGTTTTGATTTCACAGAGAACTTCAGTAAAAGAATGTGCTAACGAGCAAGTCGTATGACATCTTTATTGACGTATCTATGTCCATCCTTACGTCAATCTCGGCACCTTTAAGGTATAAATATTGCCGATCTTGCCCTATGCAAACACACGCGTGGTGACGAGACGGAGCAGCCATACTTGCCGAAGCCCAGAAGCAGAGCAGACCCCGCTGGCAGCAGCCCCGCCTTCCTGACGCGCTGAGAGACGCGCTGCTATCTCCTGCCGAGAGACCCAGCACCGGCGCTTTCGGGCAGCCCTCGCAGGCAGCCTGGAATATCGAGAGCAGAGAAAGAGATACCATTCCTCATTCATCCTAACTTCCAGGTACAGAACTGAATAACCCCTCACAGAGAATTCTTTAGCTATTCACTTGGCAAAAACAAACTTAACTTAAACTGTAACTTTCTATTCCCGCCCACGCATTAGACTTAGGTCAGGTACACGGGGTAGGCGTATTTAGAAACACCAGTTGAGTACGTTTAGTCAAATGTATATGTGTATGTAAATATATTTTAATCATTTTAAACATCATATGGCTCAGAAACCATATCAATGTTTTTACAGTATTATTTTATACTATTGCTTTTAATGTATGCACTTTACTTAACTATAAGTATTGCAATAATATCGATCCATTTCTCTTGTACGAGAAAAGAGACTGATCAATAAATAACACCTTTTTATTGAACACGCCCGTCTCTTCCTTTTCTCTACAATCTGATGAGACTAAGAATGCACGTACTGACTGAGTAAAATAATTGCCTTGTGCTCACACGACTCTGGAGATACACTCTTGATTAGGGGAGAGCAAAGTTGTCATGTTCTATGGTTGTCAGAAACTAAATCCCTTCTTGTCTAATCAGGGGAGTTAATTCTTTCCTGAACATTCAAGAAAGTTTCTAGCGAACTCTGAGCTACGCTGGCAAACCCAAAACTTAAGTCTAGTATCGACAGTAGTAGACCTAGTTAACGTCTGGCCTAGGCCTTTACTGCTGTAGGTATTATTCCAATGCGCAGAGCCTATTGGGAAGATAGGAACTACTCGTACTGTAATCATTCAGTCAGTATGCATGTACTCATGCAGTGAGCCAGGCATTAGGTCAAGGAGGGCTTCAAACTCCTATGCACTATGCATGTAGTGATCTAACCACCTAGTGTATCAGGTCTATTAGGGGAGGGAGGGCTTCAAACTCCTATGGACTAGCAATGTAGTAGACTCACCATCTTCAAACTTGTGGTTCAGGCCTACAATTCCCCAGTTAGTATCCATACACTCCAGCAAACACCCTGTGAGTGCTCTTGGAATCCCATAGTGACTCTTTCAGTACCTTGTACTAATCCATTCACTAAAGTAAAACTCAATCAATTATGAATTCACCCAGTGTCACTTTTTATAGAACTGTAATTATTCAGTCAGTATGCATGTACTCATGCAGTAAGCCAGGCTTTAGGGCAAGGAGTACTTCAAAGTCCTATAGACTATGCATGTAGTAGTCTAACCACCTTCACACTTGTGTTTCAGGCCTACAAGTCCCTAGATAGTATCCATACACTCCAGCAAACATCTTGTGACTGCTCTTGCAATCCCATGGTGACTCTTTCAGTACCATTTACTAATCCATTCACTAAAGTAAAACTCAACCAATTATGAATTCACCCGGTATCTCTTCTTATAGTACAGTAATCATTCAGTCAGCATGCATGTACTCATGCAGTAAGCCAGGCTTTAGGGCAATGAGTACTTCAAAGTCCTATAGACTGTGCATGTAGTAGTCTAACCACCTTCACACTTGTGTTTCAGGCCTACAATTCCCCAGTTAGTATCCATACACTCCAGCAAACTTCTTGTGACTGCTCTTGCAATCCCATAGTGACTCTTTCAGTACCATGTTCTAATCTATTCACTAAAGTAAAACTAAACCAATTATGAATACACCCAGTATCTCTTCTTATAGTACTGTAATCATTCAGTCAGTATGCATGTACTCATTCAGTGAGCCAGGCTTTAGGGCAAGGAGCTCTTCAAGCTCCTATGAACTATGCATGTAGTAGTCTAACCACCTTCACACTTGTGTTTCAGGCCTACAATTCCCCAGTTAACCCCTCCCCTGCTGGTGACAGAACCGCTCCGTCATCAGGCACAGCCGCGCTGTGCTGATGGCGGAGCGGTTCCGTCACGGCCCGCTCGGAGCGCCTGCGCGGCAGCGATTCCGCGACTGCGCTGAGCGTTCCATTGAGCGGGCGGGGCCGTGACGGAACCGCTCCGTCATGAGCACAGCGCAACCGCATCTCGTGATGGAGCGGCTCCATCACAAGCGCCGGAGCACCGCGCGGCCCCCCCACCCCCATAGCGCTGCGGCGGAATTGACACCGCAGCGAAGGGGTTAATATCCATACACTCCAGCAAACACCCTGTTACTGCTTTTGCAATCCCATATTGAATCTTTCAGTACCATGTACTGATCAATTCACTAAAGTAAAACTCAACCAATTATGAATTCACCCAGCGTCTCTTCTTATAGTACTGTAATTATTCAGTCAGTATGCATGTACTCATGCAGTGAGCCATTCCTTAGGGCACAGAGTGCTTCAAACTCCTATGGACTATGCATGTGGTAGTCTAACCACCTTCACACTTGTGTTTCAGGCCTACAATTCCACAGTTAGTATCCATACACTCCAGCAAACATCCTGTGAGTTCTTTTTGCAATCCTAAACTGACACTTTCAGTATCATGTACTAATCCATTCACTAAAGTAAAACTCAACCAATTATCAATTCACCCAGTGTCTCTTCTTATAGTACTTTAATCATTCACTCAGTATGCATGTACTCATGCAGTGTGCCAGGCTTTAGGGCACGGAGTGCTTCAAACTACTATGCATGTAGTAGTCTAACCACCTTCACACTTGTATTTAAGGTCTACAATTCAGCAGTCATTATCTATATAGAATGTGTTTGTTTAGTAATAGAAAAGTATAATTGATCAAGTTATTAATATACATTTATTTATGTGTATTTTGTTTCAGATATTTTTTATCATCATTAAAATAAAGTTATCATGCCTGAAAAAACAAGAAAAAGAAAAGGAGAGCTAAAGGACAGATACTTGAGGAAAACTCAACAACAAGTATTGTATGACTAACACAATGCCACTAAAAAGACAAAATTTACTGGTAAGACTACAAAGGAATTTATTAAAAATCTTACTAGGCCCAGAAAGAATATTCAGAATGCTGAATCCACTGAAAATGTTCCAACCACAAAACATAGTCATAAAATAGGAAAGTAAAAAAAAAAACAATGTACGGTCAATGGATACAGCATATGGTAAAAGAAGAGAAAATCAGTATCAAGAAATACGTTAAAAAAAATTATAATAGAGTAGTACATAATTTGCTGAAAGATATGAAGAAATATAAAAAAAGAGCACGGTTTTATAATAATAAGAAGCATATTTAATCTATTGTTAAAAGTCTTTTGAAGTAAAGAGGAAATTATTTATTTTAGTTTTAAACAAAATTCGATCACCAGATAAACCAATCCATTTAATGAAGACCAAAAGTAAGAGGAAAAGAGTAATTAATAGAACCAATTTTTGTGTTTTTTTTCGGGGGAATGGAAACACAGTTTAAGTTCCAAGCCTTTCTTTAATGAAGAGAGTTATTTTCAGATCAATGATATCTTGCATGCAGTTGACACCAATAGTCTAGGTTATGAGGTTAGAAATGGTTGTCCAATTGAGAAAGAGAACATGGTTCCTAGAAATGCAGAAGAAGTGATAGCTGATGAAGTTCTAGGCAGACATCCTAAAGCCCCAGTGTACACTTGGGATTGCAGTAGTATTTGTAGTGTACTACACAAATCTATTGATCTTTTACGCCATTTCTTACGAGCAAATACTAAAAAAAAAGTGTTAAACAAAAGATTAAGATGTTGCAAGGACTAGACCCTTGCAGAGTAAGAAAAAATACTGGTTTGCAAGGTCATTCTCTGGCTTGTCTTTCTAAAAAAAAATGTCAAAGTGTTTTTCTCCGTTTCAGGATATTGGCAGTACATCATACTCAAATGCGGAAGTAAATCAGAAGATTGTATTATGCAAAAAGTCCAGCACTAAAGATAAATGATTTGAACAATGCTCTTTTGCGTGGGTCAGTATCAGATGTGAAGAAGATTTGTGATTAAATTTAGTTTTGTTACTTTGGTCCTGAACAAGAGAGTGCAGAAACTGTGACATTAATAGAAGAAAACGTTGAAGAGAATGTGGAACATAGTATTACAAAAGAGTTTGATGATCAAATTACAAAGTTTAAGGTGATTTCAGGTGAAAGGCCAAATTGTTCTTGTATTTGTTGTCGGCGAACTGACTATAAAAATCAGACTAGGAGTGTTGATCTGTATTTAAAAAGTGAAAGAGAAAATAATGATATGTGGAAGGAATTTGCAACTTATTTGTTGGTAGAAAATTATTTTGATTTGGGTTCTGATCAGCGTATTTGTAAATATTGTTATAACAAATTAGATGAGAACAAAATGCCCGCTAGAGCTGTCCAAAATAATTTAGAGTTGGTTGCTATTCCTCCAGAACTGATACATTTAAATACCTTTGAGTCTATTCTCATTCAATGTGTGCACCCGTTTCAGGCTACTGGTCGTATGGAGCCTAAAACAGGTAAATTGCCTCCTTCAGATTTACAAAGAGGATTAAAAGGAAGAGCTGTGTATTTACCGTTAGATTTAAAGAAAAATATTGAAACTTTTAGTGTAGAGAGTGTAGAAAGTGAACCACTACTTATTCTAGTTAATGGTGTGCCTACTAAGAGTAAGAAAATCTGTCAGGAGTTTTGGATGATAGGAAAGTACAAAAGGCAACTTTGTATTTGATAAAAAACAATAAGTACTATTAAAATGTTTATATGGGAGAAGATGAAATACTTTTAGCAGAAGATACTGAAACGTCAAGTGGACAAATTGAAAAAGTGGACATGTCAAGAAGTGAAGAAGTCTATGAATATTTTAGTGTACATCCACTTCATTCAAAAGAAGTGATGGGGACACTATTGAGCTGTTCCAAATGAAAAAAAACAAATGGAAGTCCCATGAGTGTATGGGAAGAGATCTTGGAAGCTCGTAGTTTTCTGCAGTTGTTTCCAAAAGGAAATGGTGGATGATATGATGAACGTCCTGTGCAGATTCCTGCATCTGAATATCGGACAACAAGATTATATGCAGAAGATCCAAGATTTCGACAATATATCCCTTATATATTTCATCTTTTGTTTGAAAGTGACTTGTCTGGACTTTCGTATGCAGTTAATCACATTTTGAAAACAGGAGAATATCTGCAAAATGTTTCTGCAAAGGATTTTATGGATAAAGTGCATCCGAGAGATGATCATTTAGAATCTCAGCTGATTAATCTGATGGCATGTCAGCGTGGCACTAAAGAATATTGGTACCATCATCATGGAGAACTTAAATGTACGTTACGGAACTTAGGAACTCCTACATGCTTTCTTACCCTAAGCTGTGCTGAGTATGCTTGGGATGATTTACTTGAATTTCTTCGAGAGGCAAATTCCAATATAAAAAATATTGAAAACAAGACACCTGGAGAATTGAGCTCTTTGGATCCTGTTAATGTATGCAGGTATTTCAATCATAGATTTGAAGCTATGATGTCTTTTATCTGCAATAAAAAATCCTCCTCTTGGAGAAGTTGTGGATTTCTTTTGGAGAAAGGAGTATACATATGCTGTTATGGATCAAGGACGCCCCCAAATTTGAAACAGTTTCGGATGATACTGTTTTGTCTTTTATTGAAGAATATGCCACATGTGCTTTACCCAAAAGCACAGAAGAAAACAACTTAAGACAACAAGTCTTACGATTCCAAAGCCATCGATGTGGAAAATACTGTAGACTAAAGTACAAGTTTAAGGATAAGTTCCATACCAAATGTTGTTTTGCATTTCCACGTCCTGAAATATCCAAAGGAAGAGTGAACAATTTTATGGCAGCTGTGCGACATACCATCACAAGAAAGTCTCCAAAAATACCTACAATTTAAGAAGAAGTGAAGAGTCATAATACATAAATGACGACAATCCAGTTATTCTGTTCATGTGGAATGCTAACATAGATATTCTGTACGTTGCGGACAATTCCATTGCTGTTGCTCGATATGTAACATCCTACATTACAAAATCAGAAAAGACGGAATTGAAAGAAATGTGGGAAGAGATTTCTCACGAGAAGACTCTTAGTAAGAAATTATACAGTTTCAGTTTGAAGATGTTATCCCATCGAGAAATCAGAGCATATGAATGCTCAGATTAATTATCATCTGCAAGTCTATACTCCAAATCTAGAAGAACAATTTCGGTGAGTCTAGGTCTTGCAGCAATGCGAAATCGGGTACTGAAATCTGTTCAAGAAATTGAATATTTAGCAGAAAAAGATCCAGAAAGTACAGATATTTTGAAAACGAATATGTTGAATACATATTACCCAAACAGAAGTCCTCATCTTGAGAACGTGTCTCTATGAAGTGCTGCAAAACTACACTTTTAAAAGGAATACTACAGAGAACATCAATGTTGGAAAATATGAAGTGATTGGTTGCGAAGGATGCTTGGTGAAACAAATTAAAGGAAATGTGATTAATCACAGGAAGCTGAGTTGTGACACTGCTGATAAAAGGGAATTTTACTATTTAGCTCTTTTGCAACTGTTCAAACCTTGGCATTCAGAATTGGAATTACTTGGAGAATTCCAGAGCTATGAAGATTCCTTTAATGCTTGTAAAGATACCATAGAATACACTGTTTTTGCAGATTATGTGAAAATGTTGAACAATGAAATTGATCAAGAAGCTAAAATTGCAGCTGAGATTGCTAGAGACAGTTCTCAAGACAGTCAAAGTTCTGCTGCGCTGAGTCAAGATCCACTAGGACAACCATTTGTTGAAAATGAAGCAGCAATCGCCATGAATGAGGTGGAAACAGCAATGCATCAAGCTCAAGAAGATGTAACGGACTTAGCAAACTTGGAAGAACAACTAAATGTTGAACAGAAACAAATATATCAGCAAGTGAGACAACAGATTGACCATGAATTTCTTCATGAAAAGAAAGAATACACATGCAAATCATTTCAACCTATCCAAAGGTATGTGAGTGGACAAGCTGGAACAGGAAAAAGTGTCTTAATTAAAGTAATCACCAGTTATCTACAGAAAACAACTGAGTCACATTTGTCATGTGTTGTAACTGCTCCAACTGGGTTGGCAGCACACAACATTAAAGGAATTGCATTACATCCTTTACTGATGCTACCTGTGGAGCATGAAAAAAAATTGGAATATCACAAGCTATCTGGAGAAGCTTGTTGTGAAGTTTCAAGAGTGATGAAGAAAATTAAACTTCTGCTTATTGATGCTTGCTTTTGTGCGTTTAAGAATGCAGCAAATTCTTAAAACAGAGTATGACGTGTTATTTGGAGGAAAACATGTCATAGTTTTTGGAGATCTACTGCAACTTACTCCTGTAAAAGGACAACCAGTATTTAAAACACTTGCGCATGCAGACACCAGAAAGTCTCTGGGTAGTGTTGGAAACGTTAACATTTGTTCATATTTTGAATACAAAGAACTCATTACAAATATGCGACAAGCAAATGATGTTGATCATGGAACTATTCTTCAAGATATAAGAATTGGAGTACTG
Source organism: Lissotriton helveticus (assembly GCF_964261635.1). Classification (NCBI taxonomy): domain Eukaryota; kingdom Metazoa; phylum Chordata; class Amphibia; order Caudata; family Salamandridae; genus Lissotriton; species Lissotriton helveticus. Next base: position 1,131,813,026 of record NC_136069.1, on the reverse strand, counting down.
CCAGAACCTGGCAAACAAGCTTTGCAGAGTCAGTTACTTTCCAATGTGTTTCTAAATGAAAATACAGTTCCTGAGAAAATATATATGATAATCGCGGAAAACAAATCTGTAATCTACTTAATGCCAACACTGAGTGAACGTTCTATATTCAACTAACAACTTTTGAAGCTGGAAAATGCAGAAATAACAAAAATGGAAGCCATTGATAAAATAGAGCATGAAGGAATTACTATTATTTTGAAAACAAAATTGAAGACAAAATTGGATTCTTTAGAAAAATCGATATCTAAAACTGCTGGTTTAGAAAAGAATCTATATGCATGTAGAAACTGTTGAGTAATTTTAAGGCATACTTTGGATGTAGAAAAAGGTTTCGTTAATGGAGCAATGGGCAAAGTTGTGGATTTTGTTAATTATTCGAATAAAGATGGTATTGAATTTTTAAAAATGAAATTTGATCAGATTGAAGAAGTGAAATAAATTTGTCGTTGTTCAGTCCGTTTTTTTGCTTGTTAAAGATTTATATGTCTATAGAAAATAGTTTCCAGTTTCTCTGGCATATGCAGTGACTATTAATAAATCTCAAGGTTTAAGTGTAGACAGTGCTTTGGTGAGCATTGGAAGTACTGTGTTTAAAGAGGGTATGGCATATTTTGCTTTGTCGTGAGTCAGAACTTTATCTGGTTTGTTTTTGATTGATTATTATGACACAAAGGTTACTGCAGATGCAAACTGTGTAAAAGAGTATAATAGGTTAAGAAGAGTGTATGCTCCTAATTTAGGTCAATATCCTTTATTTGAAAAGCGTGTAGTAGGTCAAAAAAGAAGGTATGAGAATATCTGTAGTAAAGGTATAGAGAAGAAAAAAACAAGATAATGTCATTGCAAGCAAAAAGCAAAAGGACACTGTAGAAGAGATTGTTGATATCAGTTTGAACATAGTTCAGGTGTCAATTGCTATGCTGATTTAGTGGTCAATTTTGTTTTTTTCTTGAAGGTTAGCAACAGCAAATTATGGAGAATCGGGAAAAAAGATTTTGTTCCTTGTTGCATTCCATTTATAAACAATTGAGAACTGATACAAGTAAAATACAAAGCGTTTGTAATGTTTGTAATCTTTTGGATGTATGTTCTGGTTCTACAAAATTTACGCAGAATATCCAACAAGATGCTCAGGAATTTCTAATGTATATGCTTACTGTATTGGAAAATGAAGGAATAGAAATTGAAAATCTTTTTGGCCTGTTATAAATGGGAACATCATTGTGAAAATTGTATGTATACATGTAGCACAAACATAGACAATGAAAGATTTATATATTTGACATTACCAGACTGTAAATCAGTGTCTTTCAGTAAACTAGTTAAAGCAGCAAATCAAAACATGAAGTGTAGCCAATGAAAATCAGAAATGTTATCAACATTATTTATACAAACATATGGACAATATATAATTTTAATGATGCAACATTGTACAGCTGATGGGAGAAAATTAGACACTTTAATAAAACATTTTGTAGCAAGTCAACTATCAATATCAGGAAGGACTTTTGTAGCAGTAGCAATAATTTTCCATGATGGTCTTTCCACAACATCTGGACATTACACTGCTTATCTAAAATGTGAAAAAGGCGGGACACTTTGTAATGATGCTCAGTTGGTTTTTAAACAACGTTTGCCAAATGAATTACCAAATTCCTACCTCATATTTTTAAAGCCAAAGTTTTAGGAACATAATTCAGCCTGTGAAGAATTCATTAATATGTATTCAATCCCAAGAGATCAGCAGTGGCGAAATTTGCTAAAACAAGGGGTCCCAAAAAACATACTGGTACAAAATTACACGAAGATAACTTTGCGAAAGTGCGTTGGGGCTTGGGTTGGGAATTAACAGAGGAGATTACGGTGAGGATAGGGGTGCGCCAGGGCTGTGTCCTGGCACCTACCCTGTTCCTCCTCTACGTTAACGATATGGTGGACTTCTTACTGGATACAAATCATGATTTTCCAGAGCAAGGTGGCTCTCATATATGTGCTTTGACATTTGCGGATGACCCTATCCTGCTTTCACAGACCCCAAGGGGATTGCAAAATCTCCTGAAAAAGCTCGTTGTGTACTGCAAACAAAAAGGATTGGAAATAAACCCATCAAAAACAAAATACATGTCCATTAGGCCGCCCAAAAGCTTTAAGAAGAACATAATGCTGAATGGTGCAGTAATAGAGAGGGTCCACACTTTTGTTTATCTAGGGGTGACCCTAGATTCTAAGCTCTCATGGTGCCCGCATATCAGTAAATCTGCGACGATCCTAATGCAAAACTCAGTGCCCATCCTGAAAAAACTCCATGCTACTCATACTAAGTCTATCACCCCAGCATTCGAGGTATACAAATCTAGGGCCCAAACTGCCGCTCTTTATGGCTCCGAGTTGTGGGGTGGGGAGCAAACATCTACCTTAACTGTGGGAGAAAATAGAGTTTTAAGAGCGATGGTCCCCCTCCCCCAAAACACACCGGTGATCCCCTACATGTACGACTTGGGGCTAAAACGTATTGAGCACAGGGCAGTTTTGATGACCTTGTCATATTGGATTAGGCTATGGGTTACTGATGAACTCCACATTTCTAGGCAGGCACTAAGTGAACTTATTGCACTAGATACCCATGTCACTTTCCCATGGTTGATCAATATACGTAGATGTCTCCTGGACTTGGGGCTTAGTGAGTTCTGGCACCACCCAGAAAGGTTGACTGCAGCTTCAAAAAGGGAACTTAAAAGGGTTTACTGGAACTCAATTGTGCACAAAGTTTTACAAAACAGTTGAGCTGGCTAACTCACAAATGAATTTTTGATGATCAAACACACACCCCGTTTTGAGGTATTATTAGATCAAATCGAACCTCAACTTGCGAAAATACTGTATTTGAAATGTAGGTACGGGACACTCCGTGTTAAGTCCTTTACAATCAAATGGGAAAAGTTCCGTAACAGGGTGGAAGACAGTGAGTGTAAAATGTGCCAGCTGGCCACACAGGAAAATTTAGCACATGTTATGTTATTTTGCCCCATTTATATGAGAGCCAGGTGGAAATGGATTGTATCGTTGGGTAGGGAACTGGGTGTGAGGAGATATAATTATATGCTAGGCATTTTACAAACAGATAACACCCAGCTTATTGTTTTTGGAGTTTCCAGATTTCTATTGGCTGTTAACTATATAAGAATGAAGAAGGGTTTGAAATTTTAATTAGGATCCTACAACAGTGGACTAAAGCTCATTCATTGTGTACTGTAGGACCATGTTGTCGATCTCTTTTATTGTATATAGTATTTAATATTTTATAATGAATTCAGCTGTTAGCTATTTTTTTTATATTTATTGACCTTCTAACACATGGGTACTCACAAACTTTCTCTCGGGGGCCAAATTTACAGTGTCGTTTGTGGCCAAGGGCCGCACTGGTGGGGGTGAGGTCAGGGGGAGGGGGCGGGTCTAGAGCAAAAAAAACTGTGACCATGAGGTTTAACACAGGTCCCTGCAGTGGACGCCTTTGTCCACTGAGCCACCAGACTCCACACACACACACACACACACACACGCCTCTATCTCTCTCTCTCACCCACCCTCTGTCACCCTCACTCCCTCTCTCTGTCTCACTCCCTCTCTCTCTCCCTCTCTCTGTCTCCCTCCCTCCATCTGTCTCCCTCCCTTCGTCTGTCTCCCTCCCTTCATCTGTCTCCCTCCCTCTGTCTATTGTGTATTATCATTCCTATATGATTAATATATCCCTGTCCTAGGAATCATTGTATACGTGGTTCAGGGGGTCCTTGTTATTCACATATTATATTCCCTCCCTCCATCTCCCTCCCTCTGTCTCCCTCCCTGTGTCTCCCTCCCTGTGTCTCCCTCCCTCTGTCTCCCTCCTTCCGTCTCCCTCCTTCCGTCTCCCTCCTTCTGTCTCCCTCCTTCCATCTCCCTCCCTCTGTCTCCCTCCCTCTGTCTTCCTCCCTCTGTCTCCCTCCCTTTGTCTCCCTCCATCTGTCTCCCTCCCTCTCTCTGTCTCCTTCTCTGTCACCCTCCTCCCTCTCTGTCTCCTTCCCTCTGTCTCCCTCCCTCCGTCTCCCTCCCTGTGTCTCCCTCCCTCCTTCTGTCTCCTTCTCTGTCACCCTCCTCCCTCTCTGTCTCCCTCCCTTTGTTTCCCTTCCTCTCTCCATCTCCCTCCCTCTGTTTCCCTCCCTCTGTCTCCCCCTCCCTCTGTCTGTCTCCCCCTCCCTCCCTCCGTCTCCCTCCCTCTTTCTCCCTCTCCCTTTGTATCCCTCTGTCTCCCTCTGTCTCCCTCTGTCTGTCTCCCTCCCTCTGTCCCCCTCCCTCTATCACCCTCCCTCTGTCACCCTCTGTCTCCCCCTCCCTCTGTCTCCCTCACTCGTCTCCCTCCCTCTGTCTCCCTCCCTCTGTCTCCCTCCCTCTGTCTCCCTCCCTCCGTCTCCCTCCCTCTGTCTCCCTCCCTCCCTCTGTCTCCTTCTATGTCACCCTCCTCCCTCTCTGTCTCCCTCCCTCTGTTTCCCTTCGTCTCTCAGTCTCCCTCCCTCTGTTTCCCTCCCTCGGTCTCCCCCTCCCTCTGCCCTTCCCTCTGTCTGCCTCCCCCTCCCTCCCTCTGTCTTCCTCCCTCTTTTTCCCTCTCCCTTTTTATCCCTCTGTCTCCCTCTGTCTGTCTCCATCTGTCTCCCTCCCTCTGTCACCCTCCCTCTATCACCCTCCCTCTGTCACCCTCTGTCTCCCCCTCCCTCTGTCTCCCTCCCTTGTCTCCCTCCATCTGTCTCCCTCCCTCTGTCTCACTCCCTCTGTCTCCCTCCCTCCGTCTCCCTCCCTCTGTCTCCCTTCCTCCCTCTGTGTCCTTCTCTGTCACCCTCCTCCCTCTCTGTCTCCCTCCCTCTGTTTCCCTTCCTCTCTCAGTCTCCCTCCCTCTGTTTCCCTCCCTCTGCCCTTCCCTCTGTCTGCCTCCCCCTCCCTCCCTCCATCTTCCTCCCTCTTTCTCCCTCTCCCTTTGTATCCCTCTGTCTCCCACTGTCTGTCTCCGTCTGTCTCCCTCCCTCTGTCACCCTCCCTCTATCACCCTCCCTCTGTCACCCTCTGTCTCCCCCTCCCTCTGTCTCCCTTCCTCTGTCTCACTCTCCCTCTGTCTCCTTCCCTCTGTCACCTTCCTCCTTCTGTCTCTCCCTCCCTCTCTCTGTCTCCCTCCCTCTCTCTGTCTCCTCTGTCTCCCTCTGTCTGTCACCCTCTGTATCCCTCCCTTTGTTTCCCTCCCTCTGTCTCCCCCTCCCTCCCTCTGTCTCCCCCTCCCTCCGTCTGTCTCCCTCCCTCTGTCATCCTCTGTCTGCCTCCCTCTCTGTCTCTCTCTCCCTCCCTCTGTCTGCCTCTCTCTCCCTCCTCCCCCCTCCTTCTCCATCTGTCTCCCTCCCTCTGTCTCCCTCAAGCAGGCAACCCTGTGTCTCCCTCCCCCTGTCTGCCTCTCACCCCCTCCTCCCACCTCCCTCTCCCTCTGTCTCCCTCCCTCTGTCACCTCACCTGGCGTGCGTGTGTGTCAGCCGGACCTGAGACAAGACAGCTTCCCGGCCGCACCCGAGTACTTCACAGGTCTTTAAAAAACCACTTACTCGTTAATGAGGCTTTGATAGGTTTCACCTCTTGGCGCCCCTGCATCTCCACTCTGACCTTGAGTGGATTCGCCTGGTCGCATAGAGCGCTGCTGTCACCGGCAGTGTTTGCGGACACAGGACACTCTTTAAAAAAAAATTCAAAGGACACAGGACACTCTTTACATTTTTTTAAAAAAGACACAGGTAGGATGGCTGGAAGGTCCGCGGGCCGCCAAGGAAGGCTTGCCGGGCCGCTGGCGGCCCGCTGGCTGTACTATGAGTACCCCTGTTCTAACAAATATTAAATGGGCATAAGTATCCCCGGGAAATAACATTATGACACATATGCACTTCACTTTATAATTCTATCTGCCCATTGCACTGAGAATTTAATGGTCAAGGTTTCTTGCACTGTTGTTTTGATCGTACTTTATTCTGGAAATGCGTATTTGCACAAATGTAATGATTTTTAAAAATTGTAACCTATTTTGCCAAGGATTATTGCACTGGACTGAAAGGATGTAATTATAGTACAGTATTGTTTGTTCTTTTATGATTCTATGAATCGAAATAAGATGTTTTGATGAAAAAAAAATATGTATTAATAAAATTACTGTTGGACAATTTCAATATAAAGAATTTCAATATTAGCATTTGGCCTTGAGGAAAGGTGTTTTTTTGAATTATGGACTTTTTCTTGCACATTGTCTCGGCGAAATTTAAGTTATAACATATTCTTAGCAGTAAGCATTTTATATATGTGTGATTTGTATTATATGGTACTTTTTTGAGGATGGATTTATGTTTTTTTTTAACAATCTCATTGATTGTTTATTTTCCCGCTGTTATGTGATGAGTGCAATTGAAATCACTGTTTCTAGTGAAATTCAATATATTCCGAGAACAGCAAAAAAGGCAAAGAAAATAGTTTGTAACATGTTAAAATTATGCTGTGCTGTTAAAAATATATTATTATATATAATAACAATTTTTTCTTTTCTTTCACAGATCCTAATTCAAAAATATGCAATTTATCGCAATTTAGATTATAAAAAACAACTGAATAAAATGTGTAGCGTTTTCTATGTCTATTACTGTGAAGGTAAGTTTAACTAAGTATTAAAATGCACAATGGCCTGTGTTTGCACACAGGTGAAGAAAGGGGAGATGGATGGAGTAGATATGTGTCGAAAGATACTCTGTGGGTGCTTTAAGTTACAGGATAAAGTTAACATGAAAACTGACTGTCAGTAGGGGCCAACTACCCCACCACATATTAGCAAAAAGTGCCAGAGAATTGCATTGCAGACAGGTATAAAATAGGACACAGCTTCATATCACCTCTTTGCAAGACATCTGTATGGTATTCAATAAAGAGATATGGTGGGCTAGTAGGGCCCAGCGAAATTCAGGATTAAAACAGACAACATTCCTTAACTTAAATCACATTACAGAGTGTGTTTGCACATGTCACATCAGGCCCCATCCCTTCTCTTCACTAATCTATAAACATGTCCTATCAGTTTGCCAAAACATATGTACTTATACATTAATCCTGTTCTTTGTTTGCAGTACTGAAATTATTTTACCTATTACTCACATAGTTAAGGATTGGACTAGCCATTAACCATAGTATAAATTAATATATTTATATACTATGCATGCATATCATACTTATAGCACAAGACACTCTTTCATATTTACAAAGAGAGGAAAAGGCAGTCTGTGTACCTTTTCTTCTCCATGTAAATACAACCCCATCATACATACCACAATGCGTTGAAAGGGTCTTCTATGGGTGTTGCTGTGCGTGTTTGCACAGAACACTCATAGAACAAGAAACATGTCCAGATTTATCAGAAATCATAAATCTCGACATGTTTGTGAATGCTGCACCATCCTCTAATTGGTGTAGCAAGGCACAACAAGGAGAATCGTTTTCATTTCTCCTCATTTTTTCTCTATCAATATATGCTGCATTGCACATCACACATTGAAAGAGAAAATTGCCTTCACTGATTGTTTTTGTGGAGGAAGGTGTGTCTTCCTGCACAAAAACAAACTTCACATGACACAGATATGCTTGCACCATGATGCAAGGGTACCTTGGTCACCACATGGCTGCAGTTTAAGCAGTAGTGCAGAGGGAAGTACAGACTTGCAACGTATTTATGTACATATGTTGAATCCATGTGCTTTGGAAGTACCACAGTCGTGCAGTAGCATTTCCTTATAGTTCTGCACTTATACATTCACCATACACCAGAAATGCATTTTATCAGTCAATTATGCACTACGTATACATTCATCTAAACTTTCACACACTAGCATACAAATTTAGCTCTTTTTTAACCAGAGTAGTTGGTTCTGAAAATACCTTTTTTTAATATATTTTTGATTATTTTTTTTTATTAAAAAAACTTAACGGGATGAGCAAAACAATGAACGTTAGGGCAAAAAAAGAAAAACTCTAACAGTGGTGGTTTTCCAGTGCCCTGCAAGCCAAATCAACTGATTGCTCCCCATAACAAAGCAACCTATTGCATTTTACGCAATGGATTTTGCCATTTGCAAGTTGTGGTCGTATGTCCGAACCGGATGTTGATATGTTAAGCCCCAGAAGTGGTTGCAACTTGCGGTGCTGGTGGTACACTCTGTGGGAGTCTTCTGCATTCTTCTTTTGCAAGACTGACAGGATGCAAACTTTGCAGATGTTTAAACATACTGGCAGTTCCACAGGAATATTTCTTGTTGGGGTCTCCCCTAGATAGAACTGCCTTGCAAATTTTGCACGTTACCTTTGTGGCATTCACTTTTTTCAATCCCCCTGGATATGTAACACATTTCCAGACAATTGATTCGTATTTTTTGGGGCGTGGTGGTTCTGAAACAAACCCCTCTCCATTTCAGTGCTCAGAATCTGAAAATGGTTGTTAAGAAGCCATTTTGCAAAGATACAACACAACCAGGACTGCAATTCACAAAAAACAGAAGTTCTTCTTAGCAGAGGTCTTCTCCCAAGGAAGGTCTAAGACGACTGATTGAAATGGGTGGGGTCCTTCAATGCTTACATTAGGAAGTGTTATGAACCAATCAAATCTTTTTCTTTCTGGTCACATGGGCTCCGCGTAGGATGCGCGCACGCAGCTCGCACCCAGTTTGCACCCTGCGCGGCTTCACGAAAATGCATTTAAAAGTAATGTAACTTTATTAAAAGTTAAAGAATATTATTTTTCTGATTAGCTCAGATAATGTCTTGTCCTAAAATTTCTATTAAATGTATATATATGTTTTTGGACATTAAAAAATGTTGCGGGTGTCACGCACCCACCGTGTCCAACACGCATATGATGTCACGCGGAGCCGCGCAATCGTCACGTTGCGTAATACGTACATGTCGCGTATGCGCCACATGTCGCATACTAGTCGCATAGCAACCACGTAGGTAAATTCGTACTCGTCGCACACCCTACGTGGATCCTACACAACAATCCTAAAATGGCAGCTAAGTTTTGCGCAGTGATCAAGAAAGGTGCGCTTTGGGTGCGCGACTCCCCAAAAAGAATTTAAAAAAAACAATAAAGAAAATAATATAAATATATTTAAAAGAATATAAAATATTTAAAAAATATTTTTTATTAAAAAAAGTATTGTTATTAAATATGTGTATTGTAATTTAAAACATAAGATATCTAAAAATAAATAGATTAAACAAATGTAGTAAAACAATATGAAAAAAATATATATCAATAAATACATTTAAAAATTGTCAATGAAAAAACCTGTGAAATTCACAGAAAAAACCATAGGATTCAGACATGTTATATTTTGGAATTAGCATTTAAAAAATCTTTGAAATTCACTGAAAAAACACAGATTTCAGGCCTGTTATAGTTAGGGATTGGCATTTAAAAAACCTTAGAAATTCACTGAAAAATACATAGGTTTTCTGGGTGTTATAGTTAGCTGGACATTTCACTCGTACAAAATCATTGAAATTCCTCCATTATAGTTATAACTCGCGCGCCCGCAATCCACTGCTGATGTCACATATTACATCATTCATGACATTGTCAGTGACATCACTTATGACATCACTAATGACATCTCAAATGACATCACTGATGACATCATCCACGTGACAATCAGATACACCTCATCATACAGTAGTATAACCTTTCAACACTCATTATAAAATATGGAGTACCATATTTGAAACCATTGACCCACCAATACAAGTTTCTAAAAACCCACTCAGTGATTCCTAGATGTACACACACATCTAAACACTTACCTATAGATTCACTCATAAATGCTGTCAATGATCAATAGAACATTATCAAATATACTTATGCATCTATATCGACATTACACACCAGCACACATCCTATTTACTTATGCAGTCATCCTACTCACTTATGCAATCAATGGCTCATACTTACATTTACTAAGCTACACACTTATACAAACACCACTTCATTTATTCATATAGATAGTAACTCATACTTAGGGAGTCATTAGGATGACGGGCGGACTTTGTCCGCCCGCCATCCTGTCGGTATGCTGGACCGCCCGCCATCCTGCATGTTAAGCATTGTAGCGGGCGGTGCTCTCAGCACCGCCCGCCAAAATGCTTAAAAAGCACTTTTACAATTGCATAATCAAAGCGGCAGGGGGGTACCACAGGTACCCCCCCGTGTTCCACCCCCCTTTGGCCTTCACTCTGGGGGCCCTCAGGGGGCCCCCAGAGTTAACACCGCATGCCTTTCCGTGGCGGCATTGCCGCCATGGAAAGGCATTGACAAAAGCCCATAGTAATATGGCGGGCGGTGTCTAACAGACACCGCCTCCATGTTACTCGTCTTCCGCCCCGGCCGCGAGGCGACCGGGGCGGAAAACAGGCGGGCGGTGTTTTTCACCACCACCTTCCCCTCCGCCATCCTAATCTGGCGAAGGGGAAAACAAGAGTGGTTGTCGGGCGGATTGCCTCCGCCAGGGTGGCGGTTTCCACCGCCACCCTGGCGGAGGCAATCCGCCCGACATCCTAATGACCCTCTTAGTGTGTTATAAAAACACTATTACAAGTATACAGTTATCCATACAGTGACTCATACAATCACTGAGTCTTATGTATAATTATTTTTATACAACAACTGTCACATACAATGAGTTTTATTTTTCTACTTTTTTGGACATGTACCATTGAGAGATATATTTGCTCATCACCACACCAATAAAGATTTTCACTCACGCAAACAACTCTTTTAACATGTACTCTTAACCTCATATACCTACTGAATCAATTATTCACACATCTTTGGGCAGTCACCCCCCCCCACCAAACCACACAAACATTCACTCTCCCATACAAATACTCAGGTAACTAATCAATAGCTAATATAAACCTTTACATAGCTAGTAAGCAACTGGTTCAGCAGTTTACACAACAACTGACAAAGTGATACAGATATTCACACACTTTAGTCACTATCCAATATATTTAGTGAGACACTATAAATTAGTCAAGTAAACAGTCAATGACACTGCTACTAAATCCTCCATCCAGATATTTATACTTATATATCCACTCATTCTTCAATGCAGATTACTATATATATATATATATATAAATACATATTTAAATAACAAACCAAACCACATTCATTGCATGATGTCATCAGTAATGTCATCATTGATGTCATTTGATATGTCATCAGTGATTTTATCAGTGATGTCAATGACCATGTCATAATTGATATAATATGTGACATCATCAGCAGTGGATTGCGGGTGCGCGAGTTATAGTTAGTACAACTAACTATAACCGAGGAATTTCAATGGAAATGTCCAGCTAACTATAATATATTACCTACTGGTGATTCGTCAAGCGGGGGCCCCAAGGTACCTCCAATATGTGCCTCAGAGCTGAGTTGCAGTGTGTTGAAAAAAGGGACGTGGACTCTGAACACCTCTCTGCAACGCAGCTCCCTGGTGCATACTGGAGGTACCTGGTGGGCTAGTTGGTGCCCAGGGACCCTCCGGATTGAATAGGAATTAATTCCCCAACTTGAAAGGCACCACAGGGCGTGTTTGCACATATGTCACCTCAGGCCCCGTCCTCTCTCTTCGCCACTGCGCAAACGCATCCCGTAGCACATTTTAAGCTGAGGGATTAACTCCCCTTGAATCCTGAGGGTCCCTGGGAGCCAACTAGCCCACCAGGTACCTCCAGTAAGCACCACAGAGCTGTGTTGCAGAGTGTTGTAAAAAGGGCGTGGCCTTTGAACACCTCTCTCCAACGGAGCTTTCTGGCGCATACTGGAGGTACCTGGTGGGCTAGTTGGCCCCCAGGGACCCTCAGAATTGAGGAGGAATTAATTTTCCAACTTAAAACACACCACTGGGCGTGTTTGCAGACATGTCACCTCAGGCCACACCCCTTCCTTCACCATTGTTCTAACACGAACCGTAGCAAGTTGTAAGTTGGGAAATTAATTCTCATTCAATACTGAGGGTCCCTGAGGGCCAACTAGACCAACAGGTATCTCCAGTATGTGCCAGGGAGCTGCGTTGCAGACAGGTGTTCAGAGACCACACCCGTTTTTACACCTCTCTGCAACACAGCTCTTTGGTGCTTACTGGAGGTACCTAGAGGGCTTGTTTGACCCTAGGGACCCTTAGGATTCAAGGGGACTTAATCTCTCAACTTAGAACGGCCACAGGGCGCGTTTACACAGTGGTGAAGGGAAGGGACGGGACCTGAGGTGACATGTGCAAACACGCCCTGTGGCGCATTTTAAGTTGGGGAAATAATTCCCCTTCAATCCAGAGGGACCATGGGGGCCAACTAGCCCACCAGGTGCTTCCAGTAAGTGCCACTGTGCTGCGATGCAGAGAGGTTGTGCAGGCTGTGCCCCTTATTACACCTCTCTGCAATGGCGCTTACTGGAGGTACCTAGGGCCAGATGTAGGTACATGTCATTTACCGATTCTTAAATACCGAATTTTACCGATTCAGTATTCAAAAATCGGTAAATGAGATGTAGGTCAAAAATCGGTATTTATTACCGATTCGGTAAATGTCGGTATCGGACATTCGGTAATTACCGAATCGGAAATTACCGAATCGGTAATGGCCATACAACCCTATGGGCCAAAAGGCCCATAGGAATGCATTAAAAATACCGAATCGGTAAATACCGAATCGGTAAATACCGATTCGATAAATACCGACTCGGGAAGCAAGCAAAAGTGAAACTAATGAGAACAGCCATTCAGGTGCTACCACCCTCCACCTCCCAACCAGGAAGTGGCTACCCAGGCAGCTGCAACTCATTAGAAGGTTCTGGAGAGGCAGTCAGAGCTGAGCAGAGAGACAGAGCAGCAGGGAGAGATTTGTTTGGAGTGAAATAGAGAAATAATGGCAAGCAGCACAGAGAGCCAGAAGGCTGACAGAAAAAGAAAATTAAAGTTTAGCAGCATGGAGCTGCAGGTACTGGTTGAGGAAGTTGTGAGGGTACACAAACAGCTTTTTGGCAGGCTGTCCCTCACTGTAGCAGAGTCAGCCAAAAGAGACCTGTGGCTTGCCATAGGGAAGAAGGTGAATGCTGTGGGTGTGACCAGCAGGAGCCAAGAGGACCTGAAGAAAAGGTTTTACGACCTCAGGAGCCTCACCCAAAAAAAAATGGCAGAGATCCACAAGCAGGCTGGTGTGACCGGTGGAGGCAGGAACCCTGCGCCCCCCCTGACTGACCTTGAGAAACTGGTGGCCTCCACCATCGAGCCTGACAGTGTCGTGGGAGTAGGAGATGTGGACAGCTCAGCCAGAGCTACTACGAAAGGTAAGAGGCCTGCGCAGCATGACACCCCAAAGCAAACTGCTTCCCTTTAGCCTATGTGTACAGCCCAACCCCAGTCCAGTACTGCTAGCACTATACATGAGCAATGCATTATGGGAAATGTAGTCAGCAAATGTTGGACCACATGTAAGTGCACAGAAAACAGCAATGCATTGAAAGCCAATCACAGCAATGAAAGTGAAATGTGCAATGCATTTATTGTAGTGACTGTAAGACAATAGCACTCAGTGTACATACGCTTCTTTATACCTAGGGCCAACATCAGGCAGTGGACCATCTGCCTCACAGGGAACTGCGCCAGCGAGGGAGGAGAGTGTTGTGGCAGGTCCAAGCACCGCAGAAGCCTCGCAGGAGGAAGAAGACGCCACTGCCCTCTCCCATGAGAATGACACTGTTCGTTCCCTTGTGTTTCCCCACTCCCCACACGTTTCCCAAACCCCCCCATTGGTGTTCTCACCTGAGAACTCCCCATCATAGTCCCTGACAACACCTGCTACCTCACCAGCCAGGAGGAGACATGTGGCCCCACTGAGAGTCATGGCGGGAGGAGAGGGTGAGGCTCCAGCAACCATTGAAGTCACTCCTACTGTACAGGTGTCCACACATCAGTCCAGCAGCACTCGCAGCCGCCAACACGCTCCCAGCAGTGCAGGTCCACCTGGAGAGGGCACTGTGTTCCGTGGCCTTGAGGGGAGCATGGTGCGCATCCAGCGCATGCAGGGCAAATCGATTCAGGCCTGCCACCGCCAGTTTAGGATCCTGAATCAGCAAATGGGAGACATGGGCAAGGGCATCAGTGCTATAGTTGAAACAAACAGGGAGGTTGCTAAGACCAACACTGACATGACCACCGCCATCAAACAACTGTGTGAAAAAATGGATGCCCAGGAGCAAACAAGGCGCAGGGATGCGCGTGTGCACAACAGGGCAATGCACCGGCTGGCCACGGCAACATCCCAGCTATGCCGTAGGAGCGCCAACATGCAAGAAAGCCTCATGCAGAACACCGCGGAGGTAACCAGGGGCATGGCCAGGATTACCAGTGCCCTGGAGGCCATGATAATCTCCCATACTGCTGCGAATCCTGCCCTGGACGTGGCGGAGGCATACGACAGCAGCAGCCGCAGCAGCCCGGCTAGCGCAGTTGTTGAGCCACGCCAGAGCACCAGGCGCTCAGCTGAGCCTGCTGGCCATGCCGAAGGGAGTGAACCACACCCCAGTGGGTCTGCGAAGCGCGCCCGTAAATGACATTTACTGTGTGGGTGAGGCAACCTGGGACATTAGCAGTCCCCACGTTCTAAAAGTTATTATTTGTTCAACATCAGTGCATTAACGTTGTGGCAACATTAATAATACTTTTTTTCACATTCAAAAGCTGTCTGTGTCTCTTTACTCACTCAGAAATAGTTGTCTGTTATCTCCTCACGTCTGTATCTGCCATCACTTGGTGATGACACTCCAGCAGGTTGTCTGTCAGGCACAGCATTGTCGTCGTCATGATCCTCGTAGTCAGACAACTCCACCTCAGTACCCTTCCTCACAGCCAAGTTGTGCAACATGGCACAGGCAGCAATTATCTTGCAGCAGGTGATGGGGGTATACTGCCTTGCACCTCCACTCTTGTGAAGGCATCTAAATCTGCTTTTCCAGATGCCAAAGGTCCGTTCTACCACATTCCGTGTACTTTTGTGGGCCCGGTTATACCTCCTTTGGCTGGGTGTGGAGGGGTTGAGGTAGGGAGTGAGGATAAATGAACGTAGGGCATATGCACTGTCTCCTAAAAGGGAAATAGGAATACATTACTCAAATGCATACTTGTAATTCTTACTGCAATAGGTGTTGAAGGGGTCGCACACTGTGTCTTACCTAGGAGGTATCCTTCGCCAAATTCCCCTGCAGACAGCCGTGCATAGATGCCGCGGTTCTGAAAAATATAGGAGTCGTGGGTACTCCCAGGGAATTTCGCAACAAGGTCTGTGATGACGAACTTCGCATTGCAAATCACCTGTACATTGATGGTGTGGGTGGACTTCCTATTCCGGTAGATGTATTCTGTGGCAGCAGGGGGACAAAGGGGGATGTGCGTGCCATCAATGCAGCCGATGATATGGGGAAATCTAGCCATCTGGTAGAACTCGGATTTGGTTTGAACCAGTTCAGCATGGGTGGATGGAAAAGAAATGTAATGCTCCATCCTATGCAACATGGCGTCAAGGAATTTTTGGAAAAACCTTGAGAGGCAGCTCTGGGTCACCCCACCCACCGCAGCAACCACGCTCCGGTAGCTCCCTGATGCCAGCAGGTGGAGGCTGCACAGCACCTGTACATGGGGTGGAATTGCATGTGCCCTTGGGGTGGTGTGCTGCAACAGTGGTTGTAGGTCCCTGATGAGCTCCAAGATGGTGTCTGGAGCCAACCTGTACCTTTGCAGTATCTCTTCCTCTGTGAGCATGAACAGGGTCACCCTCTGCCTGTAGACCTGCTCCTGTCTCAGCCATTCCCTCTCTCCTTCATCCTGTAGCCGTAGCCGTCTTGCAATGACATAAAATGCCACCATTGTGCAAACAGAATTGCATTTTGGGTCCATTTTTATAGGCTGCACCTGGTTACCACCTGATTTGAATCCATGGTAAATACCGACTCTTAAATACCGAATTTGAAGCAAATTCGGTATTTCAGAGCCTCCCTACATCTCAATCTTCAATTTTACCTATTCTTATTTACCGAATCGGTATTTTACCGATTCGGTAACT
Organism: Lissotriton helveticus; assembly: GCF_964261635.1. Lineage (NCBI taxonomy): Eukaryota > Metazoa > Chordata > Amphibia > Caudata > Salamandridae > Lissotriton > Lissotriton helveticus. The sequence continues at coordinate 1,131,796,775 of NC_136069.1, read as the reverse complement.
TCACCAAATCGGTAATTTTACCGAATCGGTAAATATTCCGACTCGGTATTTTACCGATTCGGTAATTTTACCGATTCGGTAAATATTCCGACTCGGTATTTTACCGATTCGGTAAATTTTCCGATTCGGTATATTTACCTATTCGGCCTAATTTTTCTCACCTACATACCGATCGCTCAATACCGGTCGGTAACGGCCGAAAATCAGTATTTTTGGCCGTTACCGACCGGTAAAGGGCTACCTACATCTAGCCCCTAGTGGGCTAAACTGACCCTAGGGACATTCAGGATTCAAGTAAGTGTGGGCTGACAATTCGTTCCGCTCGCAGAATTTGCGGATTTTCCATGATTTTGCGATAGCGAATCTCGTGAAACCGCGGAAAATCCGCGAATCCGCAAGCGGGACGAATTTTCATGGAAGCACTTACAGGGTTACAGCAGCAAGTGCACAAGTTAAAGCTAATTTCTTTGTAACCGTTTACAAAAGGGTTACAAAGAAATTAACTTCAACTTGGGCACCTGCTGCTGTAACCCTGTAAGTGCTTCCTGGCGCCTCGTTGCCTACTTGCAATTATCCTCTGACCCTCGAAGCAGGGTCAGAGAATAGTTACAAGTAGGCAACGAGGCTTCTGTCTCAAAAATTAAACCTCAGCAGGAAGCCCTTACAGATACAAATAAAGCAGGTGCTTTTTCCAACATTCTGGAAACATCAATGGCAAATTGAGCTTTTTAATGCAGTGCGGGTAACATTAATTAAAACAAAATATGGTTTAGTGTAATGGGGGGAATGGTTTGCTCTTAGACATTTTGGGGGAACCGGCGAGTGGTGCCTTTTAAAGCATTTTGGGCTGCTAATATTACTTAAACACACACTAGGATTAAACAGGATGTGAAATGAGATTGCAGTTTCTCCCCAGTCATTTTTAAAGAAAAGGCATTGCATAGTTAAAGCACATGGGACGATAGCAGTTATCAGCACATGGTATAGTATGAGGGAAAAGAACAAAAGAAAATAATTTTAAAATGCAGCTAGAAAAGAAGTAACTTTATAAGAGGTTGGTATCTGTGGAAGCGGCAACAGGCAGGGGCTGATTGAGCGACATGCTGAGCAGCAGAATAGCTGAAGTATCCCCGACATGTGATTAACATCGAACCAGCCCTACCAGCCTTTCACAGACACCACTTGCAATGAATATTTATCACAAAGCCTCCCTTTATATTGAATTCTAGCATGGATATTGTGCTTTCTGTTCCTCTTGGCCAGGCCTCAAAGCGCAGTCCAAGTGACGGATAAATAGGACGTCATCTTAGATTGCATGGACATGGAAGGGTCTTGATTGTGGTATCACATGAAGCGTAAAGCATTGCCGTCATGCACGAGCACCCTCACAGGGTGCTCCGACCAGGTCACATTGGCATGTAAACACCCCACACCGGGCGGTGCGCAAGAGTCAATGCACCATGCAATGCTTTCTGAAGCTTCTTAGGAGAGCCCGGCTCTCTGGTGGGGAATAGCAACTCCAGGAACTTTGATGTTCATTCTTGTGTGTGGGGCGAGATCCAAGGGTTGGATACCAGGGTAAGAGAAGGTGCCGCTTAATGGAATATGGTTGGAGCGGACCCGGCGCAAAAATAGCTCCACCCGCTTGATGCACTGCTAAAAGACCACGAAATATTTTATGGAGACTACCCAGTAGGGATAGAAATCACGACCCCTGTAAGCACTGGCACACCTCCAGTGGACCACTACAAAGTCCACCCAGTTGGGACAAGACCGGGACCTCTGGAGAAGCTCTTACACCACCAGTAGAACACTTTATAAGGTCTACCCGGTTGTGATAAGAGCCCGACCTCTGGGGGCGCACCTCCAGTAGTCCAATCCCTTCTGGTCTTACCTTGCCACCTCTTTCGTCTACAACCTCGGTTAGACCATACGCCCTTTTTCTCCCCACATCTTTCTGAAATATCCTGCCTGTACATCTCACACCTCTCCCTCCTCTCCATCACCACATTTTCACTCCCGCCTTTTGTGGCAGCTCCCTTGTCCTCTCATTTTTTTTTCTCCTTACCTCACTCGCAAAGACAGCCTTTTCTTCAGACAAGATTTTATTTTCCTTTGGTGCGGTCAGTATTTTGACAGCTGTGTCCCTTCTTCATACACTGTCACATGCAATGGTAATTACAAGAGGCACATATGTGACCATTGCTCTGTTTGTTCTGAAGAGAGGCCAGGGATTGGATGAGCATGTAGTCTGAACACCTTTATGGCCCACTGACCGCCACTGAGAATCTTGCACCGCCTTCAGCCTCAGCTCCAGAGCTCTCAACCGTGGCCCTTTATGAACACCCAGAGACCTCCTGAGTTCACCCAAACATCAAGAGGTGACTCATGTCACAGGATGTGCTGCACAAGACTCACAGGTTACACAAAAACAACGGAAATGCAACATCTCGAGAAAGCAAATACACTTAGGCAAGGCAAGAGTGTGTAATGCAAACAGGGACTCCATTGCCGACATGAAATACCTTAATGTTTTTTGTTATGGCCATTATTGAAAAAAACAATTAGTGTTCTTTCCTGTAAAGTTAAGGACATGAACATAGGGCCCTGTAGGGACCCGGTTTAAAGTACATTTTTAATTAGGCTGGGTCTGGTGGCTCAGTGAACTAATGCATCCACTGCAGGGGCCTGTGTTCAATCTCATGGTCACAGGTTCACATCCTGGTGGGTCCACTCAGCCTTTCATCCATTTGAGGTCAGTAAAATGAGTACCATTGAGTTGGGTAACAATATGCATCTGTTATTTCATCACCAGGATGCCCCATTGCCCCGTTGCTAGGGTGAACGTGAGCTTTACAAATACACATTATGTTATGTATGAGAACTTGCAGGACCCCTTGCCCTTCAAGCCCTGCTTGCAGCCTGCACGGGTCACATCAGCTGACATCAGCTGACGCCCTCTGTCCCACAGCAAGCAGAGGAGGCAGGGTTCCCTCAGAATGGACACCCTGCTGGCAGGACACACAGGCTTGGGGACAGCAGACCGGGCTGCACCCCAATTTTGAGTGCCCTGCCTCAGACCGCAAGTGCCCCGAGTCACTTCTAGTGTCTGTGCAAGGAGCAGATGAGGCGGGAGGCACAGGCTGTGGGCACATGTGAAACACTACCACAACATACTGATAGAGAAAGGGTCTGAGGGAATTTAAAGACCTAGCCTAGGTTTGCACCTCCTAAACAATATGTAAACAACAAAGAAACCTAGGGGTCTAGAAGAGAAACTATCTCAATCTGTCATAATGGTTTGAACAATACCTAAATGACTAACAACTAATTAGAAAAAGTGGGACGACAATAACAAATACAATGTCTGCAGTGATTAGTGAGTAGAACCCAAAAGGTATTCAAAGGATTCCCATCAAAAACTTGCGATGATCAATATTATCATTTGGTCATCCATCCCAGGTAATGAAGTCTCTTGATCATTGAGACCATTGTTTACCTAGTACCATGGCTGGGTCACTACCCATAAACACTTTTTGACCAAGTAGTATCAAGATGATGGGTTGTAGTGCAGTGCAAATAAATAATAAAGGTGGTGAATGATAAAACAGGATACAGGACAGAAGAGAAAAAATTATTGAGAATATGCCCTCTTCCTGATTAAAAACGAGAACAGTGCAAGAAAGCAGTGTTAAGCAAATAACTGCATAAGAGCCAACATGTTTCAGCCTCAATGGGGAAGACCCAAGGCTTTTTTCAGGGCTTCTGTTCAAAACGTTGCTACTGCAAAGTGATAATGTCACATGAAGAAACTAAGTTGACAAAGGAATAGTAAAGTGAAAAAATCAAAGGATACTGTAAATCAGTAGCATATCCTCCGTGTCTGTAGATGATTCAATGCATCTATAGCTACAAAACACAAAACAAACAAAATATTTGCAACGTACCATGCCCCACTTATACATCTCATGGTGAGAAAGAATAAAAATTAGTTATAACACTCACCCAGCACAACCGGGGATTTAGCCTCACCTCACCTGGACACACACTCAGGGATAGTGAGACCACACTCTGGAAAAAGTAAGTGAAACAGCGTAATTACACTCTGTTCTGCATCAATATGGGCATTCCTAACGTTATCCTCAGCTTTATGTTAAAAAACCATTCAAGAAACCTCAACAACTAAGGGCTCAGGCCTCTCTAGAAGTCTCTCAGACTCTGCTCCATGACTTTGTAAGCCTGGTGATCCATAAAGAATTGTAAATTACAGAACCGGCTATGTCTAAATGTGAAGTTCCCACCAAAGACAAACACTGGATTCAATGACCAAAAACTTTTTTTCAACTTTTTTTCAACAACAAATTCGTCAGTGTTACACATGAACATACCTGTCCGTCGTTGCCTCTGGCAGGACCCGGGTTGAGGGGGAGGCAACGAACCGGACTGATACGTCGTGTCAAATAGAGTGCAAACGCCACGCCGTGGCCAATCGAAAATTGCGCTTTGCAGACCCAGCATCCGGTTGTACCTTATTTTTATACCTTGCCTAAGGTACACAAAGCAACAAGACCACCCCCTGGCAGGCCCATAATATCTGGGCAGGGCTCGGTTCTCGAGCCCCTTTCAGAATTTGTTGACCATTTTCTCAGACCTATAGTACAGACCATGCCTACTTATCTCAAGGACACTAAAGATGTCCTATGAGCAATTCCGGACATTGAGTTCAACCAGGAGACAGACCATCTGGTGTCTCTAGATGTTGAATCACTGTACACCTCCATCCCCCAGGATGAGACTTTACATACCATCCATTCCATCCTGGGGAGAGGGACCTGGACACCATCACTCCGGTTCCTTTCATAATGTCTCTAGCTAAAATCGCTATGAAAGAGAATTATTTCAGGTTCGAGGATATGCTGTACCTTCAAATCTGGGACACGAGTATGGGCAGCATTTTTGCGCCGAGTCTGGCGAATCTCTATGTTCATGTTTTTGAACAAGAGCAAGTACTAACAGCCAGTAACCCTTGCTTTTCGTCAATACTATGGTGGAAACGCTATATCGACGATATTCTGGTGGTGTGGTGGGGTGAGGTGGATTCGATCAATTGCTTCCACGAGTGGTGAAATACTCGTAATAGATTTTTACGCTTTACAGTAGAGATGAACAAAGAGAGGATTGCCTTCCTTGATCTCTCTATATATGCCACTCCCACGGGTCTTCAGAGTTAATTATTCTGAAAACCCATGGCCAGAAACTCACTTCTGCTATATGATAGCCAACATCCTAAGTCGCTCCGCGACAATTTGCTATATGGGCAATTTCTACGTGTTCGAAGGAACTGCTCCACCAATTAACCTTTTTTGAAACATGCAGCCACCCTTACAGGTCAACTCCAAGCAAGAAATTATCCTAAACAACTGATAAAATGCTCCCTTAAACGAGCTAGCAACAACAATCGACAGGCACTCCTAGAGCCCTCAACAGTGAAGCCACCTCTCACAAGCTTGACCTTTGTTAGTACCTTCAATGCCAAATCCAACCAGATTCAGAGAATTGTAAGACGCCATTGGCGGGTACTGAACTGTACTAACGATAAGATTGAACAACCCTTGTTCGCTTTCAAGCATTCCAAGAATCTTCGGGACTGCTTGGTACACACCCGCCCCAAGGAGCAGCTGACGGAGACCAGTGGCACTCTCTAGGATCTTTCAGCAATACAAGGACACCATCCTTGTGGTGGGTGTTCTGTTTGTGCCCAGACTTGTAGAACCACACAACTGGACATGGGAACTAATCGCCCTTGGGTACTAAAACGATTTTCAAATTGCAACAGCTCACATGTCATCTACCAGTTGGTTTGTCCCTGTAATGAGAGATATATTGGGATGACTACACGCAAGGTGCGTACACGCTAGCTGGAACATAAGAGCGCATTTAGGTACAAGAAGAGTGTGTCCAAACTTACTAAACATTTTTTGGAGCATGGCCATAAGGAAACTGATTTCAGCTGGACGGTTTTGGAAAAACCTTTGATCCCCTCACACATTTCGGATGTCTCTAAATTTTTGCTTATGAAAGAACAGAGGTGGATATATAAGTTGCGTTCTGATTGCCAGGGTCTAAATGATGAAATACCTTGGACCACACTCTGATATGGCTACTTAATTGCTGGTGGGCACTCTATTTAACAGTACTTGGGTCAGATGTTATTTCTAGATGTTTTTTGATGTACATTGATTGAACCGGTATATATACATACAGATGGCTTGACGCTTTCGGTGCACTATGGCCACTTATATAGGCTTTATTGTTAATTTGATGAAGGGGCAAATACTATAGATCTAGTTGACAAATCACCATGTTTATTAAAGGTGCATGCTGCCGTTTTTACTTGAGTACGGCACATTTAGACAATTGCATTACAACCAGGCAGTACTATAGCCACTGTATGGTTTGATTACGTAATACCACACCACGATAGAGATTGGATCGCCATGGCACTAGTTTGTCACTCGTTTAGAGTAAGTCACATTGGGCACTTTAACAATTGTCTGTACAGGCTTGGTTAGCTAGATTGCGCATGTGCGTTGCTCACGAACTACACGAGTGAGCTGAATGACATCATTCTGTAGTCCTGCTAGTCTCGCGGGATTACGCGCTTTACCCGATCTTTCGTCTCAACACAAACAGAGACTCCCTTGTAACAGGGTAAGTTACTGTAAGGCATTATTTCCCTGTTTCGATCATCATATTTGTTAACACATGGTCCAGGCATTAATAAGAACATTTCTAGAGTAATATGATGAGACGCCTTCCGGTTTTTACTTCACACTGGACAGCGCACTGTCGATTGGCCACGGCGCGGCGTTTGCACTCTATTTGACACGACGTATCAGTCAAGTTCGTTGCCTCCCCCTCAACTCGGGTCCTGCCAGAGGCAACGACGGACAGGTATGTTCATGTGTAACACTGACGAATTTGTTGTTGAAAAAAAGTTGAAAAAAAGTTTTGGGGCATTGAATCCAGTGTTTGTCTTTGGTGGGAACTTCACATTTAGACATAGCCGGTTCTGTAATTTACAATTCTTTATGGATCACCAGGCTTACAAAGTCATGGAGCAGAGTCTGGGAGACTTCTAGAGAGGCCTGAGACCTTAGTTGTTGAGGATTCTTGAATGTTTTTTTTAACATAAAGCTGAGGATAACGTTAGGAATGCCCATATTGATGCAGAACAGAGTGTAATTAAGCTGTTTCACCTACCTGCATTATGCACCCGTATCCTTACTTTTTCTAGAGCGTGGTCTCACTATCCTGAGTGTGTGTCCAGGTGAGGTGAGGCTAAATCCCCGGTAGTGCTGGGTGAGTGTTATAACTAATTTTTATTCTTTCTCACCATGAGATGTATAAGTGAGACATGGTACATTGCAAATATTTTGTTTGTTTTGTGTTTTGTAGCTATAGATGCATTGAATCATCTACAGACACGGAGGATATGCTACTGATTTACAGTATCCTTTGATTTGTTCACTTTATTATTCCTTTGTCAACTTAGTTTCTTCATGTGACATTATCACTTTGCAGTAGCAACGTTTTGAACAGAAGCCCTGAAGAAAGCCTTGGGTCTTCCCCATTGAGGCTGAAACATGTTGGCTCTTATGCAGTTATTTGCTTAACACTGCTTTCTTGCACTGTTCTCGTTTTTAATCAGGAAGAGGGCATATTCTCAATACATTTTTCTCTTCTGTCCTCTATCCTGTTTTATCATTCACCACCTTTATTATTTTTTTGCACTGCACTACAACCCATCATCTTGATACTACTTGGTCAAAAAGTGTTTATGGGGAGTGACCCAGCCATGGTACTAGGTAAAAAATGGTCTCAATGATCAAGAGACTTCATTACCTGGGATGGCGACCAAATGATAATATTGATCATCGCAAGTTTTTGATGGGAATCCTTTGAATACCTTTTGGGTTCTACTCACTAATCACTGCAGACATTGTATTTGTTATTGTCGTCACACTTTTTCTAATTAGTTGTTAGTCATTTAGGTATTGTTCAAACCATTATAGCAGATTGAGATAGTTTCTCTTCTAGACCCCTAGGTTTCTTTGTTGTTTACACATGTGAAACACCACAGATCACGTCAGTGGGTGGGCCCGAGGGTTCCCTGGGGAGAGCCTGGCCCTCCTGAAAACCCACTAAAACTAGGCAGAACAGGATCTGTTAGGTACTACATTCCCAAACTTTGTTTTATCTCACCAAAAGTGTTCCCAGGCTTTTTGTTAAAGGAACAGTCCCTGAAGGGTTAATGCTGACCTCCAGACGCCTCAGGCAGGAGGGAGCGGAGGGCGTCTGTTGTGGTGTGAAGAGGGCGAGGCAGCTACGGAAGAAACACAACTCCTCTCTCTGAGGCCGGCTGCTTCTAAGAAATGTAAATATGATTCATCAGCAAATCTAGTGTCCTCTTCGGAGCCAGAATAAGCTTTCATAGAAGGCGTCATCGGACATTCAGAACAAAGAGTTCTTCTTGGGAGAGGTCCTGATGGCGTCACTTGTGCTGCATGGCGTCCTTGAAACGGAAACCGATATAAACGGGCTGCAGGGGCAGAGGTCCAACTGCTATTACCCAATTCTAACCTCCGAAAGTGCTGCAAGCACTTACACACTGATCCTTTATGCACACTGTGCAGTGGACTGTCCTGTGCTGTCTGAAACCTAGCTTATACAGGGTGTAATACAGTTATTAACCTGCAGCAGCCTTATGCCTTGTGTAAGATTATTTAAAATGAATGGCTTACATATATTCACAGTGCTATCTGTTGCATGCTGGGGCATCAAGGCACTTTAAAAATACAGGTCACTATTCCCTAATTCATCAGTCCAGAATCCTGTGCTTAGACACAGAGTAGCTGGTCTTTCCTGCTAGAACAATGCATCTGCCACAGATTAGTTGGACTTGCATTTACTTTTCATTACTTTTGTGCATCATATTTACAAGAAACACCACCATAGTAAATGCATCACATTGTGTCCTTCTAGCCAGGTCTCTGATCTTCTCCCACCCTAACCGACAGCACCACCCTGCACTCAGGGTCAGAGTCACCTTACTTCGTATGCACTTCAACAGCTGGTCTGAGCTCTGTACGCCCATAGGAACACTCCTGGGTGACGATTGGGGTGTCGGGCAAAGAGGACGGTGACGTATCTTGTGGCCCGTGCGACAGGGCTATGGTGACGCAGCACAAACGTGGTGCCTTCACACAGCCACCGACTGAGGGGGAGATTTACAAGCCCCCTAAGCCACATTTGCGCCACCGTTGCATCACTTTTGTGACGCAGCGGCGGCACAAAGCCAGCACCATGCGGAGGGGTGTTTACAACGTGACGCATCTAGGGAGATGCGTCACGTAAAGACCATGTGTGCCTGTAACACAGGCACAGGCACACATGGTCACTGGAGACACAGATTCTGGCCCTTTACGCAGCTGCAGTGTAGTAAAAGCACTATACATTTACCCAACGAGGGAGCACTTACTGGATTAGCCAGTAGAAAGTACTCCAGTGCAAATCGCAAAAAAATCAGCGATTTCACAGGAAAATCCTCGAATTCGCGGATTTATTTGCGATTTCACATGAATTCGCGGACCGCGAATTCGCAAATTTCGCCCATACTTAGATTCAAGGGGACTTAATATCCCAACTTAAAACGGCCACAGGGCATGTTTACACAGTGGGGAAGGGAGGGGAAGGGGCCTGAGGTGACGTGTGCAAACATGCCCTGTGGCGTGTAATAAGTTGGGGAAATAATTCCCCTTCAATTTTGAGGGCCCCTGGGGGCTAATTAGCCCACAAGGTGCTTCCAGTAACCGCCACTGCGTTGCGTTGCAGAGAGGTGGTCCAGGCCGTGCCCCTTTTTACAACTGTGCAACGCAGCTCTGAGGCCCAACGCATAGTGTTCCCTAGTGTATGCAGGTGTTTTAACTGTATTCTAAGTAGCTTTTAGCATAGCACTGGCTCCAGGGCTGGTTAGTCAGAGTCAGTTACCACCTGTACCCATCTGAAAAAGTTTAGGGTACAGGATGATTTTGTAAAAAGGCTTCTTTCTGCTCCTCTATTTGTCCTTTCTGCACGTCTTCCTTCCTTCTGCACTTTTCTTCATCTTTGAAGACTTCTGTTGCTTCTTTCTGCATTTCTTTTTCTTCCTTCTGTGTGTTGTTTCTTCTTTCTTCACATGCGCTACCTCTGTAGGCATAGTTAGAAACTAGCATTTAAAAAACCTTTGAAATTCACTAAATAAACATAGGTTTCAAGCACGTTATAGTTACATATTAGCATTTAAAAAAACCTTTGAAATTCACTGAAAAACCCATAGTTTTTCACGCACGTTATAGTTAGGAATTAGCATTTAAAAAACCTTAGAAATTCACTGAAAAAGCCATAGGATTCAGGGGCGTTATAGTAAATTGGACATTTCACTCGTACAAAACCATTGAAATTTCCCAGTTATAGTTAGTTCAGCTAACTATAACTCGCGCACCCGCAATACACTGCTGATGACGTCACATATTACATCACTCATGACATGGTCAGTGACATCACTCATGGCATCACTGATGACATCTCAAATGACATCACTGATGACATTGTACGAGTTTTCAGTGTATATATATATTACCTACTGGCGGTCGCCAGTAGGTAGTTATAGTTGGGATCGATTTCCATGGGGAAATCGCAACATTTTATTTGGAATAACTTTGGCGCCGGTTGAGGAATCAGCCGGAATTTCTCAGCAACTTTGCCTCGTGGCGCTCCGCTCCTTCCCTTAAAGTTTAGGGGGGATTCATCAAGCGGGGGCCGAGATAAAAGGGGGGTCCCAAAACGTGTTTTCCCCATGTTAATTTCCATAGGGCGGTCTGTCGCACTTTTAGCTCGAACGGCTGAATGGATTTTCACCAAACTTGGCAAAATTTTAGGGACTGGTAGCCCGATGTGCCTTTGCTATGTCTCAAGATATGTGCTCCAGAGGATTTTGAGTAATTTAGGTTCCCAAAAAATTATATATCTGTAAGCGCGCCCCGGTGCGCGTACCGGGGAGCGCTCCGGGCGCGCCACGCGACCTGCGCACGGGAAGCTGATTGGCTCTCGGGTGTCTGTAAACATTCTAAACAGTCCGCAGCAGCCGCCATCTTGTGTCTCGGTAGGATCGAGACACAAGAGATGGTAAAAACAAAAGGGAAAATAATGAAAAGGGGGCAGGGTAGACCCCCCCTGGCCCCCTAGGTTTGATGTGGGGGCCATAAAAGGGTCCCTCGGGTAAAGAAAAAAATTACTTTTTTTCCGATTTTCGCGGGGGGAGCGCCCGGTACGCGCACCGGGGAGCGTACCGGGGAGAGTACTTTGGTGAAAAATAGTAAAAATAAAAGTGTAAAATAATCATTTTGAGTGATTACAGGTAGGGTAGCTCTGAAAAGCGCTTTTGGGTTCTGTGGCTGTTTTAGGTACCTACAAGTACATCCCACACAAACCCACACGCTCACAACCCTACACCCCCACAGTCACACACTCCCCACACACACCTTACACACGCACACCTCCACCCACACCCAAACACCCCACAGCCCTACACCGACACCTTATACATCCACACCCACAACCACACATCCCACACACCCAGACACACACACACACCTCACCCCCCCAACACACACACACGCACACACAGATACCTCACAGACACACCTCACACATCCCACACACCTCCCCCCACACACACACACACACCTCACAGACACATCCACACATCCCACACATACACACACATCCTATACACATACTCCCCACATCCACACACACCCCAAACACACCTCACACACCCACACTTCCACCTATACCGAAATACCCCACACACCCACACCCACACACACACTTTACACACCCACATCCCCACCCACACCCACATACTCCACACAGATATACACCTCATCCCCCCCAGACACACACACACACACATACACACCTCACAGACACACTCCGCACATCCCCCACACACACCTCCCCCAACCCCACACTTGGGGAAAACTCAGTGAAACACTAAAATAATAATTTTAAGTGCTTAGAGGTAGGGTATCTCTGAATAGAGTTGTTGTGTTGTGTGGGTGATTTAAGTACCAACATGTAGGTACCAATGCAGAGTCTTAAATTCAATGTACACTGTTTACTCTGTAGATAATTTGCATGTTGTTATAGAAGGTATTGTAGTATATGGAATGCATACCATAGTCTGTCAGGAAAACATAAAGAACATGGAGGCAGGAGATGAAAAAGAGATGTCAAATACACTTTGGAGATAATATAGTGGGAGAAAGGAAGTATCTATGAGCAAAATTACTATGTAAAACAAAAAAGTTGCACAGTATACTATAAGTCTCACATTATATTATATTCATTTTGGTACTATTTCATTGATTACATATAAAAAAGAATAAAGTCTGGAACAATTTTTAATTATTAAATATACATTTATTGCTCTGATTTTTCAAAATTTAATAAGACTTCCAACATTATGTCGTCGGGAATGTCCTCATTTGGATTACATGATTCCATTTCTTCCACATATTTCAGAAACTCTTCATCAAGAGACTGATCCAAAAAATCTGAATCGTTATTCTCTTCCTCTGGGTTGTCCTGAAGATCAAGTTCGAATGAAATATTACATTTATTTTGATCTCCTTCCATTATGTTGCTGTAAATTGCATAAAAAATAAATATATCAGTAGAGATAGGGCACTGTTGGGTTTAAGTTCAGACAGGTAGTTTTGATTTTTTAACAGTGAAGTTATCTTTGGGCAGTGTATGGTATCAGGCTGGAAGTAGAAATATAAAAAAGTGTATGTGATGAAACCTAAGTAAATTCATAATTATACAAGACAAGCCTAAATCCATCCATAACTATAACAGAGAAGTCTATCTAAATCTATAACTATTACAGAGGGATAGTATATAACTATCAGAAAAAGTTTTCCATATTAACTTAAAGTGCACAATATACTTCAGTTTTCAAAATAACAACTTACCTTTAAAAAGAAGTTGAAGTTATTAGTGAAAATCCTTTTGAAATGAACACCAGGAAGTAGTAGTCAAAATGGCTGTGTTTCCCTCTCTTTCTTTATATATATTCAGGTACATAACCAATCAAATGTCAGGTAAAAAAAGTAGAAAATGAAAGAAACATTTTAATTGGTTGTCAATTCTAACACTTCAGATGTGTTTTTGTGAAGTAATTTACCTCAGGATATTTAGACAGTGCTACAGCTCAAATGGCTCAATGGAATTCCATCGAATTTTGGAAAATGGTAGGGATTGGTATGTAGTATGAGCTATTCTATATTTGGTGAAAGTGTCTCCAGTGGTTTTTATGTAAATTAACTTTTAACATTTTTTGGGAGCGCTTCCCGGTGCGCGCCCCGGTACGCGTACCGGCAGCGCTACGGGAGTCCTCCATTTTGTGTTTCGGTAGATTTGAGACAGAAAATGGAGGACAAACAACGTTGGGAATGGGTATAAGGGGGCATCGTAGGCACTCCTTGACCCTCTAGGTTTTCTGAGGGGGTCTTCGGAGGCCGAAATAGGCAAACAAAAAAAAAAGGTTTCATTTTACGCGGGGGGAGCGCCCGGTACGCGCACCGGGAAGCGTACCGGGGAGCGTACTATGGTGAAAAATAGTGAAAAAAGTTAGAAAAAGATCATTATTTGGAGTGATCAGAGATAGGGTAGCCCTGAAAAGGGCTTTTGGGTTCTGTGGCTGATTTAGGTACCTACAAGTAGGTACCAATGCACAGTCTTAAATTCAGGAGGAATATTCTATTCCCCTCATCTGAAAAGTGCACACCATCTTCCCTGTAGATATCTTGCATGTTGTAACGCAAGTTATTATTGTATATTGAACCCATTCCATAGTCTCTCATGTAAGCAGAAACAGATTTATTCACATGTTTCCGTGCTTTCTCAAATTGTGGACAAAATTGATTGGACAACTTCCATTTCTGCCTTTGGCATATATTGGAATATACCAAGGCAGTTTGAGGAAAAAGTGCCATCAGTTGATCAAAGGTGTCCTTTATAAGCATTTCCAGACCTACCCCAGTCAAAGTGCCCAAGTCATTTCCTACACAGTGCACAATTAAAAGGTCAGGGTGTGGCAAATGCAAAAAGGTTTTCACCAATGGTATCAATTGGTGACATTTCAATCCTCTGTGGCCAATCCATTTAATCTTCACATTTGGTAAGTCAAGGTTGTGAAAATTTCTGGTAGCTGCATACCTTTGAGCCCAGTGGATATAGCTATGTCCAATAATCCAGACAGAATACATGGTGAGAGGAGATTACGATGAAGTCAGATGAAGTGTGAAAAAGAAATGGCAGTTGGAACAATAGGAGTTTGCAAAAAAAAAAACCTGTGGAGCAATGATTGGTAGAATTAGATAGTTGAAAACTGAAAGTTAGGGTGCATGGTTGTGTTCTGTGTAAGAAGTAATTTGAATGGTTAAAAAAGTCATTTAAAGAAACCTTGCACCAGAAAAGCTGGTGTATTCGCAGGTCAAACATCCTTGATGAGGTGATTTGCAACATTGTAGAATAAACTTTTAACCCTGGGAGCTCAGTGAGGAGGGAGTTGCTATGGTAACAGGTAGAAAGGGCTGAGGGGGGGAAGGGTGTTGGTTTGAAAATACAGAGGGAAGAGATTTGATTGGTTACCATGAGCAATATGTGTGTAGAATTAGAGGGTTTCTGTGCCTTTATGGTTTGCAGTGCCTGGAGAACATACCTTTTGCTCTGCTAAAGAAATATTGGTGTGTGTATCTGACACTGTTCTGAATCTCCTAAAATATTTGTAAAGGTGAGTTATGATTCATTTAATATACATAGAGACTTGTATACTCTATGGAGAAGATTTGGAAGCAAATTGTAGTTTTTTAATGTTGGTTTGTGTCATGCTTTTTGATAATGCTTGGCAAAAAGTTTTTACTGCAAAGAGTAATTGTTTATTTTGTAAAATTGTGAAGTTTTAGTCGTGACATGGAATGCTTCTACATAGGACCTGTGCTGTGTTTTGTAAATGTGATGTAAAAAACGATTTTGGGGAAAATAAATAGTTTTTACATTTTTTAAAAGGAATAAAGAATGTGTGTATGTTTAATAGAAATACATTTGACTCTTTACAATGATGTTACCTGTGTTAACTCAGTGTAGGAAGCATATTGAGTTTGTTTGCATAGAGGAATTGTATTTTGTAAAATTGTGAAGCTTCATGTGAAAGCGTTAATTGTATTTTGTAAAATTGTGAAGTTTTAGTCGTGACATGGAATGCTTCTACATAGGACCTGTGCTGTGTTTTGTAAATGTGATGTAAAAAATGATTTTGGGGGAAATAAATAGTTTTTACATTTTTTAAAAGGAATAAAGAATGTGTGCATGTTTAATAGAAATACATTTGACTCTTTACAATGATGTTACCTGTGTTAACTCAGTGTAGGAAGCATATTGAGTTTGTTTGCATAGAGGAATTGTATTTTGTAAAATTGTGAAGCTTCATGTGAAAGCGTTTGCCTCAGTCTTATTCCTGTTGTGAGGCAGGTGCAAGATTTTGCCTCAGTCTTATCCCTGCTGTGAGGCAGATGGTTGTAAATATGATCTGTGCTGTGTTTCCTAAATGTGATGTCAAAAACGATTTTGGGGAAAATAAATGGATTTTACATTTTTGAGTATAATGTGGCGCAAAGGTTTAAAAAATGACGCATACATGCGTCACTTTTTAAATATGGGTGAAAAAGGTACATGTTTGGGCTTTCCTGGGGAGCCTAGGTGGTGAGGATTGTATCTAAGTGTGCAGTGGACTAGGCTTCATGAAGCATATCCCTGTCTGCATTCTTAGAGACAGGTGTCAATTTGACTCTTTACAATGATGTTACCTGTGTTTTAAATCAGTGTAGGAAGCATATTGAGTTTGTTTGCATAGAGGAATTGTATTTTGTAAAATTGTGAAGCTTCATGTGAAAGCGTTTGCCTCAGTCTTATTCCTGTTGTGAGGCAGGTGCAAGATTTTGCCTCAGTCTTATCCCTGCTGTGAGGCAGATGGTTGTAAATATGATCTGTGCTGTGTTTCCTAAATGTGATGTCAAAAACGATTTTGGGGAAAATAAATAGTTTTTACATTTTTTAAAAGGAATAAAGAATGTGTGCATGTTTAATAGAAATACATTTGACTCTTTACAATGATGTTACCTGTGTTAAATGCGCCACATTATACTCAAAAATGTAAAAACAATTTATTTTCCCCAAAATCGTTTTTGACATCACATTTAGGAAACACAGCACAGATCATATTTACAATCATCTGCCTCACAGCAGGGATAAGACTGAGGCAAAATCTTGCACCTGCCTCACAACAGGAATAAGACTGAGGCAAACGCTTTCACATGGAGCTTCACTATTTTACAAAATACAATTCCTCTATGCAAACAAACTCAATATGCTTCCTACACTGATTTAAAACACAGGTAACATCATTGTAAAGAGTCAAATTGACACCTGCGTCTAAGAATGCAGACAGGTATATGCTTCATGAAGCCTAGTCCACTGCACTCTTAGACACAAGCTTCACCACCTACGCTCCCCAGGAAAACCCAAACAAGTACCTTTTTGCCCCATATTTAAAAATTGATGCATATAGGTAGATGCGTCACTTTTTAAACCTCTCCGCCATATTATAATCAAAAATGTAAAAACCAATCATTTTCTCCAAAATCGTTTTTGACATCACATTTAGGAAACTCAGCACAGATCCTATTTACAATCATCTGCCTCACAGCAGGGATAAGACTGAGGCAAAATCTTGCACCTGCCGCACAAAAGGAATAAGACTGAGGCAAACGCTTTCTCATGGAGCTTCACAATTTTACAAAATGCAATTCCTCTATGCAAACAAACTCAATATGCTTCCTACGCTGATTTAAAACACAGGTAACATCATTGTAAAGAGTCAAATTGACACCTGTCTCTAAGAATGCAGACAGGGATATGCTTCAGGAAGCCTAGTCCACTGCACTCTTAGATACAAGCCTCACCACCTAGGCTCCCCAGGAAAGCCCAAACATGTACCTTTTTCCCCATATTTTAAAAGTGACGCATGTATGCGTCATTTTTTAAACCTTTGCGCCATATTATACTCAAAAATGTAAAAACAATTTATTTTCCCCAAAATCGTTTTTGACATCACATTTAGGAAACACAGCACAGATCATATTTACAATCATCTGCCTCACAGCAGGGATAAGACTGAGGCAAAATTTTGCACCTGTCTCACAACAGGAATAAGACTGAGGCAAACGCTTTCACATGGAGCTTCACAATTTTACAAAATACTATTCCTCTATGCAAACAAACTCAATATGCTTCCTACACTGATTTAAAACACAGGTAACATCATTGTAAAGAGTCAAATTGACACCTGCGTCTAAGAATGCAGACAGGTATATGCTTCATGAAGCCTAGTCCACTGCACTCTTAGACACAAGCTTCACCACCTACGCTCCCCAGGAAAACCCAAACAAGTACCTTTTTGCCCCATATTTAAAAATTGATGCATATAGGTAGATGCGTCACTTTTTAAACCTCTGCGCCACATTATAATCAAAAATGTAAAAAACATTCATTTTCTCCAAAATCATTTTTGACATCACATTTAGGAAACACAACACAGATCCTATTTACAATCATCTGCCTCACAGCAGGGATAAGACTGAGGCAACATCTTGCACCTGCCTCACACCAGGAATAAGACTGAGGCAAACGCTTTCTCATGGAGCTTCACAATTTTATAAAATACAATTCTATATAACTATATAACTCAATACTTTCTCGGGAAGCATAGGGGTGAAGCCTGTGTATAAGAGTGCAGTGGACTTAGACATAGATATGATCTTCTTTGTACTTGTGGACAGAGCTGTCTTCCACTATACTCTTCAATACAGGCCTCACCTTTTGTGCACCCCTGGAGGATCCTCACCTGATCTGTAACCCTGTATAGATCGTTTGCTTTTTGTCATTGCTTTGATGTTTGGTAATAGTGGTCTATAATGTGCTACTTTTTTCTTTAACACAGATTGAAATCGTTATTTGAAGAGTAAGCAAAGATGCCCACAAAGGAAAGGACAAAGAAACAACGTAACCGGGAAAAATCAAAAACAGCAACGGAATTACAGCATTCTTCCACAACAAATACTTCAAAAAACAGGAACAAAGCTCCTGGTAAGACAACTAAGTCTTTTTTACGTAACATATGTACATCCCAAAAAATTGATGGACACCATGTAGAAAAAGAAAATGAGAGAGTAAAATTGAAAAGGAAGGAGAGAACTTCAAAGAATCCTAAAACTGGAGCAGGAGAGAATAATATGTATAGGAATAGAAGGCAGAATCAGTTTAGAGACATTCGTAGACGAATGTTTCGCAATAGAGTGGTTTTAAATTTGTTAAAAAACATTAGGAAAGGTAAACAGAGAGCTGCTTTTTATAAGAAAAAGAAAAGTGTAGAGAAGATTGTTGATCAGGCTTTTGAAGTTAAGAAAACATTATTTATTTTAATAATCAATAGAATTAGGACACTTAACAAGACAATTGATGTTTTCAAATCAAACAGTAGATGGAAAAGAGTAATTAATCGGACTCATTTTTGTAAAGTTTTTTCTGGAGAATGGATGCACAGTTCAAGTTGTGAGCCATGTTTTAATGAGGAGAGTTACTTCCAGGAGAATGATTTAGTGCATGCAGTTGACACCAGTGGTCGAGCGTATGAAGTGAAAGACGGTTGTCCGATTGAAAAAGAGAAACTTGTGCCTAGAGAACCAGAAGAGGTGTTATCTGATGGAGTTTTAGGGAGACGTACTAAGGGTCCAGTGTACACTTGGAAGTGTAGTAGTATTTGTAGTGTGCGACAGGAATCAATTGATTTGTTTTGTAATTTCTTACATACATATAGTAAAAAAAGTATAAAGCAGAAAGTGAAGTTGTTGCAAGATTTAGATCCTTGCAGAGTGAGAGGAATCACAGGTTTGCAAAGCCATTCACTGGCTTGTCTTTCTAGAAAAGTCTGTCAGAGTGTTTTTCATTATTTTAGGATGTTAGCAGTGCATCATACCAAAATGAGGAAATTAGTGAGAATGTTGTATTATGCAAAAAGTCCAGCACTTAAGCTTAAACAATTAAACAGTGCTCTTTTGCATGGAACAGAATTAGATGTGAAGAAGATTTGTGAAGAAATTGAGATTTGTTATTTTGGTGAAAAAGAGGACAGTGTAGAAATTGAGACAGCAATTCAAGGTAATGTGGAAGACAATGTACAGATTTTAAATACAGAAAAGTTTGAGAAGGAAATTACCAGGTTTAAGGTGAAATCAAGTGAAAGACCAAATTTTACTTGTGTGTGTTGTCGACGGACTCATTATAAGATTCAGACTAGGTTAGTTGATTTATATGCAAAAAGTGAAAAGATGGATAATTATGAGTGGAAAGATTTAGCAACTTATTTGTGGGTGGAGAATTCTTTTGATTTGAGTTCTGATCAGCGTATTTGTAAATATTGTTATGATAAATTAAATCAAAACAGAATGCCTGCTAGAGCTGTTCATAATAATCTGGAGTTGGTAGACATTCCCCGTGAATTGATGGATTTAAATACATATGAGTCTATTTTGATTCAATGTGTCCATCCTTTTCAGGCAATTGTTCGCATGGAGCCTAAGATAGGGAAATTGCCTCCTACAGATTTGCAGAGAGGATTAAAGGGAAGAGTTGTTTATTTGCCCCTAGATTTGAAAATAAATATTGATACAATTGGTATAGAAAAAGTAGAAGAGGAACCTTTAGTTATTCTAGTTAATGGGGTTCTAACAAAGAGTAAAAAAATCTGCCAAGATTTAGTGGATGTTAGGAAAGTCAAAAAGGCAACGTTTTATTTAGTCAAAAACAATGAGTACTACAAAGATGTATGTGTTGCAGCAGAGGAAACAGCTGCAGATGAAGACAGTGATTGTTCAGGTGGCCAAATTGAAAAAGTTGATGTGTCTAGAAGTGAAGAAATATATGAACATTATACTGTTCATCCTTTGCATTCCAAAGAAGTAATGGGGAATGCAATGAATTGTTTCAAATGAAAACAGCAAAAGGAAGTCCCATTAGTGTATGGGAAGAAAGTTTGGAAGCTCGTTGTTTTCCACAGCTATTTCCAACAGGTCGAGGTGGACGATATGACGATCGACCACTTCAAATTCCTGCATCTGAATATCGAACTGTAAGATTATATGCTGAAGATGCAAGGTTTCGTCAATGCATTCCCTATTTGTTTCATCTACTGTATGAAAGTGACTTGTCTGGGCTTTCTTATGCAGTAAACCATATTCTGAAAAGTGGAGCACATCTACAAAATGTTTCGGCGAGGGACTTTATGGAGAAAGTGAATCTGCAAGATAATATTTTAGAATCTCATCTAATCAATCTCATGGCATGTCAGCGTGGTACAAATGAGTATTGGTACCGTCGCCATGGGGAATTGAAATGTATGCTAAGAAACTTAGGAACTCCTACATGGTTCCTCACTCTTAGCTGTGCCGAGTATGCATGGGAGGACTTACTTCAATTTCTACGAGAGGCCAATGCTAATATACAAAATATAGAATTCAAAACACCTGGAGAACTGTGTTCTTTGGATCCAGTGAATGTTTGCAGATATTTCAATCATAGATTTGAAGCTATGATGTCTTTTATTACCAACAAAAAAAATCCTCCCCTTGGAGAGGTTTTGGATTTCTTTTGGAGAAAGGAGTATCAAGCGAGAGGTGCTCCTCACATACATATGTTATTATGGATTAAAGATGCACCCAAGTTTGGAACAGATTCAGATGAGACAGTGATGAGCTTCATTGAAAAGTATTCAACATGTGCTGTTCCGAAAACTACCGAAGAAAACAATTTAAGGCAACAAGTGTTACGCTTTCAATCCCATCGTTGTGGAAAGTACTGTCGTCGAAAATTCAGAAACAAGGACAAGTTCTACACAAAATGTCGTTTCGCTTTTCTACGACCAGTGATTTCTAAAGGAAGAGTAAATAATTTAATGTCTTCTTTGCGACATACTGTGACGAGAAAATCACCAAAAAATACATACAATTTAAAAAGAAACGAAGAGTCCAAGTACATCAATGACTACAACCCAGTGATTTTGTCCATGTGGAATGCTAACATGGATATTCAATTCGTTGCTGACAACTCTATTGCTGTAGCTCGATATGTGACATCTTACATCACAAAAAAAGAAAAGACAGAACTGAAGGAAATGTGGGAGGACATTTCACATGAAAAGAGCCAAAGCAAGAAATTGTACAGTTACAGTCTGAAGATGTTGTTGCATCGAGAAATTGGAGCATATGAATGTTCTGATCGATTGTCGTCAGCAAGTCTCTATGCCAAATCTAGAACCATCATTTGGGTGAGTCTAGGTCTTGCTGCAACACGAAATCGAGTTTTGAAATCTGTCCAAGAGATAGAGTATTTGGCGGAGAAAGAACCAGAAAGTACAGATATTTTGAAGACAAACATGTTGGATACATACTATCCAAATAGAAGTCCTCACCTTGAGAACGTTTGTCTCTATGAAGTTCTGCAAAGATATATTTATAAGAGGAACATCAGAGAAGATACCAATTATGG
Source organism: Lissotriton helveticus (assembly GCF_964261635.1). Lineage (NCBI taxonomy): Eukaryota > Metazoa > Chordata > Amphibia > Caudata > Salamandridae > Lissotriton > Lissotriton helveticus. The sequence goes on along the minus strand of NC_136069.1, from coordinate 1,131,775,007 downwards.
AATCATTGGATGTGAAGGATGTCTAGTGAAACAGAAAAAAGGTCATTTGATTAATCATCAAAAATTGAGTTGTGAAAATCCAGACAAAAGAGAATTTTACTATTTGGCTCTTTTGCAACTCTTTAAACCATGGCGAGAAGAAGAGGAACTACTTGGAGATTTTCTCTGTTATGAAGACTCTTTTAATGCTACGAAGGATACCATAGAATGTCCTGTTTTTCCAAATTATCTGCAAATGTTGAATGAAGAAATAGAGCAAGAATCAACAATTGCTGCAGAGCTTGCGAGAGATAGTTCTCAAGGCAGTCAGAGTTCTGCTTCATTGAGTCAGGATCCACTAGGAGGACCAATTATCCAAAATGAAGCTGCCACTGCCATGGATGAAGTGGAAAGAGCTATGGAGCAAGCTCAAGAGGATGTAATTCATTTAGAAGATTTGGTGAAACAATTAAACCTTGAGCAGAAACTGATATATGACGAAGTCACAGGACAGTTTGAACATGGATTGAGTCATGAGAAGAAAGAGTGCTCATGTACATCATTTAAGCCTGTCCGACTGTACGTGAGTGGAGAAGCGGGAACTGGAAAAAGTTTTCTGATTAAAGCAATTGCATCTTATCTGCAGAAAAGGACTGAATCACCGCTGTCTTGTGTTGTTACCGCTCCAACTGGGCTGGCAGCACATAATATTAAAGGGATTACTTTACATCTTTTACTGATGCTGCCAGTGGAGCATGATAACAAATTGCAATATCACAAGCTATCTGGAGATGCGTGTTCCGAAGTTTCGAGAGTCCTGAAGAAAATGAAACTTCTTATCATTGATGAAGTAAGCATGGTGTCAAATATAATGCTTGCTTTTGTGCATTTGAGAATGCAAGAAATTCTTAAAACAGACTATGATGTTTTATTTGGAGGAAAACACATTATTGTTTTTGGAGATCTTCTGCAGTTGACTCCAGTGAAAGGACAACCTGTGTTCAAAATGCTCACACATGAAGATACCAGGAAGTGCCTAGGAAGCATTGGAAACGTTAATATATGGTTAAACTTCAAATATGCAGAACTGCTTCAAAATATGCGGCAGGCAAAGGATGAAGATTATAAAAATATTTTACAAGATGTAAGAGTAGGAAAAATAAGTCAACAAGGGAAAGAAGTTTTACATGGACGGTTAATTTCTAATTTGTACCCAAATGAAAACATTCTTCCAGAGAATATTTTTAAGAAAATTAACGAGAAGAAATCTGCCATATGTTTGATGCCTACTCTGAAAAAATGTTCCATGTTCAACATCAAAATGCTGAAGTTAGAAAATAAAGAGATAGTGAAACTGGAAGCTATAGATAAAATAGAGCATATGGGAGCAACAATTATTTTGTCAGAAAATTTGAAATCAACATTGGATTCACTGGAGAAGACTATATCTAAAACTGCTGGTTTTGAAAAGACTCTGAATGTTTGTTTGAATTGTCGTGTCATTTTGAGAAGGAATTTAAATGTTGAAAGAGGTCTGGTAAATGGAGCAATGGGTCATGTTGTTGGTTTTGTGAATTACAAAAATAGAGATGGAATTGAAATTATAAAAATTAAATTTGATAGCATTGATGAAATAGAACAAATTTGTTGTTGTTCAGCTAGATTTTTGCTCGTGAAAGACTTATATGTTCGCAGAAAACAGTTTCCTATTTGTTTGGCATATGCGGTGACAATTCATAAATCTCAAGGTTTAAGTGTAGATAGCGCTTTGGTGAACATTGGAAGTTCTGTGTTTAAAGAGGGTATGGCATATGTGGCTTTATCAGGATTGTACTTGATTGAGTGTGACGAAACAAAGATTTGTGCAGATCTAGATTGTGTTAAAGAATGCAATAGGTTAAGAAGAGAGTATGCTCCACATTTGCCTCAATATCCTCTGATTGAAAAACGTGTGGTAGGCCGAAAAAGAAGAAATGAGAGTAATTGCAGTGAGGTAGTAGCAAAAAGACAAAAAGTAGATGAAACTGTAATTGTAAGCAGAAGGAAAAAGGATTCTGTTGAGGATGTTGTTGGATTTCAGTTTGAAAACAGTTCTGGTGTCAACTGCTATGCTAATGTAGTAGTTAATGTTGTTTTTTTTCTTCAAAATTTACAAAAACAGATTGTCGAAAATCGGGAACAAACATTGTGCTGTTTATTGAATTCTGTGTTAGAGAAATGTAGTAGTGATAGAGGAAAAATAGAAAGTGTTTCAGAAATTAGGAATCTTGTAGACATATGTTCAGGTCAAAATCAATTTTCACAGATAATTCAGCAGGATTGTCAGGAATTTTTAATGTATATGTTTGATGTATTGGAAGATGAAGGAGTAGATATAAAAAATCTTTTTAACCTTTCTTATCAATGGCAACATGACTGTGATAACTGTGCTTCATCAAGTACTACTAGAATAGGCAGTGAAAGATTTATATATTTGACTTTACCAGACTGCAAATCAGTGCCTTTTAATAATCTAGTTAAAGCAGCTGATCACAATATGGTGTGTACCCAATGTAAGTCTACAATGCTGTCCACATTATTTCTACAAACTTATGGTCAGTATGTCATTTTAATGTTCCAACGATGTAGACCTGATGGAACTAAATTGACAACTTCTATTAAAAATTTTGTGGCTTCTCAATTATCGATATCAGGAAGAACCTTTGCAACTGTAGCTATTATTTTTCATGACGGTCCTTCTACAACATCAGGGCATTACACATGCTATTTAAAAACTTCTAAGGGTTGGACCCAATGTAACGACACTCATTTGACTTTCAAACAACGTTTGCCTTTTGGCTTTATAAATTCATGCCTAGTGTTTTTACAGCCAAAATTTAGGTAAAGGTAATTGGCCTATGAAGACGGGAGGAGTACTGATATATACTCATACATCTGACACTATTTGGCCAAATGAAAAGGTGCAGGAATGAGTAAAGAGTCATGACTGAAAAAAAGGAATATATAGAAATATTGAAAATATTTCAGATGTTCTTGGAGTTTTTCTTCTAGAAAGTCGATGAAATGGATTTTTTACTGAACAGCAAAGTACTTTGCAACGAGAAAAGGACCTCCATGATATACTATTTGGCCTCAAGGAAAAGTAAGTCAATCAAAGATTAGTGTACATTTGTCATTTGTTAGTATCTAAGGTTTTTTTTAAAACACAATCTTTTAGATTGTGTTTTTTTTCCCGCTGTCATATGATGAGTAATTTGAACTCACTGTTTTAAGTGAAATTCAATATATTCTGAGAACAGCAAACATAAACTATGTAACATGTTGTACAAGTTATTCTATACTTTGGATTGTGTAAATTAAATTGTATTCCCATTCTCTGACACTCACTTTCCTTTTTCCGTCCTCTTTCAGCTCTTTTAACTCACTTATAATGTCTTTCTCTCACTCTCTGTAACCCCCGTTCCCTTACTCCACTTCTTTGACAACCCCTCATTTCCATTTCAACTGTCTGCATCACCTCTCTCCCTTGCATAACTTTTCAGCTTTCAGTCTCTCTGCTTTACTTCCCTTTTCCGTATTTTCCTCCTTTGCTCTTTTAGTAATTCCTGTTTACTCACTCAGCACTATTATCACACTCTATCACTATAAATCACCCACTCTCCCTCGCTTATCTTTGTTTGCTCCTTACTTTTGACCTTTTCTATCTATTTTTCGTTCACTACTTCTATGTCCTCAGTGCCTCACTCTTCTTGTGTTATGTTCACTTGTGTTTATCTACCTTCTATCATTTTTTTTAAAACAACTTCACTGCTCCTCTCTCATCGTTCTTCATCCCATTTCTTTTACTCTGGTTCCATTACTATCTCTCATTTCCTATCTTTCACACTGTTATGATTTTTAACCTCTTCATTTGTATCTTTTAATTTAAAATACATATTTTACTAATTATAACTTATTTTTTCTGCTCTCTTTCACAGATATAAAGTGTACTAAAAAAATGTAATTAAAGTTACATTTATTATATGGTAAGTGTGACTACAAAAATGTAGTTTGTCATCACCCTTTGCTTTAAGCTCACTAATATTTTCTCAACCAACCTCACTCCTGTTTCTTTACTCTGCTTCCCTCACTTATTCTTATTCTCCATGTTTACTCCAATTTCCCTATTTCCCCTCTCATATTCAACTTCTTTCAGTCACTATTCTTTACTTCACTTACCCTCTGTTCTCTTCCTTTGCTTCTTCACTCATTCTGTTTTTCTTAATTATTTACCTTACTCCTACACACACACCTCATCCCCGTCCCAACACATACACACACCTCTGACATACACCACACACACACATCACACACACACCTCATACACAGAAAAAAAAACCCAGACACACATCACACATACACACACACATCCCATTCAGGTACTGTTACCTTTATTTTCTCTGTCCTTTGTGTTTGTCACTCCCCATCTCTTATCCTAATTCAATTTTTCACTGTCTTTCACCCCTCTTTACTTATACTAACTGGTCTTTTCTTACCCTCCCTCACCGTTATTCATTTATCCCAGTTACGCCACTACCGTTCATTCTCAATTTTTTTCTGTCCTATCGTTTTCTTTCAATACCCACTCACAATCTCCCACTATCTCTAGTTTAGTGTTTTTCCTCTCTCTTCCCTTCTTTCGCTCCTTTACTGATTTTACTTTTCTCATTTTCACCCTATTACACATTGTCTGTTTTTAACTATGTAGTAAACAATCCCTCTATTTTTCTCCCTCTAGCTCTCTTTCTCTTAACATTACTCTCTTTGTGTTCTTCCCTCATGCTAACTCCTTCATTAATTTTTTTTTTCTTTTTTTTTTTGGTGCGCGCCCCGGTGCGCGCCCTGGTGCACGTACCGGTACGCGTACCCTGCAGAAAAAAGATTGACACAGATTCTTTAAAAATATAGGTTTATTTTTATAAAGTAAAGGAAGTTCTAAAAATAACTGTTTTTTTTTCTTCTTTTTGTTGTTTTATATTTTTTTTATGTTTTTTTGAACATGTTGTACTTTTTTTGGCTTTTCTGAACACTTTTATATATATTTTTTTTTTATGGGGAGAAACAAAAAACAGGGAATTGTAATTGGCTCAACTGGAGCATGAAAAAAAATCAGGAAAAATTAGGGTTTTTTTGGACACTCATGGTTATCACCAGAAACCATAATAAGTTCAATGCTTTGCTCACCATAAGCAAGTAACTTGTTACAATATTTGCATAAAATTTTGTAATCATTAAACTTTGGTTGGATAGTAGCCAATGTGTCTCTTACCCCCGAACCCGATGGAGTGGGTTGTTTTGATGTTGAGCCTCGAGCCGATGATGGGGGTAGTTTACTGCAGAGGTCCCTTAACTCTGCATTAGAGTAGTTGTTTGGATGCCAACGCATCATGTAGCGAATCATCGTATGATTCCCGAAGGAATACTTTTTGTTAGGGTTCCCCCTGGATAGCTGATCACCACAAATTAAGCAAGTCACCTTTGCTGTGTTGACTTTTTTAAAACCCCTTGGGAGTTTGTAGAACTGCCATACAAAGTGCTCTTTGGGTTTGTAGGGCTGTTTATCTTCTGGCAGGAAATCCCTTGTCTGTGCCTCCTCTTCCTCATTCTCCTCCTCTTCCTGTTCACCAGCAATATAATCTTCTGGTGGTCTTTTAGATGGTGGTGGTGGTGGTGGTGGTGGGCCAGATGCTCCAGCTGCTGATACTACTGTAGCCATTTTCTGAGATAGAACTCGAAACAGGTCTTCCTCAGTCAAAGGACAAAGTCAGAATAAGGAAAAAAGGAGGGGGCTTTCATCATTTGAAAAACAAAAGTGTTCTAGACCAATGAAAAGTGTTATTTTCAAGTCACATGATCCAAGCTTTCATCATTTGGAAACCAAAACTGATCTGCACCAATGAAAAGTGTTATTTTCAGATCACATGACCCGATGCGCTTACGCTACGCGCCCCGGGGCGCGCCCCGGGGCGCGTCGCGTAAGCGCCTCATGACGTTGCGCGATCATATGCGATCGCGTGATTCCGGGTGCGCTTACGCAGTGCGTCATATGACGCATCACGCGACTACGCGAAACGTCATGATGTTGTTTTCGTTCGCGGGAATAGCGCTCTCGGGACGCTCCACGGTACGCGCCCCGGGGCGCGCCGTAACATTGCGCTTACCCGTGCGTTCACCGGTACGCACCCCGGGAGCGCTCCGGGGCGCGTACCAGGGCAAACAATAACAAATATATATATATTTACACAATTTAAAATTCGTTATAAAAATTATTACTTTTCATACCTATAGAGATTTGCTATTAAAAAACCTATGAAATTCACTGAAAAAACCATAGGTTTCACCCCAGTTATAGTTAGGAATTAGCATTTAAAAAACCTATTAAATTCACTGAAAAAACCATAGGTTTTACACCAGTTATAGTTAGCTGGAAATTTTACTCGCATAAAACCAATGAAATTCCCACGTTATAGTTAGTTGGACTCACTATAACTTGCGCGTGCAATGCACTGCTGATGACGTCACATATTACATCACTCATGACATGGTCAGTGACATCACTCATGACATCACTGATGACACCATCCAGTGAATGTGTGTTTATCTGTGAAATAAATATGTGTTATATATGTATATGTAAAAGTTGATGGAAAAATAAATTAGTGTTTAGATGTTTTTTTTTTTAATTGATTGGTTAACTGACTTAATAAGTGTATCTTAGGCAATACATATATTAGTGAGTAATATTTAAATATTTAAATATAAGGATTAGTGTTTCACTTTCTGTATAAGTGGCTGCATGGGTTGGTGAGTAGCTACATGTGTATGTATATGGGTTATTAGATGTTTGATTTAGTATCAGTATGAGTGTTTGTATGGTTTGGTGGGGGTATTACTTAGCACATAGATGCATGAATAACTGACTCTCTGTATGTGTTTTGAAGACAGCATATGTGCAGGACTGTATGGGTGGATGAGTGAGTATATGTGTGTGTTAGTGAGTGAATGACTGTCTTACTAGTGTCTTTATCAGCAACTACATATGTTTTAATCTAGTATATGTGAATATTGATGTATGCAAGTGAGTATATGTGAGAGTATGAGATTGTAAGAGTTCCTGTTTAAATAAGTATGTGTTTCTATAAGTGATTGTTTAAGAGAATAAATATGTGTAAATTTCCTTAGAAGTAAGGTGGTAGTGTGTGTATAGCTCTATATGCAAATAAATGGATGTTCAATAGTTTATTTGCATGTGTGAGTATGTGTGTGAGTAACTTTTGGATGACTGTCGGTGTGTAACAGGATGTATAGGTGTATCACTACATATGATGAGTGAGTATATGTATGAGTGACTATATAGAACTGTTGGTGAATGAGTGGATGTATATATAGATGGTGCAATTATTGAATTGGTTGTTGTAACTGGTATGGGTATCTCCATTTTGTTTGAAAATTTTACATTCTATTTTTGAATATGTGTTTCAAGGGTTACATTACAGTGAAAGGAGGTCTGTCACTCTGTCACAATGATGGTGTCATCAGTGATGTCATGAGTGATGTCACTGACCATGTCATGAGTGATGTAATATGTGACGTCATCAGCAGTGCATTGCACGCGCAAGTTATAGTGAGTCCAACTAACTATAACGTGGGAATTTCATTGGTTTTATGCGAGTAAAATTTCCAGCTAACTATAACTGGTGTAAAACCTATGGTTTTTTCAGTGAATATATATATATATACATACATACATATATATATATATATATATATATATCCACTACACAAACCGTGACGAAGTCACGTCAATGCACTCCAGTCCGAGATAAATTACCACGAAAAATCAAATGTGGTCCAAGGTTTCTTTATTCCATTTCTTATGGCATGAAATCAGGCATAAGGAACAAATCCCAACGCGTTTCGGCGATACACCTTGATCACGGGTATTTCATACAATCAAACAGAAACATTAAATAAAGTATTTTTGAACACAAATCTCATGTGATTACGATCGTGCAGGAAGTGAAAATAAACAAAGGACTGAGTAAAACTCATTTTGGCAGCCATCTTGTAATGGTAAACGAAATCATACACTCTTATTTTCGTTATTCATCTCAAATCATGTAAGGAGGAAATAGCGATACAACTTCGTATGTATACACTCACATTGTACCTGTGTGATGAAAATAAATCAGGACATAATCACCCCATATATCATCAAGGTTAGCGTGACATCGTATATACTACATATAATAGCGCAACTCCATGCGTATAATCCATCATATTATAATGCCAGCTAACTACAAAAATTACCAAACATAAAACTCCTATGGGTTTATAGAGCAACGTATCAGAGTCACAATCTTAGTGTCAAGTGACAGAATGTATAATAATCTATGTAGACACCGGTGTGATTGTGCTTCATGTTGTAGCCCCAATGGGCATAAGTCACAGGTAAGCAGTTACTCCTCAGTGCCTAGACAAAGAGAAAAAACTGATCCGATTCTAAAAGTGTCTTCAACCTCATAAAGCATGCCACAATTATGATACTCAGTAATAGTGATGGTGAAAATAAAACTTTCAATAGTGTTCTTGATACTAGGTTAAAAACAACAGAGAAACATGAAGGATACTAATCGAGTTCCAGACCGAATGCATTACAGTACATCAAAAATCCCTTTCCAAAAGAACGACAATATCCTGAAAAACCATTCATAAAAGACATTATTCAAAAGGCCAATATTTACAATCAGAAAATAGCAAATTACAGTATTACCCCCCCAAATGCCAAATCATTTCTTCTTCGGAATTCAGACCTCTGGGTATGAGTGTATCTAAGTCTAAAATATAACGGTTTTCTAGTTGTCGCAACTTCCGAATTTTGTCACCTCCTCTCTTCATTGGTGGAAGTTTGTCAATCACAAAAAACTTTAAAAATTTGCGATTACTACTGTGGAGTTCTTCAAAATGTCGGGCAATCTGTCACACCTGATCTTTATTTTGAATTGCCCTCATATGTTCCAACAGTCATTTCTTTGCAGGGAACATCATGCTTCCAACATATTTCTTGGAGCACGGACAGACCAAAACATAGATACAAAATTCTGATAAGCAAGTAAGATGTTTGCTTATGATTTTTTCTTTCTCTTCCACAGGGTAAAAGACTTTCTTAACATTGTTACTGTATTTGCAAGCTTTGTATTTCATGCATGTAAAAAAGCCATTGATATCATTGTCTCTGCAAATAAAGGTACTGACCTCATTTTTACTCAACTTGTCCCGAGCGAATCTGCCTTACGATATATCATATTGGGGGTATCCCCCAAGACTTCTGTCAATGTAGGCTCAGTTCTAAGTACATTCCAATGTTTCGCCATGCTTTTGCGGACTTGCCAAGAATTGGAATGAAAGGTGGAGATAAATCTAATCTTCTCATTCACAGGCATAGATTTAATTTTGGGAACCAGCAAAGCTGAATGCTCTCCTTTACTGGCTCTCAAGAAGGCCTCTTCAACAATATTAGACTGATAACCCCTCGCTCTGAAATGTTCTTTCATACAAATACTTTCTGATCTAAAATCCTCATCCGTACTACAGTTCCTCCGAGCCCGGAGGAACTCACCAAAAGGGATACTGCGGATCAAAGTTCGTGGGTGTCCACTAGCTGCGTGTAGGAGTGTGTTCCCGGCAGTCTCTTTCCGATAGAGTTTCGTTACCAATCGGTTGCCAGCAACTTTCACAGTTAAGTCTAGAAACACCATCATCTGGTTATGGATTTGACCTTGTAACACAAGATTCAAATCATTTCTATTGAGGTCCTCAATTAAAAGCTCAGCAAGCTCCTTGGGACCCTTCCAGATGATAAAACGATCATCAATATACCGCAGCCACGTTGTCACGTGGCTGTGGTATAGGCTGTTAATTCTTGCCACCTGCTGCTCCCAGCTCGCCATCAGCAGATTGGCATAGCTGGGAGCAAAACAGGTGCCCATCGCAGTCCCTTGTCTTTGTCGATAGTAAGTCTCGTTGAAGATAAAGTAATTGTTTTTCAAACAGAAGGTCATCATTTGCAAGATCATTTCAGTATGATTGAAATAGGAAATAGACCTGGACCTCAAGAATAGGCGACACGCTTCAATACCGTCCTTGTGTCTAATAGACGTATATAAACTACATACGTCTAATGAAATGAGAAGATAATCATCCTGCCACACAACATTCTTTAGTTTGTTAATGAAGTCTCTACGGTCTTTGAGATAAGAAGGAACTTTTTCAACAAATGGGCGTAAGAAATAATCTATGTATCTCAATGTATTCTCTAACAGAGATCCTATCGAGAACACAATAGGTCTGCCCGGGGGTTTCCTTGGGTTCTTATGGAGCTTGGGCAGCAGATAAAGAACTGCCACTTTAGGGTTGCGATTTAATAGAAAGGAATATTCATTCCACTACCTTTAGTACGCCAATCTTTTAGCATCTCAAAATAGACATTGTTACTGCTCTCTATGTTCTGTACAGAAGTGATTTCATAACATTCCATGATACCCAATTGTCGCATGCCCTCCCCCAGATAATCTTGCACATCCATAATTACAGCATTCCCCCCCTTGTCCGACTGTTGAATGACAATTGAGGAGTCGGACTCCAATGTTCTTATGGCAAGTCTTTCAATTTTGCTTAAGTTGTCATTTGGCCAACAGTTCTTTTTAGCCAGATTTTTGAAGTCATTGATGACCAAAGATTCAAAAAGTGTCTATACTGCAAAATGGAAGGGCCGGGTTGAAAGTAGATTTAGGTTTGAAGGGGTTAGGATGATTGAGATTGATGTTGAAGCCCAAACTGGTAGCATCAATAGGTTTATCCAATGGAGTACCATATTCCAAATTCTTAAGGGCAATCAGAGTTTCAACCTCATTAATTGTTTCACAAGCAGGCACATTGGAGATTGTATTTGTACCAACATTCTTTACCTTAAGTTTGTTCCACTTGTGTAAACGTAACTTTCGCGTAAACTTAAAGAGATCAATACGTTCTTTTGAATAACAAAAACTCGAAGTGGGACAGAATGAAAGACCATATTTCAATACAGCACATTCACATGCAGTTAAAGAACCAGAAGATAAATTTACCACATTCTACTGATTCATTTTCCTCTTGTTTTGTTCTTTTGGCCCCGGGTTTCCACTCCCACCTGGGTTTTGTTTGATTCTCCACCTTCCGCCCCTCCTGGTTTGTTGCTGGTTTTGATGGTACTTCCTCCAGAGGTTCCTCTTCCTCTGCCTCTTCCTCTGAAGCCTTGTCCTTTCCCCCGACCTCTGTCTATTTGCCAATTTTGTGCTTGTGTTGATTGGTTCATTAGCCTGAACTCCTCCCAAAAATTCTGCGGCTTACTAGGATTTTTTGCTGTCGGTGTTTGGCCGTCTTCAGAGACGTCACTTTCGACCACTTCTTCCTCTGGTTCTCCATTAGGTCGGACTTTATCAAGGTTCGCTTGTACTCCTTTTCTTTTTATATTGTCGTACTTACGACTAAAAGTGAAAATCCGTCTGGATTGGTAATCTATTTGATCCCTGAGAAATTTCCTTTCTTTTTTAGCCACGATCTCTTCTTCATGTTTCGAGATCCGCTTGGCTATCTCTTCCATTTTTTTATTGAAATTCTCCAAAGATTCCTCTTTTAAAAGATCTTCTTAAAGTTCAGAGATTTCTTTTAATAATGCTAATCTGGTCTTCCAAGCATGTTTGATCAAAATAGATAACATCCTGTTTAAACAGTTCATCAGATTCTCTGCCCATTCCTCTGCTAGTTCCATATCAGGTTCTTCATGTGAGGGAGCGATTAAAATTCTCAAACCTCTAGGAACTTTCTTCTCCTCTTGATATTTTTCGAGGGTTATAGCTTCCCACCACTTTGATATTTCTTTCCTGATTAGTTTCTCAAGTTTCTGATATTTCTGGTGGGCTGAGGATAAGGCAATTGACTGTGCATTACTAATGCCCAGGGCTGTGGGCTGAACAAACATGGACTGTGCTCGAAGTCTCCTTCGTGCCTCTGTTTCTTCATCCATAGCTCTGATTTAGAGGAGACTGCGTCTTCTATGCATGCCCCTTTGATTACCATTGCAAATAACCTTAGAACCACACAAAATCAATAGTCCATATCGTGTGGTCTACTCGGACGCCTACGCCTCCAACCACCAAACTGCTACGTTGGTGATCGGGCAGCGGACAGTTGCGTTACAGAAAATGGCAGGTTGTCGATAAATCCGACACAACAGTTGCGCTTTAAACGCTTAACCGCGTAGTCCCACACTTGGATCCTAGATGTTTACTTTACATTAGCAAGCGCGGTAACAGCATACAACGAAAAGATCTCTCACCATAAGGAAAAACAGCACAGTCAGTCAGGTGCTAAACTGCATCCACTGTCTACGGCTAGACTCCGTTCAATCCTCGTTGCGTTTCGTGATGCCGTACAGCGACTTCATATCACAGCGGGAAAGCGTATATGCAATTTCTGCCAGTTACGCGGTCAACCGGTGTAGAGTTATAAAGTATCCATTTTCACATCCTCTGAGAACCCACCGGGACACATTCACTGCGGTGCACCACAGGGTCAGAGGTCTCCCTGTATTCTACTATCCACTACACAAACCATGACGAAGTCACGTCGATGCACTACAGTCCGACATAAATTACCACGAAAAATCAAATGTGGTCCAAGGTTTCTTTATTCCATTTCTTATGGCATGAAATCAGGCATAAGGAACAAATCCCAATGCGTTTCGGCGATACACTCGCCTTGATCACGGGTATTTCATACAATCAAACAGAAACAGAAACATTAAATAAAGTATTTTTGAACACAAATCTCATATGATTACGATCGTGCAGGAAGTGAAAATAAACAAAGGACTGAGTAAAACTCATTTTGGCAACCATCTTGTAATGGTAAACGAAATCATACACTCTTATTTTCGTTATTCATCTCAAATCATGTAAGGAGGAAATAGTGATACAACTTCGTATGTATACACTCGCATTGTACCTGTGTGATGAAAATAAATCAGGACATAATCACCCCATATATCATCAAGGTTAGCGTGACATCGTATATACTACATATAATAGCGCAACTCCATGCGTATAATCCATCATATTATAATGCCAGCTAACTACAAAATTTACCAAACATAAAACCCCTGTGGGTTTATAGAGCAACGTATCAGAGTCACAATCTTAGTGTCAAGTGACAGAATGTATAATAATCTATGTACGCTAACCTTGATGATATATGGGGTGATTATATCCTGATTTATTTTCATCACACAGGTACAATGGCTGCCAAAATTAGTTTTACTCAGTCCTTTGTTTATTTTCACTTCCTGCATGATCGTAATCACATGAGATTTGTGTTCAAAAATACTTTATTTAATGTTTCTGTTTGATTGTATGAAATACCCGTGATCAAGGCGAGCGTATCGCCGAAACGCGTTGGGATTTGTTCCTTATGCCTGATTTCATGCCATAAGAAATGGAATAAAGAAACCTTGGACCACATTTGATTTTTTGTGGTAATTTATCTCGGACTGGAGTGTATCGACGTGACTTTGTCACGGTTTGTGTAGTGGATAGTAGAATACAGGGAGACCTCTGACCCTGTGGTGCACCGCAGTGAATGTGTCCCGGTGGGTTCTCAGAGGATGTGAAAATGGATATATATATATATATATATTCACTGAAAAAACCATAGGTTATAGACCATATATAGTCAGGGATTAGCATTTACAAAACCTTATTTTACTCACACAAAACCATTGAAATTCCATATATAGTTAGTTGCACTAACTATATATCGCGCACCCGCAATCCACTGCTGATCATGTCACATATTACATCATTCATGACATGGTCAGTGACATCACTGATGACATCACTGATGACATCTCAAATGACATCACTGATGACATCACTGATGACATCTCAAATGACATCACTGATGACATCACTGATGACTACATCCAGTGACTGTATAATTCTGTAAAGTTAAAATATGTCTTACATATTGAAGAATGAGTGGATGTATAAGTGTCTTGATGAAGGATTTAGTAGGGGCATGGCTGACTGTATGAGTGACTGATTAAATGTGTCTCACTGAGTGCATGGGTTAGTGACTAAACTGTCTTAATTTGTGCATCATTATGTCTGTTGTTCTGTAAACTGCTGCATGTGTTGATCATTAGCTATATGATTAACTGTATGGGTTATTGATTGGTTGCCCAAGCATTTGTATGGGAGACTGAGTGTGTGTCTGGGTGGCTGGGAGGTGTATGACTCTCTGCATAGATGTGTGAGCAGTTGATTGACTAGATGTATGGGTTCAAAAGTGCATGTGGAAACAGCTGTATGGGCGGTTGACTGTGTGCATGAGTGTATTGGTGAGTGAATGGATATCTCAGTGCTACATGTCAAAGTAAGTACATATGTAAAACACAGTACATGTGGTAGTTGACATATATAAATAACTGTGCATAAGAGCCAGTGAATGTGTGAGTGGCTGTATGGATCATTGTGAACTTGTATCCAGGATTGTATAAGTGAGTAAATATGTTTTAGTATATGTTTGAATAAGTAAGGTGTGTATAACTGTATAGTTGAGGAAATGGAGGTGTGATTGATTCTTTGCATGACTGACTAAGTGTCTGAGTAACTCCATGGATGAGTGACAGTCTATGAGTGTCTGTTTACACTGAGTGTATCTAAGGTTATATTAGAGTCTGAAGAGGTTCATCGTATTATCACATGAATGATGTCATCAGTGATGTGATCAGTAATGTCAAATGAGATGTCATCAGTGATGTCATTTGAGATGTCATCAGTGATGTCATCAGTGATGTCATTTGAGATGTCATCAGTGATGTCATCAGTGATGTCATTTGAGATGTCATCAGTGATGTCATCAGTGATGTCACTGACCATGTCATGAATGATGTAATATGTGACATGATCAGCAGTGGATTGCGGGTGCGCGATATATAGTTAGTGCAACTAACTATATATGGAATTTCAATGGTTTTGTGTGAGTAAAATAAGGTTTTGTAAATGCTAATCCCTAACTATATATGGTCTATAACCTATGGTTTTTTCAGTGAATTTTCAAGGTTTTGTAAATGCTAATTCCTAACTATATATGGTCTATAACCTATGGTTTTTTCAGTGAATTTCAATGGTTTTTTAATAGCAAATATCAAAACCTTTACAATGTATTCTTCTTTAAATCGAAAAATATTTTTTACATGTTTTTAATACAATTTTTTTTTATTATTTTTATTGTTTCGCTCCCGGTACGCGAACCGGTTAGCTTCCCGTTAGCTCAATTCGGAGCCGCGACCCGGTCCGCGAACCGGTAAACGTTCCGTTTGCGCAACTGTCGCGTTAGAAAACAACATCGTGACGCGTCGCGTCAGCATGACGTTTCGCGTTCTCGCGTGATACGTCATATGACGTGCTACGTTAGCGTACCCGGAAGCGCAGCGGTACGCGAACCGGAAGCGATCCGAGGCGCGGCCCGGACCGCGTAACGTAAACACAGCAGGTCATGTGACTCGGTAATAACACTTTTCATTGGTTCATTTCAATTTTGGTTTCCTAATGATGTAATACTAGGTCATGTGATCTAAAATTAACACTTTTCATTGGTTTAGAACTTTTGCTTCTCCCAAATGATGAAAACCCCTCCTTCTTTCCTCACTCTGACTTTCATCTTGGTGAGAGAAAGACCCTTTATTTACACTTTGACATGGCTTCATTAGTAGCTTCAGCTGGTTCTAACCCACCACCTCCACCAAATCCAAAGAAGAGAGGACCACCTGCTGAAGTAATTTTGCAAGAAGAGGAAGAACAGGAAGAGGAGGAAGAGGAGGAAGAGCCAAGGTTTTTGCCAGAGGAGCCCAGGAGGTACAATCGAAAAGAGAATTACATTTGGCAATTCTATAAATTTCCTGAGGGGCAAAAAAAAGTGAATGCACGCTACGTGTTTTGCCGTATATGCGGTGATAGATTGTCAAGGGGAACTGAAAAAAAATACAGTTACGGCAATCACACTATGCATCGGCATATGAGTAGATGGCACCCAAATAATTATAGTGCTGCCCAGCTACGTGATGAGCAACAAAATCCCCTTCCAATGGCAAGAAGATCGGTTGTTCCAGAGGTGTCGGGACCAGAGGCGAGGGAGATGATCCCAAACATTCAAATGTTGTTTGGGCACGTGAAGCAAGTGTGCGTGCACTGCGGCGATTTCATCTGCTACAGGGAAAGTAGCATAATTTTGATTATGAGAGCTATTCAGAATCATGTTAATGTTTGTCCGAGACGCCCCAAAAAATAAAAAAAAAATTTTTGTTGCTCCTGTTGAGCCCTTTACAATGGATCGTTTTTGTTTCCCCCCCCCCCAAAAAAACCAAAAAAAATATAAAAACGTTCAGAAAATACAAAAAAAGTAAAAAAATGTTCAAAAAATAATAAAAAAAATATAAAACAACAAAAACATTAAAAAAAAGTTCTTTTCAGAACTACCTCCCCGTTATAAAAAAATTGGTAGAATATTTGGAACTCTGCCAACCTCTATTTCTCTTAGTTCGCTCCCCGGAGCGCTACCCGGTACGCGTACCGGAAGCTAACCAAAAAAAATATTTTTTAAAAAAAAGAACAGTAAGTATAAGGTAAGCTAACAGACAGTTATGTGAAAAGAAAGACAGCTCTAGGGAGTAAACAATAGATACTGTTACCTACAATCCACTGCTGATGATGTCACATATTACATCATTCATGACATGGTCAGTAACATCATCAGCAGTGGATTGCGGGTAACAGTATCCTTAGTTTACTCCCTATAGCTGTCTTTCTTTTAACATAACTGTCTGTTTCCTTCCCTTATAATTACTGTTCTTTTTAAAAAAAAAAAAATTTGATCAGTCAGAAACAGTGACATTCATAGAAACAGAGAGAGTGAACAAGAGTGAAGAACTATGGTCCTCCTCAGCCACCCTCAGAAAACCAAGGGGGTCAAGATACATCTACCGTGCCCCCTTCTACCCATTCTGAACATTATTTGCCCTCCATCTTGTATCTTGATTCGACCGAAACACAAAATGGTGGACTCCCGTAACGCTGCTGGTTTGCGAACCGGGCCACTTCCCGGGAAGCGGTCCAAAAAAAAAGGTGGGAAAGTAATTCACAGACACTAAGAGTAATAGAGACGGAGTGAGTGAACAAGACTGAGGAACTATGAGAACAGAGGGACTGAGAAAAAGAGTGGAAGGAGTTGAGTAAGTAGGTAATAGAGAAAGGAATGAGGAAAGTAGCAAAGGCAGGAAACTGAGGGTTAAAGAAGTGAAGCAGTGGATCTAATAGTAGGTGAATGTGATAGAAATGTAACGAAAAGAGTACAACTATTTACCTTATAATTGCCGTTAAATTACTCACTTTTTATTTTTATACTTTCAATCTGTGAAAGAGAGAACCAACATTTGAAAAATATTAAAACATGTATTTAAAAATTACAAAAGACAAGGGAAAAGATTGAAGGACAAATAGTTTTTCAACAACTTTGACACTGACAGAAGCTTCTGCTTCTCCAGGTCCCCTACGCAGTCCTAAAGATATACATTTTAAACTAACAGTATCTTGATACAGATGAAGTGAGGCCTATCTTAAAACATGGTGCATCTTTTGCATTGCTCTTGTTTCAGAAAAGTGTCGCTTCAGGATGCCAATAACATGTCTCCTATCCAGAGGTTTGTTTGAGGTGAGGCCTACTCAGAGTTCAAGATGAGATTTACACTTGTTGAAGTGTACAGAGGAGATAATATCTGTGAAAGTCTACCAATGAAGTGAGTCATGTCCACTGCACTCTTCAACAAAGTAGAAACCTCCTATGTTTCCCTGGACAGACCTAAACTTGATCTGCACAATGTGATTCGTAATGATAGGAAACACAGGTGATGTAATTGAAATACGTGCAATTTATTTTGCTCATTTCTCAATCACATCACTTGTGTTTCCTTTGCTTAGGTATCTCATTGTGCAGATGTAGTCTAGCATATGAAAAAATACGCAGAAGTGCAGCACTGCATGCAACAACTTTGACACTTACAGAAGCCTCACCTTCTCCATGCCTCCTACACAGTTCTACATATATATCATAAATGCAAACAGTACAGAATTAATTATACATGTTAAATGGTTTATTTTTGCTGTTCTCAGAATGTATCAAAATTCACTAAAAACAGTGACTTGAAGGTATTCATCATTTAACAGCGGGGAAAAAAAAAACACAATCAAAATGATTGTGTTTAAAAAACCCATAAAACATCAGAAATCAAAATTCAGAACTCCTTAAAGTTAACTTACTTTCCATGACGTCCAAGGATGTCCTATGAACAGCTTACACTCTTTTGTGCTGTTATTACTTTCAGCCCGCCACTTTCTGAAAGAAAATCTCCATCGTTTTTAAAAACACGTTACATGCAATAAATGACTTCTTGCTCTCTACCACAATTTTCCACAAGGCCAAATCTTGTCAGAGCCATTTATAACTCTTGGATTTCTTGTAAGCCAATCCCGTCATTTGGCATTTCCGCAACTTTCAGAATTAAAATGTTGAAGATCATTTTCACAATCCTGGAATAGTAATATCTTCCCCTTCTTGCTCAGTCATGTTCTACTTTTCCTATGACACTGATACAAGCAGACTTACACTACCTCTATGACTACTACAATTATTTAATTCTCTACATCACTTTTAATCACAAAGCAATGTAAAACAGTAGACAGCATTGCAGACTTACATTCCCTCTACTCCATGTTTTGATTGGCTGCTTCAATTAGTTTATAAAAAGAAACAGTTTTTCTGAACTCATTCAAAGTGCACGTATTTCTCCATAATGTCCAGTCCTATGGTTAGAAGTTATGTCTCTGAACTACACTTATCCTCAAGGCCAAATTGTGTAGGAGCCATTAGAACTTCTTGAAATTCCACAGAGCACATCCCGAGATTCTTTCCCTAAAATTTTGGTTTTAAAAACACCAGGTAAGAGTTTTTAAGGTCATACGGCAATTTTTTTTTGAAAATTAAAACAGAATCATTGCAGAATGACCAGCCATTTCTAGACTGTAAATAAGCTGTGTAATGTCCTGATGTTATTGAAGGGCCGTCATGATATATAATTGCTGCAGTTACAAAAGTCCTTCCTGATATTGACAACTGCGAAGCTACAAAATTTTTAATTAAAGTTGTCAATTTTGTTCCATCAGGCCTACATCGTTGGAACATTAAAATGACATACTGGCCATATGTTCGTATAAATAATGTGGACATCATTTCAGATTTACATTGGCTACACTCCATGTTGTGATCAGCTGCTTTTACTAGCTTATTAAAGGAGACTGGTTTACTGTCTGGCAAAGTTAAATATATAAATCTTTCTGAGTCTACACTAGTAGTACTTGATACCATACAGTTGTCGCAGTCATGCTGCCATTGATAAGAAAGCCCAAACAGGTGATCTACATCTACACCTTCATCATGCAATACATCAAGCATATACATTAAAAACTCCTGACAATCTTGCTGAATATTTTGAGAGAATTGTGTTTGGCCTGAACATCTGTCTAACAGATTTCGAATTTCAGACACACTTTCTATGTTTCTTCTATCAGTGGTACATTTCTCTAACACAGAATTTAACAAACTGCAAAATCTTTGATCAGAATTGACCACAATCTCTTCTTTTACATTTTTTAGAGAAAATAAAACATTAACCACTACATTAGCATAGCAGTTGACACCAGAACTGTTTTCAAACTGAAAACCAACAACATCTTCAACAGAATCCTTTTTGTTTCTGCTTGTAATTTTAGGTTCATTGACTTTTTGTCTTTTTGCTACAACCTCCCCAGTATTGTTCTCATTTCTTCGTTTCCGGCCTACCACACGTTTCTCAAACAAAGGATACTGAGGCAAATGTGGCGCATACTCTCTTCTTAACCTATTGTATTCCTTAACACAATCTAGATCCGCACAAATGTTTGTGACATCACACTCAATCAAGTACAATCCCGATAAAGTTCTAACTCGTGACAATGCCACATATGCCATACCCTCCTTGAACACAGAACTGCCAATATTCACCAATGCACTGTCTACGCTTAAACCTTGCGATTTATGAATTGTCACCGCATATGCCAAGCAAACAGGAAACTGCTTACGGCGAACATATAAGTCTTTTACAAGCAAAAATCTAGCAGAACAACGAGAAATTAGCTGTACTTCCTCAATGCCATCAAATTTAATTTTTAAAAATTCAATTCCATCTCTATTTCTGTATTTCACAAAATCAACAACTTTACCCATTGATCCATTTACCAGACCTCTTTCAACATGTAAATTCCTTCTTAAAATTATACGGCAGTTCAAGCACACATTCAGAGTCTTTTCAAAACCTGCAGTTTTAGATATACTCTTCTCTAATGAATCCAATTTTGTTTTCAGATTCTCAGACAAAATAATTGTTGATCCCATATGCTCTACTCTATCAATAGCTTCCAGTTTCACAATCTCTTGCTTTTCTAAATGCAACATTTTGTTGTTAAATTTGGCACATTCTGCAAGAGTTGGCATCAAACATATTCCAGATTTCTTCTCAGTAATTTTCTGAAAAATATTCTCAGGCACAACATCTTGTTCTGGATATAAATTTGACAGTAATCGTGCATGTAAAGCTTCTTTCCCATGCTCGGTCACTTTTCCAATTCTAACATCTTGTAGAATAGTCTTGTAAACTTCATCCTTCGCCTGACGCATATTTTCATGCAGTTCAGCATAATTGAAGTTTAACCATATATTGACGTTGCCAATGCTGCCTAGGCACTTCCTGGTATCTTCATGCGTGAGCATTTTGAACACAGGTTGCCCTTTCACTGGTGTCAGCTGCAAAAGATCTCCGAAAACAATGATGTGTTTGCCACCAAATAACACATCATACTCTGTTTTGAGAACTTCTTGCATCCTCAAATGCACAAAGGCAAGCATGACATTGGAAACCATGCTTACTTCGTCAATGATAAGAAGTTTCATTTTCCTCAAGATTCTTGAAACTTCAAAACAAGCATCTCCAGATAGCTTGTGATATTGTAATTTGTTGTCATGCTCCACTGGCAGCATCAGTAAACGATGTAAAGTAATCCCTTTAATATTATGTGCTGCCAGTCCAGTTGGAGCAGTGACAACACAAGACAGCAATGACTCTGTCCTTTCCTGCAAATAGCATGAAATTGCTTTAATGAGGAAACTTTTTCCAGTTCCCGCTTCTCCACTCACGTACAGTCGGACAGGCTTCAACGACGTACATGAGCACTCTTTCTTATCATGACTTAATCCATGATCAATTTGCATGGTAACTTCGTCATATATTTTCCTCTGCTCAACGTTAAGTTGTCTTTCCAACTCTTCTAAGTTAACCGCATCCTCTTGAGCATGTGCCATGGCTCTTTCCACTTCATTCATAGCAGTGGCAGCTTCATTTTCAATAACAGGTCCTCCTAGTGGATCCTGACTCAATGAAGCAGAACTCTGACTGTCCTGAGAACTGTCTCTGGCAATCTCGGCTGCAATCGTTGCTTCCTGCTCAATTTCCGCATTCAACATTTCTACATATTTGGGAAAAGCAGGACATTCTATGGTCTCCTTGGCGGCATTGAAAGAGTCTTCGTAACAGAGGAAATCTCCAAGCAGTTCCTCTTCTGCACGCCAAGGCTTGAAAAGTTGCAAAAGTGCTAAATAGAAAAACTCCTTTTTTTCAGGAGATTCGCCACTCAATTTTCGATGGTTTACCAAGTGGCATTTTCTTTGCTTGACCAGACATCCCTCACTTCCTATTACAGCATACACTCCTTTCTCAGTATCTTCTTTGATGTTCCTCTTGAATATGTAATTTTGCAGAACCTCATACAGACAAACATTCTCGAGGTGACTGCTTCGATTTGGATAATATGTATCCAACATGTTTGTCTTCAAAATGTCGGTACTGTTTGGCTCCTTTTCCGCCAAATACTCAATTTCCCGCACAGGTTTGAGAACTCGATTACGCGTTGCAGCAAGACCAAGACTCGCCCAAACGATACTCCTGGACTTGGCATAGAGACTTGCTGAAGACAACCGGTCAGAGCATTCGTACGCTCCGATTTCTCGATGCGACAACATCTTCAGACTGAAACTGTACAACTTCTTGCTGAGGCTCTTTTCATGGGAAATGTCCTCCCACATATCCTTCAATTCTGTCTTCTCTTTTTTGGTGATGTAAGACGTCACATACCGAGCCACAGCCATACAGTTATCAGCCACAAACTGTATATCCATGTTAGCATTCCACATGGACAAAATCACCGGGTTGTAGTCGTTGATGTACTTGGACTCTTCGTTCCTCTTCAAATTGTAAGTGTTTTTAGGTGATTTCTTCATGACATTGTGTCGCAGCGAAGACATCAAACTGTTTACTCTTCCTTTATAAATCACCGGTCGTGGAAAGCCGAAACGACATTTAGTGTAGAACTTGTCCTTGTTTCGGAATTTACGACGGCAGTACTTTCCACATCGATGGCTTTGGAAACGCAGAACTTTTTCTCTTAGGCTTTTCTTCTCCTTTGCGTTTGGAACTGCACACGTAGAATACTGTTGGATGAAACTCATCACTGAGTCTTCTGGATCCGTTCCAAATTTAGGTGCATCCTTGATCCACAGCAACATATGTATATGAGGAGCACCTCTTGCTTGGTACTCCTTTCTCCAGAAGAAATCCAACACCTCTCCAAGAGGTGGATTCTTCTTATTCATGATGAAAGACATCATAGCTTCAAATCTATGATTGAAGTACCTACATACATTGACTGGATCCAAAGAGCACAGTTCTCCGGGTGTCTTGAATTCGATGTTTTCTACGTTAGCATTTGCCTCTCGTAGAAATTCAAGTAAGTCTTCCCAGCCATACTCAGCACAGCTCAAAGTGAGGAACCATGTGGGAGTACCTAAGTTCCTCAGCATACATTTTAAATCACCATGACGACGGTACCAGTACTCATTAGTACCACGCTGACACGCCATGAGATTAATCAGGTGAGAATCCAAAATACTGTCTTGGACATTGACTTTATCCATAAAGTCACTTGCCGAGATGTTTTGCATGTGTATACCACTTTTCAAGATGTGGTTCACTGCATATGACAGTCCAGACAGATCGCTTTCAAACAGGAGATGAAACAAATAAGGAATGCATTGTCGAAACCTAGCATCTCCTGCATACAATCGCAAAGTCCGGTATTCAGAAGCAGGAATTTGATGAGGTCGCTCATCATATCTTCCTCCCTGACCTGTTGGAAAAAGCTGTGGGAAACACCGAGCTTCCAAACTTTCCTCCCAAACACTAATGGGACTCCCTTTGGCTTGTTTCATTTGAAACAACTCAATAGCATTCCCCATGACTTCCTTGGAATGCAAAGGATGAACACTATAATGTTCATATATTTCTTCACTAGTAGAGGGTTCTACTTTCTCAATTTGACCAGCACACAAATCGCTATCCTCTTCCTCACTTACTTCCTCTTCTGCAACATATACATTCTTATAGTATTTATTATTTTTTTTCAAATACAATGTTGCCTTTTTAACTTTCCTAACATCTACTAAATCTTGCCATATTTTCTTATTCTTTGTCGGAACCCCATTAACTAAGATAACCAGAGGTTCCTCGTCCACTTTTTCTACTCCAATTGTGTTAATGTTTTTCTTCAAATCTAGAGGCAAATAAACAACTCTTCCCTTTAATCCTCTCTGTAAATCTGATGGAGGCAATTTCCCTGTCTTTGGCTCCATTCTTACAATAGCCTGAAAGGGATGGATACTTTGAATCAAAATAGATTCATAAGTATTTAAATCCTTCAATTCAGAAGGAATCTCAACCAATTCCAGATTATTATGAACTGCTCTAGCAGGCATCTGGTTTTGATTTAATTTGCAACAACAATAAGTACACACACGTTGATCCAATCCCAAATCAAAACAATTTTCTACCATCAAGTATGTTGCAAAATCCTTCCATTCACTATTATTTTCCCTTTCACTTTTTGCATATAAATCCACTAACTTAGTCTGATTCTTATAATAAGTGCGTCGACAACACACACAAGTGAAATTAGGCCTCTCACTTGATTTCACCTCAAACGTCGCAATTTCCCTCTGGAAATTATCTGTACTGGAAACCTGTATACTATCTTCCACAAGACCCTCTTCTTCTTGCTCAATTTCAACATTCTCCTCTTTACTTCCAAAGTAACAAAACTCAATTTCTTCACATATATTCTTCACATCTATTTCAGAACCATGCAAAAGAGCAGCGCATAATTGTTTAAGCATAATTGCTGGACTCTTAGCATAATACAACATTCTAACTAATTTCCTCACTTTGTTATGATGCACTGCTAGCATCCTGAAATGATGAAAAACACTCTGGCATACTCTCCTGGAAAGACAAGCCAGTGAATGTCCATGCAAACCTGTCACTTCTCTTACTCTGCAAGGATCTAATTCTTGCAACAACATCATTTTCTGCTTCAAACTTTTCTTATTAAATGACCGTACAAAATCACAAAGCAAATTGATGGAATCCTGTCGCACACTGCAAATACTACTACACTTCCAGGTGTACACAGGACCCTTAGCACATCTTCCTAAAACCTCATTACCTAACACCTCTTCTGCCTCTGTTGTCACAAGTTTTTCTTTTTCTACTGGACAACCATCTTTCACTTCATAAGCACGACCACTGGTGTCAACTGCATGCACCAAATCATTATCCTGGAAATAACTCTCCTCATTAAAAAATGCCTCACAGCTTGAACTATGCATCCATTCTCCAGAAAAAACTTCACAAAAATTACTACGATTAACTATTCTCTTCCATCTACTATTTCTTTTGAAATCAAAAATTGCCTTGTTTAGCTTCCTAATTCTATTGATTATCAAAATAAATAACTTACGTTTAATTTCAAATGCCTGATCAATAACTTTCTCAACTTTTTTTTTTGTCTTATAAAAAACTAGTTTATGTTGACCTTTCTTAATATTTTTTAACAAATTGCCAATTATCCTGTTCCGGAACATTCGTTTACGAATCTCCCTAAACTGTTGTTTCCTTCTACTATCATGCACAGAGTTATCTCTTGCTCTAGCAGTAACATTTTTCATTGGCCTTTCTTTTCCATTTGATTTCCTTCTCGTTTTATGGACTGAAACATTTTCTGTAGTAATATTTTTTTTATTACACATATTTCTTATAAAGTGTTTTGTGCTCTTACCCGGTGCTTTCTTCGTGACTTGACAAATCTTTTTGTTAGAGGACTGCTGCGTATTATTTTTCACCTGCTGTCTTTGACGTTTTGCAGCCTTTCTCTGTCTTTCTATTGTAGGCATGGTGAAATCTTTAAATGATGTGCAGTTGAATCTGTGGAAAAATATAATAAATAATGTTATTAACCATTATTACCAAACAGTAAATCAGTAACAGTGATAAAAAACTTAACACACTACTTGACATTTTAATTAGAAGATTTTTTAGTCGTTGGCAAATTTACAATACAGAAATACCAGAAAAGAAATGACATTTATATTTATGTTACCTATGCTATTTTATATGTGAATCTGATCTAATTTTATGAGCATATTTTAATATTTTATTGAAGACACTACACATAACCTGCTTTTGAAGGTGTCTTTATTTTTAAATTAAACGGTTTACCTTTTTACTTTTTATTAATTATAAATTTTAAAAATAAATGTTTATATTTCCAAAGGCTCAAGCAGGTCAGCTTCCCATCCTATATCATATAATTCGGACAAATCTGCATCCTCATCACGCTCTTCTTCATCCTCAGGATTTAAATCATCCAATGGATCAACATCCACTGATGTTTCAATTACAAGTTCAATGATGAGGTCAAAATCAACTGATTGCAGATTGTCGCTCATGTTGAGGTTGTCTTTATCTTTAAAGAAAGATAACAACAATGAGATGTTGCAGAGTAAGAGACAAATCTCACAGATTATAATAGTAAAATTGTTTAACAAGAGTAACATTTTGCAGCTATTATTTAGCCATGTCCAGCGATGCTGAGCAGGTGAAGCCTATGTCTAATTTTTCACTGAACAGGACTCATCTGTTCTTAACCTTGGATAAGCCTCACCGACTCTGTGTCCCCTGCACATACTTAAATGTAAAGGGGCAGATTTATGTTAAATGGCACATCCCCAGGCATGCACCAGTTAACATGCACCACTGCTCTGCCACCCATGGTGTGCCGCATTTACAATCAGATAGGAGAAACCTGTGTCAAAACCCTGCGCCTGCTTGAAGCAGGCATAGGTCTTGACGCAACATTGTGGAGATGGTGCATCCCTGAGCCTTGCTGGAGCTGCATCGCACTTGCGATACAACTCCAGCAATGCGCCACCTTAACGGCACAGATCCGTCAAGCATCTGTGCCGTTTTTGCCCCATGCTGCGCCGCATTGTAAATGCAGCACACCATGGGTGGCGGAACAGCGGCGCAAGATGACTGGCACATCCCTGGTGATGCACCAGTCATCATAAATCTATCCCTAAGCTTCTTATCTTGTTAGAGATGAACTGCCATATGTATCATCAAAATATTTTGCATTTCCTAAATAGCGAATTTTAAGGAATAAATAGCGATTCTTTACCATTCCTAATTTGCGATGAGCAAATTGCTAATTGCAAGTTACCCATTCATTTCCATGGGCTAGGAGGCTCATAGGAATGAAGGTTTAATTTGCGATTAGCAATTTCCTCATCACAAATTAGGAATTTTTCCAAGGGTGCAGGGGTGTCTCAAGAACACCCTGCTACAAACCTGAAAAAGAAATTTGGGGGCATATGGCACACATACATGCCCTAAGGGCATGTGTTGGCGTCATATGGGACCTTTTGTTTTTTTAAAAAAAAGCTTTTTGAAAAGAATTCACAAATTACCACCAATTTACCACAATAGTTTCCAAATCCTTAATGTCATTTTTTACATATTTTTTGTTTGATACATTGCATTTAAGTAGTCACAAAATTTGCAAATCCTTCAGTGCAATTGCAAAATAAGGAATAGCAAATTTTGCTACTCCTTATTTTGCATCAAACTTGTTTAATACATACCATTTGTCTAATTAACATTCGCAAAGGCCAAAATTCGTAGAATTTTGATCTTTGCGAATGCTAATTAGCTTGATACATATGGCCCCAAGTGAGGCCTGTCTTACGACATGGTGCATCTTTTGCATCACTGCTGCATCGGTTTCATGTGGTACGTTTTTTTTACACCATGACATATCTGCCTAAATGCATCAATTTGTAATGTTGTTGCCTCATAGCAAATCTTTTGCACCACCGCTGCATCATAAAAGTGACGCACAGTGGCACAAAAGAGGCATACACCTATCATAAATCTGTCCCTAGCATTTTAAATGATTAATCGAGGATGACGATAAAGTGTGGCCTATCCAGAGGTTTGTTTAAGGTGAGGCCTACTCAGGATTGCAGATTAAAGTTACGCTTGATGAAGAATACAGAGGAGATAATACATGTAAAGGCCTACCAATGAAGTAAGTAATGTGCACTTTATTGCGCCAGTCATCATAAATGTATCCCTAAGCTTCTTATCTTGTTACAGATCAACCACCATATCTACCATCAAACTATTTTGCTTTTCCTAAATAGCAAATTTTAAGGAATAAATAGGAATTCTTTACTATTCCTAATTTGCAATGAGCAAATTTGGGGGCATATGGCACACCTACATGCCCTAAGGGCATGTATGGGTGTCATATGGGACCTTTTGTTTTTTGGAAAAAAATGCTTTTTGAAAAGAATTCGCAAATTACCACAAACTAGAAGTTGGTGGTAGTTTCCAAATCCTTAATATCATTTTTTACATATTTTTTGTTTGATACATTGCATTTAAGGAATCGCACATTTTGAATTAAGGACATTTTAAGTCATTTCCACATGTGCAGTGTTTTGAAATTATGATTTGAAAATCGTTTTTGGGGAAAAGTAATGGTTTGCAAATTTATGACAAGGACATAATGGTGTATGCTTCTCTATAAGGCATTTCAGTGTCTCTGATGTCATTTTTCCCATATTACATTATAAGACCTTTCCCCATGGAGCACATTCCTTGTAAATATGCTCCCACCTGTGCATGGCGAATTTAGATTTTGACTGTTTGAGTCACATAGCCATGTTAAAAGTGACCCAAAAAAATTGCAAACGTTTTAAAAAAACACATTCATGTGTCTTAAGGACATTTTAAGTCATTTCCCCATGGACAATGTTTTCTAAGTGGCGCAAAAGAGGCATGCACCTATCATAAATCTGTCCCTAGCATTTTAAATGATTAATTCAGGATAACAATAAGATGTGGCCTATCCAGAAGTTTGTATAAAGTGAGGCCTACTCAGGATTGCAGATTAAAGTTACGCTTGATGAAGAATACAGAGGAGATAATACATGTAAAGCTCTACCAATGAAGTAAGTGATTTCTACTTCATTGCGCCAGTCATCATAAATGTATGCCTAAGCTTCTTATCTTGTTAGAGATGAACCGCCATATGTATCATCATACTATTTTGCATTTCCTAAATAGCGAATTTTAAGGAATAAATATTGATTCTTTATCATTCATAATTTGCAATGAGCAAATTGCTAATTGCAAATTACCCATTCATTTCCATGGGCCAGGAGGCCCATAGGAATGAAGGTGCAATTTGCGATTAGCAATTAGCTCATCGCAAATTAGGAATTTTTCCAAAGCTGCAGGGGTGTCTCAATAACACCCTGCTGCACCCCTGAAAAAGAAATTTGGGGGCATATGGCACACATAAATTTTAACAACATTCCTTTACCTCAAAAACGATTTTCAAATCATAATTTCAAAACACTACACATGGGAAAATTACTTAAAATGTCCTTAAGACACATAAAAGCGTTTTTTGATTGCCTTTCCTGCATGGTTGGGTCACTTTTAACATGGCTATGTAACACAAACATTCAAAATCTAAATTTTCCATGCACATGTGGGAGCATATTTACAAGCAATTTGCGCCACAGAGAAAGGTCTTACACTAAAATGAGAAAAATAACATCAGGGACAGTCAATTGCCTTATAAAGAAGCATACACCATTATGTCCTTGTCATGAATTTAAAAACAATTCCTTTACCCCAAAAACGATTTTCAAATCATAATTTCAAAACACTGCACATGGCAAAATTACTTAAAATGTCCTTAAGACACATAAAAGCATTATTTCATTGCCTTTCCTGCATGTTTGTATCACTTTTAACATGGCTATGTAACACAAACATTCAAAATCAAAATTTTCCATGCACATGTGGGAGCATATTTACAAGCAATTTGCGCCACATAATTCATAATTTTCTCCTTAAAGCACACTATTCTCTATCTAAATTAAAGAAATATTTTCTCACCTTAGCAAATACTTTGAGTTTGAAAACAGTCTCAGAAACACACCAATTTGTCTTCAGCAGAGCAAAAGGTATGCACTCCACAGTCTGCAGCTATCAAAAGCACAGAAATGCTGTAATTCTTCACACATATTTCTCATGTCACCCAATCAAAACTCTTCCCTCACTTTTTTTCAAATGAAAACCCTTCCCCCCTCTGCCCTTTTTGTCTTTTCTGCATGGCAACCACCTCTTGGAAGACTTCTGGTGTTTGCAAATTCACACAACTTTGTTGCAATTGAACTCTGAACTCTCAGTGCACCTGCATATCCAGTGCATTCTTTCATTTAATGATTTTTTATTGACCATTCAAAATACATCTTTCAAAGAACACATCCGTGCACCCTAACTTTCTGTTTTCAGCAATCAAAATCCACCAATCACTGTTACTGCTTCATGAACACAGAAACTCCACAGTTTTTTTAATTTTAAACTCTCATTTTTTCAACTGCCATTTCATTGCCACACTTCATCTGACTGCAGGAGAACCTTCTCTCACCATGTTTTCTGTCTGGATTGTTGGACATAGTTATATTCACTGGGCTCAAAGGTACGTTGAAAACAGGAAATTACCTAACCTCAATTTACAAGATGTGGAAATTAAGTGGTTTGGCCACAGAGGATTAAAATGTCACCAATTGATACCATTGGTGAAAACCTTTATGCATTTGCCCAAACCTGACCTGTTAATTGTGCACTGTGGAGGTAATGACTTGGGCACTTTGACTGGTGTAGGTCTGGAAATGCTTTTAAAGGACACCTTTGAGCAATTAATGACACTTTTTCCTCAGACTGCCTTGGTATATTCAAATATATGCCAAAGACAGAAATGGAGGTGGTCAAACCAATTTTGTCCACAAATTGAGAAGTCGAGGAAGCATGTAAACAAATCTGTTTCAGCTTACATGAGAGACCATGGAATGGGCTCCCTCTACAACAATAACTTGCGTTACTACATGCAAGATATCTACAGAGGAGATGGAGTTCACTTCTCAGATGAGGGCAACAGAGTTTTCACTCTGAATTTAAGAATGTGCATTGGTACCTACTTATAAGTACCTAAATGTACCATAAACCCAAAAGCTCTTCTCAGAGCTACCCTACATCTAATCACTCACAATTATTATTTTACTCTAACATTTTTCACTAATTTTCAACAAAGTACGCTCCCTGGGGCGCTACCCGGTACGCGAACCGGGAGCTAACCTCGCGAAATTTTTAAAAAAAATGTTTTTTTTTCGCACATATAAGCCTCCTCAGCCACCCTCACAAAACCTAGGGGGTCAAGATAACTCTACCGTGCCCCCTTCTACCCATTCTAAACATTATTTACCCTCCATCTTGTATCTTAATTCGACCGAAACACAAAATGGTGGACTCCCGTAACGCTTAAGGTACGCGAACCGGGGCGCTCAACGGTTCGCGTACCGGGTCGCTCCCTGGGAAGCGCACCATCAAAAAAGGTGGGAAAGTAGTTCACAGAAAAGCCACTGGAGACAATTTCACCAAATATAGATTAGCTCATACTACATACCAATCCCTACCATTTTCACAAATTTGATTGGAATTCCATTTAACCATTTAACCTGTAGAACTCTCTAAATACCCTGAGGTAAATTACTTCACAAAACACATCTGAAGTGTTGGAATTGACAACCAATGAAAATGGTACTTTCATTTTCTACTTTTTTTACCTGACATTTGATTGGTTATGTACCTGAATATATATAAAGAAAGAGAGAGAAACACAGCCATTTTGACTACTACTTCCTGAATTACATTGCAAGATCATTTTCACTCACAACTTAAACTTCTTTTTAGAAGGTGAGATATTATTTTATAAATTTAAAAACATTTTCAGATAGTTATATACTATCCCTCTGTAAGAGTTAGACATTGAGAAAGGCTTCTTTATTATAATTATGGATTGATTTAGGTTTCTGTGGTATAATTATGAATTTACTTAGGCTTCTTCACAGGCACTTTTTAATAGTACTACTTCACGCCTGAAACCATACAGTGCCCATAGATTACTTCTCTGTTATAAACTCACAAGTACCTGTCTCAACTTAAACCCAACAGTGCCCTATCTCTACTGATATATTTATTTTTTATGCAGATATTATTTTATAAAATTGAAAACATTTTCAGATAGTTATATACTCTCCCTCTGTAAGAGTTAGACATTGAGAAAGGCTTCTTTATTATAATTATGGATTGATTTAGGTTTCTGTGGTATAATTATGAATTTACTTAGGCTTCTTCACAGGCACTTTTTAATAGTACTACTTCACGCCTGAAACCATACAGTGTCCATAGATTACTTCTCTGTTATAAACTCACAAGTACCTGTCTGAACTTAAACCCAACAGTGCCCTATCTCTACTGATATATTTATTTTTTATGCAAATTACAGCAAGAAAATGGAAGGAGAGCAGAATATTTCCTTCGAAATTGTTCTGGAGAACAACACAGAAAAAGATATTGAGGACAATGATGACTCAGATTTCATGGATGAATCACGGGACCATGAATTAGTTCAATGTGTAGAATATGTGGATCATTTACTTCATTATGATGACGGTCAAATGTGGGAAGTTATGTTCACTCAACAAGAGGACATATCTGACAGTCAAATGTTAGACATTCTATTAAATTTTGAAAAACAATCCGAAAAATAAAATTATATGTAATATTAAAAAATTATTTGAGTCTTTAATCATTTTTATATGTAATTCATAAACTAGTGAAATGTTAGAAATGTTATTACATTTTGAAACACAATTACAATAATAAATAATTGCTTAAAAAATAAAAAAATTAAAAAATAATCAACAAAACCAACAATCAATTAACATACAGTATTTGAAAAGTCTATCATTCTTTTTTCCTTATAGTACGCTGCCCAGAACGCTTCCCGGTTCGCGGACCGGGCGCTAACCACGAAAAAAAACAAAAAAAATATTTTTTTTTTCTGCCCCGCGGTGCCCTTTTAAAGCCTCCACATTAAAACTAGGGGATCAGGGAGGATCTACTATGCCCCCTTATGGTTATTTCCACCTTTGTTTTGGCCTCCTCTTGTCTCTCAATCCTCCCGAGAGACAAAATGGCGGCCGCTCCGGACTGTTTAGAATGTTGACAGACACCGGAGAGCCAATCAGCTTCGCTACGCGAAGTTCCGTTACGCTTAAGGTCCGCGGACCGGAGCGCTGCCCGGAGCGCGCTTACAGATATATATCTTTTTTTAAACGTTAATTTCTCAAAATCCACTGTAGCACATATATTGAGACCTAGAAAAGGCACATCGGGCTACCAGTCCCTACAATTTTGCCAAGTTTCGTGCAAATCCATTCAGCCGTTCGGGGTAAAAGTGAGGCCAACCGCCCTATGGAAAACTCAATGTTAAAAACACGTTTTGGGACCCCCCTTTTTTCTCGGCCCCCCCTGGACGAACACCCCCCAAATTTTCAGGGGCTGCTCAGAAACAAAATGTTCCATTTTCCTGAAAATTTCAGCCAATTCCGTCCACAAACGCCAAAGTTATTAGACATAGAATTTTCAAAAATCCCATAGGGAAAAAATCCTAACTATATATACCTACTGGCGACCGCCAGTAGGTAATATATATATATAAATATATATATATATTTTTTTTTCACTAGTGGTGAAACGCGTTTGTCAAGGGGGCAGGGGGTCTGCCAAATAAAATTCTTTTCTGGACAGGAGACTTTGGAGTGCCGTCTATTCTTCGTTTTTAAAAAAGCGAGTTGTGACGAACATATATATATATATATATATATATATACACGTTATAGTTAGTTGCATAAGATAACATGGCTACAGTATGTT
The DNA here is from genome assembly GCF_964261635.1 of Lissotriton helveticus. Taxonomy (NCBI): domain Eukaryota; kingdom Metazoa; phylum Chordata; class Amphibia; order Caudata; family Salamandridae; genus Lissotriton; species Lissotriton helveticus. The sequence continues at coordinate 1,131,741,502 of NC_136069.1, read as the reverse complement.
AAGATGTTTTTATCTCAAATAGCTGTGCAACTCGTAACGTGACTTGTAAAAATTACGGGTTACTGCTGGTTCATTGTTTATCTCAAATAGGCCATAAGGAATATTTCAGTGATCCTTTGTCAATGTGTCAGGTTCCTAGAAAGGTCCCTAAAAATCTCTGCATGACACATTTGAGTGATCTTAGAATAATCAATGAAATGACCAAATCTACTGTGGTGGCACACCAACTCACCTTGGTTACTGTCAATATATTGAGCCTTACATTTTGTTACCTATCAAGGACTTTGACAGGTTTCTGTTAACACACATCATACTTAACATCTTGCATAGATCCCTAAGTTTTCCTGAGGTGAACGATTGGTCAAGATCACTTTGTAAATGCCCATGTGATGATATGTCCGCTCAGTCGTCCATACATGTGTTGCTCTTTTGCACATTTTACATGATACCCAGAAAAAGATGGATTGTTCCAGTGTTAAAGAGCGTGGAACTAAGACAATGCCGCCCTGCATTCCTGGTAATTCAGAAATTGGATAATATATTCACTGTTGCTTCTGTTATTGATTTTTTAAAGACCATTTTTAAATTTCAGAAATCAATTGTAATATGAATTTTAATATATAAGCTTTTAACTACATGTATTTTTTTATTTTTTTAAATATGGACTTTGAGTGCGATTTTTCAATCGTACTTTTAAGGTTATTTCTATTTGTACAATAGCCGAATAAAGTTCTTTGAATTGAATTGACATCTCAGTCTGGTGGCTCAGTGGACTAATGCATTCACTGCAGGGGCCTGTGTTTGACCTCATGGTCACAGATTCAAATCCCGGAGGGTCCACTCAGCCTTTCATCCATCTGAGGTCGATAAAATGAGTACCATTAAGTTGGGTAACAATAAACATCTGTTATTCAGCACCAAGATACCCAAGGGTGAACGTGCGCTTCACAAATACACATGTTATGTTATGTTACATCTCAAATGACATCAGTGATGACCTCACTGATGACATCATCCACTTAATATCTGATGCACCTCCTCACACCCTAATATAACCTTTTAAACACCCACCCTAAAATACAGACTACCATTCTCGAAACCATAGACACACCAATACCAGTTAGTACATACCCACTCACTGATTCACAGGTCCACACACACACATCCACTCATTAACCTATATAGTTACTCATACATGCAGTCATTCATCAATACAGCCTTTGATTTATGCACTCATACACTCATACAAACACTCACACACCACCACTCACTCATAGAGTTCTTCACACAACTAGTCAGTCATGCAAAGAATTAATCACACTCTAATTTACTCACCTATACAGTTATTCACACACAACCTCACTTATTCATACAGATACTAACACATACTTATTCTCTTATACAATCACTGACACAAGCACACACACATCCATACAGCAACTCACATAATCACTCACTCTCACATATAGTTGCTTATATACTCTACAACTTACCTATACTTTCTTTCACATAAGTAGTTACTCACACATGTACCATTGACATATTCATTCATTCACCAACAGAGCCATACACACACTCACCTACCCGTGCACCCCCTTGCAGATGCATTCATGAACCCATGCACCCAGTGAATCACCCACTCACACATCCATGCAGGGAGTCACACACACCCACACCCACCCACACAGACACTCATGCACCCATATAGGTACTCAGACAACCAATCATTAACCCATATAGCTACTCATGTGGCTACTCACCAACATGTACAGCCACGTACACACCAACTGAAAAACTGATACAGACATTCACACAGATTAGTCAATTTCCCATGCATTCACTAAGACATGTTTAATCACTCACTTATACAGTCAGTCATGCACCTACTAAATCATCCATTCACACTCATTCTTGAATACACCTTGGTGTATATATAACATTCTTAAACTTTTTAAGAAACACTCACAGGATGATCTCGTCAGAGATGTTATTTGAGATGTTATCAGTAGTGTCACTGACCATGTCAAGAGGGTGTATTATGTGACGTCATCTGCAGTGCATTGCGGGGGTGCGAGTTATAGTTAGCTAAGCTAAATATAATGGCCGAATTTCTCTGGTTTTGTATAAGTGAAATAGCAGCCTAATTATAGTTTCCTTGAAGCCTGTGTTTTTTTCAGTACATTTCTAAGGTTTTTTAAATGCTAATACCTAACTATTCGTCCCTGAAACCTGTGTTTTTTTCGCTGAATTTCTAAGGTTTTTTAAATGCTACTTTATAGGTACAACATGTACAGAAAGAGGAAGAAAGTTGCAGAAAGAAGAAACAGAGGTGCAGAAAGAGTCCTACTTCGACTGTACCTTTCTACAGACACATACAAAGTAGCCTAATCACTAATCTTTCTCCCAAGATGTCTTAAACCTCACTTTTCTCTTGATGGTTCACTATTCATAGTCTGTTCAGAATGTTAGGCCTAATAAATGTAAAACAGCAATCCTAACCATATCACTGTTGTTAGTCTGACCAAGATTGTGAAGGTATGCATGCATGTCTCTTTGCTTTTATCAGGTGACATGTTACATTCAAATACATGTTAAAATACTTGAATATCCGGGTTTAAACATCATACTCTGTACATTTGTGTACAAGAAGGTGTATGTATTTCTTTCTGCTCATAATACAGGGTACATGTGTATTCAGTAGTACATTTGAGGGGCTCTATAACACCTATATACATAAGATATGTCTGCCGATGCAACCAAATGACAGTGCAGAACAAAGAAGTTTTGATCACCTATTAGAGATGCTACCAGCTTTTTAAGCTACCATCTTCAGATCTGTAACACACGTGAGAATACATGTACAACTAGACATATACATCAGTCACGAGAGCACGTAGACCTTTAAACTTGAAAGCTTGCTCTTCCCATTTCAATATAGAAACAGGCGAGAGAAGTACAGAAAGAAGCAAGAGAATTGCAGAAAAAGACAACAGAGGCGCAGAAAGAGCAAGAAATGTGCAGACAGAGGCAAGAGAATTGCGGAAAGAGGCAAGAGAAGTATTGAAAGAGACAGGGGAAGTGCAGAAAGAGGCAAGAGAGGAGCAGAAATAGGGAAAATGGGTGCAGAAAGAGGCAAGAGGTGCAGAAAAAGACAAGAGAGGTGCATAAAGAGAGAACAGTGATACAGAAAGAGGCAAGAGAAGTGCTGAAAGAAGTCAAAAAGGTGTAGAAAGGGGCAAGAGAAGTTCAGAAAGAAGCAACAGAAGTGCAGCAAGAGGCAGGAGAAGGGCATAAAGAAGCAAGCGAGGTACACAAAGAGAACAGAGGTACAAAAAGAGATAAGACAAGTATAGAAAGAGGCAACAGGGATGCAGAAAGAAGCAAGAGAGGTGCAGAAAGAAGCAAGAGAAGTGCTGAAAGAAGCAACAGAGGTGCAGAAAGAGGCAAGAGGGATGCAGAAAGAGGAAAGAGAAATGCAGAAAGAACCAACAGAGGTACGGAAAGAGGCAATAGAAGTGCAGAAAGTGGCAAGAGAAGTGTAGAAACAGGCAAGAGACGTGCATATAGAGGGAAGAGAGGTACAGAAATAGTCAAGAGGGGTACAGAAAGAGTCAAGAGGGGTGCCCGAAGAAGCAACAGAGGTACAGAAAGAGGCAAGAGACTGTAGAAAGTCAAGAGAGGTGCAGAAGGAGGCAAGAGAGGTAGAGAAACAGGGAAGATGGGTACAGAAAGACGCACGATCGGAACAGAAAGAAGTAAAAGAGGTGCAGAAAGAAGCAAGAGAAGCACAGAAAGAAGCAAGAGAAGTGCAGAAAGAAGAAAGAGAACTGCAGAAAGAAGAGAAGTGCAGAAAGAAGCAAAATAGGTGCAGAAAGAGGCACGAGGGGTACAGAATGAACCAACAGAGATGTAGAAAGAAGCAAGAGAACTATAGAAAGAGGCAAGAGAGTTGCAGAAGGAGGCAAGAGAGGTGCAGAAAGAGGGAAGATGAGTGCAGCAAGACACAAGAGGGGTACAGAAAAAACAAGAGAGGTACAGAAAAAGCAAGAAAAGTGCACAAAGAAGCAACAGTGGTGCAGAAAGGAAGAGGGGTGCAGAAAGAGGAAGAAAGGTGCAAAAAGAAACAAGAGAAGTGCAGAAAGAAGCAACAGAGGGCAGAAAGAGTCCTACTTCGACTGTACCTTTCCACAGACACATACAAAGTAGCCTAATCACTAATCTTTCTCCCAAGATGTCTTAAACCTCACTTTTCTCTTGATGGTTCATTATTCATAGACTGTTCAGAATGTTAGGCCTAACAAATGTAAAACAGCAATCCTAACCATATCACTGTTGTTAGTCTGACCAAGATTGTGAATGTATGCATGCATGTCTCTCTGCTTTTATCTGGTGACATGTTACATTCAAATACATGTTCAAATACTTGAATATCCGGGTTTAAACATCATACTCTGTAAATTTGTGTACAAGAAGGTGTATGTATTTCTTTCTGCTCATAATACAGGGTACATGTGTATTTAGTAGTACATTTGAGGGGCTCTATAACACCTATATACATAAGATATGTCTGCCGATGCAACCAAATGACAGTGCAGAACAAAGAAGTTTTGATCACCTATTAGAGATGCTACCAGCTTTTTAACCCCTTCCATGCTCATGACGGAACGGTTCCGTCATGAGCGTCGGTTGAGCTGTGCTCATGACAGAACCGTTCCGTCATGGTTCCATAAGCCCAATGGAACGTTCAGCACAGCGCAGGAATCTGCGCCGCGCTGAAGCGGTTAAGCTACCATCTTCAGATCTGTAACACACGTGAGAATACATGTACAACTAGACAAATACATCAGTCACGAGAGCACGTAGACCTTTAAACTTGAAAGCTTGCCCTTCCCATTTCAATATAGAAACAGGCGAGAGAAGTACAGAAAGAAGCAAGAGAATTGCAGAAAAAGACAACAGAGGCGCAGAAAGAGCAAGAAATGTGCAGACAGAGGCAAGAAAAGTGAGGAAAGAGGCAAGAGAAGTATTGAAAGAGACAAGGGAAGTGCAGAAAGAGGCAGGAGAGGAGCTTAAAGAGGCAAGAGAGTTGTAAAAACAGGAAAGAGAGGTGCAGAAATAGGGAAAAGGGGTGCAGAAAGAGGCAAGAGCTGCAGAAAAAGGCAAGAGATGTGCATAAAGAGAGAACAGTGGTACAGAAAGAGGCAATAGAAGTGCTGAAAGAAGTCACAAAGGTGTAGAAAGAAGCAAGAGAATTGCAGAAAGAAGCAACAGAAGTGCAGTAAGAGAAAGAAATGTGCAGACAGAGGCAAGAGAAGTGCGGAAAGAGGCAAGAGAAGTATTGAAAGAGACAAGGGAAGTGCAGAAAGAGGCAGGAGAGGAGCTTAAAGAGGCAAGAGAGTTGTAAAAACAGGCAAGAGAGGTGCAGAAATAGGGAAAAGGGGTGCAGAAAGAGGCAAGAGGTGCAGAAAAAGGCAAGAGATGTGCATAAAGAGAGAACAGTGGTACAGAAAGAGGCAAGAGAAGTGCTGAAAGAAGTCACAAAGGTGTAGAAAGAGGCAAGAGAATTACATAAACAGAGAACAGTGGTACAGAAAGAAGCAACAGAAGTGCAGAAAGAGGCAGGAGAGGGGTAGAAAGAAGCAAGCAAGGTACAGAAAGAGAACAGACGTAAAAAAAGAGATAAGACAAGCATAGTAAGAGTTAACAGGGATGCAGAACAAAGCAAGAGAGGTGCAGAAAGAAGGAAGAGAAGTGCAGAAAGAAGCAACAGCGGTGCAGAAGGAGGCAAGAGGGATGCAGAAAGAGGAAGGAGAAATGCAGAAAGAACCAACAGAGGTACATATAGAGGCAACAGAAGTGCAGAAAGTGGCAAGAGAAGTGTAGAAACAGGCAAGAGGAGTGCAGATAGAGGGAAGAGAGGTGCAGAAAGAGTCAAGAGGGGACAGAAAGAGGCAAGAGGGGTGCACAAAGAAGCAACAGAGGTACAGAAAGAGGCCAGAGACTGTAGAAAGTCAAGAGAGGTGTAGAAGGAGGCAAGAGAGGTAGAGAAAGAGGGAAGAAGTGTGCAGAAAGACACAAGATCAGTACAGAAAGAAGTAAAAGAGGTGCAGAAAGAAGCAAGAGAAGCACAGAAAGAAGCAAGAGAAGTGAAGAAAGAAGAAAGAGAACTGCAGAAAGAAGAGAAGTGCAGAAAGAAGCAAAATAGGTGCAGAAAAAGGCAAGAGGGGTACAGAAAGAACCAACAGAGATGCAGACAGAAGCGAGAGAACTATAGAAAGAGGCAAGAGAGTTGCAGAAGGAGGCAAGAGAGGTGCAGAAAGATGGAAGAGGGATGCATCAAGACACAAGAGGGATGCAGAAAGAAACAAGAGAGGTACAGAAAAAGCAAGTGCACAAAGAAGCAACAGTGGTGCAGAAAGAAGGAAGAGGGGTGCAGAAAGAGGCAATCGAAGTGAAGAAGGAACCAACAGAGGTGCAGAAAGAGGCATTAGAAGTACAGAAGGAGGCAATAGAGGTGCAGGAAGAGAGAAGAGGGGTGCAAAAAGATGCAAAAGCGGTGCAGAAATAAGCTAGAGATGTGCAGAAAGAAGTAAGAGAAGTACAGAAAGAAGCAAAATAGGTCCAGAAAGAGGCAAGCAGGGTGCAGAAAGAACCAACAGAGATGCAGAAAGAGGCAATAGAAGTGTAGATAGAGGATGAAAAGTGCAGAAAGAAGCAAGGGAAGTGCAGAAAGAAGCAAGAGAAGCACAGAAACAGGCAAGAGAAGTACAGAAAGCGGCAATAGAAGTGCTGAAAGAGGCAAGAGTTGTGCAGAAAAAGGCAAGAGAGGTGCAGAAAGAAGGAGGAGAACTACAGAAAGAACCAACATTGGTGCAGACAGAGGCAAGAGGGGTGCTACGAGAGCCAAGAGAAGTGCAGAAAGAAGCAACAGAGGTGCAGAAAGACACAACAGCAGTGCAGAAAAAGGCAAGAGAGGTGCACAAAGAGACAAGTGAGGTGCACAAAGAGACAAGAGGTACAAAAAGAATCAAGATACGTGCAGAAAAACAGTGGTGCAGAAAAAGGCAAGAGAGGTGCAGAAAGAGGTAAGAGGAGTACAGAAAGAGGCAAGGGGTGCAGAAAGAAGCAAAATAGGTGCAGAAAAAGGTAAAAGGGGTGCAGGAAGAGCCAAAAGAGGTGCACAAGAAAGCATCAGAGGTGCAGAAGGAGGCAAGAAAGGTGCAGAAAAAAGAAGCAAGAGAGGTACAGAAAGAATGCAGAAGCAGAAAGCAGAAGAGATGTGCAGAAAGAAGAAATAGAAGTACAGACTAAGAAAGAAAGTTCAGTAAGAAGCAACAGAAAAGCATTAAGAGGAAAGAGAGTCACAGAAAGAAGTAAGAGAAGTGCAGAAAGAAGCAACATAGGTGCAGAAAGAGTCAATAGAAGTGTAGATAGAGGCTGGAGAATTACAGAAAGAAGCAAGAGAATGCAGAAAGAAGCAAGAAAAGTGCAGAAAGAAGCAAGAGAAGCACAGAAAGAAGCAAGAGAAGTACAGAAAGCGGCAAAAGACGCACAGAAAAAGGCAAGAGAAATGCAGAAATAAGCAAGAGAACTGCAGAAAGAAGCAACAAATGAACAGAAAGAGGCAAGTGAACTATAGAAAGAGGCAAGAGAGGTACAGAAGAAGGCAAGAGAGTTAGCGAAAGAAGCATCAGAGGTGCAGAAAGAGGCAAGAGAACTATAGAAAGAGGCAAGAGAGATACAGAAGGAGGTAAGAGAGGTACAGAAAGAAGCAAGAAGCAAGAAAGGTACAGAAAGAAGATACAGAAATAAGGAAGAGAAGTGCAGAAAGTAGCAATGGAAGAGCAGAAAGAGGGTGCAGAAAGAGTTAAGCAAAGTGCTGAAAAAAGCAACAGCGGTACAGAAAGAGGCACGAGAAGTGCAGAAAGTAGCAACAAAGCTGCAGAAAGCAACAACAGAAGTGCAGAAAAAGGCAAGAGGGGTACACAAAGAGACAAGAGAGGGGCACAAAGAGACAAGAGATGTAAAGATAGAGGGAAGATGAGTGCAGAAAGATGCAACAGGGGTGCAGAAAGAAGCAAGGGAGGTACAGAAAGAAGCAAGAGAAGTGCAGAAAAGACAGTGGTACAGATAAAGGCAAGAGCAGTGCAGAAAGAGGCAAGGGAGGTACAGAAAGAGGTAAGAGTGGTGCTGAAAGAGGGAAGAGAGAGGAGTGCAGAAAGAGGAAGGGGGTCCAGAAAGAACCAGGAGAGGTACAGAAAGAAGCACGAGAAGCACAGTAAGAAGCAAAATGGGCGCAGAAATAGGCAAGAGGGGTGCAGGAAGAAGAAAGAGAAGTGCACAAAGAAACAACAGAGGTGCAGAAGGAGGCAAGAGAGGTGCAGAAGAAAGAATCAAGAGAGGTACAGAAAGAAGCATGAGAGGTGCAGAAAGAAGCAAGAGAGGTGCAAAAAGAATGGAGAAGCAGAAAGCGGAAGAGATGTGCAGAAAGAGGGAAGAGAAGTGCAGAAAAAGAAAGAAAGGTGCAGAAAGAGGCAACAGAAATGCATTAACAGGCAAGAGAGGCACAGAAAGAGTAGGTTGCACACCATTAGTACAAGTTTAACACCCACATTTAGCAATACCTAACAGGTGACCATTCTAGGTTTGCAAAGGGCCTTCAACCATGCTGTAAGACTTGTCACTGCTTTTTTGGTAACGTTTGAGTGGTTTGAGCTAGAAACAAGTTTTTTTTGTTAAGATCTGCAGATTAGGCATCAGGTGATACATTATGTGGCTAATGTCGGAAATGTATAATTGTGCAAATGTTGGTGCAGCTAAACAGTCACGTAATTCCAGTGGCACTGCTTGTACCTCTGACTAGGTCCAAAAGTGATCCTCAGTGGTTCCTTCTTTTTTTGTCTTATTGAGTTCATAGTTTAGCTTCTATGGAAATGAGGGAGACTAAACCTGAGGTTACCACTCAACAACACAGTCTACCATACCACATAATCACTCTCCATAACACATAATCCCACTCTACATAATTCCTATACACCAAATACCACATACTTTCTATCCACATAATTTCACTGTACAGCATACCACATAATTCCATTACACACAACGTACATCCACTCCACTCCAAAAAACATTAGTAAAAGACTTTTACATTTACAATTCCAATAGCTCTAACTCTCACAAATGCAAAACCTATTATATTGCAAATACTTCTGTAACTAGTAGTCACGTTTGCAGAGTGGTGGCGAACCGGTGCTGGGCCTCTGACCAGCACTCAGGAATTCCACTGCGTGGCCCCCAAAGTCCCTCAGGATTAAAGTGAACTTCATCCCTCAAACCATAGTGTGCCAGAATGCACGTTTGCAGAGTCATGGAGAAAGGGGAGCAAGGCCTCCGAAGACCTCTTAGCAATACCACTGTGTGGGACTTACTGGAGGCAACAGGAAGGGTAGTTGGCTCCCAAGGACAACCTTGGGGGTCAACCACCCCTCCTATTACATCCAGTTAGTCCCAAACAGCAGCATTGGCAACTTCTCATAGCAGATCATACCCCCTTTGCCCACCACTTTGCAAATGTGCTCCCTGGCATGCTTTTGGATGGGGATTTAAGTCCACTCGCCTCCTGAGGGACTTTAGGGGCCAACTAAGCCACTTGATACCTCCAGTGAGCCCCAGATACTGGGATTGCTGAGAGGTGGACACAGGCCACACCCCCTTTCTCCACCACTCTGCAAACGTGCCTCCTGGCACGCTTTTGGTTGGGAGATGAAGTCGAGTAAATACAAGAAATCCTCGGGTTTAAGTGAAAAACTATAGAAGAGAAAGCAACAGAAAGGATTATCTCAGGGTACTTTTTGGGGGAGTCCCTTATTTAGGACGTAATCCCATCACCCACCAAGGTGGCATGCTTTATCATCTGGGATTCTCCTCTTGACGGTGAGACCTAGCCCTGCAAGGGCTACAACCACCTCACTGTGAGTGAGGAGCCCAGGGATGTTTTTATTCCTACTCTGTAAAGGATATACTAAATCCTGCAGATGAGAAGACACTGAACTAGTTGGGTAACGGACGCAACGCAATAACAAGAATGATTGGAATGGCAGGATATTGATGCTAAAAATAGCTACCAGGAGCAACAGAAGCTTTATTATTTCGTTCCTAGTGCCAGGATTAAAAACAGAGCACCTGCAGTGTGAAATAATAACTGCATATGATGGACGCAACCAGGTCTACATGTTTCAGCCAAAGAGACCATAAAAGGTGTCACAGCTTTCGTCAGGACCTAAGAAAAAAGTGCTACTGCGAAACATTTTAGTGAACGATAATGAATATAGAAAGGTAAATACAAAACTAGTAATCCCACTCTTGGTGTGCTTGATTTACTGGTCGTACCTGTAAAAAACAGAAGCAACAGGAGAAATCAAAAATGCATATGTGTCTTAAAACAAGGAAATACGAACAGCAAAAACCGCCCCTGGGGAGGAGGGTGACCCTTGGTGGAAATTACACAATAGACAGTGTGCCTGAAGAGAGGCAACCAGTTCTCATTGTGAGTCATAGTATGTTGTAAGAAGTCACACACATGGGTGGCTCTGCCAATGGTAACCTGTGTGCCTCTAGACATGTACTGAACCCATTGGAACTAGGCTGTGACTAAGTACCCATTGCGTCCAAAAAGGTCTGTATTACCCTAATGTGGATAAATATACCCTGGGGCAGATTTACAAGGACTGGCGCATCCCTGCATATCAGAAGGGATGTGCCAGTATAGATGTGACAAGCAATTCTACCCTTGCACCACCACAGATGTGTCGCATTAACACTGAGGCACACCGTTTCTCAGGGATAGACAGATGCTTGTCGCATCTGTTGGTGTAAAGGCGGCGCATTGCTGGAATTGTGTCGCAAGCGTGAAGCAACTCTAGCAATGCTCAGGGGCTGTCCATACCTAACGTGGTGTGCCCCTCCTTATGCCTGCTTCAAGCAGGTGTAAGGTTTCGTCGCAGCGGACTCTGAAAAGTGACTCCATGAAATCTTGTAGATTTCACGGCGTCACTTTTACAAGGTTTCCATTGTCGGAACGCCCACTCTGCATTCATTAAACCTGATGCTGGTATGATGTGGTGTAGGGCTTTACAACGTGACGCATCTCCCTAGATGTGTCACGTCGTAAATAAATCGCAACATGGCGCATGGTTTACGCTGCCACAGCGTCACAGAAATGACCGAACAGCGGTGTAAATGTGTTACAAGGGGCTTGTAAATCTGCTCCTACATACATTAAACCTGATGCAGGTATAATGTCACGTAGGGCTTTACAACGTGACACATCTCCCTAGATGAGTCACGTTGTAAATAAGTAGCAACGTGGCGCATGGTTTGTGGGACCTGCATCACCTGTCCAAATATCAGACGTGTCTTGGTTGCATATTGCCAAATATATATCACACGACTCAGTGACCTTAGAGTGCGTGGAAACAAAGGTTCAGTATCTGTCTATTATCTTTAGTCAAATGTAGAGACAGATGCATGTGCAGATATCATGAGCTAGGTGGCAGTAACGGCCTAGTAAACACCACTAAAATGCCCCTTACATAAGATGTAACCATAAATAACAGTGAAATTGTTATCTTGTTTGCGGTATGCCTCGGGTATGCATGTATGAATTAGAGCTTGGGAATGTTCTCCTGGGAACGCAGTGTGGCGTCAACTCGTAATTGTCTACCATCGTAATTAGAGGTATAATAGATTTCTGGTGTTTACTCATTATTGTTTAAGGAATCAATCCTGGGAGGTCCTTTAAACTTCCCTAGGACCCCCTTTTCCCTGTTCGTATTCATTGGGAGATGAAGTCCCCTTGCCTCCTGAGGGTCCCTGGGGCCACCAAGCCCTCCTGTTATCTCTAGTAAGCTTTAGCCCCTTCCCACACTGCCCCGGGAACCACCAACTCCCCGGGGCACAAATGATGTTAAAATGGGGGTCTGTACTGACACCCAGGCCCGGGGACCACCACCTCCTTGGGGCGATGTTAAATGTTGGAAGGGGGCTGCGCTGTAATAGGTTTTGAATTTGCGAGAGTTAGAATTATTGGCATTGTAAATGTAAACATTTTATACTAATGTTTTTGGGTGTAGAGTGGAGGCTCATTGTATGTAGTGGAATTATGTGGTATGTTGTGCAGTGAAAATATGTGAATAGAAAGTATGTGGTATTTAGTGTATAGGAATTATGCGGATTGGAATTATGTGTTGTGGAGATTAATTATGCAGTATCGTAGTCTGTGTTGTGGAGTGGTAACCTCAGGTTTAGTCTTCCTCATTTCCATAGAAGCTTCCTTCTGCACCCCTGTTGTCTCTTTCTGCACCAATGTTGTCCCTTTATGCAGTCGCCTTCACTGTTTCTGCACCTCTCTTGCTTCTTTCTGCACTTCTCAAGCTTCTTTCTGCACTTCTTTTGATTCTTTCTGCACACTTCTTCTCTTTTTTTTCATCACTCTTGCCTCTGTCTGCTGTTCTCTTGCCATTTTCTGCACCTCTCTTGCCTCTTGCTGCACCTCATGTGCCTCTTTCTGCACTTTTCTTGCTTCTTTCCACACCTCTGTTGCTTCTATCAGCAATTATTGTGCCTCTTTCTGCACTTCTCTTGCTTGTTTCTGTATCTCTCTTGAGTCGTTCTTTACCTCTGTTGCCTTTTTCTGCACCTCACTAGCTTCCTTCTGCACCCTCTTGCCGCTTTTTCCACTCCTTTATTATCTTTCTGCAACTCTCTTTCATCTTTCTTCACCCCTGTTCCCTCTTTCTGCACCTTTCCTGCCTGTTTCTGTACCTCTGTTGCTCCATCTGCACCCTTTGCACCTCTTTCAGCACCTCTGTTGCTTCTTTCTGTAAGTAGTAATCAAATCTTTATTTTGATCAAAAAGATCATAAAAGATATACAATAGCACATCATTTAAAAAGAAATTTCGAAGCATCAATAATTCATTTGTGTTGAATACATACATTTAAAAGATATTAAAACGTAAATAGCAATGTATCAAGGAAGAGGAATTTTCAAGAATGTCCTGCCATCTTTAAATAGCGAATTCGAGCATGCCACATTGCTGTTAAAAACTTGGCTCGGGCGAACACAGTTGGTGGGGATAAATCTGTTTTTAGAACTCTAAATGCGGGGAGAAATTTTCTTCTTTCTGTACTTATCTTCCTTCTTTCTGCACCCCTCCTGCATCTTTCTGTACTTGTCTTGCCTCTTTATGCACCTCTCCTACTTTTTATGCAGTCTTCTTGCCTATTTTTGCACCTCTGTTGGTTCTTTCTGCACTGCTCTTACTTCTTTATGCACCTTACTTTCCTTTCTGCACATGTCTTCCTTCTTTCTGTACCCCTCCTGCCTCTTTCTGTACCTTTCTCGCCTATTTGTGCACCTCTCCTACCTCTTTCAGAACCCCACCTGCCTCTTTTTGCACCTCTGTTGGTTCTGTCTGCATTGCTCTTACTTCTCCCTGCATCTTACCTGCCTCTTTCTGTACGTCTCTTGCTTCTTTCTACACCTCTGTTGCTTCATCAAGCAATTCTCTTGCCTCTTTCTGCACTTCTCTTGCTTGTTTCTGCATTTTTCTTGCTTCAATTTACACCTCTGTAGCCTCTTTCTGTAGCTCACTTGCATCTTTCTGTACCCCTCTTCCCTCTTTCTGCATCCCTCTTCACTCTTTCTGCACCTCTCTTGCCTCTTTCTGCACCCTTGTTCCCTCTTTATGCTCCTTTCCTACCTGTTTCTGTACCTCTATTGCCTCTTTCTTTACCTCTGCTGCTTCTTCCTGTACTTTTTTTGCTCTTTCTGCACCCTGCACTACTCTTTCAGCACCTCTGCTGCTTCTTTCTCTACTTCTTTTCCTTCTTTCTGCACCCCTCCTGCCTCTTTCTGTACACATCTTGCCTGTTTGTGGACCTCTCCTACGTATTTCTGCACCTCTCTTGCCTCTTTTCGCACCTCTGTTGATGTTTTCTGCACTGCTCTTGCTTCTTTCTGCACCTAATTTGCCTCTTTCTGCACTTCTCTTCCTTCTTTCTGGGGAGACAGCTTCAGTACCACGTGTGCTGGTAACAATGTGGACGTTACATCGTCTGCATTGTTACCATCTATGGCATTACATCGCAAGTTGTTTCTACAACTTGCACTATGTGGTGTGCAACACCAGGGAATGTGTTGGATTTTAAGTCCAACACATTCCCTGCTGTTGCGCTAACCGGATTAGGAATAGTCATTTATACTATTCCTAAGTCGAGCGTACCATCTAGTGCAAGTCATAGAAATGACTTCTGTTGTAATGCCATGCGTTGTAACAATGCGGACGATGTAACATCCGTGTTGTTACCTACCACAGTGTAATATGTGGCATCTATACCCCCTGCCTCTTTCTGTACCTTTCTCGCCTCTTTGTGCACCTCTCCTACTTCTTTCTGCACCATGTTTGCTTCTTTTTGCACCTCTGTTGGTTCTTTCTGCACTGCTCCTGCTTCTTTCTGCACCTCACTTGCCTATTTCTATACTTCTCTTGCTTCTTTCTATACCTCTGTTGCTTCTTTCAGCAATTCTCTTGCCACTTCCGTCACTTTGCCTGCTTCTTTCTGCACTTGTCTTGCATCTTTCTGCACCTCTGTTGCCTCTCTCTGCAGCTCACTGGCTTCTTTCAGCAACCCTTTTCCCTTGTTCTGCACCCCTTTTCTTTCTGCACCTCTTTTGCCTCTTTTTGCACCCTTGTTACCTCTTTCTGCTCCTTTCCTACCTGTTTCTGCACCTCTCTTGCCTCTTGCTGTACCTCTGCTGTTTCTTTCTCTACTTCTCTTGCTCTTTCTGTGCCTTTCATGCCTCCTTCAGCACCTCCATTGCTTCTTTCTGTACTTCTCTTCCTTCTTTATGCACCCCTCCTGCCTCTTTCTGTACTTGTCTTGGCTCTTTGTGCAACTCTCCTACATACTTCTGCACCTCTCTTGCCTCTTTTCGGATCTCTGTTGGTTTTTCTGTACTGCTCTTTCTTCTTTATGCAACTCTTTTCAACATTCATGCATCCCTCTTGCCTCTTTCTACCCCTGTTCCCTCTTTCTGCACCCCTTTTGCCTCTTTGTGCAACTCTCTTGCCTCTTTCTGCAGTTCTCTTGCCTCCTTCTGCCCCTCACTTACCTCTTTCTGCACTTCTATTGCCTATTTCTGCACCTCTCTTGCTTCTTTCTGTTGTCTCTTTCTGTACACGTCTTCCCTATTTCTGCACCTTTCTTGCTTCTTTCTACAATTTTCTTGCTTCTTTCTGCATCTATCTTGCTTCTTTCTGCACCCTTCTTCCCTTTTTGCATCCCTCTTGCCTCTTTTTGCTGTTTCCTTGTCATTTACTACAATTCTCTTGCCTCTTTCTGCACCTCACATGCCTTTTTCTGCACTTCTCTTGCTTCTTTCCACACCTCTGTTGCTTCTTTCAGCAATTCTATTGCCTCTTTCTGCACTTCTATTGCTTGTTTCTGCACCTCTCTTGCGTGCTTCTGCACCTCTGTTGGCTGTTTCTGCACCTCACTTGCTTGTTTCTGCACCCCACTTGCTTCTTTCTGCACCCCTCTTCTCTCCTTCTGCACCTCTATTGCCTCTTTTTGCACCCTTGTTCCCTCTTTCTGCACCTTTCCTAGCTGTTTCTGCATCCCTCTTTCCTCTTTCTGTACCTCTGTTGTTTCTTTATGTACTTTTCTTGCTCTTTATGCACCCTTCCAACCTCTTTCAGCCCCTCTGTTACTTCTTTCTGTACTCATCTTACTTCTTTCTGTACCCCTCCTACCTCTTTCTGTACTTGTCTTGCCTCTTTGTGCACCTCTCCTACTTTTTTCTGTACCCCTCTTGCCTCTTTTTGTACTTCTGTTGGTTCTTTCGGCACTACTCTTGCTTCTTTCTGTACCTCGTTTGCAAATGTCTGCATCCCTCTTGCCTGTTCCTGTACCCCTCTTTCTTCACCTCTCTTGCCTCTGTCTGCACACCTGTTCCCTCTTTCTGTACCCCTTTTGCCTGTTTCCGCAACTCTCTTGCCTCTTTCTGCTGTTCTCTTGCCTCCTTCTATACCTCATTTGCTTCCTTCTGCACTTCTTTCGCCTTTTTCTGCACCTCTCTTGCTTCTGTCTACACCCCTGTTGTCTCTTTCTGCACCCTTGTTGTCTCTTTCTACACTCGTCTTATCTCTTTCTACACCTCTCTTGCTTCTTTCTGTACCTCTCTTCCATCTTTCTGCAGCCCTCTTGCTTCTTTATGCACCCTTCTTCCCTTTTTTGCATCCCTCTTCCCTCTTTCTGCTGTTCTCTTGCCCTTTTCTGTACCTCTCTTGCCTCTTTCTGTACCTCTCTTGCCTCGTTCTGCACTTCTCTAGCTTCTTTCCACACCTCTGTTGCTTCTTTCAGCAATTCTCTTGCCTCTTTCTGTACTTCTCTTGCTTGTTTCTACACTTATTTTGTGTCTTTCTGCACCTCTGTTGCTTCTTTCTGTACCTCACTTGATTCTTTCTGCACCCCTCTTGCCTCTGTTTGTACCTTTTTTCTCTTTCTGCACCTTTCTTCCATCTTTCTACACCCTGTTCCTTATTTCTGCACCTTTCCTGCCTGTTTCTGCACCTTTATGCCTCTGTTGCTTCTTTCTACACCCTTTACTCCTCTTTCAGCACTTCTGTTGCTTCTTTCTGCATTTCTCTTCCTTCTTTCTGCACCCCTTCTACTTCTTGCGGTACTTGTCACACAAGTTACTTAACTTCTGTAATGATATATCTGAAAGAAACATTAGTTAGTGTTAAATTCCTTACCTTAGAATATCCCCAGGCGTCAGACTGGATCCAGAAAGTTTTCATCAGCAGTACCACTGCGTGTCGGTAGGTGTCGTCCTGTGGCTCCGCGTCCGTCGTCGGCGTCGTGGCAGCTGGAATGACATCGCTGGAGTACTTAAACGCCGCCCTCGTGCGCTGACATCAGTTCTGTACTTAGCTTTCCGAGCCAGGAACGCAGAGCCATGCAAGAATCCGGCACGGGTGCCATGAAACTAGGGCCCTAACAGGGAAAGTTCTTAACCCTAGATATCAGTTCGCAGAACAGGGAGGATCGGCGGGCCGGTAAGGAATGTTATGTTATGTTATGTTGTCTTGTAAAGCGCATGGCTACCCCAGCAATGGGGCCTCCCAGCGCTGTAGACCACTGGGGAACCCGTCCTGGCTTTCCCTGTGAGATGATCCCTGCTGGGTATCTCCAAGGTGAAACCAGGCATCCCCGGTGTATGTGGGGGGCCGTTGTGGAAATGAGGCGGGCTAATGTCCAGAGTTGCCGAGTGTGATCCCTGGTTAGAGTAGGCACCGAAGCGAGAATTATCGAGTCCGCTGACCCTTGTCCACTGGTCTATCACTAACTAATGTTTCTTACAGATATATCATTACCGAAGGTAAGTAACTTGTGCATCTGAAAGAAATACGTTTGTGTTAGATTCCTTACCTTAGAATAGATACCCCAGCAATACCAACCCTGGTGGTGGGTCTGTGAACCAAAATCACAACAGAAAGTCCTGGAGAACAAAACAGCCAAAGAAGCCGTTTCTCCGGACTCGACTGTCCAGGCAGTAATGCTTGGCAAACGTGTGCAGCGAGGCCCACGTAGCTGCCTGGCAAATGTCCTGCAAAGGGACTCCCCGTCCCAAAGCAGTAGTACCCGCCGTGGCCCGAGTAGAATGGGCGTACAACCCCACAGGAGGTTCCTTTTTAGCCAAGGAATAGCAGATCTTGATGCACAAAACGACCCACCGAAAGATGGGCGGCTTGTGCACCGCCCGTCCATTCTTAGCGCCCACGTAGCCTAAAAAGAGTTAGTTGTCCACCTGGAACTGTTGTGTGCGGCTCAGGTAAAAAGAGTGCGCACGTTTTGGGTCCAGACCGTGAAGCCTCTCTTCTTCTATCGAGGGATGCGGAGGCGGAAAGAAGGTGGGCAGGGTAATGGTCTGACTGATGTGAAAGGTAGTAACCACCTTGGGTAGAAAAGAAGGACGAGTCCTCAGAACAACTTTGTTCGGATGGACTGAGAGGAAAGGAGGCTTAGAAGAAAGAGCCTGGAGCTCACTCACTCTCCTAGCATAAGTGATGGCAGCCAGGAAATCAGTCTTTATAGACAGAAGACGTAAAGGACAGTTATGGAGCGGCTCAAAGGGAGCACATCATACATTAGAAAGGTTAACACCAGATTCAAGTCCCACTGAGGCATTACAGAGGGAACAGGAGGAAACATGTGAGTAATGCCTTTCAAGAATCTACTTACAACTGGGGACTTGAAAAGAGAAGGCTGATCAGGAAGCCTCAAGAAGGCTGAAATGGCCGAAAGATATTCCATGATAGTGCCCAGAGCAGAGCCCTGCTGGGCCAGGGAAAGAAGAAAGAGGAGAACCTCTGAAAGAGGGGCAGAGAGGGGATCTACAGCCTTTGCTGTGCACCATGCCACAAATTTGTTCCACCTGCAGGTGTATACAATTTTTGTGGAGGGACGCCTGGCTGCCAGAATGACATCACAGACTTCAGGAGGCAAGTCAAATGGCATCAACTGTCTCCGCTCAATCTCCCCGCATGTAGGTGGAAACTGGGCAGGTTCGGGTGGAGGACCATCCCCTGTTGCTGCGACAGAAGGTCCTCCTGAAGAGGCAGTCGAATCGGGGGATCGATTGACATACTGAGTAGCTCATGATACCAGTATCTTCATGCCCAATCTGGAGCCACAAGGATGACTTGGGCCTGGTCGCGCCTGATCTTCTTCAGCACTCTGGGCAGAAGTGGTATAGGCGGAAAGGCGTACAACTAACCGCAACTCCACTCACGACGAAAAGCGTCGACGAGCGAGTGCCACCTTGGAAATTCCAATGCGCAGAACTGCTGACATTGCGCGTTCTCTTTGGTGGTGAATAGATCTAACCAAGGCTCTCCCCACTGCTAAAAGAGACCTTGCGCCACGTCTGAGTTTAGACGCCACCCGTGATCCATCAACCACCAATGGCTGAGTTCATCCGCCCTGGCATTCAGGGAACCTGCCAAGTGTTGAACCACCAGGGTGATACCCTGGTCCACAACCCCACCCGCCCTGTTTGTTGCAATACCACATGGCAGTGGTATTGTCCATGAACCCTTGCACTACACTTCCCCGGACAGAGGGAAGGAATGCCTTCAGTGCATGCCGGATCACCCGCAGCTCCAGAAGGTTGATATGGAGCCGGGACTCTGCCGGAGACCAGGTGCCTCTGATCTCCGCCTCTTCCATGTGGCCCCCCACCCCAGGAGGGACACATCCGTCACCACTGTGTGCTCCGGTTGGGGAAGGGAGAGGGATCTGCCACTGACCCAATCGCGGTCCATGAGACACCACTGCAACTGTCTCGCAGTGCCCTCTGAGATCAGGACTCGGTCGGACAGGTTGCCGTGATGCTGTGCCCACCGGAACTTCACATCCCATTGCAGATCCCGCATCTGCCACCAGGTGTGATATACCAGCAGGATGCAGGAGGCCATCAGTCCCAGAAGCCGTAGGGTCAACCTGACCGAAACTCAGGATAATGTCTGAAAAATCGGAATCAGAGCCTGAATATCCCAAACCCGCTGCTTGGGAGGATAAACCCAAAACTGTGCCAAGTCCAGAACCGCTCCAATGAAGAGGAGGTTCTGGGAGGGGCTCAGGTGTGACTTCGGCACCTTGATGGAGAACCCCAGCAAATGCAGGATGTTGGCCGTAGTCTGGAGGTGGTAGACGACTGTTTGGGGCGAGCCCACCTTCATCAACCAGTCGTCAAGATAGGGGGAGACTGGAAACCCCTGATCTGCACAGATGAGCTGCGACCACCGCCAACACTTTCGTGAACACCCGAGGGGCACTGGTGAGACCGAAGGGGAGCATGGTAAACTGAAAGTGCTTGTGGCCTTCCGTGAATCGCAGGCAACGCCGATGGGCCGACAGGGCGGGAATATGGAAATAAGCATCCTGCAAGTCCAACGCTACCAACCAATCTCCAGGGTCCAGGGCAGCCAGAACCTGAGCTAACATCAGCATCTTGAACTACTCCTTCCAGAGGTAGACGTTGATGCTCCTAAGGTCCAAAATAGGGTGCATGCCCCCTTTGCCCTTCTTGGAACCAGAAAGTAGTGGGAGTAACAACACACCTAATTCTGGGCCAGGAATGCTCTTGATGGCCCCTTGGCCAAGAGGGCCATAACTTCCTCCTGCAGAAGTTGCAAGTGATCCCTCAACATGCGATGGTACTGCGGTGACATGGCTGGAGGGGTTGTCTCAAAAGGGAGGGAGTAGCCCCTTCAGACAATTTGCAGCACCCACCTGTCTGAAGTGATGGTATGCCAATGGAGCAGGTGATGGTGAACTCTGCCTCCCACTGGCGTGGAGTGGGCCTAAAAGCTCTGACTAGGAAGGCTTTGAGGCAGATGCTGCGGGAGCGGATGTGGACTGACTGGATCTCTGCCCCCCTGATTCACCATGGCAGAATGCATGTCCGCGTTGAGGTTGGTTTTGCGGCCTGTGTCTGGACGAACGTGCGGGGGTGCCCCTTCCGTGGCCATGAAAGGAACGAAAAGCAGAAGTTTGCTGGCGCTGGACCGACAGGCCCAAGGACTTGGCCGGAGCCCTGGAGTCCTTAAAGCGCTCCAGCGCACTATCTGCCTTGTCGCCAAAAAGGTCACGGCCATCAAAAGGCATGTCCATGAGGGTGCTCTGGACATCCCCTGAAAAGTTGGTGGACCTCAGCCAGGCGTGACGACGAATCACCACCATCATTGCAATTGCTCTGCCCAGCGAGTCTGTGGTATCAAGTCAACATCGAATGGAGTACCGTGCTGCATCCCGCCCCTCAGCAAGAGCCTGGTTGAGAAATGTCTTGGCCTCCTCCGGACACTGGGTAGCACGTCCGCCACCGTATCCCACAGAGAGTGGGTGTAACGGCCCAAAAGGCATGCGGTATTAATGGACCGCAACCCTAGACTGACAGAGGAAGAGCTTACAGGCGGTTGAAGCTCCTGAGTGAGGAGGTTAGTCCTTACGGCCGCTGCAGGAAGCTCAAGGCCCAAGGCCTTTGCCGCCTTGCTCAGTACCACAGCATAAGTTGCGCCCTCCTCCGTAGCCACGGAAGGAGAGAAAAACAGTGTCAGGCAAAGTGTCTAGACCACTGGGCTCCCCCAAGTCATCTGCCCAGTCCTGACTTAACTGGCACTGCTCTGCCAGAGGGTCCTCAGACCCCTCCTAGCCCTCCCCTTCATCCATGTCCTGATAAACAGGCAAAAATGACGGAGCCAGGGAATAGGTCAAAAGCTCAGCAGTCGGTGTCGGAGACGGCGCCAGGTGGCGCCGCTGTGACACTGAGCCCAGACTGGGGCTGAAACTGGGGATGGCGACATCCGAGGATGGCACTGGAGGTGGCACTGAGGGGGTCGTCGCCAGCGGAGGGGTCGTAAGGTCAACTGGCATCGACCGGGATCCAGGCCTGGATCCCACATGGTCCTGCTGCGCCGAAACCGAAGTCACCGGCGGCACCGAGGCCGAAGCCACTGGCAACTCAGGGTTAGGACCCCCAGGCGGACCCACGGGGCCCAAAGGCACACCGGCAGGTCTCCACGGCGGGAAGAGAGTCCTCATGGCCACGAGGAATTCTCTAATCTGTGTGGGGCTGGATGCAACTGCGCGGGCTCCGCCGGGAGCCGTGAGGGCAGCACCACCTGAACCCTTGGCCGAGTTAAGCGTCCGGCGAGGGGTGGTCGAAGAACGATGATGTTTCTTCGACTTCTTTTTGCCATGCCTCGACTTACCCGAGTGTGAGGACTTGGATCCAGATGATCGGTGATGACTGTGGCTCCGCGACTGGTTCCTTGACTTCCTCCTCGACCGGGACCTCAAGCGGCACGGAGCCGGCTGCCGGAGCTCAAGGAGCTTACGGGAACACTCCTGCCAAGCCTTCGACATCAAGGCCCGGCAGTCGGGGCATGACTTGTCATCGTGGTCGGCCCCCAACAGTAGAAACACCGGCGGTGGGGGTCGGTAACCGACATCAGTCGGTGACAGGCGTCACATGGTTTGAAACCGGGCATCCCTACTGGCACCAGGAGTCGAGTCGACTCGAACAAGACAGACAAAAATGTCCAAAAAGTTAGTCAAAAAATGACTAAGGGTACGCTCCTCCCGGATCTGCGCTTGCTGGTGCAGAAAAAAGAAGAACTGAAGTAAGCGCGCGAGGTTAGCGTCTAAGTACTCCAGTGACGTTATTCTGCAGAGCCACAGGACGACGCCTACCGATGCACTGCTGACGAAAACTTTCCGGATCCAGTCTGACCCCTGGGGATATTCTAGGGTAAGGAATCTAACACTAATGTGTTTCTTTCAGATTTGCATCTTTGTGCACCTCTACTACTTTTTTCTAGACTCCTCTTGCCTGTTTTTGCTCATCTGTTGGTTCTTTCCGCACTGCTCTTGCTTCTTTCTGTACCTTACTTGCCTATTTCTGCACTTCTCTTGCTTCTTTCTAAACCTCTGTTGCTTCTTTTGGCAATTCCCTTACCTCTTTCTGCATATTTCCTCTTTCTTTCTGTATCCCTCCTGCCTTTCTGTAACCCTCTTGCCTCTTTCTGTACCTCTCCTACCTCTTTCTGCACTCCTCTTGCCTGTTTTTGCACCTCTGTTGGTTCTTTTTGCACTGCTCTAGCTTCTTTCAGCAAGTCTCTTGACTCTTTCTACACTTCTCTAGCTTGTTTCTGCACCTCTCTTGCATCTTTCTGTACCTCTGTAGCCTGTTTCTGCACCTCACTTGCTTGTTTCTACACCCTCTTCCTTCTTTCAGCACCTCTATTGCTCTTTTTGCACCCTCGTTCCTTCTTTCCGTACCTTTCCTACCTTGTTCCTTCTTTCTGTACTTCTGTTGCTCTTTCTTCACCCGTCCCAATTCTTTCAGCACCTCTTTTGCTTCTTTACGCACTTCTCTTCCTTATTTCTGCACCCCTCCTGCTTCTTTCTGTACTTGTCTTGCCTCTTTGTGTACCTGTCATACTTTTTTCTGTACCACTCTTGCCTCGCTTGCACCTCTGTTGGTTCTTTCTGCACTGCAATTGCTTCTTTATGCGCCTCTTTTGCAAATTTGTTAATCTCTCTTGCCTTGTTCTGTAACCCTATTCCCTCTTTCTGTACCTCTCTTGCCTCTGTCTTCATACCCGTTCCCTCTTTCTACACCCCTTTTGCCTGTTCCTGCAACTCTCTTGCCTCTTTCTGCAGTTCTCTTGCCTCCTTCTGCACACCACCTGCCTCTTTATGCACTTCTATTGCCTCTTTCTGCACCTCTCTTCCTTCTTTCTGCACCCCTGTTGTCTCTTTCTGCACTCGTCTTCCCTCTTTCTGCACTGTTCTTGCTTCTTTTTGTACTTCTCATCCTTTTTTCTACACCTCTCTTGCTTCTTTCTGTACCCTTTTGCCCTATTTGTATCCCTCTTCCCTCTTTCTGCTGTTCTCTTGCCATTTTCTTCACCTCTCTTGCCTCGTTCTGTACCTCACTTGCCTTTTTCTCTACTTCTCTTGCTTCTTTCCACACTTCTGTTGCTTCTTTCAGCAATTCTCTTGCCTCTTCCTGCACTTCTCTTGTTTGTTTCCACAAGTCACTTGCGTCATCCTGCACTTCTGTTGCCTCTTTCTGCACCTCACTTGTATCTTTCTGCACCCCTCTTATCTCTTTTTGCACCTCTTTTTTCTTTCTGAACCTCTCTTCCGTCCTTCTGCACCCATGTTCTCTCTTTCTGCACCTTTCCTGCCTCTCTCTTTCCTCTTCTGTACCTCTGTTGCTTCTTTTTACACTTCTCCTGCTCTTTCTGCACCATTCGTGACTCTTTCAGCACCTCTGTTGCTTCTTTCTGCACCCATGTTCTATCTTTCTGTACCTTTCCTGCCTTTCTCTTGCCTCTTCTGTACCTCTGTTGCTTTTTTCTGCACTTCTCCTGCTCTTTCTGCACCATTTGCGCCTCTTTCAGCACCTCTGTTGCTTCTTTTTGCACATCTCTTCCTTCTTTCTCTACCCCTACTGCCTGTTTCTGTACGTGCCTTGCCTCTTTTTGTAATTTTCCTGCTTTTTTCTGCACCCCTCTTTCCTCTTTTTGCATCTCTGTTGGTTCTTTCTGCATTGCTCATGTTTCTTTCTGCACCTTACCTGCCTCTTTCTGTACTTCTCTTGCTTCTTTCTAAACCTCTGTTGATTCTTTCAGCAATTCTCTCACGCCTTTCTGCACTTTTCTTCTTTCTTTCTGTACCCCTCCTGCCATTTTCTGTACTTTTCTTGCTTCTTTGTTCACCTCTCCTACCTCTTTCTGTACCCCTCTTGCCTGTTTTTGCACCTCTATTGGTTTTTTTGCACTGCTCTGGCTTCTTTCTGCACCTCTATTGCCTCTTTCTACACTTCTCTTGCTTCTTTCTCCTCTTCTCTTGCCACTTTCTGTACCTCTGCTGCTTCTTTCTGTACTTCTTTTGTTCTTTCTCTTGCCTTTTTCTGCACTTGTCTTGCCTCTTTGTGCACCTCTCCTACTCATTTCTGTACTTCTCTTGCCTGTTTTTGCACCTCTGTTGATTTTTTCAGCACTGCTCTTGCTGCTTTCTGCACCTTACTTGCCTCTTTCTGCACTTCTCTTCCTTCTTTCTATACCCCCTGCCTCTTTCTGTACCTTTTTCGCCTCTTTATACACCTCTGTTGGTTCTTTCTGCACTTCTTTCTGCTCCTCACTTGCCTCTTTCTGTGCTTCTCTTGCTTCTTTCTATAACTCTGTTGCTTCTTTCAGCAATTCTCTTGCCTCTTTCTGCACTTCTCTTGCTCATTTCTGTACTTCTCTTTCATCTTTCTGAACCTATGTTGCCCCTTTCTGCAGCTCACTTGCTTCTTTCTGAACCCCTCTTCCCTCTTTCTGCACCCCTCTTTCTACTCCTCCCTTGCCTCTTTTTGCACCCTTCTTACCTCTTTCTGCACCTTTCCTACCTGTTTCTGCACCGCTCTTGCCAATTTATTTACCTCTGCTGCTTCTTTCTGTACTTCTCTTGCTCTTTCTGAGCCCTTCACACCTCTTTCAGCACCTTTCTTGACTCTTTTTGTACCCTTGTTCCCTCTTTTGGCGCCTTTCCTACCTGTTTCTGTACCTCTCTTACCTCGTTCTGAATCTCTGCTGTTTCTTTGTCAAAGCCCAGCTCACCTGAGTTTCTGTCAGTTCTGATGGAGGTTGAAGACAGTCCGACCCCACCCTGAAACTGCTTGTTCCAGCACACTAGTTTTAGACAGTTCACTAAGAACCAGAAGCTCAAGGGAAGGGGGGAAGTGGATAAAATAAAAAAAGAGACAACACCGTTCTTGCGTTTCCACTGTTGAAGTGCTGCTAAAATCTGAGGCCCTCTCTGAATTCTGTAGAAACTGGTGCCTAATGAAACATAAACAAAGAACAGGTAAGTGCAACCTATTCCTAAATGTGTTCCTGACTATCCCTTTATCTATTAGAAATTCTCTTCTAAAAATACCTCTTGGATCCTGGTCTCTAGCTTCCAGGTTTGGAATGTGTGTTTTCTATTACCGTATATCTTCTATAAAATTGAATGAATACCATTATCAGAATTACCAATATCAAACATTCACCTTAATATAACTAAAGCCTACATTCTTAATAGCAAACTCACTTTTCACACATTTCCAGATTTTTCATAAAACGAATACTGTACTTTTACATCAAAATACAGCAGGTAATTTGTGCAAGTCCTTGATTTACTGTTTGCCTTGCTGTCAATGGTTTCCACTGTTCGATTCTTAAAAGTTCCATGTAAAACAATGTTTATTTCACAAAGTTCCACAAAGTATTCTTGTAGCAAAGGGTTTGAATCACAATGTTCGTGGAAGGTATCTTGTTCCAAATTGTCTATACACGAATCCAGAAATCGCTGTCAAAGTTCTTTCAGGTAAATAAAAAGTTTTGCACTTACTTGTTGCTGGAAAGGGATACTGATCAGTCTAACCTTGTCCTCTTTCTCTTTTGCAGGTCGATTGTATTGGACAGGAGAGGGGCTGAAGCAAGGAGGAGCCGGAAACCGGAAGAAGGAAGAGCCAGCAGCCGCGCCCGTTGAAGCCGATGACGGTCTGTAGAGAGCAGGAGTGCCAGCACCGAAGGATCTGTTCTCAGGTAAGCGGGAGGTAGACGAGCACAAGCACTAGGTGAGGCTCGGGTGACTTTTATAGACAGGGCTGGGTGTGGTTCGAAGAGCTGGGTGTGGTTCGAAAAGCTGGGGGTGGCTCGAAGAGCTGGGTGTGGTTCTCGCATGCTGCACATGTTCTTGGAAGGTGTGCAGAGCTTCAGTTATTATGCAAATAAGTTGAATTAACACATGGCCTAGGGAGGGGTGCTCTAAAGAAGCCTTGGTAAAAGCAAGGTCCAATGTGTAAACAAGACAGCAATGTCCAAACTTGTGAGTACATTGAGTAACATACACAGAAGCCTAAGGGGGGCTGAGATAACAAGAAAGGCTTTCAATAGTATGTTTAAAAGAGAGCTATTACAGAGACCACTAGTGCAATGAGAGTTGACATGATCTTTGCTGTGCACAAACCCTAACAGTCGCCCCCCTCAAAGGCCCTCCTACTGGACGGGGTTTCCCTGGATTTTTTAGATAAAACCGTCTAATCAACCATGGGGCATGTATATAGGACGCTGGTTCCCATGAAAATTCAGTTTTGTCCTATCCTTTCCATTCTACTAAATAAAACAGACGTCCATGAATTATTTTTACGTCTTTTATGCTTTTCACTTCATATTCTAGATTTCCCTTAATTGGTATGGGTGGAGGTGGTGGTTCGGGTCGGGTTTTTGGGTTGTACGGCTTAAGCAAGGACACATGGCATGTAGAATGTACTGGGTATTCTTTTGGTAAGTCCAATTTTACTGTTATCGGGTTTACTATGGCAGTAATACTAAAGGGTCCAATGAAACGTGGTTGCAACTTTCGGGATCCCTCTATATTTAGGTTCTTTGTGGAGAGCCATACCTTGTCACCGATGTTATACATTGGGGCCTCAGATCTGTGTTTGTCTGCTTGTCTTTTCATGCTTTCTTTGTACTTTAATAAATGTTTCCTGGCCTTGTCTTGTATGTCACCTAAGCTCGTTAGTCTATCCGTTACTGTAGGCAACAGGGAATCTTCTAACGAAATGGGTATAGCTCTTGGATGATACCCCTGCATGAAATAGAATTTTGAGCAAAGTAGAGCTGCATGCTCAGTATTATTATAAACAAACTCCGCTACAGGGAGAGCGTCCAACCATTCACTAGAATAATCAGCCAATAAACAACGTATCGTTTGAAGTAAGGTTTGGTTCAGTCGTTCAGTTTGTCCATCTGTTTCTGGATGGAAAGCAGTGGATAATGCCACATCTATTTTCAGTTTTTCACATACATTTTTCCAAAATCTAATCAATCAATCAATCACTGCATTTATATAGCGCACTACTCACCCGGAGGGTCTCAAGGCGCTAGGGGAGGGGGGGTCCGCTACTGCTCAAACAGCCAGGTCTTGAGCTGCTTCCTGAAGGCGAGGTGGTCCTGGGTCAGGCGGAGGTGGGTCGGGAGGGAGTTCCATGTCTTGGCGGCCAGGTAGGAGAAGGACCTTCCCCCTCTGGTGGCTCTTTGGAAGCGGGGGACGGCGGCGAGGGCGTGGTCGGTCGATCGAAGCTGGCGTGTGGGAGCGTAGAAGTTGAGGCGGCTGTTGAGGTATCCTGGGCCTTGGTTGTGTAGGGCTTTGTGTGCGTGGGTGAGGAGACGGAAGGTGATTCTCTTGTTGACCGGGAGCCAGTGCAGGTCTCTCAGGTGTCCGGGGATGTGGCTGCGACGGGGGATGTCCAGGATGAGTCGTGCTGAGGCGTTCTGGATCCGCTGGAGTCTCTTCTGGAGTTTGGCGGTGGTACCGGCGTAGAGGGAGCTGCCGTAGTCCAGACGGCTGGTGACGAGGGCCTGGGTGACTGTCTTCCTGGTCTCGGTGGGGATCCACCGGAAGATCTTACGTAGCATGCGCAGGATGTTGAAGCATGACGAGGAGACGGCATTGATTTGTCTGGTCATGGAGAGGGAGGAGTCCAGGATGAAGCCCAGGTTGCATGCGTGGTCTGTTGGTTTGGGTGCGCTGCCCAGGGCGGGGGGCCACCAGGAGTCGTCCCAGGTGGAGGGTGAAGATCCCAGGATGAGGACTTCCGTCTTGTCTGAGTTCAGTTTCAGGCGACTGTTCATCATCCACTTGTCAACGTCTGTCATCCCTTCGTGTAGCTTGGCTCTGGCGGTGGTGGGGTCGTTGGTGAGGGAGAGGATCAGCTGGGTGTCGTCGGCGTAGGAGATGATGTTGAGGTTGTGTTGGCGAGCGATGGCTGCGAGGGGGCTCATGTAGACGTTGAAGAGGGTTGGGCTGAGCGAGGAGCCTTGAGGAATGCCGCAGATGACTTCGGTGGCTTCTGATCTGAACAGGGGGAGGCGGACTCTCTGTGTCCTTCTGGCAAGGAAGGAGATGATCCACTCCAGTGCCTTCTCCTGGATTCCGACGTTGCTGAGGCACTGCACTAGGGTGCGGTGGCAGACAGTGTCGAAGGCCGCGGAGAGGTCTAGGAGGATGAGGGCCGCTGTTTCTCTGTTGTCGAGCAGTGCTCGGATGTCATCGGTGGCTGCGATCAGGGCAGTCTCGGTGCTGTGGTTGGCCCGGAATCCAGACTGCGAGAGGTCGAGGGATCCATTCGTCTTGAGGAAGGCGGCCAGCTGCTTGTTGACGGTCTTCTCGATGACTTTTGCAGGAAACGGGAGCAGCGAGATGGGGCGGTAGTTCTTGAGGTCGGTGGGGTCGGCCGATGGCTTCTTAAGTAGAGCGCTGAGTTCGGCGTGCTTCCAGCTCTCCGGGAAGGTAGCGGTGTCGAAGGAGGTGTTGATGATGTCCCGCAGGTGGGGTGCGATGACAGCGTCGGCCTTGTTGAAGACGTGGTGAGGGCAGGGGTCGGTCGGAGATCCGGAGTGGATGGAGTTCCTCGTGCGGACGGTGTCTTCGGTGCTGATCGGGGTCCAGGAGCGGAAGATGGTGGTGGGGGGTGGTGGTTCGGTCTTGGCGTGCGTCGGTTGAGTGCTGAAGCTGTTGTGTATGTCCGCGATCTTGTTGTAGAAGTAGGAGGCGAGGGAGTTGCAGAGGTCTTGTGAAGGGGTGATGTCGTTGTTTCCGGCGTTGGAGTTGGAGAGCTCTTTGACGATGTTGAAGAGTTCCTTGCTGTTGTGTGCGTTGTTGTCCAGTCGCTCCTTGAATGCAGTTTTCTTGGTGGCGTGAATCAGTTGGTGGTGTTTTCGGGTGGCGAGCTTGAGGGCAGTCATGTTGTCCGGTGTTGGGTCTCTGCGCCAGGCTTTCTCGAGGGCTCGGCAGTTCCTCTTGGAGCTCTTGAGTTCGTCGGTGAACCATGGGGCTTTCTTGCTGCCGGGTCTGCTAGGCGGGGTCCTCAGAGGGGCGAGGTCATCTGCGCAGTTGCTGATCCACTTTGCGAGGTTGGTGGCTGCCTGGCTGGGGTTCGTTGCGCCGGTGGGAGGGTTCTTGCTCAGTGAAGTCGCGAGCTGGTCGGCTGTGATCTTGTTCCAGCTTCTGCGTGCAACCTGTTTCTGGTGGTGGTGGGTCGTGGTCCTTCTGAAGCTGAAGTGGACGCAGCTGTTGTCCGTCCAGTGGAGTCCGGTGGCGTGGCTGAAGGTGATGTCCTTGCTGGATGAGAACACGGGGTTGAGTGTGTGTCCGGCGTAGTGGGTGGGGGTGGTCACCAGCTGCTTGAGTCCGAGGTTTGCGAGGTTGTCCAGCAGGGTGGTGGTGTTGCGGTCGTTGTTGTTCTCCAGGTGGAAGTTGAGGTCCCCGAGGAGGATGTAGTCGGCGGAGGGGAGGGCGTGCGGGCTGATGAAGTCGGCGATGTCTTCGCTGAATTGTGTGCGTGGTCCCGGGGGTCTGTAGATGAGGGTGCCTCTGAGGGTGGTTTTGGGGTTGATGTGGATCTGGAAGTGCAGGTGTTCGGTGGGCGCGAGGGTGTCGTCGGTGTTGGTCGTGATGCGGATGGTGTTCCTGTGGATGATGGCGATGCCTCCTCCTGTCTGGTTGACGCGGTCCCTCCGGATGATCTTGTAGCCATCGGGGATGGCGATGGCAATGTCGGGCGCTGAGGAGGCGTTCATCCAGGTTTCCGTGAGGAAGGCGACGTCCGGGGCTGTGGTATCGAGCAGGTTCCAGAGCTCGACGGCGTGTCTGTGGACGGAGCGGGTGTTGAGCAGGATGCACTTCAGGTGGCTGCTGCTGGTGCTCGTCTTGGTCGGTGCTGGTGTAGTGCAGGTTCGGATGCAGGTGAACTTGCAGGAGTGGCAGCAGAAAGGTCCGTGGGTGCGCCTCGGGATGGCTCGGTAGCAGCCAGGGATCCGGCCGGCGTTGAGTGCGTTGAGCTCGGTGGCGTCGTAGGTCCGGCGGGTGGGATGTTGTCTGCGGGGGCCAAGGGTCCTGGCACTGGGCGCGGTCCAGGCGCGGACGGGCGCAGACGGGCTTGCCTTAGGCGCGCCTTCGGCGCGCCAGTGGCGCGCCCGCTGCGCTTGTCCGCTGCGCGGCCTCGCAGCGGCTGCCATATATGGGTAGCCGGGGAGGAGGGGTCAGCTGGGAGGCAGGTGGCGGGAGGGTAGGCGGGGCTAGGGGGAATCGGCGGGAAAAAGAGGCGGCAAGGCCAGAAAACGACGAGGCCCAGAAAGGACGAAAAAACAGGCGAAAAAAGCGGAAAAATAAGGGAAAAGAAGAGGCGCTCTGGGGGCACTCACACAGGGTACATGGAGGAAGAGGGGTCAGCAGGCAGCAATAACAATAACAGTAACGGCGCTTTGGGCACTCACACGGGATACACGGAGGAAGAGGGGTCAGCAGGCAGACAAGGAGCAACAACGGCAATACGGAGAGAGCAGCGGACAAGGTAGCAAGGCAGCAGGCAAAGGCAGGTGAGCACTGGTGGCGCTGCAGAGGAGGGGGAGCGACCTACCCTGAGGTCAAGGGTCGCTAAATGCAGTGATTGATTGAAAATCTAGAGTTGAACTGGCTACCTCGGTCTGACACTACTTTGCTTGGCAAACCATGTAAACGCACAATTTCTCTTATAAAAATATCGGCAAATTCTGCCGCAGTTGGCAATTTCCGTAATGGTACAAAATGTGTCATTTTAGATCAAAAATCCACTATCACTAACACTGTTGTGAAGGATTTTACTGGTGGTAAACCTACAATAAAGTCTACACTCACAGTGTGCCAAGGTTGTTTGGGTGATGGCATTGGTATTAACAAGCCATCCGGGGCCTTATGAGAAGATTTATGTCTTGCAAAAATTGGACAGGTAGTGACAAATTGCTTAATGTCCTTACTCATATTGTCCCACCAAAAGTGTTTTCGCACATTTTCCAGGGTTTTTACCCAGCCAGGATGACCTGCTAATTTGGCGTGATGCCAAATTATCACCTGTGTTTGTAATTCTGTGGTGGGCACTAACAGCAAGTTGTCGTGATACAATAAACCTTGTTGTATTGTGTTATGGGAATCCTTTAACCAATCTTGAGGTGCTATTTGCATGTGTGCAATATATAGATCTGTGATGAAATCCTTCTGTTGTACTGGTGCCAAAAGGTTTTGGGGAGGAATAATGGGTTCTCCTATTTTGTCTTGTTTCATGTCTGAGGTATGTCCGTATCTAGATAACACATCAGATTGAATTTGTTGTGCACCTGGTCTATAGGTTATAACGAAGTCAAATGTACTAAAAATATTTTAACCAGCTCATCTGGTGTTAGTGCTTTAAGTGATCCAAAAAACTGTAGGTTCTTATGGTCAGAAAAGATGGTAACAGGGTACTTGGCTCCCATTAAATGGTGCCTCCATTCAGAAAAGGCTACTTTGATAGCTAATAGTTCTCTTTCAGCCACAGTGTAATTTTGCTTAGCTGGTAATAACTTTTTGGAATAGAAGGCTATAGGATGTAATTGGCCATCTACTGCATCTCGTTGAAAGAGAACTCCTCCTACAGCTACTTGTGAAGCATCCGCTTCAACAAAAAATGGCAAGTCAGGATCAGGATGTTTCAGAATTGGGGCTGCAGTGAACTTCTGTTTCAGGAGTTGAAAGGCGTGTGCCGCCTCATCAGTCCAAAGAAATCGTTGACCTTTCCACAACAAGGTGGTTATTGGGGCCGCAATGTCTGCAAAATGAGAAATAAACCTCCTATAAAAATTGGAGAAACCCTGAAATTTCTGAACATCTTTTACAGATGATGGTTCTGGCCAATCAGTAATAGCACTGATTTTCTTTACATCCATAGTTATTCCTTGAGGTGACAGGCAGTATCCTAAAAAGTCCACCTTGCTGACATTAAAAGTACACTTTTATAATTTAGCAAAAAGATGATTTTCTTTTAACTTTGATAATACTTCACGAACATGTTGGGTATGTTCTTCCAGGTTCTTAGAGTAAATGAGGATGTCGTCTATGTATACTATGACACAAACGTCCAAGAATTTGTGTAGGACCTCATTTATAAAGAATTGAAAGGCCACAGGGGCATTGCACAACCCAAAGGGCATTACTGTGTACTCAAATAGACCAAACTTTGTCTTGAAAGCTGTCTTCTACTCATCCCCCTCTTTTATTCGGACCAGGTGGTAAGCTCCCCGCAGATCTAGTTTAGTTTATACAGTAGAATGTCTTAATTGATCCAACAACACAGGTATTAGAGGAAGAGGATATATTTTTTTTGTAGCCTTATTTAGTCCTCTATAGTCGATACACGTGCTCAGGGATTTATCCACCTTCGGGATAAAAAAAAGTGGAGATGACACCGGAGATGTGGAATGTTGGATGAACCCAGACTGTAGTAGGTCGTCTAGATAGGTTCTTAAATATTTGGTCTCCTCGTCAGTCAAAGCATATACTCTGTTATTACGTAAAGGGGCCCCTGGGATAAGATCTATACGGCAGTCATAAGACCGATGTGGGGGCAGCACACTAGCCTTCACTGGATCAAAGACGTCTTTAAAGTCAGAATATTCATGAGGGAGACTTGGTTCATCTTGTGTAACACTAGCACAGTGTATTACTGTGCTCTGTTCTGTACCTGCTTCTTGATAGCAATTGGTTCTACAGAAAGAGGAATCCAAAGTAACTGTTCGATTCACCCAATCAATTTTTGGGTTATGAGTTGTTAACCAGGGTACCCCGAGGATCAAGCCAAAATTAGGGGTATCTATCAGATCAATGCTAATCACCTCTGTGTGCCCGTTTTGACAGACCATAAAAAGTGGACTTGTTTGTTTTGTGATTAATCCAGAGGGCAATTCTAACCCATCCACTGCACATACTGCTTCTGGACAAGGCTTTAGGCACATAGGAAGACCTAATGTTTCAGCTAACTTATTATCCACAAAATTTATTGTCGCTCCTGAGTCCAGTAGGACAGGGAGAGAATGTCTAACTTGGGTAGTAACAATTAAAAAGATCTGAATTATGAAATGTCTAGGTATGTGCGGTACCAGGAAGGCTGCAGAATTAGAGGTTTATTTAAGATGTTTTCTCGAACAAGTAACCTCCCCCCTTGTCGAGCTTAATCGTTTCCTGATTCAGTTGAGGAGGTTGAGGAAACAGCACCCTTTCGTGAAGTTTTAGGTTTTACTGGACATTCTCTGGCAAAGTGACCTGCCTTGCCACAATATAAACATAATTGAAGTTTTCTCCTTCTTTCTTTTTCCTCTGATGTGAGTGGACCTCTGAGTGTCCCTATTTGCATAGGCTCAGGTTCAGGGAGGTTATTATCTGTGTCTTTCTTCTTGTGTCTAATAAAAGTTAACCCGTGATTCCAGTTTGGATTTATCTCCCTTTCTTTCTCCTAGTCTGTGTTCCAATTTCACGACTAAATCTACAAAGTCAGAATAGTCTTCTGGCAAATCAGCGATATGAGCCAGCGCGTCTTTTAACTCGTCTCTCAAACCTTTATAAAAAAGGGAGACACGCTTTTCTTCAGGCCACTGTGTCTCGGTGAGTAAACGATTAAAACTAGTGAGATAGGTCAATAAATCCTTGTTACCTTGTTTAAGATTTAAAAGCTCATTATCACTTGCCTGCATGAAAGTGTGTTTTGCAAAAAGGCTGGTCATAGTACGTTTAAATTTATTCCAATTATGGAGGATGGGATCATCTCTATCCACGAAAGGAATCGACCAATTGGCTGCTGTGCCACCCAAATAAGACAAGACGAATGCCACTTTCGTAGCATCAGTAGGGAACTGTTGTGGCTTACAAACGAAGTGTAATTAACATTGATTGATAAAAACATGGAACTTGTTACTATCTCCATGAAAACGTTCAGGTGCAGCTAAAGGCACAGGATTAGGAACATTAACAGTAACCTCAACTGGGGGAGGCAAAGTTGTCTCTGAGGAGGTTTTAAACAAAGGCGTAAAAGCTGTGTTCCACTGAGAACCCCCAGGTTTATACCTGCTTAAATCTTGTTTTAAAGAGGTGTTCTCCATCTTCAATTTCTCTATTTCCTCTTGCATATGTTGCAAGATGCCAGACACTGATTCATTATGGGCCAAGTCCTCATTTAGGGCCTGCACCATATCCGTGGCGTCAATGCCCTCTATTTCTTCCCCGGCATTCATCGTCCAACAGAACTGAATATTTTAAGGCTTGTGCTTCTGTCAAAGCCCAGCTCACCTGAGTTTCTGTCAGTTCTGATGGAGGTTGAAGACAGTCCGACCCCACCCTGAAACTGCTTGTTCCAGCACACTAGTTTTAGACAGTGCACTAAGAACCAGAAGCTCAAGGGAAGGGGGGAAGTGGATAAAATAAAAAAAGAGACAACACCGTTCTTGCGTTTCCACTGTTGAAGTGCTGCTAAAACCTGCGGCCCTCTCTGAATTCTGTAGAAACTGGTGCCTAATGAAACATAAACAAGGAACAGGTAAGTGCAACCTATTCCTAAATGTGTTCCTGACTATCCCTTTATCTATTAGAAATTCTCTTCTAAAAGTACCTCTTGGATCCTGGTCTCTAGCTTCCAGTTTTGGAATGTGTTACTGTTCTGGGATGTGCTTTCTATTACCGTAAAGCTTCTATAAAATTAAACGAATACCATTATCAGAATTACCAATATCAAACATTCACCTTAATATAACTAAAGCTTAAATTCTTAATAGAAAACTCACTTTTCACACATTTCCAGAATTTTTATAAAACGAATACTGTACTTTTACATCAAAATACAGCAGGTAATTTGTGCAAGTCCTTGATTTACTGTTTGCCTTGCTGTTAATGGTTTCCACTGTTCGATTCTTAAAAGTTCCATGTAAAACAATGTTTATTTCACAAAGTTCCATAAAGTATTCTTGTAATAAAGGGTTTGAATCACAATGTTCGTGGAAGGTATCTTGTTCCAAATTGTCTACACACGAATCCAGAAATCGCTGTCAAAGTTTTTTCAGGTAAATAAAAAGTTTTGCACTTACTTGTTGCTGGAAAGGGATACTGATCAGTCTAACCTTGTCCTCTTACTCTTTTGCATGTCGATTGTATTGGACAGGAGAGGGGCTGAGGCAAGGAGGAGCCGGAAACCGGAATAAGGAAGAGCCAGCAGCCGCGCCCGTTGAAGCCGATGAAGGTCTGTAGAGAGCAGGAGTGCCAGCACCGAAGGATCTGTTCTCAGGTAAGCGGGAGGTAGATGAGCACAAGCACTGGATGAGGCTCGGGGGCTGCCTTTTATAGACAGGGCTGGGTGTAGTTCGAAGAGCTGGGTGTGGCTCGAAGAGCTGGGTGTGGTTCTCACATGCTGCACATGTTCTTGAAAGGTGTGCAGAGCTTCAGTTATTATGCAAATGAGTTGAATTAACACATGGCCTAGGGAGGGGTGATCTAAAGAAGCCGTGGTAAAAGCAAGGTCCAATGTGTAAACAAGACAGCAAATGTCCAAACTTGTGAGTACATTGAGCAACATACACAGAAGCTTATGGGGGGGGGCTGAGATAACAAGAAAGGCTTTCAATAGTATGTTTAAAAGAGAGCTATTACAGAGACCACTAGTGCAATGAGAGGGGACATGCTCTTTGCTGTGTACAAACCCTAACATTCTTTCTGTACTTCTCTTGCTCTTTCTGCGTCCTTCAAGCCTCTTTCAGAACCTCTGTTGCTTTTTTCTGTACTTCTGTTCCTTTTTCTGCACCCCTCCTGCTTATTACTGCATCTCTGTTGCCTCTTTTCGCACCTCTGTTATTCTTTTCTGCACTGCTCTTGCTTCTTTATGCACCTCTTTTGCAAATATCTGCATCCCTCTTGCCTCTTTCTGTACCACTCTTCCCTCGTTTTGTACCTCTCTAGCCTCTGTCTGCCTACCTGTTCCCTCTTTCTGCACCCCTTTTACCTGTTTGTGCAACTCTCTTGCCTCTTTCTGCAGTTCTCTTGCCTCCTTCTGCACCTCACGTGCCTCATTCTGCACTTCTATTGCCTATTTATGCACCTGTCTTGCTTCTTTCTCTTGTCTCTTTCTGCACTTGTCTTCCCTATTACTGCACCTTTCTTGCTTCTTTCTGCACTTGTCTTGCTTCTTTCTGCATCTCTCTGGCTTCTTTCTGCACCTTTCTTCCCTTTTATGCATCCCTCTTCCCTCTTTCTGCTGTTCTCTTGCCATGTTCTGCACCTCTCTTGCCTCTTTCTGTACCTCACTTGCCTCTTTCTGCACTTCTCTTGCTTCTTTCCCTACCTCTGTTGCTTCTTTCAGCAATTCTCTTGCCTATTTTGGTACTTCTCTTGCTTGTGTCTGCACCTCTTTCGCATCTTTCTGCACCTCTGTTTAATCTTTCTGCACCTCACTTGCATCTTGATGCACCCCTCTAGCCTCTTTTTGTACCTTTTATTTTCTTTATGCACCTTTCTTCCATCTTTCTGCACCCCGTTCCCTCTTTCTGCACCTTTCCTGCCTGTTTCTGCACCTCTCGTGCCTCTTTTTGTACCTCTGTTGCTTCTTCCTGCACTTTTCTTGTTCTTTCTGCACCCCTACTGCCTCTTTCTGTACTTGTCTTGCCTCTTTGTGCACCTCTCCTACTCTTTTCTACACACCTCTTGCCTCCTTTTGCTCACCTGTTGGTTCTTTCTGCACTGCTTTTGCTTCTTTCTGCAACTTACTTGCCTTTTCTGCACTTATCTTGCTTCTATCTAAACCTCTGTTGCTTCTTTCAGCAATTCTCTTGCCTCTTTCTGCATGTTTGTTCTTTCTTTTTGTACCCCTCCGGCCTTTCTCTACCCCTCTTGCCTCTTTCTGTACCTCTCTTACCTCTTTATGCACCCCTCTTGCCTGTTTCTGTACCTCTGTTGGTTCTTTTTGCACTGTTCTAGCTTCTTTCAGCAATTTCTTGCCTCTTTCTGCACTTCCCTTGCTTGTTTCTGCACCTCTCTTGCATCGTTCTGTACCTCTGCGTCCTGTTTCTGAACCTCACTTGCTTGTTTCTGCACCATATTCCCTCTTTCTGCACCTCTATTGCCTCTATCTGCACCTCTGTTGCTTCTTTCTGTACTTCTCTTGCTCTTTCTGCACCCTTCCTGCCTCTTTCAGCACCTCTGTTGCTTCTTTCTGCACTTCTCTTACTTCTTTCTGCACCCTTCCTGCTTCTTTCTGTACTTGTCTTGCCTCTTTGTGCACCTCTCCTACTTTTTTACGCACCACTCTTGCCTCGTTTGCACTTCGGTTTGTTCTTTCTGCACTGCTCTTACTTCTTTCTGCACCTCTTTTGCAAATCTCTGCTTCCCTCTTGCCTCTTTCTGTACCCCCTTTCCCTCTTTCTGTACCTCTCTTGCCTTTGTGTTCAGACCTGTTCCTTATATCTATACCCCTTTTGCCTGTTTCTGCAACTCTCTTGCCTCTTTCTGCAGTTCTCTTGCTTCCTGCTGCACATCACTTGCCTCTTTCTGCACTTCTGTTGCTTCTTTCTGTATCTCACTTGCTGCTTTCTTCACCCTTTTTGTGTCTTTTTGCACCCCTGTTGTCTCTTTCTGTACTCGTCTGACCTCTTTCTGCACCGCTCTTGTTTCTTTCTGCACTTTCTTTTATATCCCTCTTCCCTCTTTCAGCTGTTCTCTTGCCATTTTGTGCACCTCTCTTGCCTGTTTCTGCACATCACTTGCCTCTTCCTGCACCTCACTTACCTCTTTCTGTACTTCTCTTGCTTCTCTCCACACCTCTGTTGCTTCTTTCAGCAATTCTCTTGCCTCTTTCTGCACTTCTCTTGCTTGTTTCTACAAGTCTCTTGCGTCTTTTTGCACCTCTGTTGCCTCTTTCTGCACCTCACTTGTATGTTTTTGTACACTCTTGTTTGTTTTTGCACCAGTTGTTTTCTCTCTGACCCTCTCTTCTGTCTTTTTGCACCCCTGTACTCTCTTTTTGTACCTTTCCTGCCTCTCTCTTGCCTCTGTCTGCACCTCTGTTGCTTATTTCTGCTTTTTTTCTGCTCTTTCTGCACGCTTCCCGCCTCTATCAGCACCGCTGTTGCTTCTTTCTGAACTTCTCTTCCTTCTTTCTCTACCCCTCCTGCCTGCCTCTTTCTGTTGGTTCTTTCCGCACTGCTCTTGCTTCTTTTTAAACCTCTGTTGCTTCTTTCAGCAATTCCCTTGCGTCTTTCTACACTTTTCTTTTTCTTTCTGTACCCCTCTTGCCACTTTCTGTACCTTTCTTTCTTCTTTGTTTACCTCTCCTATCTCTTTTTGCACCCCTCTTGCCTGTTTTTGCACCTCTCTTGGTTCTTTTTGCCCTTCTTGTGGTTCTTTCTGTACCTTTCTTGCCTCTTTCTGCACTTCTCTTGCTTCTTTCTGCACTTTTCTTGCCTCTTTCTGCACCTCAGTTGCCTCTTTATGCACCTCACTTGCTTCTTTCTGCACCCCTTTTGCCTCTTTCTGCACCTCTCTTCCCTCATTCTGTACCTCTCTTCCCTCTTTTTGTACTCTTGTTCCTTCTTTCTGCACCTTTCCTGCCTGTTTCTGTACCTCTCTTGCTTCTTTCTGTGCTTCTCTTGCTTCTTTCTACACTTCTCTTGCCTCTTTCTGCACCCTTTGTGCCTCTTTCAGCACCTCTCTTGCTTCTTTCTGTGCTTCTCTTCCTTCTTTCTGCATGCCTCCTGCCTCGTTCTGTACCTCTCTTACCGATTTGTACATCTCTCCTACCTCTTTCTGTACACATATTGCCTCTTTTTGCATCTGTTAGTTCTTTCTGCACTGCTCTTGCTTCTTTCTGTACCTCTTTCAAATGTTGGCATCCCTCATGCCTCTTTCTGTACCCTCTTCCCTATTTCTCCACCTCTATTGCTTTTTTCTGCACTTCTCCTGCTTCTTTCTGTACTGCTCTTGCTTCTTTCTGTACCTCTCTTGTAAATTTCTTCATCCCTCTTACCGCACCCTTCTTCCCTCTTTCTGCACCTCTCTTGCCTCATTTGGCACATCTGCTCCTTCTTTCTGCACTTCACTTCCTCTTTATGCACCACTCTTGCCTCTTTAAGTAGCTCCTTTGCTTCTTTCTGCACTTTTCTTGCTTTTTTCTGCACCCTTCTTGCCTCTTTCTGCACCTCTTTTGCTTCTTTCTGTACTTTTCCTGCCTCTTCCTGTATCCCTCTTGACTCTTTCTGCTTCTCTGTGGTTTCTTTCTGCACTGCTCTTGCTTCTCTCTGCACCTCTGACTTAGAGGTATTTTAATTCCCCAGCCCTAATATGTACCAGGGCCTTAGAGGGGAGGTCATGCCAATCATTGGGGTACCCCACCTT
This sequence comes from Lissotriton helveticus, assembly GCF_964261635.1. Taxonomy (NCBI): domain Eukaryota; kingdom Metazoa; phylum Chordata; class Amphibia; order Caudata; family Salamandridae; genus Lissotriton; species Lissotriton helveticus. Next base: position 1,131,701,612 of record NC_136069.1, on the reverse strand, counting down.
ATAGTGTACCCTAGTGTATGTATGTGTTTTTACTGCATTCTTTTTGTCTTTTAGTATAGCACTGGCTCCGGGCCTGGTTAGCCAGAGTCAGTTACCACCAGTACCAGTCAGCAAAAACGTTGGAGGCACAGGATGGCTTTGTAACAAGGTCTTTTTGTGTACCTCTGTTTGTTACTTCTGCTTATCTCTTGCTTTTTTCAGTACCTTTCTTTGTCTTTCTGGACTTGTGTTGCCTCTTTTTGCATTTCTCTTGCTTGTTACTGCGCTGTTCTTCCTCTTTCTGCATATGTCCTACCTATGTAGGCATAGTTAAAAATTAGCATTTTAAAAAACTTACAAGTTCACTGAAAAAAACATTGGTTTCAGGGACAATATAGTTATTAATTAGCATTTAAAAAACATTAGAAATTCACTGAAAAACATAGGTTTCAGGGACATTATAGTTAGAAATTAGCATTAAAAAAACCTTTGAAATTCACTGAAAAAACATAGGTTTGAGGGACGTTATAGTTGGAAATTAGCATTAAAAAACCTATAAAATTCACTGAAAAAAACCCAGGTTTCAGGGACTTTATAGTTAGTTGGACTTTTCAGCCGTACAAAATTTGGCCTTTATAGTTAGTTGAGGTAACTATAACTTGCACCCGCAATGCACTGCTGATGATGTCACATGTTATATCACTCATGACATGGTCAGTGACATCACTGATGACATCTCAAATTACATCAATGATGACATCACTGATGACATCATCCACGTGTATATATATAAACTTTGATACACCCACTCTAAATTACAGACTAGCGTTTTCGAAACCAAAGACACACCAATACCAGTTACTACATACCCACTCACTGATTCCTAGGTCTACACACACATCTACTCATTCACCCATACAGTCACTCATACATGCAGTCACTCATCAATACAGCACAATCATATGCACTCATACACCTATACAAACACCAACACACCACCACTCACCCAAAGAGTTACTCACACACATAGTCATGCAAAGAATCAATCACACTCCTATTTACTCACTTACACAATTATTCACACACACCCTCACTTATTCATACAGACACTAACACATACTTACTCTCTTATACAATCACTGAAACAAGCACACACTCATCCATACAGCCTCTCTCACAATCACTCACTCTCTCATAGTCATTTATATAGTCCAACATTCACATATACTGCCTTTCACATACATAGTTACTCAGATATGTACTACTGAGACATCTAAACACTCACCAACGCACCCATACACACATTCACCCACCCATAGAGCCCTTCACAGTCACACTCTTGAACCCATACACTCAGTGAATCACCCACTCACATATCTTTGCACAAAGTTACATACCCACCACCCACCCACAAAGACACTCAGGCATCCATACAGATACTCAGACAATCAATCAATAACCCATAAAGACACTCATGTAGCTATTCACCAACCCATGCAACCGCTACACACCAACTGACAGACTGATACAGACATTCACACAGTTTAGTCACTAACCCATGCATTCAGTAAGACATTTTAATCACTCACTTATACAGTCAGTCACGCACCTACTAAATCTTCCAAACAGACACTCATACACTTACTCATTCTTCAATACAACTTGGTATATATATATATATATATATATATATATATATATATATATATATATATATATATATATATATATATATATATATATATATATATATATATATATATATATATTCAGGCTCCACAGTCAAAGAAATGACAGAATCAGCACTCACAATAGGTAAAACCCGCTAAGGTTTATTGCACAAAGTATAAAACAAACGCGTTTCAGCACTTGCCTTCGTCAGTGTCAGCTGGCGTCGGCAAGGCGAAAGTTCATTGTAAACAAAATAGAAAACGGACCAAGGTCTAAATCATGAGCGCCATCTTACAATGGTGAAAATAACTCATACAAAATTGCAACGAACTATTTAAGGCAATATCTATCACTGTTGGAAACGAAAATTCTGATGTTATAATATCACAATATCCTTTTAAATAATCTTGTGTTTTCTATTTCGCCCTGAATGGGCAAATAATCAAGATTATTAAATTAATATCCAAAAAACAATGTTCATTGAACCAACAGTCTTCGTATTGCACATGAATTCATTATATCCTATGGTAGAGGTTTTCTTTGAGAAAGTTCTAATTAATCAAACCCATGACAATAATAAAGCCCATAATGGGCTAAACGGTGAAACTGAAATCAGTGCTAATTCTTTCTCCATCCATCATGATTCCTAAATAAATTGTGAAAAACAAATTTATCTCAAAGGGTCAACAAACCAACTACCAACTGAATTTCTTCAAAGCATTTTTAGAAAAGAATATATACTCAGGCGTAGACACAGCTCCCCACATACGTATATATATATATATTCACTGAAAAACATAGGTTTCAGGGAAATCCCCCCGTTATAGTTAGTTCAGCTAACTGTAACTCGCGCGCCCGCAATGCACTACTGATGACGTCCCATATTACATCACTCATGACATCACTTATGACATCTCAAATGACATCACTGATGACAACACTGATGACATCATCCAGTGAATGTGTGTTATTCTGAAAATTAACTTTGTTTTATATATTTACATCTCAAGGTTGATGAAAGAATAAATGAGTATTTAAGTGTCTAAATGGATGATTGTTTTTAGTTCCTGCATAAATGAGTGCATAGTGCATGGATGCATGAATGAGTGACTCACTGTTTGTATGTGTTGAAGACAGCATGTGTGCAGGACTGTATGGGTGTGTTAGTGAGTGGATGACTGTCTCAATAGTGTCTTTATGAGTAACTACATATGTTGTAAACTAGTATATGTGAGTATTGGTGTATATAAGTGAATATATGTGAGACTGAGATATTGGAAAAGTTCCTGTATAAATGAGTATGTAAGTGGTTGCTTAAGAGACTAATTATGTGTAAGTTTCTGTAGCAGTAAGTGTGGTGGTGTGGGTATAACTGTATATTCAATTTAATGGATGTTTGATACTTTGTTTGCATGTGTGACAATGTGTGTGACTAACTCTATGAATGAGTGTCAGTATGTAACAGGATGTATAGGTGTATGAGTACATATGATGAGTGAGTGCATGTATGAGTGACTGTATCAGACTATTGGTAAATGAGTGGATGTGTGTGTAGATCTTGGAATTACTGAATAGGTGTGTTGTAAGTGGTATTGGTATGTCTATTGTTTTGAAAATGTTAGTTACTATTTTTAAGTGTGTTTATCAAAGGTTATATTAGGGTGAGAGGAGGTCTGCCGCTATATCACAAGGATGATGTCATGAGTGATGTCATTTGAGATGTCATCAGTAATGTCATGAGTGATGTCACTGACCATGTCATGAGTGATGTAATATGTGACGTCATCAGCAGTGCATTGCGGGCGCGTGAGTTATAGTTAGCTGAACTAACTATAACGGGGGAATTTCACTGGTTTTGTACGAGTGAAATGTCCAGCTAACTATAACAGCCCTGAAACCTATGGTTTTTTCAGTGAATTTCTAAGGTTTTTTAAATGCTATTTCCTAACTATAACATGTCTGAAACCTATGTTTTTTTCAGTGAATTTCAAAGGTTTTTTAAATGCTAATTTGTAACTATAAGGTGCCTGAAACCTATGGTTTTTTCAGTTAATTTCAAAGGTTTTTTGAATGCTATTTTCGAACTATACCTACAGAGGTAGGACATGTGAAGAAAAAAAGAAAAAACACACAGAAAGAAAAAAAGAAATGCATAAAGAAGCAACAGAAGTCCTCAAAGACGAAGAAAAGGGCAGGAAGAAGGAAGACGTGCAGAAAGAACAAACAGAGGAGCAGAAAGAATCCTTGTTGCAAAATCATCCTGTACCCTCAACTTTTTCAGATGGGTACTGGTGGTAACTGACCCTGACTAACCAGTCCTATAGCCAGTGCTATGCTAAAAGACACTTAGAATACATTGAAAACACCTACATACACTAGGGAACACTATGCTTTGGGGTACCCCTGTGATTAGCATGACCTCCTCTGTAAGCCCCTAGTACATTATAGGGCAGGAGGATTAAAACTACCTCTCAAAACGCACCACGGGGTGCGTTTGCACAGTAGTGTAGTGGGGGCCTAAGGTGATGTGTGCAAACACACCCTGTGGGCGTTTTAAATTGGGGATAAAGTCCCTAGGGTCCAAATAGCACCCTAGGTACCTCCAGTAAGTGCCACAGAGCTGCGTTGCAGAGAGGTCTAAAAAGGGGCACGGCCCATTGACATTGAGGAAGGCGTGCAGCCTAAACACGTCTGTCTGTGTCGTTGTGTGGTGGAATAAATATTGAAAAAGGATTTCATTTGTGTGCGTCTCGATTTGTGACCGAGTGCAGTGGAGGTCACGTTTGGGCATATATATATATGGAAGGAATATGAAAAGAATTAATCACAAGAACGGGAACTAATCACAGGTGTATCATGGAACATGCAGTTCCCACTACCTCCGTTCTTGTTTCCCATTGGAGGATCTGCCGCTCTGGACAAACTGAAGCCCCACCAATAGGGTGGACAGAGAAGTGTTACATTGGGGGCTGAGCAGAGGACTAACCAGAGGCTTGGCACTGAAGAAGGTTGATTTTACCGAAATGCATCTGCCGAAATAAAGCCACCGTTTTAAATCTGTCCCGAAAGTGCTCCGTGTGTTCTGTTGTGCTAGCGAGGCAAGAAGGTCTCACCCACCTGACGGAGGCACCCGCTGCAGCGTTCGAACAACCAGGTGAATGGAGTTGTTGAGATTGTTTGGTGCGTTTGGAACCCCCGCTAAACCAGCGCTTGTTGTCGGAAGGCGCGGACTAGTCAAGCCTGGGGTGCTCCGTTCATAGGAGGGTCACCCGCAAGCGTCTGAGTTTGGTAACATCAGCGGGAAGCGAGGGTAACCTGCTCCGGTCCAACACTAATAAAAGGACTTCATAATGAACAAAGCGACAGGAATATGAAAAGAATTAATCACAAGAACGGGAACTAATCACAGGTGTATCATGGAACATGCAGTTCCCACTACCTCCGTTCTTGTTTCCCATTGGAGGATCTGCCGCTCTGGACAAACTGAAGCCCCACCAATAGGGTGGACAGAGAAGTGTTACATTGGGGGCTGAGCAGAGGACTAACCAGAGGCTTGGCACTGAAGAAGGTTGATTTTACCGAAATGCATCTGCCGAAATAAAGCCACCGTTTTAAATCTGTCCCGAAAGTGCTCCGTGTGTTCTGTTGTGCTAGCGAGGCAAGAAGGTCTCACCCACCTGACGGAGGCACCCGCTGCAGCGTTCGAACAACCAGGTGAATGGAGTTGTTGAGATATATATATATATATATATATATATATATATATTCACTGAAAAAACCATAGGTTATAGACCATATATAGTTAGGGATTAGCATTTACAAAACCTTATTTTACTCACACAAAACCATTGAAATTCCATATATAGTTAGTTGCACTAACTATATATCGCGCACCCGCAATCCACTGCTGATCATGTCACATATTACATCATTCATGACATGGTCAGTGACATCACTGATGACATCACTGATGACATCTCAAATGACATCACTGATGACATCACTGATGACATCTCAAATGACATCACTGATGACATCACTGATGACTACATCCAGTGACTGTATAATTCTGTAAAGTTAAAATATGTCTTACATATTGAAGAATGAGTGGATGTATAAGTGTCTTGATGAAGGATTTAGTAGGGGCATGGCTGACTGTATGAGTGACTGATTAAATGTGTCTCACTGAGTGCATGGGTTAGTGACTAAACTGTCTTAATTTGTGCATCATTATGTCTGTTGTTCTGTAAACTGCTGCATGTGTTGATCATTAGCTATATGATTAACTGTATGGGTTATTGATTGGTTGCCCAAGCATTTGTATGGGAGACTGAGTGTGTGTCTGGGTGGCTGGGAGGTGTATGACTCTCTGCATAGATGTGTGAGCAGTTGATTGACTAGATGTATGGGTTCAAAAGTGCATGTGGAAACAGCTGTATGGGCGGTTGACTGTGTGCATGAGTGTATTGGTGAGTGAATAGATATCTCAGTGCTACATGTCAAAGTAAGTACATATGTAAAACACAGTACATGTGGTAGTTGACATATATAAATAACTGTGCATAAGAGCCAGTGAATGTGTGAGTGGCTGTATGGATCATTGTGAACTTGTATCCAGGATTGTATAAGTGAGTAAATATGTTTTAGTATATGTTTGAATAAGTAAGGTGTGTATAACTGTATAGTTGAGGAAATGGAGGTGTGATTGATTCTTTGCATGACTGACTAAGTGTCTGAGTAACTCCATGGATGAGTGACAGTCTATGAGTGTCTGTTTACACTGAGTGTATCTAAGGTTATATTAGAGTCTGAAGAGGTTCATCGTATTATCACATGAATGATGTCATCAGTGATGTGATCAGTAATGTCAAATGAGATGTCATCAGTGATGTCATTTGAGATGTCATCAGTGATGTCATCAGTGATGTCATTTGAGATGTCATCAGTGATGTCATCAGTGATGTCATTTGAGATGTCATCAGTGATGTCATCAGTGATGTCACTGACCATGTCATGAATGATGTAATATGTGACATGATCAGCAGTGGATTGCGGGTGCGCGATATATAGTTAGTGCAACTAACTATATATGGAATTTCAATGGTTTTGTGTGAGTAAAATAAGGTTTTGTAAATGCTAATCCCTAACTATATATGGTCTATAACCTATGGTTTTTTCAGTGAATTTTCAAGGTTTTGTAAATGCTAATTCCTAACTATATATGGTCTATAACCTATGGTTTTTTCAGTGAATTTCAATGGTTTTTTAATAGCAAATATCAAAACCTTTACAATGTATTCTTCTTTAAATCGAAAAATATTTTTTACATGTTTTTAATACAATTTTTTTTTATTATTTTTATTGTTTCGCTCCCGGTACGCGAACCGGTTAGCTTCCCGTTAGCTCAATTCGGAGCCGCGACCTGGTCCGCGAACCGGTAAACGTTCCGTTTGCGCAACTGTCGCGTTAGAAAACAACATCGTGACGCGTCGCGTCAGCATGACGTTTCGCGTTCTCGCGTGATACGTCATATGACGTGCTACGTTAGCGTACCCAGAAGCGCAGCGGTACGCGAACCGGAAGCGATCCGAGGCGCGGCCCGGACCGCGTAACGTAAACACAGCAGGTCATGTGACTCGGTAATAACACTTTTCATTGGTTCATTTCAATTTTGGTTTCCTAATGATGTAATACTAGGTCATGTGATCTAAAATTAACACTTTTCATTGGTTTAGAACTTTTGCTTCTCCCAAATGATGAAAACCCCTCCTTCTTTCCTCACTCTGACTTTCATCTTGGTGAGAGAAAGACCCTTTATTTACACTTTGACATGGCTTCATTAGTAGCTTCAGCTGGTTCTAACCCACCACCTCCACCAAATCCAAAGAAGAGAGGACCACCTGCTGAAGTAATTTTGCAAGAAGAGGAAGAACAGGAAGAGGAGGAAGAGGAGGAAGAGCCAAGGTTTTTGCCAGAGGAGCCCAGGAGGTACAATCGAAAAGAGAATTACATTTGGCAATTCTATAAATTTCCTGAGGGGCAAAAAAAAGTGAATGCACGCTACGTGTTTTGCCGTATATGCGGTGATAGATTGTCAAGGGGAACTGAAAAAAAATACAGTTACGGCAATCACACTATGCATCGGCATATGAGTAGATGGCACCCAAATAATTATAGTGCTGCCCAGCTACGTGATGAGCAACAAAATCCCCTTCCAATGGCAAGAAGATCGGTTGTTCCAGAGGTGTCGGGACCAGAGGCGAGGGAGATGATCCCAAACATTCAAATGTTGTTTGGGCACGTGAAGCAAGTGTGCGTGCACTGCGGCGATTTCATCTGCTACAGGAAAAGTAGCATCATTTTGATTATGAGAGCTATTCAGAATCATGTTAATGTTTGTCCGAGACGCCCCAAAAAATAAATTCTTTTTTTTTGTTGCTCCTGTTGAGCCCTTTACAATGGATCGTTTTTGTTTCCCCCCCCCCCAAAAAAACCAAAAAATATATAAAAACGTTCAGAAAATACAAAAAAAGTAAAAAAATGTTCAAAAAAAAATAAAAAAAATATAAAACAACAAAAACATTAAAAAAAAGTTCTTTTCAGAACTACCTCCCCGTTATAAAAAAATTGGTAGAATATTTGGATCTCTGCCAACCTCTATTTCTCTTAGTTCGCTCCCCGGAGCGCTACCCGGTACGCGTACCGGAAGCTAACCAAAAAAAATATTTTTTTTAAAAAAGAACAGTAAGTATAAGGTAAGCTAACAGACAGTTATGTGAAAAGAAAGACAGCTCTAGGGAGTAAACAATAGATACTGTTACCTACAATCCACTGCTGATGATGTCACATATTACATCATTCATGACATGGTCAGTAACATCATCAGCAGTGGATTGCGGGTAACAGTATCCTTAGTTTACTCCCTATAGCTGTCTTTCTTTTAACATAACTGTCTGTTTCCTTCCCTTATAATTACTGTTCTTTTTTAAAAAAAATTTTTTTGATCAGTCAGAAACAGTGACATTAATAGAAACAGAGAGAGTGAACAAGAGTGAAGAACTATGGTCCTCCTCAGCCACCCTCAGAAAACCAAGGGGGTCAAGATACATCTACCGTGCCCCCTTCTACCCATTCTGAACATTATTTGCCCTCCATCTTGTATCTTGATTCGACTGAAACACAAAATGGTGGACTCCCGTAACGCTGCTGGTTTGCGAACCGGGCCACTTCCCGGGAAGCGGTCCAAAAAAAAAGGTGGGAAAGTAATTCACAGACACTAAGAGTAATAGAGACGGAGTGAGTGAACAAGACTGAGGAACTGTGAGAACAGAGGGACTGAGAAAAAGAGTGGAAGGAGTTGAGTAAGTAGGTAATAGAGAAAGGAATGAGGAAAGTAGCAAAGGCAGGAAACTGAGGGTTAAAGAAGTGAAGCAGTGGATCTAATAGTAGGTGAATGTGATAGAAATGTAACGAAAAGAGTACAACTATTTACCTTATAATTGCCGTTAAATTACTCACTTTTTATTTTTATACTTTCAATCTGTGAAAGAGAGAACCAACATTTGAAAAATATTAAAACATGTATTTAAAAATTACAAAAGACAAGGGAAAAGATTGAAGGACAAATAGTTTTTCAACAACTTTGACACTGACAGAAGCTTCTGCTTCTCCAGGTCCCCTACACAGTCCTAAAGATATACATTTTAAACTAACAGTATCTTGATACAGATGAAGTGAGGCCTATCTTAAAACATGGTGCATCTTTTGCATTGCTCTTGTTTCAGAAAAGTGTCGCTTCAGGATGCCAATAACATGTCTCCTATCCAGAGGTTTGTTTGAGGTGAGGCCTACTCAGAGTTCAAGATGAGATTTACACTTGTTGAAGTGTACAGAGGAGATAATATCTGTGAAAGTCTACCAATGAAGTGAGTCATGTCCACTGCACTCTTCAACAAAGTAGAAACCTCCTATGTTTCCCTGGACAGACCTAAACTTGATCTGCACAATGTGATTCGTAATGATAGGAAACACAGGTGATGTAATTGAAATACGTGCAATTTATTTTGCTCATTTCTCAATCACATCACTTGCGTTTCCTTTGCTTAGGTATCTCATTGTGCAGATGTAGTCTAGCATATGAAAGAATACGCAGAAGTGCAGCACTGCATGCAACAACTTTGACACTTACAGAAGCCTCACCTTCTCCATGCCTCCTACACAGTTCTACATATATATCATAAATGCAAACAGTACAGAATTAATTATACATGTTAAATGGTTTATTTTTGCTGTTCTCAGAATGTATCAAAATTCACTAAAAACAGTGACTTGAAGGTATTCATCATTTAACAGCGGGGAAAAAAAAACACAATCAAAATGATTGTGTTTAAAAAACCCATAAAACATCAGAAATCAAAATTCAGAACTCCTTAAAGTTAACTTACTTTCCATGACGTCCAAGGATGTCCTATGAACAGCTTACACTCTTTTGTGCTGTTATTACTTTCAGCCCGCCACTTTCTGAAAGAAAATCTCCATCGTTTTTAAAAACACGTTACATGCAATAAATGACTTCTTGCTCTCTACCACAATTTTCCACAAGGCCAAATCTTGTCAGAGCCATTTATAACTCTTGGATTTCTTGTAAGCCAATCCCGTCATTTGGCATTTCCGCAACTTTCAGAATTAAAATGTTGAAGATCATTTTCACAATCCTGGAATAGTAATATCTTCCCCTTCTTGCTCAGTCATGTTCTACTTTTCCTATGACACTGATACAAGCAGACTTACACTACCTCTATGACTACTACAATTATTTAATTCTCTACATCACTTTTAATCACAAAGCAATGTAAAACAGTAGACAGCATTGCAGACTTACATTCCCTCTACTCCATGTTTTGATTGGCTGCTTCAATTAGTTTATAAAAAGAAACAGTTTTTCTGAACTCATTCAAAGTGCACGTATTTCTCCATAATGTCCAGTCCTATGGTTAGAAGTTATGTCTCTGAACTACACTTATCCTCAAGGCCAAATTGTGTAGGAGCCATTAGAACTTCTTGAAATTCCACAGAGCACATCCCGAGATTCTTTCCCTAAAATTTTGGTTTTAAAAACACCAGGTAAGAGTTTTTAAGGTCATACGGCAATTTTTTTTTGAAAATTAAAACAGAATCATTGCAGAATGACCAGCCATTTCTAGACTTTAAATAAGCTGTGTAATGTCCTGATGTTATTGAAGGGCCGTCATGATATATAATTGCTGCAGTTACAAAAGTCCTTCCTGATATTGACAACTGCGAAGCTACAAAAATTTTAATTAAAGTTGTCAATTTTGTTCCATCAGGCCTACATTGTTGGAACATTAAAATGACATACTGGCCATATGTTCGTATAAATAATGTGGACATCATTTCAGATTTACATTTGCTACACTCCATGTTGTGATCAGCTGCTTTTACTAGCTTATTAAAGGAGACTGATTTACTGTCTGGCAAAGTTAAATATATAAATCTTTCTGAGTCTACACTAGTAGTACTTGATACCATACAGTTGTCGCAGTCATGCTGCCATTGATAAGAAAGCCCAAACAGGTGATCTACATCTACACCTTCATCATGCAATACATCAAGCATATACATTAAAAACTCCTGACAATCTTGCTGAATATTTTGAGAGAATTGTGTTTGGCCTGAACATCTGTCTAACAGATTTCGAATTTCAGACACACTTTCTATGTTTCTTCTATCAGTGGTACATTTCTCTAACACAGAATTTAACAAACTGCAAAATCTTTGATCAGAATTGACCACAATCTCTTCTTTTACATTTTTTAGAGAAAATAAAACATTAACCACTACATTAGCATAGCAGTTGACACCAGAACTGTTTTCAAACTGAAAACCAACAACATCTTCAACAGAATCCTTTTTGTTTCTGCTTGTAATTTTAGGTTCATTGACTTTTTGTCTTTTTGCTACAACCTCCCCAGTATTGTTCTCATTTCTTCGTTTCCGGCCTACCACACGTTTCTCAAACAAAGGATACTGAGGCAAATGTGGCGCATACTCTCTTCTTAACCTATTGTATTCCTTAACACAATCTAGATCCGCACAAATGTTTGTGACATCACACTCAATCAAGTACAATCCCGATAAAGTTCTAACTCGTGACAATGCCACATATGCCATACCCTCCTTGAACACAGAACTGCCAATATTCACCAATGCACTGTCTACGCTTAAACCTTGCGATTTATGAATTGTCACCGCATATGCCAAGCAAACAGGAAACTGCTTACGGCGAACATATAAGTCTTTTACAAGCAAAAATCTAGCAGAACAACGAGCAATTAGCTGTACTTCCTCAATGCCATCAAATTTAATTTTTAAAAATTCAATTCCATCTCTATTTCTGTATTTCACAAAATCAACAACATTACCCATTGATCCATTTACCAGACCTCTTTCAACATGTAAATTCCTTCTTAAAATTATACGGCAGTTCAAGCACACATTCAGAGTCTTTTCAAAACCTGCAGTTTTAGATATACTCTTCTCTAATGAATCCAATTTTGTTTTCAGATTCTCAGACAAAATAATTGTTGATCCCATATGCTCTACTCTATCAATAGCTTCCAGTTTCACAATCTCTTGCTTTTCTAAATGCAACATTTTGTTGTTAAATTTGGCACATTCTGCAAGAGTTGGCATCAAACATATTCCAGATTTCTTCTCAGTAATTTTCTGAAAAATATTCTCAGGCACAACATCTTGTTCTGGATATAAATTTGACAGTAATCGTGCATGTAAAGCTTCTTTCCCATGCTCGGTCACTTTTCCAATTCTAACATCTTGTAGAATAGTCTTGTAAACTTCATCCTTCGCCTGACGCATATTTTCATGCAGTTCAGCATAATTGAAGTTTAACCATATATTGACGTTGCCAATGCTGCCTAGGCACTTCCTGGTATCTTCATGCGTGAGCATTTTGAACACAGGTTGCCCTTTCACTGGTGTCAGCTGCAAAAGATCTCCGAAAACAATGATGTGTTTGCCACCAAATAACACATCATACTCTGTTTTGAGAACTTCTTGCATCCTCAAATGCACAAAGGCAAGCATGACATTGGAAACCATGCTTACTTCGTCAATGATAAGAAGTTTCATTTTCCTCAAGATTCTTGAAACTTCAAAACAAGCATCTCCAGATAGCTTGTGATATTGTAATTTGTTGTCATGCTCCACTGGCAGCATCAGTAAACGATGTAAAGTAATCCCTTTAATATTATGTGCTGCCAGTCCAGTTGGAGCAGTGACAACACAAGACAGCAATGACTCTGTCCTTTCCTGCAAATAGCATGAAATTGCTTTAATGAGGAAACTTTTTCCAGTTCCCGCTTCTCCACTCACGTACAGTCGGACAGGCTTCAACGACGTACATGAGCACTCTTTCTTATCATGACTTAATCCATGATCAATTTGCATGGTAACTTCGTCATATATTTTCCTCTGCTCAACGTTAAGTTGTCTTTCCAACTCTTCTAAGTTAACCGCATCCTCTTGAGCATGTGCCATGGCTCTTTCCACTTCATTCATAGCAGTGGCAGCTTCATTTTCAATAACAGGTCCTCCTAGTGGATCCTGACTCAATGAAGCAGAACTCTGACTGTCCTGAGAACTGTCTCTGGCAATCTCGGCTGCAATCGTTGCTTCCTGCTCAATTTCCGCATTCAACATTTCTACATATTTGGGAAAAGCAGGACATTCTATGGTCTCCTTGGCGGCATTGAAAGAGTCTTCGTAACAGAGGAAATCTCCAAGCAGTTCCTCTTCTGCACGCCAAGGCTTGAAAAGTTGCAAAAGTGCTAAATAGAAAAACTCCTTTTTTTCAGGAGATTCGCCACTCAATTTTCGATGGTTTACCAAGTGGCATTTTCTTTGCTTGACCAGACATCCCTCACTTCCTATTACAGCATACACTCCTTTCTCAGTATCTTCTTTGATGTTCCTCTTGAATATGTAATTTTGCAGAACCTCATACAGACAAACATTCTCGAGGTGACTGCTTCGATTTGGATAATATGTATCCAACATGTTTGTCTTCAAAATGTCGGTACTGTTTGGCTCCTTTTCCGCCAAATACTCAATTTCCCGCACAGGTTTGAGAACTCGATTACGCGTTGCAGCAACACCAAGACTCGCCCAAACGATACTCCTGGACTTGGCATAGAGACTTGCTGAAGACAACCGGTCAGAGCATTCGTACGCTCCGATTTCTCGATGCGACAACATCTTCAGACTGAAACTGTACAACTTCTTGCTGAGGCTCTTTTCATGGGAAATGTCCTCCCACATATCCTTCAATTCTGTCTTCTCTTTTTTGGTGATGTAAGACGTCACATACCGAGCCACAGCCATACAGTTATCAGCCACAAACTGTATATCCATGCTAGCATTCCACATGGACAAAATCACCGGGTTGTAGTCGTTGATGTACTTGGACTCTTCGTTCCTCTTCAAATTGTAAGTGTTTTTAGGTGATTTCTTCATGACATTGTGTCGCAGCGAAGACATCAAACTGTTTACTCTTCCTTTATAAATCACCGGTCGTGGAAAGCCGAAACGACATTTAGTGTAGAACTTGTCCTTGTTTCGGAATTTACGACGGCAGTACTTTCCACATCGATGGCTTTGGAAACGCAGAACTTTTTCTCTTAGGCTTTTCTTCTCCTTTGCGTTTGGAACTGCACACGTAGAATACTGTTGGATGAAACTCATCACTGAGTCTTCTGGATCCGTTCCAAATTTAGGTGCATCCTTGATCCACAGCAACATATGTATATGAGGAGCACCTCTTGCTTGGTACTCCTTTCTCCAGAAGAAATCCAACACCTCTCCAAGAGGTGGATTCTTCTTATTCATGATGAAAGACATCATAGCTTCAAATCTATGATTGAAGTACCTACATACATTGACTGGATCCAAAGAGCACAGTTCTCCGGGTGTCTTGAATTCGATGTTTTCTACGTTAGCATTTGCCTCTCGTAGAAATTCAAGTAAGTCTTCCCAGCCATACTCAGCACAGCTCAAAGTGAGGAACCATGTGGGAGTACCTAAGTTCCTCAGCATACATTTTAAATCACCATGACGACGGTACCAGTACTCATTAGTACCACGCTGACACGCCATGAGATTAATCAGGTGAGAATCCAAAATACTGTCTTGGACATTGACTTTATCCATAAAGTCACTTGCCGAGATGTTTTGCATGTGTATACCACTTTTCAAGATGTGGTTCACTGCATATGACAGTCCAGACAGATCGCTTTCAAACAGGAGATGAAACAAATAAGGAATGCATTGTCGAAACCTAGCATCTCCTGCATACAATCGCAAAGTCCGGTATTCAGAAGCAGGAATTTGATGAGGTCGCTCATCATATCTTCCTCCCTGACCTGTTGGAAAAAGCTGTGGGAAACACCGAGCTTCCAAACTTTCCTCCCAAACACTAATGGGACTCCCTTTGGCTTGTTTCATTTGAAACAACTCAATAGCATTCCCCATGACTTCCTTGGAATGCAAAGGATGAACACTATAATGTTCATATATTTCTTCACTAGTAGAGGGTTCTACTTTCTCAATTTGACCAGCACACAAATCGCTATCCTCTTCCTCACTTACTTCCTCTTCTGCAACATATACATTCTTATAGTATTTTTTTTTTTTTTTCAAATACAATGTTGCCTTTTTAACTTTCCTAACATCTACTAAATCTTGCCATATTTTCTTATTCTTTGTCGGAACCCCATTAACTAAGATAACCAGAGGTTCCTCGTCCACTTTTTCTACTCCAATTGTGTTAATGTTTTTCTTCAAATCTAGAGGCAAATAAACAACTCTTCCCTTTAATCCTCTCTGTAAATCTGATGGAGGCAATTTCCCTGTCTTTGGCTCCATTCTTACAATAGCCTGAAAGGGATGGATACTTTGAATCAAAATAGATTCATAAGTATTTAAATCCTTCAATTCAGAAGGAATCTCAACCAATTCCAGATTATTATGAACTGCTCTAGCAGGCATCTGGTTTTGATTTAATTTGCAACAACAATAAGTACACACACGTTGATCCAATCCCAAATCAAAACAATTTTCTACCATCAAGTATGTTGCAAAATCCTTCCATTCACTATTATTTTCCCTTTCACTTTTTGCATATAAATCCACTAACTTAGTCTGATTCTTATAATAAGTGCGTCGACAACACACACAAGTGAAATTAGGCCTCTCACTTGATTTCACCTCAAACGTCGCAATTTCCCTCTGGAAATTATCTGTACTGGAAACCTGTACACTATCTTCCACAAGACCCTCTTCTTCTTGCTCAATTTCAACATTCTCCTCTTTACTTCCAAAGTAACAAAACTCAATTTCTTCACATATATTCTTCACATCTATTTCAGAACCATGCAAAAGAGCAGCGCATAATTGTTTAAGCATAATTGCTGGACTCTTAGCATAATACAACATTCTAACTAATTTCCTCACTTTGTTATGATGCACTGCTAGCATCCTGAAATGATGAAAAACACTCTGGCATACTCTCCTGGAAAGACAAGCCAGTGAATGTCCATGCAAACCTGTCACTTCTCTTACTCTGCAAGGATCTAATTCTTGCAACAACATCATTTTCTGCTTCAGACTTTTCTTATTAAATGACCGTACAAAATCACAAAGCAAATTGATGGAATCCTGTCGCACACTGCAAATACTACTACACTTCCAGGTGTACACAGGACCCTTAGCACGTCTTCCTAAAACCTCATTACCTAACACCTCTTCTGCCTCTGTTGTCACAAGTTTTTCTTTTTCAACTGGACAACCATCTTTCACTTCATAAGCACGACCACTGGTGTCAACTGCATGCACCAAATCATTATCCTGGAAATAACTCTCCTCATTAAAAAATGCCTCACAGCTTGAACTATGCATCCATTCTCCAGAAAAAACTTCACAAAAATTACTACGATTAACTATTCTCTTCCATCTACTATTTCTTTTGAAATCAAAAATTGCCTTGTTTAGCTTCCTAATTCTATTGATTATCAAAATAAATAACTTACGTTTAATTTCAAATGCCTGATCAATAACTTTCTCAACTTTTTTTTTTGTCTTATAAAAAACTAGTTTATGTTGACCTTTCTTAATATTTTTTAACAAATTGCCAATTATCCTGTTCCGGAACATTCGTTTACGAATCTCCCTAAACTGTTGTTTCCTTCTACTATCATGCACAGAGTTATCTCTTGCTCTAGCAGTAACATTTTTCATTGGCCTTTCTTTTCCATTTGATTTCCTTCTCGTTTTATGGACTGAAACATTTTCTGTAGTAATATTTTTTTTATTACACATATTTCTTATAAAGTGTTTTGTGCTCTTACCTGGTGCTTTCTTCGTGACTTGACAAATCTTTTTGTTAGAGGACTGCTGCGTATTATTTTTCACCTGCTGTCTTTGACGTTTTGCAGCCTTTCTCTGTCTTTCTATTGTAGGCATGGTGAAATCTTTAAATGATGTGCAGTTGAATCTGTGGAAAAATATAATAAATAATGTTATTAACCATTATTACCAAACAGTAAATCAGTAACAGTGATAAAAAACTTAACACACTACTTGACATTTTAATTAGAAGATTTTTTAGTCGTTGGCAAATTTACAATACAGAAATACCAGAAAAGAAATGACATTTATATTTATGTTACCTATGCTATTTTATATGTGAATCTGATCTAATTGTATGAGCATATTTTAATATTTTATTGAAGACACTACACATAACCTGCTTTTGAAGGTGTCTTTATTTTTAAATTAAACGGTTTACCTTTTTACTTTTTATTAATTATAAATTTTAAAAATAAATGTTTATATTTCCAAAGGCTCAAGCAGGTCAGCTTCCCATCCTATATCATATAATTCGGACAAATCTGCATCCTCATCACGCTCTTCTTCATCCTCAGGATTTAAATCATCCAATGGATCAACATCCACTGATGTTTCAATTACAAGTTCAATGATGAGGTCAAAATCAACTGATTGCAGATTGTCGCTCATGTTGAGGTTGTCTTTATCTTTAAAGAAAGATAACAACAATGAGATGTTGCAGAGTAAGAGACAAATCTCACAGATTATAATAGTAAAATTGTTTAACAAGAGTAACATTTTGCAGCTATTATTTAGCCATGTCCAGCGATGCTGAGCAGGTGAAGCCTATGTCTAATTTTTCACTGAACAGGACTCATCTGTTCTTAACCTTGGATAAGCCTCACCGACTCTGTGTCCCCTGCACATACTTAAATGTAAAGGGGCAGATTTATGTTAAATGGCACATCCCCAGGCATGCACCAGTTAACATGCACCACTGCTCTGCCACCCATGGTGTGCCGCATTTACAATCAGATAGGAGAAACCTGTGTCAAAACCCTGCGCCTGCTTGAAGCAGGCATAGGTCTTGATGCAACATTGTGGAGATGGTGCACCCCTGAGCCTTGCTGGAGCTGCATCGCACTTGCGATACAACTCCAGCAATGCGCCACCTTAACGGCACAGATCCGTCAAGCATCTGTGCCGTTTTTGCCCCATGCTGCGCCGCATTGTAAATGCAGCACACCATGGGTGGCGGAACAGCGGCGCAAGATGACTGGCACATCCCTGGTGATGCACCAGTCATCATAAATCTATCCCTAAGCTTCTTATCTTGTTAGAGATGAACTGCCATATGTATCATCAAAATATTTTGCATTTCCTAAATAGCGAATTTTAAGGAATAAATAGCGATTCTTTACCATTCCTAATTTGCGATGAGCAAATTGCTAATTGCAAGTTACCCATTCATTTCCATGGGCTAGGAGGCTCATAGGAATGAAGGTTTAATTTGCGATTAGCAATTTCCTCATCACAAATTAGGAATTTTTCCAAGGGTGCAGGGGTGTCTCAAGAACACCCTGCTACAACCCTGAAAAAGAAATTTGGGGGCATATGGCACACATACATGCCCTAAGGGCATGTGTTGGCGTCATATGGAACCTTTTGTTTTTTTAAAAAAAAAGCTTTTTGAAAAGAATTCACAAATTACCACCAATTTACCACAATAGTTTCCAAATCCTTAATGTCATTTTTTACATATTTTTTGTTTGATACATTGCATTTAAGTAGTCACAAAATTTGCAAATCCTTCAGTGCAATTGCAAAATAAGGAATAGCAAATTTTGCTACTCCTTATTTTGCATCAAACTTGTTTAATACATACCATTTGTCTAATTAACATTCGCAAAGGCCAAAATTCGTAGAATTTTGATCTTTGCGAATGCTAATTAGCTTGATACATATGGCCCCAAGTGAGGCCTGTCTTACGACATGGTGCATCTTTTGCATCACTGCTGCATCAGTTTCATGTGGTACGTTTTTTTTACACCATGACATATCTGCCTAAATGCATCAATTTGTAATGTTGTTGCCTCATAGCAAATCTTTTGCACCACCGCTGCATCATAAAAGTGACGCACAGTGGCACAAAAGAGGCATACACCTATCATAAATCTGTCCCTAGCATTTTAAATGATTAATCGAGGATGACGATAAAGTGTGGCCTATCCAGAGGTTTGTTTAAGGTGAGGCCTACTCAGGATTGCAGATTAAAGTTACGCTTGATGAAGAATACAGAGGAGATAATACATGTAAAGGCCTACCAATGAAGTAAGTAATGTGCACTTTATTGCGCCAGTCATCATAAATGTATCCCTAAGCTTCTTATCTTGTTACAGATCAACCACCATATCTACCATCAAACTATTTTGCTTTTCCTAAATAGCAAATTTTAAGGAATAAATAGGAATTCTTTACTATTCCTAATTTGCAATGAGCAAATTGCTAATTGCAAATTACCCATTCATTTCCATGGGCTAGGAGGCTCATAGGAATGAAGGTTGCAATTTGCGATTAGCAATTAGCTCATCACAAAATAGGAATTTTTTCAAGCGTGCAGGGGTATCTCAAGAACACCCTGCTGCACCCCTGAAAAATAAATTTGGGGGCATATGGCACACCTACATGCCCTAAGGGCATGTATGGGTGTCATATGGGACCTTTTGTTTTTTGGAAAAAAATGCTTTTTGAAAAGAATTCGCAAATTACCACAAACTAGAAGTTGGTGGTAGTTTCCAAATCCTTAATATCATTTTTTACATATTTTTTGTTTGATACATTGCATTTAAGGAATCGCACATTTTGAATTAAGGACATTTTAAGTCATTTCCACATGTGCAGTGTTTTGAAATTATGATTTGAAAATCGTTTTTGGGGAAAAGTAATGGTTTGCAAATTTATGACAAGGACATAATGGTGTATGCTTCTCTATAAGGCATTTCAGTGTCTCTGATGTCATTTTTCCCATATTACATTATAAGACCTTTCCCCATGGAGCACATTCCTTGTAAATATGCTCCCACCTGTGCATGGCGAATTTAGATTTTGACTGTTTGAGTCACAAAGCCATGTTAAAAGTGACCCAAAAAAATTGCAAACGTTTTAAAAAAACACATTCATGTGTCTTAAGGACATTTTAAGTCATTTCCCCATGGACAATGTTTTCTAAGTGGCGCAAAAGAGGCATACACCTATCATAAATCTGTCCCTAGCATTTTAAATGATTAATTCAGGATAACAATAAGATGTGGCCTATCCAGAAGTTTGTATAAAGTGAGGCCTACTCAGGATTGCAGATTAAAGTTACGCTTGATGAAGAATACAGAGGAGATAATACATGTAAAGCTCTACCAATGAAGTAAGTGATTTCTACTTCATTGCGCCAGTCATCATAAATGTATGCCTAAGCTTCTTATCTTGTTAGAGATGAACCGCCATATGTATCATCATACTATTTTGCATTTCCTAAATAGCGAATTTTAAGGAATAAATATTGATTCTTTATCATTCATAATTTGCAATGAGCAAATTGCTAATTGCAAATTACCCATTCATTTCCATGGGCCAGGAGGCCCATAGGAATGAAGGTGCAATTTGCGATTAGCAATTAGCTCATCGCAAATTAGGAATTTTTCCAAAGCTGCAGGGGTGTCTCAATAACACCCTGCTGCACCCCTGAAAAAGAAATTTGGGGGCATATGGCACACATAAATTTTAACAACATTCCTTTACCTCAAAAACGATTTTCAAATCATAATTTCAAAACACTACACATGGGAAAATTACTTAAAATGTCCTTAAGACACATAAAAGCTTTATTTCATTGCCTTTCCTGCATGTTTGTATCACTTTTAACATGGCTATGTAACACAAACATTCAAAATCAAAATTTTCCATGCACATGTGGGAGCATATTTACAAGCAATTTGCGCCACATAATTCATAATTTTCTCCTTAAAGCACACTATTCTCTATCTAAATTAAAGAAATATTTTCTCACCTTAGCAAATACTTTGAGTTTGAAAACAGTCTCAGAAACACACCAATTTGTCTTCAGCAGAGCAAAAGGTATGCACTCCACAGTCTGCAGCTATCAAAAGCACAGAAATGCTGTAATTCTTCACACATATTTCTCATGTCACCCAATCAAAACTCTTCCCTCACTTTTTTTCAAATGAAAACCCTTCCCCCCTCTGCCCTTTCTGTCTTTTCTGCATGGCAACCACCTCTTGGAAGACTTCTGGTGTTTGCAAATTCACACAACTTTGTTGCAATTGAACTCTGAACTCTCAGTGCACCTGCATATCCAGTGCATTCTTTCATTTAATGATTTTTTATTGACCATTCAAAATACATCTTTCAAAGAACACATCCGTGCACCCTAACTTTCTGTTTTCAGCAATCAAAATCCACCAATCACTGTTACTGCTTCATGAACACAGAAACTCCACAGTTTTTTTAATTTTAAACTCTCATTTTTTCAACTGCCATTTCATTGCCACACTTCATCTGACTGCAGGAGAACCTTCTCTCACCATGTTTTCTGTCTGGATTGTTGGACATAGTTATATTCACTGGGCTCAAAGGTACGTTGAAAACAGGAAATTACCTAACCTCAATTTACAAGATGTGGAAATTAAGTGGTTTGGCCACAGAGGATTAAAATGTCACCAATTGATACCATTGGTGAAAACCTTTATGCATTTGCCCAAACCTGACCTGTTAATTGTGCACTGTGGAGGTAATGACTTGGGCACTTTGACTGGTGTAGGTCTGGAAATGCTTTTAAAGGACACCTTTGAGCAATTAATGACACTTTTTCCTCAGACTGCCTTGGTATATTCAAATATATGCCAAAGACAGAAATGGAGGTGGTCAAACCAATTTTGTCCACAAATTGAGAAGTCGAGGAAGCATGTAAACAAATCTGTTTCAGCTTACATGAGAGACCATGGAATGGGCTCCCTCTACAACAATAACTTGCGTTACTACATGCAAGATATCTACAGAGGAGATGGAGTTCACTTCTCAGATGAGGGCAACAGAGTTTTCACTCTGAATTTAAGAATGTGCATTGGTACCTACTTATAAGTACCTAAATGTACCATAAACCCAAAAGCTCTTCTCAGAGCTACCCTACATCTAATCACTCACAATTATTATTTTACTCTAACATTTTTCACTAATTTTCAACAAAGTACGCTCCCTGGGGGGAACCGGGAGCTAACCTCGCGAAATCTTTTAAAAAAATGTTTTTTTTTCGCACATATAAGCCTCCTCAGCCACCCTCACAAAACCTAGGGGGTCAAGATAACTCTACCGTGCCCCCTTCTACCCATTCTAAACATTATTTACCCTCCATCTTGTATCTTAATTCGACCGAAACACAAAATGGTGGACTCCCGTAACGCTTAAGGTACGCGAACCGGGGCGCTCAACGGTTCGCGTACCGGGTCGCTCCCTGGGAAGCGCACCATCAAAAAAGGTGGGAAAGTAGTTCACAGAAAAGCCACTGGAGACAATTTCACCAAATATAGATTAGCTCATACTACATACCAATCCCTACCATTTTCACAAATTTGATTGGAATTCCATTTAACCATTTAACCTGTAGAACTCTCTAAATACCCTGAGGTAAATTACTTCACAAAACACATCTGAAGTGTTGGAATTGACAACCAATGAAAATGTTACTTTCATTTTCTACTTTTTTTACCTGACATTTGATTGGTTATGTACCTGAATATATATAAAGAAAGAGAGAGAAACACAGCCATTTTGACTACTACTTCCTGAATTACATTGCAAGATCATTTTCACTCACAACTTAAACTTCTTTTTAGAAGGTGAGATATTATTTTATAAATTTAAAAACATTTTCAGATAGTTATATACTATCCCACTGTAAGAGTTAGACATTGAGAAAGGCTTCTTTATTATAATTATGGATTGATTTAGGTTTCTGTGGTATAATTATGAATTTACTTAGGCTTCTTCACAGGCACTTTTTAATAGTACTACTTCACGCCTGAAACCATACAGTGCCCATAGACTACTTCTCTGTTATAAACTCACAAGTACCTGTCTGAACTTAAACCCAACAGTGCCCTATCTCTACTGATATATTTATTTTTTATGCAGATATTATTTTATAAAATTGAAAACATTTTCAGATAGTTATATACTATCCCTCTGTAAGAGTTAGACATTGAGAAAGGCTTCTTTATTATAATTATGGATTGATTTAGGTTTCTGTGGTATAATTATGAATTTACTTAGGCTTTTTCACAGGCCATTTTTAATAGTACTACTTCACGCCTGAAACCATACAGTGTCCATAGATTACTTCTCTGTTATAAACTCACAAGTACCTGTCTGAACTTAAACCCAACAGTGCCCTATCTCTACTGATATATTTATTTTTTATGCAAATTACAGCAAGAAAATGGAAGGAGAGCAGAATATTTCCTTCGAAATTGTTCTGGAGAACAACACAGAAAAAGATATTGAGGACAATGATGACTCAGATTTCATGGATGAATCACGGGACCATGAATTAGTTCAATGTGTAGAATATGTGGATCATTTACTTCATTTTGATGACGGTCAAATGTGGGAAGTTATGTTCACTCAACAAGAGGACATATCTGACAGTCAAATGTTAGACATTCTATTAAATTTTGAAAAACAATCCGAAAAATAAAATTATATGTAATATTAAAAAATTATTTGAGTCTTTAATCATTTTTATATGTAATTTATAAACTAGTGAAATGTTAGAAATGTTATTAAATTTTGAAACACAATTACAATAATAAATAATTGCTTAAAAAATAAAAAAATTAAAAAATAATCAACAAAACCAACAATCAATTAACATACAGTATTTGAAAAGTCTATCATTCTTTTTTCCTTATAGTACGCTGCCCAGAACGCTTCCCGGTTCGCGGACCGTGCGCTAACCACGAAAAAAAACAAAAAAAAAATATTTTTTTTTCTGCCCCGCGGTGCCCTTTTAAAGCCTCCACATTAAAACTAGGGGATCAGGGAGGATCTACTATGCCCCCTTATGGTTATTTCCACCTTTGTTTTGGCCTCCTCTTGTCTCTCAATCCTCCCGAGAGACAAAATGGCGGCCGCTCCGGACTGTTTAGAATGTTGACAGACACCAGAGAGCCAATCAGCTTCGCTACGCGAAGTTCCGTTACGCTTAAGGTCCGCGGACCGGAGCGCTGCCCGGAGCGCGCTTACAGATATATATCTTTTTTTAAACGTTAATTTCTCAAAATCCACTGTAGCACATATATTGAGACCTAGAAAAGGCACATCGGGCTACCAGTCCCTACAATTTTGCCAAGTTTCGTGCAAATCCATTCAGCCGTTCGGGCTAAAAGTGACGCCAACCGCCCTATGGAAAACTCAATGTTAAAAACACGTTTTGGGACCCCCCTTTTTTCTCGGCCCCCCCTGGACGAACACCCCCCAAATTTTCAGGGGCTGCTCAGAAACAAAATGTTCCATTTTCCTGAAAATTTCAGCCAATTCCGTCCACAAACGCCAAAGTTATTAGACATAGAATTTTCAAAAATCCCATAGGGAAAAAATCCTAACTATATATACCTACTGGCGACCGCCAGTAGGTAATATTCAACAATAACAGGAAACCCTTTTGAAATGAAGCCGCCCAGGAGTTAATGTTGCTCACGAATCTTTATTAAGCACCCTGCCAGCAGGTACCTTCTCCAAGAAAACAGCCTTCATAAATTCATGTCGCCATCGCCAGACGCGTTTCAGGATTAGAGATCCTTTCATCAGTGGCGCAGGTAAAGGACTTCAAACAGCGCAGTTCGTTGCACACCTATCACTTTTAAACATATATACATACATACATACATACACACATATATATATATATCCAAAAGGCAAGTTGCTCACGAAGGGTTTGCTGGTGGCCCCGTGGGAGGTGGCGTGGACGCCGGCAGAGCACGCCGGAAATTTAATCCAAGTAACACAAAAACGTAGTAAAGCACGCTCTCAGGTTCCCAGAAATCACACACAAAGCAGCAGCTCCAAGGGTGTTTATTAACACCTACAACATGTTTCGGCTTCCATGAAGCCTTGATCACGTAAGTGTAGTGCATACATGGTGAAAATTAAATAAATTTCGTGCAATTAGACAAAATAAACGTAGGACTCAGGCCTTGGTTTGACAAAATATTGTCAAAAATAAGTTTTCAAATTGTATGAAATATATACCAATAGGTCGTTATGAACCTTTAGGTAGTGCTTTTCTTCATAAGGTCTGGTCGCTTCCATACACATACAGATGTTTCAAAGATGATCAAGAAGTTTATCTGAATGGAGAGGAATGCACTGAGACGCCAGATCATTCACTAATGTGTAGGCACATACAGTTACACGGTTCATGCAACAAACACCGACCAAATATGGCTTGCGTGTTGCAAGGCACGCCAGTTCCTGCTATCATCCCCACGTTCAAGTTGTTGGAAAATGGTAGTTATTTCATGCTCAATAATGAAGATTGTTCTGGGTTAATTAAAAGTATTCCTTTTATCGTAACAGTAAGTGAACGGGTTATTTGCTGCAGAAATGTTCTATTTCCTCCCACACATGAACATAGGGAGTTTTCAATCTCGCCACAAATACCAACCTTGGGAGCAGATTTCAACGGCATGGCAAGAATAAGAGCTCTTTTGTCTCAGAGAGAGGTGGCCTTGAGTTCGGCCCGTGAAACTTTCGTGATTCACATAGCGAACACCCGTACAGAGGTGCAGACCCTTTTCAATTCAGATTTGCCTTTCCATTTCAGCAAGATGGTTCGGACTATCTTTAACGCATCCTCCACAAAGGCCCTGGCGCACTTTTTTAAAGTTGTTACCAGTGGTCTCGTGACTTCATTTGAGAAAATCTTTGGAGTCATCCCTGCTTTCTTTCATTCTATTTTTTCCACTCTGCTTCGTGGATTGCCATTTTTACTTGCATTACCAGCGGACGCTCTTGTGCTTTTTTACATTTTTAAATATGGATGTCCCTCCTATGCAACCTCCCGCCCTGCAGCTGCTGACACTGTTCCGCAATCGCATGCTAGAATATTATGGCACAATGCCGTTGGCGATATTAAGCACGGCATATGGATTATCTTTTCGATTCTCCTACTTCACCTGTGTCCATCCTGTATTTCACTGCCTGACCTGTGATTTCGATTGGGCCATTGATTTGTGTCTCTGCGGACCGGTTTCTCCTGACGTCGACTTTAATCAGCTGATGACTCCTATCATTACTCACGAGTTGGTTTG
The DNA here is from genome assembly GCF_964261635.1 of Lissotriton helveticus. NCBI lineage: Eukaryota > Metazoa > Chordata > Amphibia > Caudata > Salamandridae > Lissotriton > Lissotriton helveticus. The sequence continues at coordinate 1,131,675,165 of NC_136069.1, read as the reverse complement.
TCCTGGCGAAAGGATTATGGCTGTGGCATTGATGCATGGACTAATTGGTCCCTGGAATTTACTGGCGGCAACACAGTCTTTCTTGGAACAGAGCTTTCTTGAAAACCCACCGAGCTGTCCTCTGATGGTGATAGAGGATCCGGTGCTGGGAGAGCACGTATGTTCTTTTCCACTTTTAAATTGGATGGCTGAACTGTTTTCGGATGAAGACGGTGACTTCCTATTGGAGGCTGTTGCAGCTTATTTTGCATACACAGTTATGTCATAGACCTTTTTCATGTTTGATATGCTGAGTACTTGACAATTCATTGACTTATTTGTCAAGTTTTTATTATTTACCTTGCCTATTGGCTTAAGACTCGATAAAGTACTTGGCTGTTTTATTTTTCTTTAGCATTACATTTTCCTAGTTTTTAATGCTTTACCTTGCGGACCGTCCACATATAAACTTGCAATCTGCTCTCATGAGATGGCACTTCTATTATCTTATTCAGTTCGTTTCCGGATCATGGGGAGGTGTCATCTAGGTCCTGGATATCTTTACACCGTGTTAAGTTAGCATGGGCTCATTACCGGTTTAAACGCCATTTTTCCTTTTTTGCAACTTCTGCACACGACACTTAGTTGTTGCTTTAGCTTTCAACCTAGTAGTTCATCGTGGTTTACATGAGAATAATATGTTATTGCTCTACTATCTGCTTTGCTTGTTAAACTATATCTGTACAGCGAGTGCTAAAGTTTCAAGAACAACACGATACAGAATTGTTATGAGGTCTGATCTCCACGACTTCATACTCATAACATAAGTGCAACTTCTGCCAATTCTGGGCATGAGGCGGGTTTTATATTGCTTTGCCGAACACACATACACAACACTTGATGCGGTTCACATGAAGAGAGAGCTGGTGTATGCTGATGTGATTCCTTCAAATCTAAGACACTAAAGTATGGGCACGCCCTAAACTAACACAAAGAGACCTTCTTAGCAAATAATATAATATGTGTATTAGGGAGGGTGAGATATAAGCAGCCGCGGGCCGTGGAGGGAGTTACGGTGAGGCAGGGAGGCGGGGAGGGGGAGAAGCAGGGTGGAGCCCTCTCCACCCTGCCCCTCCCCCTCCCCGCCTCCCTGCCCCACCGTAACTCCCTCCACGGCCCGCGGCTGCTTATAAGTGTTGCTAACTCTTATTCATTTACAGCATGTTAACATACTGTCACCATTCGCTTTTTATGTACTAGTAACTATGCTGGTAATTTTGCTACTGATAATATGTGTACTTGTATTATCTAAGATACTATGCCTGAGAAGACGGCATTAGTAAATAAACATTTCAAATACACATGTGTTCTTCTTAACTCCATGTTCTGGTTTCTAAGAAATATATAACGACCGACTGTTCATGAGTTCCACGTATCCTGAGGTACTATAAGTTCATATTCTGGATTGTCTAAACATTGAGAGTTTGTTATATCCAATGTGACACTGTACCAAGCTTGCTAAGGGGTTTTTGATTACTAAGGTGAGTTTTGGGACACCCTAATTCGCCGAGGTTCCAATCCTCTGTCCACAGTTCTGTGTGAGAACAGAAACCCCCGACCCTTGCTGGAGCTTCATCACACTTGCGATACAACTCCAGCAATGCGCCACCTTTACGGCACAGATACATCACGCATCTGTGCTGTTTTTGCCCCATGATGCGCCGCATTGTAAATGCAGCACACCATAGGTGACGGAACAGCGGCACAGAATGACTAACACATCCCTGGTGATGCGCCAGTCATCATAAATCTATCCCTATGCTTCTTATCTTGTTAGAGATGAACCGCCATATGTATCATCAAAGTTTTTTGCATTTCCTAAATAGCGAACTATAAGGAATAAATAGCGATTCTTTACCATTCCTAGTTTGCAATGAGCTATTTGCTAATTACAAATTACCCATTAATTTCCTTCATTTCCATAGGGCGGTTGGACTCACTTTTAGCTCGAACGGCTGAATGGATTTCCACGAAACTTGGCAAAATTGTAGGGACTGGTAGCCCGATGTGCCTTTGCTATGTCTCAAGATATATGCTCCAGTGGTTTTTACGAAAATTAACTTTGAAAAATATATATTGGGCTACATTGGCCTATATATATGTTGGAGCCCAAATGTAGCCCAATGTAGCCCAATGAAGCCCAATGAAGCCCAATGTAGCCCAATGTAGCCCAAAGATGGCCGCCAGAGACGAAAAAAAACAAATGTAGCCCAAATATCAGCCAGATGTAGCCCAACTATAGCCCAGTGACAGAATGACCAATCAGCTTCGCAAACCTCCGTTACGCGAAGCGGAGCGCTGTTACAGATATATATCTTTTTTTGAACGTTAATTTCTCAAAATCCACTGGAGCACATATATTGAGACCTAGCAAAGGCACATCGGGCTACCAGTCCCTAATATTTTACCAAGTTTCGTGCAAATCCATTCAGCCGTTCGATTATTATTATTATTATTTTTTTTTGCCCCGCGGGGCCCTTTTAAAACCTCCACATCAAACCTAGGGGGTCAGCGAGGATCTACTATTCCACCTTATGGTCATTTGCCCCTTCGCTTTCGCCTTCTCTTGTCTCTCGATCCTACCGAGAGACAAGATGGCGGCCGCTACGGACTGTTTGGAATGTTGACAGACGCCGGAGAACCAATCAGCTTCGCTTCACAAAGCTCCGTTGCGTGAAAAGTACGCGTCCTGGAGCGCTGCCCGGTCCGCTGTTACAGATATATATCTTTTTTTAAACGTTATTTCTCAAAATCCACTGTAGCACATATATTGAGACCTACAAAAGGCACATCGGGCTACCAGTCCCTACAATTTTGCCAAGTTTCGTGCAAATCCATTCAGCCGTTCGGGCTAAAAGTGAGGCCAACCGCCCTATGGAAAACTCAATGTTAAAAACACGTTTTGGGACCCCCCTTTTTTCTCGGCCCCCCCTTGACGAACCCCCCCCAAATTTTTAAGAGCTGCTCAGACACAAAATGTGCCATTTTCCTGAAAATTTCAGCCAATTCCGTCCACAAACGCCAAAGTTATTAGACATAGAATTTTCAAAAATCCCATAGAGAAAAAATCCTAACTATATATACCTACTGGCGACCGCCAGTAGGTAATATATATATATATATATATATATATATATATATATATATATATATATATATATATATAAATACATATGGAACACTCCACCCACCACTTGATGACGTCTTCACAGAAAATGGAGCACCGACCACAGAGTGAGTGCTTGTAAGTTTCTTTATTCCATTTGCACAGCAGCCATAACATGTTTTAAAAAAGCATCATTGTAAAATACAGCATGTGCTGAGTTTGCAAAATACAGTACTAGTTCAACTGGGTAATTGGGAAGGTCCCGTCCTGATCCCCATATAGTACTTGCATAAACAGTTTACAAATAAAGTTGCGTTATGTAAACATCGACTGCTTAAATTGTTCTTTAACGTGCAAGTGCTGTAAACCCCCTCTGTGTAAAAAAGCTAAATGAGCTAAAAAATACATAAAGTTTGTTAAAAATGTGACTGATTGGCCCGGCAGCTGTTAGCCGGTTATTACATTAGGCTGGAAACAAGCATTATGTCAAGACTTTTGGTTATTACATCTAGTAGTGTTCCTAGCCTCCACATCCTCCACTGCATGCATGTAGGTGATGTGCAGCCAGAGCGTTGTGGTGCTTGTCAGACAGTGCCAGGGAGCGTATTCACATTCAAAGAGCTTCTGTTATTTCAAAAACAGAATGGCACTCCACATAGTGCTGGAAAAATAGTTTATTCAGCACAACAGATGACCATTTGCAGCATCAGATGCCTTTCAGTTTGGACAGCCTTGTTCACAACTCCTGTGCAGTCATGATTCCTTTTTCTTTACATTAACATACAGAGACTGAAGGTGGACTGACCATCCTTGCTTTACATGGCAGCCATATTGGAACAGTTATGTAAATGTAAATGTACAGGAATTTATATAGCGCAAATCACCAAGCGGTTTCTAAGCGCTTGCTTAGGGAACCCGTCCTGGTATTCCCCTGTGAGATAACCCCGGCAGGGTATCCGCAAGGGTAAAGCCAGGCATCCCGCCGCGAGGGGCCGTTGTTAAAGTTAAAGTTCCTGTTACATTCAATTAGCACTATACCACATATTTTGTAAACATGATTCTATTACTTTGTAGTGCCCCATTGGGCATAAGTACTTCAAACTAAATAATCTTTTTTACAAGCAAAATGCCAAAATACAATACAAATCAAGGCAACCTGAACATTATATTTCCTCTATTGGGTGCAGTCAATTCAAGGTTAATAACACACACACTATGCAACATTGGGCAGAGTAAACCTTAATTTGATAAACAAAGTGTAGACAAATTCACAAAGCTTAATCTTTCCCCATTGGGACTTGTGCAATCCAGTTCATATAAGTAACTGAAAAAAATGTAAAAAATGTAAAGAAAATTGGGTAAATAAATCTTAGCTCTTGTCTGTTCCAAATGGTCCACATTCATACCAGGGGGCACTTCTGCATGCATTCCTGCAAATGAACAAAAGGTTATATAAACAATGTCAGTTTTAGTTGACATGCAAAGCGCGTATTACGTACAGCACTAAAATAAATACATAAAAAACATATAAAAGCGTTGTGGCAGAGACTGGTCATGTTCTTAATATTTCCTAAATATGTGTACATTTCTTCATGAGTATTCAAGCCTACAGGCAAACTTTTTTCCTATTCTTTAGATATGTTTGCATTCTAGTTCCCTCAATGTTTTTTCTCTATCCCTTCCTCGTATTGATTACTTTACATGATCTAAAACACTGTAAGTCAAAAGGTTAGCATCACTGCTATGGCATTCCCTGAAATGGCATGCTACAGGATAAGTGTCATCTCCATTCTTTATAGCCCATGAATGTTGTAAGATTCTCTAATGCACTTGCAGTTTTGTGCTACCTATGTATCTTTTAGGGCGGGGGCACCTAAGTATATTAACCAAAAAGTCTGATTTGCAGTTTAATGCTTGTTTAATCTATATTCTTTCTCCAATATCAATTTTGATCTCTGGGATGTTTTCTGCTTCTAGGCAGGCCTTGCATTTACAACCATTCTTAGGTCTCAACCAGTCAACTTTAGTACATATTTAATTTTTTTACCAAGGTATCCTTGATGGATCGTAATTTTTTGTAAGTGACTGAGGGTTTAGTGCTGATTTCTTGTCCTGACACTGGATCTTGCTGAAAATGTGCCAGTGTCTCTGTAACGCCTGACTTACTTTGTTGTACTGCTTGTTGTAGGTAGTGATTAATCCACACTCACTATCAATCAGACTGTGTCTGCTGTCATTTTGCAGGAACAATTTTAAAGCTCATGCCAAGCGTGAGCCAACACCAAGTCCACTCACAGCTGGCGTAAGCTTAAAACGCTCCTGCCAATGGAGAGAGGACTTTAGCTCTGTATTCCTGTCAACAGTGATGTCAGCAGAGAACCAGATCTAAATATTGCTTCAGCCAGGAGAGCGCAGAATTATTAGCTGCTCCCTGCGGGCTGAAGCAATGCCAGTTACCGCTGGATGTGGGGAGCAGGCTGGGGCCGAGACCCCAGTGACAGTGTGGTGGGTGCCCTAAGTGGTCACCAGTCATGTTCACAGGAGACAATGACAACCCTACTCAGATGGAACCAGGGTACATATTATATTACAAGGAGACAGTGGTACCTGTGGAATTGGTATTTGAATAAACAATATATTTATAATAATAATACAAATTAATCACAATCACAATAGTCTAGGAGAAGATGCACACATTTTCAAGAAAGCACAATTGGAGCCCAGTAGGTAAAATGCAGTGTAATGTATATTAAATTAGAAATTTGCTAACAAGGAGATTAAGAGAACAGTGTTCAGTGTCCCAAGTAAAAGTGAAACCTATAACTTAGAGTGACAATTGGTGAAATAAACAAAGGTTTCAAAAGTACATATAAGCAAAAAGCAACCAAACAATCCAATTATAGTAAACAAACAGAGCATTCTGTGACAATGAGGGAGGCTGTGTACATTAGTACCCTTTGCAGTAGTGTTAACGACGTTTCAACCTCTAATGAGTTATGAGGTTTCATCAGGCCCTATGATTTATGGGACACCTGGATTGATATGAATGTATTGTCAAACGCTGGTGCATGCACCCAAGGGAAGTGTAATTGGAGGAGGTGGTACTTACATAGGACCCAGCCGGGTGCCTTGTAAGTGTGGGGGCGTCTGACAATTTGCGTAGCGTGTGTTCAATTCACACATCTGTGAGAACAAGGATGTGTTGAAGTAATCTGATCGGCAAGGAAATCGCAGAGGAGAAGTGGTAATGAATCCCAGGAAGAGTCAGCGAGTTCCAAGCGTCGATTGTCCAATGATGTGGGTGTGTTGCTGCGAGGAGAACAGCGTCAGTCTGTCCCCTTCATCAGTCCGGATCAAGGACTAAGTGGCCACCAGGACACCCACCTTTTTCACATCTGGCCCAGTGGATCGGGAATCAGCCTGGGGAGGTGGAGGGCACATGCTCGTATCCCCTTTAATGTGGTGCCAGGCCCCAGGAAATGGAATACCTTGGCAGAAATGGGCTCAGGGAGAGGTGCCACATGCCCCCTTCCCTTTCAATATGGCACCAGGCCCCAGGAATAGGGTCCCTGGGGCCGAAATCGGTCCAGGGATAGGGGACCATATGTCCCATTCCTGTAAAACTGTTGCTGTGCCCTAGTGGATGGGGTACCTGGGGTGGAAATACGCCTATGGAGGCAGCCTCCTCCCCAAACAAGCTCACCGGGCCCAAGAGAATGGGCTCCCCAGGGACAAAATCGGCCCAGGGAAGGGGCAGTGTTTGTCCCCCTCCTGGAAACAAGACCACTGGATCCGGAGGGGAATGGGGATAAAAGAGTATTCCTAGGGACCTCATCCCTGGGGCCTAACAAGGCTTGGGGAAGGTGGGGCCACACTGCACCACTCCTCTTTCCTCTTTATTTTAAATAAGTGTAGCCTGGTGGATGGTGTCCCAAGGGCTGATAATGGCTTGCAGAGAGGTGCTGTAATCAATCAGTTGTTTGTAGAGTGTGGCTTGTTACCTGTGCTGGTATCCAGACACTGGCATGGTCCAGGTGAGCAGCAAAAGAGACAAGTCTTCAGGGGCTTACAGAACTCCGGAAGGGATGGGGTGGTCAGGAGATGTAGGCGTAGTTTGTTCCATGTTTTTTCTGACTGGTAGGAGAAGGAGCATCCTCCACTCCTGCTTTATATAATGCGAAGGGTGTGGGTTAGCAAGGGGGAGACAGAACGGACGTGTCGGGATGGCTTTTGAAATTCCAGGCAGTGGTTCATGTAGGCGGGTCTGCAGTTATATAGGGCCTTGAAAGAGTGGGTTAGGAGTTTGAAATGGCATCTCTTCAGAACAAGGAGCTAGAGGAGTTCCCTGAAGTAGGGGGTGATGTGGGTCCGCTTGGGAGGTCAGGGACTTGCCTAGCTGTAGTGTTCTATATGGTCTGTAGCCTACAGAAGAGAAGGGCTGCAATCCCTGAGTAGAGAGCGTTACCGTTGGTCAATCAGCTCATGAGATGAGTGCCTGAGTGAAGGTATGTCTTGAACTCTGGGCTAGTAATTGCAAGATTTTAGGAAGCATACGAAGGTTGAAGAAGCAGGAGGAGGAGATAGAGTTGGTCTGGGGCATCATGGTTAACTTGCTGCCCAGGATGATGCCTACGTTTCTACCATGGTCAGTCTGGGTTGGAGTGGGTCTGTCTTCTGTGGGCCACCAGGAGGTGTCCCATGGGAAGCTTTTGTTGTCTAAAATCAGTACCTCTATTTTGTCCATGTTGAGTTTCGGGTAGTTGTCCTTCCTCCAGTTGGCAGCTTTTGTCATGCAGTTTTGAAACTTGATTTTGGTGTTAATGGTGTCTTCAGAGAGGGAGAGGACGCATTGTGTGTCATCAACATAGGATATGATGTTGAGTCCATGGGTTTTGATGCTACTAGCCAGTGGTGTAATGTATGTGTTGAAGAGGGTGGGGCTGGGGGGAAATTGTTGCAGTACTCCACAGATGATTTCTTTGGGTTTGGAGGTGAACTTTTTGAGTTCTTCCAGTGAGGAAGGAGGTGATCCATCTGAGAGCAGTTCCTTGGATGCTAATGTTGTGTAGCCTAGCAATTAGCATGTGGTAGGAGACCATGTCGAAGTCTGCCTAAAGCTCTAGGAGAATCAGTGTTGCTGTCTCTTTTTGGCCGAGTAAGGCTCAGATATCATCCATGGCCACGATGAGGTCCATCTCGGTGCTATGGTTGGCATGGAATCCAGATTGGGAGGTATCAAATAGGTGGTTGTGTTCCATATGTGAGAAGAGTTGTTGGTTCTTTCACCATAAACGGGACAAGGGAAGTTAGTCAGTTGTTGTTGAGCTTTCTGGGGTCAGCTGATGGTTTCTTTAGTTGGGCATTGACCTCTGCGTGTATCCAGTCGAACCTCTCCATCTTTATCCTGAGAGTCCCCCAGCTTTGTTTGGTTCATGGAGTTCAAGCCTCACTTCAGCTACACTGAAGCATGTGTTTCTGTTATGTAGGAATGCATGGTATGTTTGCTAACGGCCAAAATACATTAGTCAATGGCGTAAGATGAAAACGTGAGGATTGCTTCTTTTCTCATGTGCTGATCAGGACAAGTTCTACTAGTCTGCACATCCACATTGTTGGACCTGGCCTTTTCTGCAGGGGCATGCCAGATTTTTGCCTTCTTTTGCTGAACCTAATTGTGTTACCTTTTAGGACTCTATGCACTTTACTTCTGCTAACCAGTGGAAAAGGGCTTGTGTTCTCCATCCTAAACATGGTAAAATTGGAGCACACCCAATTGGTGCATTTAGTTTACTTAGTATATGTTACTTATGTACCCAAAGCATATAAATTAAATGCTGCTAGTGGGCTGCAGCACTCGTTGTGCAACCCACCAAAGTAGCGCTGTAAAAACATGTTTCAAGCCTGCCATTGCAAGCAGTGTCCTGTTTTAACTGTTATTTTGATGTGGCAAAATAAACCTTTTGTCAGGCCTAAACCTTCCTTTTTAATATTTAAAAGTCACCTCTAAGGTAGGTCCTAAAGTCTCATGGGGCAGGGAGCATGGTATTTAAAAAGTAAGACATTTGTACTTACGTTTACATGTCCTGGCGGATGTTTGACGTTATAACGCATACTTTTACAACGCCTACCTTTACAACGAAATTTTTACAACGCAAAAACTATTACAACGCATACATTTACAACGCAATTTTTTACAACGCATATACCTTTACAACGCATACCATTACAACGTAAGTATTGGTAAGTATATAATAATTTTTTTAATGTAATATAAGTAAAATTAATATAATTTAATTAAATTTAATTTCATTTAATTAATTTATTTTAATTTTTTTTACCCTATACCCCTGTACCCCAAAAACCCAAAACTGACCCAGAACCCTAAAAATACCCCTTTACCCAAAAAACCAAAACTGACCCTGAACCCTAAAAATACCCCTTTACCCAAAAACCCAAAACTGACCCTGAACCCTAAAAATACCCCTTTACCCAAAAACCCAAAACTGACCCTAAACCCTAAAAATACCCCTTTACCCAAAAACCCAAAACTGACCCTGAACCATAAAAAAATACCCCTTTACCCAAAAACCCAAAACTGACCCTGAACCCTAAAAATACCCCTTTACCCAAAAACCCAAAACTGACCCTGAACCCTAAAAATACCCTTTTACCCAAAAACCCAAAACTGACCCTGAACCCTAAAAACACCCTTTTACCCAAAAACCCAAAACTGACCCTGAACCCTAAAAATACCCCTTTACCCAAAAACCCAAAACTGACCCTGAACCCTAAAAATACCCCTTTACCCAAAAACCCAAAACTGACCCTGGACCCTAAAAATACCCCTGTACCCAAAAACCCAAAACTGACCCTGAACCCTAAAAATACCCCTTTACCCAAAAACCCAAAACTGACCCTGAACCCTAAAAATACCCCTTTACCCAAAAACCCAAAACTGACCCTGAACCCTAAAAACCAAACATATAACATTTTAAATATAATTATATACTTACCAATACTTACGTTGTAATGGTATGCGTTGTAAAAGTATCTGCGTTGTAAAAACATGCGTTGTAAATGTATGCGTTGTAATAGTTTTTGCGTTGTAAAAGTTTTGTTGTAATGGTAGTGCATTGTAAAAGTTGCGTTGTAAACGTTGTATACCGTCCTGGCAGTGATACACTCTCAAAGTCATTTTTCACTGTTGCAAGGTTAGTTCTCCCATAGATTGAACCAGTGGTTACCTTCTTACATTTAATAGGTGACAAATAAATTCAATTTGGGATTGAATAGAGGAATACTTCTTTCAGTTATTTGAATTGTAATTTAAAATACTGTTTAATGGTAAAGACCGATTTTAAATTACTATTCTCAAAACACCATTTTTAGAAAGTTGGCATTTTTCTGCAAAAAATACATGTGCCTTTCTGCCAATGTCTAGGGTCACTTGACTGTTAATGGCACTCCTGTGGTGCGATGTGTATTGGTTCCAGACAGGGGACAAAAGAACGTTAGGTGTAGACTGTGATGTTCCTCTCCTGAGCAGGAGGGACTTGGGGTAGCACTCAGCCCCTGCTGAGCATTAAAAGTAAGCCCAAGAGCTGTGCCAATCAATTAGTCAACCAATCAAGAGTCTTGCATAGTATGACTACTCACCCGTTCGAGTTGAAGAATTTCAATTGGGCTTATAGAAAGCCAATTATTTAAATGTTCAATGTTCACACAATCAACAACTTCGTTATGAATTTAACTTAAGAGTATGTTCCTCATTAATTTAGACAATTCAATTCAAAGTATTTTGGCATTTTATTTACGCAAAGTTTCAATCAAATTGCAGCCAAAGGTTCATTATAACGGCATAATAGACATGTAATTGTAAATTCATTACATTCAAAACAGTGCTCTCAGTGAGAGGGGATAGGGGTGAGTGAAGTGAGTGGGACACGGTAAAGGTGTGGTGACATTTTAGAGGCATCATTTCGCAATTAAGAAGCCTTTACACTCAAATCAATTAGCAAAGGTTCCAAATAATCATCACACATAGGGGCGAGACACAATCTCTTTTTTCAGTCCTATGATGTGAAGTAAGCAAAGCGTAGTTCTACGTGTCAACAAACATTGGGGCCTGGTGGCAGACATTCTTGAGGTGCCGGAACCTCCAATGCACGCCTTCAAAAAAGCGAGAAACGTCAGAGACATGGTGGTACAATCCTTGCTTGAAACTCCACAGGCACCCACGATCCAGAGCCTATGGAAGTTACCGGAAATTGTTGGACATTTCAAATGCACCTCCTGCAAAGCATGTCCTATGTGCTGGGAGACCAAACAAATTCAATACAACAACTTCACTATCAATCTCAAGTCGCTGACCAATTGCAACACCAGTGGAGTGATCTACGCAATTCTGTGCCCCTGTGACCTCATGTATATAGGTCAAACTATACAAAAGGTTAAAAACCGTATTTTTCAGCACTGCAGCAGAATCCGTTGCTCCACAACCGGGGCCCCCTTGGTGGAACATTTCAAAGAAAGGAATCATACACCTGAATCTCTACGCTGGCTAGTGATAGAGAAAGTCTGCCTGGGACCACGGGGAGGTAACCTGACCTCCATCCTTAACACCAGAGAATGCAAGTGGATGCAAAAATGTCAAACCATAAGGAGAGGACTGAATGAACTCGAGGCGAATTTATCTCAGATGGCCAGTTTATGTCCAGAATGAACACTCTGTGTCATCATAGACTCTGAATTCCTTCACACAGCCATCTCCTCCACATAAATTACCCTCCAGTGCACTAGCTGAATAGTGGTTACTTATGCTATGTCACATAAATTCTACCACAATTTATGGCCTTTTTTAATTTGCTCTAGGTCTTTGGCTACGACCTCTCACACGTGAGTAGTCACACTATTACCTGTATATTCATGAATGATCACTTAATTCTGTTGTGAAGGCCACGCTTAATCCACCACCGCCCTCTTAATGTACCTAAACTATTCATACTTGAATGTGTTCTGATTCTGGACATTTGCGATTTTATAAGATAGATTGTTTGAAGTTGCACTTTTTAACGTACCTCTTAACCACAATGAGGGTCCATATGTTAATGTTCAAACCTTGCTTTGTCTAAATCTCGATATGGTATGAGGCCAAAGGCAATATTCGTTTGTATACAAGTGCTCTATAATACATTACAAATTTATGTGTGCAATTATGACTGCTCGACCAATCATATTTTGTGTCAAAGCGACTGCCATTAATTGAAACAACACGGGGCTGGATTGAGGCTATCTACTGTGACAACCGACCTAGGTTTTTACAGATCCCCCCTTGCAGTCCTCAGTTCCAACTCAATTCAGAGTAGACGCTCCCTTGATTTTCAGAATGGTTCCGCCCTACCTCCGCGCTGATTGGCCGTCTGAGACGAGCCCTTTTTTCGCCTTACCGGCATCCAGCGGCTGCACCGCGAGTCTTCACTCGGATGCAACGCGCAGCTGGTACGGGAATCTACCCACTGCGGTCCCGTCCTAAGGTGAGATTATAACCCCTCCTGCCTGACCATATAACTAACTCTTCTCGCAAACTTTGTCTGCCAATCTATGCCCTTGCCCGGCATGCTTCAATGCGCTACCTTTCTTTTCTCACAGCTAAGGAGCACTTGATGTCCCCGTGAATGAGGGACGTGCCCACAGCGTTTTCCGGTACTATGTCTAGTAGTACAACGTAAAAGTAAGTCCCGGTCTGTTCGACCACTCACCCTCTGGCAGTTTGTTAGTAACTAGCACCCTGACGCCGATTTTTAATTTATTATTTTTTCAGATAAACTTTGGGAGCTGTACCATGGCCCCGTTTTAGACGGCACAGACGTCGACCGTCTATTGATGTAGGTAATACCACATCCCCGGTCTCTCAAACCCCTTTGTAAATAAACGCACAATCACTGATGCATACTAAATCAAGTGTTTACCTTGCCCCCTAGGCTCTCCCCCCCTTTCCTGATGAAGACCCCAACATGAGGCTGAAAGCAACCCTTTAGCGTAATCCAGGGGTCGAAACGTAGAACTACGCTTTGCTTACTTCACATCATAGGACTGAAAAAAGAGATTGTGTCTCGCCCCTATGTGTGATGATTATTTGGAACCTTTGCTAATTGATTTGAGTGTAAAGGCTTCTTAATTGCGAAATGATGCCACTAAAATGTCACCACACCTTTACCGTGTCCCACTCACTTCACTCACCCCTTCCCCTCTCACTGAGAGCACTGTTTTGAATTTTCGAATGTAATGAATTTACAATTACATGTCTATTATGCCGTTATAATGAACCTTTGGCTGCAATTTGATTGAAACTTTGCGTAAATAAAATGCCAAAATACTTTGAATTGAATTGTCTAAATTAATGAGGAACATACTCTTAAGTTAAATTCATAACGAAGTTGTTGATTGTGTGAACATTGAACATTTAAATAATTGGCTTTCTATAAGCCCAATTGAAATTCTTCAACTCTGACCAACCCCATTTTTTGTAATGTTTCACTGACCCAGGTCTGGAGTTCGTAAGGGCTAACCCCTTTTTGTACTCATACTCACCCGTTCGAGTCTCAAGATGCTGTGGGGGGACCTCTGCAGTTCAGTCGGAGAGCTAGGTCTTGAGTTCAGAACCATCTGCAGCCTACGAGTCACCTCCTTGTTGGATCCTAGATGAAGAACATTACCGTAGTCCTGTGTTGAGGTGATTAATGCCTGAACTACTGTTCTCTGGGTGGTCTCAGGTAGCATCATATGACTTTGTTAGCCACTTCAGGATGGTAAAACATGTGGCGGCCACCTTGACAGCTTGATGATGCATAGTTAGCAAGTCATTGATGATGACACCCAAGTTACGGACTTGGCATCTAAGTGGGCCAATGTTGTGGACCCCAGAGATCCTTATTTTTACCAAGTATCAAGACATGTTTTCTCTCCGTTTTGCTTGAGATAATTTGACTACATCCATGATGCAATTTTACTCAAGCCCAGCTGGATGGGGGACGACCCGGCCGCACTCCCCATAGAGAGAGAGAAGATAATCTGGGAGTCATCCGCTTAAGAAAACAGGGACAACCCGGCATCTTCAGCAACATTAGCTAGAGGTCTGACGTATAAATTGAAGAGTAAAGGGCTAAGAATGGAGCCCTGAGGAACCCAATAGGGTGAAGAATGGATATCGGAGCTGGCTGTTGGGGAAAAGACTTGCAAAGTGCGATTGGAAAGAAAATAAATGAGACAGTTTAAAGCTGAGCCACAGATGCCTAATGATATTAACGTTTTTGCTTACATTGTGTGAGACACAGTGTCAAATGTTGCGCTTAAGTCCAGCAAAATAAGGGCCACTGTGTCTCCAGCATCCAGGTGACAAATCAATCTTTCCGTTACCCCCAATAGAGTTGTTTCCATTGAAAAAACAGCTCTAAAGCCCGATTGAGAGGGATGAAAGAACCCTTGGGTTTCAACAAAATTAGAGAGCCGAGCGTGGATATGTTTCTCTAATATTTTTTAAAAGGCCAGTAGCAAAGAAATGGGCTGATAAATGGAGGGTAAGTCGGGGTCAGCGTTGGCCTTTTTTGAGAAGAGGGAGCATCATAGCGTGCTTCCAATCCGGTGGAACTGTAGCTTCCAGTAAGGAGGCATTTAAAAGGTCCATAATCACAAGCAGAGATGACGGCTCAAGCTGCTGGAGCACAGAGATAGGCAAAGATTCCCTGGGTGATCCTGATTTGACACCATCTAAAAGTCCTTTAAAAGAAGCTGCGTTTAATAAGGGCTATGTGTCCAGATAGCTAGAAGGTGCGCAAAACGCCGTATCCTGATCAGAATGGATATTATCCATTGAGTGTGGTGCAGATACTAGTTGGAGGGATTTAGTAAGTTGCAGTGAAGGAGTGTTTCACACTGCAGGCTCACTATTTCCGAGTATATTTTCTCAACTTTCTGGACAAAAAAGATAGCCAGGTCCTAACATTGCTGTTTATTAAGTGAGGGGGCCTAGATTGGGTTTTAAATCCAGCGACATTCCTTGACCATACTAAAAAGTGTTTTTGAGCAGTTCAGAGCATCAGAGATGATATTTGATACATATTCAGAGCGGGCTGACACTTTTTTTGTCTTTTTTATGAATAGTTTTGGAGTCGGAAGCATAGTTCCTTCTCCACCTTCGTTCCATTGCCTTACATTTGGCCTTCTCTGTTTTCAGAGTTTCGGTAAACCAGGGCGCTGGAAGACGATGATTATTAACCCTTTTTTGGGAAAGAGGGAGACAGGTATCAATGGCAATTTGTTGAGAGATGGGCATGTGAGAACGCAAAAAATTGTTTAAAGCAGTTGTGTCTAGTTTTTTTCAATCTCTAGTTAATGTCCTCAAGGTGGGGATAGCAGGTACAGAATTATCTGGGGGTTCCAAACAGAACCTAGTGATAAAATGGTCAGACCAGCATATAGGGAGTGCTGAGGAACAGTATATGCTAGATAGACTGGAGAAAATAGGATACAGTAAGTGGCCCGCCTCGTGCCTGGGGCCAGAATTATGTAAATTAATGTTTAATGCTGCCAAATCAGGGATGTGATTAGTGCTGATTTTACATGTCGGATCATCCATTTGTAAGTTAAAAACACCCAACAATTGAGAGATTGGCAGTGCTCATAAGCAGAGAGGTTATCAGGCCGGGGAATGATGAGGGTAAATTTCGGGGTCAATGCCAGCTTAAATAAAGCTGCCTCACAAGTAATGAACGGTAAATTTTCGAATTTGCACTGATAATCCTTTTTTAAAATAATAGCAATGCCCCGCCAATTTTTTAGCCCCTATCTTTCCTAACTATAGCATAGTTAGGTGGTAAGGCGGCAGCAACATCAGGGCCTGAACTCTTATGCAACCAAGTCTTTGTAAAAAAAAATACCGCATTCGGTTGTTCATTAACCAAAAGACCAAAAATGTCGGCTTTATGCTTTGGGAGAGAGCGGCAGTTTGTGTTGAGGAAGGAGAATTCCTTGCTAATTGGGGCAACATGATTAGTATTATTATTTTTGTTGCCCTTGGGAGTAGTTGAAAGTCCCTGGGTTATCTCTAAGGAGAAGCCGCAACATAAGCATTTTTTCTCCCTGTTTTCTAACTGTAACAGGGTACAATCGGGGAGCGATGGATTGCAGTAAGCCATTAGTTGGCTAGAGGAATATTGAAGTCTAAATGCCCTATTTGAGCTTGGGGTCATGGCCACCTGAGTCCTATCATTAAACTGGGGCTCTTTGTTCCTGACTTCTTGTGCACAGTGAAGTGCCTTGATCTTCTCTTCTGGTGGAAGAATGAAGCCACATGGGCTAGCTAAGATCAGATGCCGCTAAATGTACGCAATGAGGGTCAGCTCGCTTGTGATTAAGGTTAGCAGGTCTACTTTAGAGTAATGATGACAACGGATGGGGAAGGACCACAGGTTCTGGCCCGAGGCCCTGGACAGGCGCGGACTGGCACAGCCAGCGGTGCGCCCGCTGCGTGCGCCCATTGCGCGTGTCCACTGCCTGTCCGTGGCATCGGCACCTAAATAGTACCCGCCTGCCGCCTTGCATATGATGTAGCAGGGGGTGTGCCGTGCTGTGCAGGTCTGCCCTCCACACAAACGGCAACAGCTGAGGTGGATCGGGGTCGGAGGGTACAGGCACGTAAGTAGAGCGACCTAATGCCCCAAAGTACTAAGTTTAAAACTGGAGTGAGGGAAGGATTAAAAGAACAGAATAAACACAAGTTTATACGCGCTGCCTAATATGCTTAACAGAACTTACAGGCGTCCTCTGCACGTCTGTGGCATCGGCACCTAAATAGTTCCCGCCGGCCGCCTTGCGTATGACGTAGCTGGGGGTGTGCCATGCTGTGAAGGTCCAACATCCACACAAACGGCAACAGCTGTGGTGGACCGGGCCGGAGCATACATGCACATAAGTAGAGCGACCTAATGCCCCAAACTACTAAGTCTAAAACCGGAGTGAGGGAAGGATTGAAACAACAGAATAAACACACGTTTAAAAGCGCTGCCCAATATGCTTAACAGAACTTACAGGTGTTCGCTGCACGCCCGGGGCATTAGGTACCTAAATAGTCCCCACCTGCCGCCTTGCATATGACGTAGCAGGGGGTGTGCGGTGCTGTGCAGGTCCGCCTCCACACAAGCAGCAACAGCTGCGGTGGACCTGGGTTGGAGCGTACAGGCACATAAGAAGAGTGACCTAATGCCCCAAAGTACTAAGTTTAAAACTGGAGTCAGGCAGGATTAAAATAACTGAATAAACACAAGTTTGGAAGTGCTGCCCAATATGCTTAACAGAATTTACAGGCGTCCACTGCGCGTCCATGGCATCAGCACCTAAATAGTCCCCGCCTGCCGCCTTGCGTATGAAGTAGCAGGGGGTGTGCCATGCTGTGCAGGTCCGCCCTCCACACAAACAGCAACAGCTGCGGTGGACCGGGGTTGGAGCATACAGGCACGTAAGTAGAGAAACCTAATGCCCCAAAGTACTTAGTTTAATACCGGAGAAGGGGGTGGATTAAAACAACTGAATTAACACAAGTTTAAAAGCGCTGCCCAATATGCTTAAAAGAACTTACAGGCATCCGCTGTGCATCCGTGGCATCGGCACCTAAATAGTCCCCGGGTTAGACAAAGAGAGTGTCCCAGTGAACAGGCTGGCACTGAGTCTAAAAGTGGCACTTCAGAACCTCTCATCAGAGTACTCCTAGACCTATGTAGACACAGAAGAAGGACTGCTCTGTTGTCTGAAGCCTGAAGGAAGACTGGATCTGCTTGCCTTGAACCCAGGAACACAGAAATGATTTCTAGGGTAAGTTGGCTGACCACCATTTTGAGGTATAGGAAAATAAGAAGCTTCCAGAGGCTTTCCGTACAATTGCTTAGCTGACCATCCACAAGTGGACATGCCTAGACCCTGCTGCTGGCCTCTGCTGGAGTGAGTCCTGAACTCCAAGGGGGCCTCCCCAGGTTCAGGACCCTTGGCTGGTTTCAAAGTGTTCTTCTCCTACCTCAAAACTGCAAGAACTGGACTCCACATAAAAATCCAGAAGTTCTGGGATCTTTGTGTTGAATAGAACCATCCCCAGGTCTCCACGCGACTGCAGGCAGACTTCATCAAGGCCAATGCAAGATACAAATTAGACAGTCGATGTGATGTCCCCCGCTACAGTCTCCAGACTTCACCGATACGATGCCCTTCGCATCACCAATGACCACCCTGTGTTTCCTGCAAAAACGATTCACTGACCGGCTACCAACCCTTTGCGCCAACAGCGATATCCTCTCAGTCAAACCTCGCCTGCCCACCAGCTCTTTGCTGCAATAACAATAGGGGCTGGGTCAAGACTGATTTGTACATGGATGGGTCCAAACTGGGGTGGCATGGTGAGCAAATAGACTAAGGATTAAACCCAAATCTGTGACTGATGGGTAAGCATTTGATTTGTTCAGTATTCAATCCATCAATTGTTTTTTGTTGCCCTAAGTGTAAAGGGTATGCCCAGACGTGGGTCCGGTGCTCACTGTGCCCCTGGATTCAAGGCAGTGAGGATGATGAGTGGCAATACCCTGAAACCGTCCCAGGATGCTTGTTTCCAGTGCAGGGAGGACCTGTCCTGGCAGTTTGGACTGGACTGATCCCATAGGGAAATGGGTGAAGACTGATTTACATGTGGCTGGGTTCAAACTGGGGTGGTGTGGAGAGCAAAAAACGATGGATTAAATCCTGATCTGTGACTGGGGGTGAGTGCCTGATTTGTTCAGTATTCCGTCCATCATTTGTTCTTTTTACTTTTAGAAAGATTAGATTTTCTTTCCCAGACCATTTGGTGTCTGCTGCCTGTATCCTGGTTCACATGACTACTTGTAGTTGGAAGTTGTTCTTTGTGTGTTGCTCACAGATAGTGATACAAAGAGAAACTAGGTGTTGGCAGGATGGGGCACTCTAACTTAACGCGGAGAAGGAACTGTCACTTTCCACACTTACACATTGCAAAGGCCCTGCCTGAGCACTCTTACAATGATATATGACACTAGTCTATTGTGACCCCAGGCAATCTGCAGCCAGGGCAGGGAGGTGGGGAATTCCAAGCACCTCTGGGGATGGAATCTTCTGTAAGCTTCTCTCACTTCAAACTAGGGGTGGGCGGAAGTCGCGGAATGGACCTTCACGGAGAGGCACGGAGATTGAACCGATCTCCGTGCCCCTCTGCATATTTCCGTTACGCGAAGCCCGCCCACCCGCCCGCCTCCCACCTCCCGCCCGCCTCCCGCCCGCCTTATTAAATTATATTTAATCAAAACCCTAAAATGAAACTTAAATAAAACTTACCTTATTGAGGCCGCATCCTTCCTCATCCCGGCTTCATCTGGAAACTGCGCATGCGCGGGAACCTGCGGCCAACTTCTGTTCCGCCCCTAAATGTGCAGGGATTTACCTCAAATCTCCAACTTCTTTGCGCAAGGGCGGAAGGGCAAATCTCCGCACATTCGGTGGGCGGAACGGAGATGTCCGCCCACCCGTACTTCAAACTGGGCAACAGGTATACATATTGGACCTCACATCCCCAACTCTTCAGTACACTTCTAGACCTGTAGACTCTGCCAAGAAGAAGATTGTTGTGCTGCTGAATGGGCTGCTACTCTGCAGAACTGATGCTGTGATGACTGCTGCCCTGTGGTGCTACCTTCTTGTGAAAAGGACTGGGACTGCATTTCTAAACCGAGGACAACAGAGTGACTCTAAGGGCTAGTTGGCTGTTCTCCTGATCAGAAGCCTCAGGGATATAACAGGCTTCTCAGAACCTTGAATGCACCTGTGAGTCCTACCCTGCCTGGCTGCTTTTGAACCGATGCTGCATGACACATCTCCTACCCAGACCTTGCAACGCCTTGGCTACACAGGTCAACCTCGATGCATGAGTCCGCAACTCTTCTCCACCAAGATTTAAATTACTCTTGTTCAGCGGGCCTAACCGGGTAGCTGTAGGCTGCCCGCACTCCATTACGGTCAGCCTGAACCTGAGACTGTGTCCCCATCTAGTGCAACCAGATATCCACAGTTGGCGTTTTTGGCTTTTTGGCTCTATTTTCACTTACATTTTTCAAAATTGCATATCTCCTGTTCTACTGATTGGGTTTTTGTCAATATGGTCTTAAATTCTGTATTAAAGTTTACTCTATTGTTCTAAATTGGTGTGGGATTTATTTATGTTGTGTATTCTCCTTATTTCTATTTGAAGTGCTGCATAAATACTTTACACTTTACCTCTGAGTTAAGCCTGACTGCTCTGTGCCAAGCTACCATAGGGTTGAGCACATGTTACTTCAAGGTTTGCTTGTGTCTTCACATTGGAAAGTATTGTAGCTGCTGCTTGAGTAGTGTGCCACCCCACTCAACCAGTAACCCAATTTCTATGGGCATAATAATGATAACAATTAATAATGATAACAATAATAATAATGATAATAATAACAATAATACTAATGATAATAATAATAAGAAGAAGAAGAAGAAGAGGAAGAAGAAGAAAAGACTATAATATTAATACCAATACTACTACTATTACTATTACTACTACTACTAATAATAATAATAATAATATTACTATCATCTTTGAAGGACGTCTTCCAGGGGGAATGATACAGATACACTGCCTCAAGAACTAAAGGCACTGGAAGAAGATTTTAAAGACCATCTGTTACTTTCCCTTTTTTTTGGACATGGTGAATGTTCAATAGATCTTATGGGTTGTGTTTCCTACCCTCAGACGACAATCAAAGCTCATTCTTTCCAGTGTTGTTTGTGTTGGGCAGAAGCAAACTTTCATGGTGCCACACATCCTCCCTTTCATGTGGCCTGCTCAAGGCCAAGTTTGGGCAGAGACTAATCCCCTAGCCTGGGCCTGTTTCCAGAAAGTAAAACACTCTTCAGGCTAGTGCACCCCACTCTCCCTTCCACGCTCTCTTGACTATGTTAAGGAGGCTGGTCTGGCCTTCAAGAGATGTGGGGCTTTAATGAAACTGGCATGGAAATAGCTACTGGTGAATCACCTGCCCGGGTGGTTTGAAACCAAGTAGCTCTGTTTGTGGACATACATACATTTGCACAATCATTCCTTTTAAAATGGAACATTCTTTCTCAGTTTTATCAGGCACCACATTGAACTGAAGTTGTGTGTCTTACGTTCTGCTAAAAGATTGCCTAATTCCCAGGTTTTCATGACAATAATCACCGTGTTTTATATAAATTGACACCTTAGTGAATAACTAGCGGATTAACATTATCAAATTAGTTAATTTGATAAATTAATAACAATATATTTTTATAGGAAAATTGCAAGAGCACAAACGGACGTTTACGTTTTTTAAGAAGAATTTGCACAAAAACCATTTTCAAAAGTCTAATAAAATGTGGCAAACGTTTTGTAACGGTGATCCAATGTGGGACACAGCTAAGTAAAGGCATTATTTTCTAATTACACCTCGAAACACAATGTGTCATAACTTCGCAGATGATGGTGCATTAGGGTTCAATACATTGAATCTGTTTTGAAAATATTTACCCAAAACAGCTGTTATTAAAATTCCCATAATGCATTCGAACAAAACCTCTTAAGAACGGCTTCAAGTATTTGCGTATCAGAGCTCACAGCACATTGTTGTGTCCAACACTTATAATCCGTGTTAAATGCGACTTAAAAATGAAATCCTTATTTACTCACAGAAAGAAACCGAGTGTGGGTGCGGTGCACAATTCGGTATTTCCCCCGGAAAAGCACCATAGCACGGCTATTCTAAAACAAAGTTATATGGTTCCCCTTAAAATACCTTGGACACAGTCTGAAGAAGCACCTGAAATAAATAAACTAAATAGTGCTCGTCCGTAAAAAGTACTGATAAGTTTTAAAGATGTTTGCCATTCCAAGTGGCCAAAAATGGCCACATTGTATTAATAAAAAATGTGCTGCACATTTAAAATCTATTTCCCTAGATCGTTTCCTCGTCTTTACTCAACAACAGACATATACACTTGTCCTAGCCCCTCTGAGGAATTAAGATTTCAAAAGTAAGACAATGCATTGTATTTCATTCGAAAGATTTTAATTTACAAATAGGGTGCCCCCCCACCCTCTCCAAAGAACCAATTGTGCACAAAAGTGCATGTCTTTGGCAGTGACTTAAAAGCAAACAAAAAGAGAAAAAAGAAAACGAACCGTTTGGATTTGAAACGCATACACGTTGGGCCATGCCGCAGTATGTTTAATATAGGGTTGAATTATTTGGGGGTGATGGGAGGGTTTAAACCTTTTGGGGTGATACTAAAAGAAGACTGTGCCATAGAGGTGGATGGAATGGACCCTGTTTGCCAGTTGCTGTTTGTCCTTCTTCCGCATGCCGAACACCGCACATTTTCTGCTCCCATAAAAGGGTCATCTTTAGCCTGAAGGTTTATGCTAATTCGTGGCACTACACAGTGGCAGAAAACGAGTAAAATGAAAATATAGAGCAATAAGTGACGGATTCCTGCACACTCCAGTGGCATACACGCATATTTCAGATTTTCTGCCACTTCAGCATTTAAAAAAAACAATATTTTGAAAATACCGGGCCTTGTTGTGTGTAATGGATCTTTATTACAAAACAGCTTGATTTACAGCCCTCCTAATATAGAAATGTGCGCATATTTATTAATAATAGTGCATCTACTTCGTGCGCCTCGTGCCTTTCCCTGGTCCTTTTGGTGCACTTTGGCGTCATCCTTTTCCAGAGACACTGACCATATGATAATATTCAAGTGGCCAAGTGTTTACGATTTTCATATCTGCCAAACAGCGAGTCGGCCTTTATAATTAGAGGTGACAAGCTGACAAGAAACATGAGCGTAAATGGGTGTACGTATGTGAATTTTTCTGTCAGGTCGCCGTCTGTGCACTTGTTTTCGCTTTGCCAATAGCCAAAGGCTCAGTTCTTCGCAGTAGAAGCGCATTTACTGTACCCAGGCCTTCAGACAGCTCCCCTTCGCCCTAATGAATTTGCTGATTAATTTTGGATGCTCCTCCTAATTAACTCCCCAAAGGAAGTCTCGAATTTCTAGCCTTTCCTACATGTAAAGCAAATGAATCCTGAAGAACGTTGACCCAAGGAGACAGGCACACTCCGTCCGAATGGCATTACGAGACCAGTGAATATCTCACAAGTCAGGACCTGGCCAGGCGACGCCTAGGGAGAACGTAGGCCTTTAATCGGGGCGAAAATTAAATTCACATTAGTCCAATTTCATTTTCTTTATTGCTGACGAAAAAGGAACAGGACGAATGCCACCTGACAGTTGAAACATGGTTCTTCGGCGCAGGAGCCGGTGCCACTGGCCTTGACTATTAATTGGTACCAATTCTGCTCCCAGGCTGGTAAGCGTATGATGGATGAGGGATAAAGGCTGAAGTGATTTATTAGAAAATGAAATTTAACGGAATGAATCGGGGGAGCCAGGTCTCTGGTAAGGGAGTATGTTCTTGGTTTAAGAAGAGAAATATGAGGCCACCTATCAACCATTCATTTTATTATATTATGACTGACAAGAATTCGTTATCATTCATTTTAATATATTAGTTTTCGAAATTTTTGTGTCAACTAGAGTTTTTTAAGTTCACAAAAATATCGGATATTATATTCTGTGCCTTGTTGCAGGAAGGATAATGACAAGTGAAGGATACTGGACCAACTGTTGCTTCCTTGTAATGAATTTCTAAACGCAAAGTAGCGAGCTTCTGTTTCTTTCCAGTTTAAGTGTCACCAGCAATACTCTACAACCAGCCAATACTCTAACAGAATCCCTGCTAATTCTGAGTTCTGTGTAAGGGAGATGATTCAAGCTGAATGTGCGCATGACAAACAAATGCCACCAAAACATTGAACACTTTTCGGGTAAGGCAGGTTGGAATGATGAGCAAAAAGCACCCAATTGGAGTATAAAAAAGTAATCTCAAATAAGTCAGTTAATGAACATTTCAAAATGTAAAAACAATTAAAATAACGTCCCATCTGTGTTGTCCGGCAAGGTTACGCATTTGAACTACTTCCCGATAAGATCAAGTCTATGATGCATAGTTGATCTGGGACATTTCAGCATTACAAATATGCTGATACGGATTTTACGACAATGTTTAGTGTGCCAAAATATTAGGCAACCTAATTCATTTTTAGGGAACTGGTCGATTAAAATGTTTGAAAAACAGGTTTCTCCCATATGAGTTCATAATTTAACAATGATTGTTATGCCAACCCTGAATGAGTGGGAACAGTAAACAAATTGTAATAATCTACTCATTAGAAAATGAAGGCTGAAATGCTAGAGGAAGGTAGGAGTAATAAAAATCAATGGTTACATGTAGATTTACTTTAACATAACCTTTTCACAATTAATATGTCTAACCCTCTGCCTTTACTGTAACTTATTATAATAAACAATCGGGCCTATAGACTTTATAATTGGCTTGTCACCATAACTAACTTAAGCCAATTGTATGGGCATAAACCTTCCATAAGGCAACCTACCAGGATACAGTCATAAAAGTACAAATGTTTCCAGAATTACAGTTGGCAGAGCGAAATACTGTCTCTCCAAAGAGAGTCTAAGTATGATTGCAGTGGATATCTTCAATCCCCACTGTTTGTTCGGGTATCAGAACACCAAAACTCTTGCCTACTACAGTAATCTGTGACATGTCATGTAGCAAAGTACCTGCCTGCAGGCTTTAAGAAAGTGTAATAGCAATCCATCTTTGAAAACCAATCTTCTTCAACACATGCTTTTAACCCCTACCGCGCTACCGCGTTTTCCCGCTGTACGCGGGAATTTCAAAAATGGCTTGATCATGACAAAGCCAGCTCGTCATCCGCGCAGTGCAGGGAACGTTGATGATGAGCTGGCTTTGTCATCAGCACCGAAGGGGTTAAGATAGGTATGTCAGGCCTACTGCCTTTTATTCAGGATAATCAAGATCAAGAGACACACATCTATTCCAGGCCTACTGCCTTTGTCATAAAGTTTCATAATAAACAGATCAAACATATGAAATCAGTCATGCTTTTCCCAATGACCAGATTGAGCATTTACCTTTTAACTTTAGCTTTACACATTACCCAGAAATGGCTTATTCAAGTGCACATAAACTGGCAACCATCTTGCATAAAGTTCTAACATTATAAATATGTAGAAAATACTTCTTGCAAAACAATGCACAAACCCTCTCAACGGGGCATAGCAAGAATCATAATAGTGAAACCCCCTGTGGTTTGTCTGAGTGGTGACCAGTGTCAAAATCCTTGCCTACGACCTTAATCAGTGAGATTCCATGCAAAATACCTATGATCAGGCTTTAATTTAGAGTAATACAAATTCACACGTAAATGTCTACTAACTTTGACATATGCTTTTCAAAATGTACATGTCAGGCCTAGTGCCTTTATCATAGCATTTCAACTCAGTCACATTGCATTGTAAATAAACTTTGGCACATTCCAAAAAATTGCAATATATGCAGTCTTTTTAGTGGAAGTGCATACATTTTACTCAATCAAATCCTGTACTATGGGGGACCAACATGTGACTGTAGCCTAAAGTACTTCTCTCCGTAGTGCTCTTAAAAGGTCTTTTTTGTTAATGAAATAAGGTCAAGTAACAGTTGCAATATCAAGCCACACCTAAAAATTAATGTAGGCCAATGACTGCCCTCCTCTTATCTGTGCTGCTGTCATAACAAATTCTGTAAATTGTCTAGCTATCTACGCCAGTTTAATAGCATTACAATGTCATGTGTGTGGCACTGAAAGTTCATTCTCAGGCAGCCCAGAAAAATAAATAAACCTGCTATCTGGGAATACAAACTCACCTTCATCTTGTACAGAGGAACAGTTCAAATCCTTCCATTAAATGGAACTCGAAGGCCTTCTTTACCCTAGCCCACTCATATACACAATGCATGTATCACGCAGGCCACGTACACAAGCATGTACAAAGTACACTTGGAATGTTAGCCCTAGGTTCTGGGTTAGCACATAAAAGTGGAACTTTAATTGATTGGGCCAGGATGCCTCCACTGCAGATGCACAGATAACAAGATCTGGTCTCAACTGTGTATTCACAAAACACAGTATGCTATCATTGCTGTGACCATCACTCTACATGCTAAACCCCTGACAGGGACAGTAGTCCACTATTAGTAAAAATGAAAGCATGCTTTGTGTGCCCCTCCAGGTCATAGAACAGACCACAGCCGCCATCCATGTCAAGGGACATGCCTAGGGCTCAGCATACACACAGGAGTATTGTGAGGCTAGGGCCAAAATCAAATCCAGGACACTAGATGCTAACAGTCAGACATTCAGGACAGAGGAACCCACCACTATGAATTCACAAGAGAATGCGGAGAAGATAT
This sequence comes from Lissotriton helveticus, assembly GCF_964261635.1. Taxonomy (NCBI): domain Eukaryota; kingdom Metazoa; phylum Chordata; class Amphibia; order Caudata; family Salamandridae; genus Lissotriton; species Lissotriton helveticus. The sequence continues at coordinate 1,131,648,526 of NC_136069.1, read as the reverse complement.
GAATCACCTCCCCAAAAGGTAAAAAGACATTTCCTAATTGTACATATGGAAGAGACTGTATGTTTTGGAAGAGATGTCCAATGTGGAAGCCAACCCAACTGGTGACAAGTGGTACCACTTACCTGAGGTAGCCAGGGATTTAGAAAATGATAGGGTCATCACACTATACATTATCGAGAAGAACATTAAGAAGGAAATCAAATAACTCTTCTAGACACACCACCTTTCCAAGAGAAGGGTCTGCAAACAAGTGGTTTCTGACCTGCTTTTTCCATCCCTATATTATAGCCTTATAGCCCGCCGTAATGGGCTATACCGGCTGTTAAAGGCCCTCTCCAGCGTTAAAGGCCGAGCCGAAGGCGAGGGCCTTTAACAAGGGAGAGGGACTTTAATAGCCATTATAGCCCAGCTAGGAAGGTGTCGGATGCCCCACAAGACTTACCTTTGCTTGTGTAGCGATTCCGCAGAGACAACAAGAGCCACCGCCCCGTACCCACCTGACCCGTGCGGAGAGTGGAACCCAGCAGGGGTGAGATGGAACCAGGGAAGGGAGCCAGAAAAGGAACGGAGAAGCTCTGTTGGTAGTGGAACTTGGGTAGGGTCCTTGGTACCAACTGGGGAAACAAGAAAGACCCAATTAGGAAAAGATCACACCTCCCTCTTCCAGGGTAGACCTCTAAACACATACAGAATGGATTTCTTATCCACGAACTCACCAGGGCTATGTAGGCCTTTGAACCAAGATGATCATGGATGCTCCACTGAAGAAAAGAAAACTAAGGCAAGCGCTCCTGCGCGAACATAGCCAAGTCATAAATAGCACCCCAGCGCTATATCACTGTATTCCATGTAGCGCTCCTGCGTGGCGAGTATAAACCAAGAACATCGCTCCAGGCGTGGCAAGTGAAAACAAAGTATAGCGTGCCAGGTTCGGCAAGTACAAACTAGGTATAGCGCTCCAGGCGCGGCAAGTATGAACCAAGAATTGTGCTCCTGCGCGGCAAGTACAAAACAAGGTATAGCACTCCCAGCGTGGCAAGTGAGAACAAGGTATAGTGCTCCAAGCGCGGCAAGTACCATCAAAGTACAGCGCTCCAAGCGCGGCAGTTGAAAACAAGGTATAGCGCTCCAAGCGCGGCAAGTACAAATAAAGTACAGCACTCCAAGCGCGGCAAGCAGAAGCAATGAATAGCGCTCCAGGTGCGGTTAAGTCCCGCGGCTGCAAGCGCTCAGGCGGACTAAGTACCGGAAAATGGAGCGGACTCCCAGCGTTCACCTGCAGGAATTAGTAGCGGCACAGCACGATGTAGGCGTCCGTAGTCTCCCTGAAGTCGGCTCCGATGATACCAGGTGTGTCCCGGAACGAAGAAGAATCCGAACTGCAGAGCCGGCGGGAAACGCAGCGTTTAAGCGTTTCGCCCGGAAGCGCTTCAGAGAAGGAAGGCGGGTCAGAGAAGACTAGACCGGGACTCGACTTCCGCTCGGAAGTGAGGATCCCAATCCCTGCATGTGTTTAGGGCCACCCGGGAACGGCAAAACGCCTCAACATGACAGTACCCCCCCCCAAGACAGAACCCCCTCCACCCCCGGTATTAGAAAGGGGAGGCTGGGCGAGGGCTGAGCGGGTGACTCAAATGGAAAGCACGGACCAGAAGGGGAGCATGGCGTACATGGGATAAGGGTTCCCAGGATCGTTCATCGGGACCGTACCCCTTCCAGTCCACCAGGTAGTACAGTTTCCCCCTGGTACGACGAGAACCCAGGATGGCCTTGACCTCGTACTCCATATGGTCCTCCACCACCACCGGGGAAGGAGGAGAGGGAATGGTGCTGTCGGGATGGACAGCATGCAGAAGGGAGACATGGAAGACCGGGTGTATCTTCATGTGTGGAGGAAGTGAGAGTCTTGTTGAACCAATTACAAGCATGGGCCTTGGAAAACGACGTCCTTTCTAAATTCCAATATGGATTTGTCTCCGGCTTAGGAACGGTGGAGCAATGTCTCAATCTAGCTCTGATTACAGACAAATATCTAATGGCTAAGAAAAGTAACTTATATATGACATTCGTAGACTTAAGCTCTGCTTTTGACTGTCTCAACCATAGCATACTGTGGTCCACCCTCACAGATTTGGGAGTTGATATAAATATACTTGCCTTTATAAAGGAACTATACCATGGAGCAGGGGCCAAGGTCCGATATGAAAAGAATGGAAAATGTACTAATACATTTCTTATAAAAAAAGGGGTCAGGCAGGGGTGCATCCTCGCCCCGTTTCTTTTTAATCTTTATATAAATAGTGTTGCAGACTTTTTGGCTAAACTAGATGTCGATTATCCAAAAATTAATTGTTCTGCAGTTCCAATTTTATTATATGCGGACGACGCCGTTATTATGTCTAGGACACAGCTAGGACTACAGAAAGCGTTGTCAGGTTTTTCCACATTCATGGGCTCGAGAGGCCTTAAGATAAATGTGAGTAAAACCTTCACTATGTGCTGCAGTACAAAAAAGAACACATCTTGCAACATCTTCTTAAATTCAACAAAGATAAGCTTAACGAAAACTTTTAGTTATTTGGGCGTACATTTTAATAATAAAGGAACCTGGAATACAGCTATTCATACACGTAATCTGGCTTTCATCAGACAAATTGGTGCCCTAAAGAAGTCTGCTAAAAAGTTAGGTGGGAAACCGATTGAGATCTTGCTTAACATCTATGCAGCAAAATGTGTTTCCACAGTGACATATGGCGCTGGCATCTGGGGCATGGCGGACTGCCGTGAGATACAAACCAACGAGAACGCCTTCCTCAGATACCTGCTAGCAGTTCCACGTTCCATCTCTACTACTGTCTGTCACAATGAGCTTGCCCGGGCTCATATCTCAGATACAATCAAGACTACTTCAATTTTGCTTTGGCATAAAATATGGACCTCGAACAAAACAGCTTTTAACAGAGATGTGATTACAGACTGTATGGCTCTAACAGCCTCAAGGAAAATACCTTGGCTTCTTTATATTAAACATTTTTTAACTTCACTGGGGCTACCCGAATTGAATGAAAATCCTAACTCATGTTTTTCAATCACGAAAAAGGTTCTTAAGGCTTGCTGTCTAGGCTTGCTTGAGGATAGGCGTTCCTATTTAGAGGGCAACAAACCAACGATTGTTTATCATCATCTCTTGTTGCATGGCGTAGGTATTCCGCTTTACTTGTCCCCGACTTACTCTGTTTATACAAGATTTTTGATAACTAGGATGAGGACTGATTGTTTATATCGACTGTTAACATTTCCTACTATAAATGACTGGAATGCTGATTTGGAGATCTGCCCATGCGATAACATCTCTAAACAATCTAACATCCATGTTATTTTGTTTTGTAAATTTTATGAATGGGGAAGAAAGAAATATCTACTCCCATTGCTAAAATTATGGGGTTTAAGACAATGCAGACCAGCCTTACTGAAACTATACATGCTTGAGGATGATATTACTGTCACTGCGGTGGCTATGTTTTTGAAATATACAGTAAGGTGCAGAGCGTCCATGAATTGATTTACTGATTAAATTTGACAGACATTATTTGTTCAATGTAAATATTTTTGTAAAACATCTTCTTAAAATTATCAAATCTGTGTTTTTAACAAATTCTTTTGTATATTAAACTGTGCTTTTATGGTTTTTATGTCAAAAATCGAATAAAGCTATCTTTGAATTGAATTGAATTGAGAGTCTCATAGCCACGGGGTTGATTACTTTCTCGATGACAAAAGGCCCCACAAAATGGGGTAACAGCTTCTTGGGACCATGTACATTGAGGTGCCGAATGGAGAGCCACACCCTGTCGCCCCTGCGGAATTCGGGTTCCTTCTGCCTATGAGCGTCGGCGTGTGCTTTGTAGGTGTCCTTCACTTTGGCCAGCTCGAACCGGGCTTGTTGTCAGAGATTACACAGGGTGCTATGATAAGCCCACACCGTTGGCAATGTGCTGCCCAGGGGTTCCTCCCAAGCAGTGGTGCGGGGGTGGCGTCCTTGGAGGCAAAAGAAAGGAGACATGCCGATGGCTGAATGCTTGCTGTTATTATATGCATATTCCGCCATCCATTGTACATCAGACCATTCCTTCTCCACCATAAGCAGCAAGCAGCCGAGGTATTGCTCCATGGTGTGGTTTGTTCTCTCAGCCTGCCCGTCCGTTTGGAGATGATACGCGGAGGAAAGGCGTACGTCCATTTCCAGTATCTTGCACACTTCCTTCCAGAAGCGGGACACGAAGTGCGACCCTCGGTCAGTTATCACCACCGATGGAATGCCGTGGGGGCGAACCACATTGTGCACGAAGACCAAAGCCAGTTCGACTGCTGTGGGTACCTTCATCAAAGGTACGAAGTGAGCCATCTTGGAGAGATGATCTACCACAGTAAGCACCGTGGTGTGGCCAGTCTTGGTAAGAGGGAGTTCCACCACGAAGTCCATTAAAACGGTGTGCCAAGGGTATGGTGGTACTGGTATGGGATGTAGAAGGCCTATAGGGGGTTCTGATCTATTTTTGCCTTGCAGACAAATGGCACAACTAGAGACGTGGTTTCTTGTGTCAGCCTCCATAGTCGGCCACCAGAAATGTCTCTGTACCAGGTCGAGCGTCTTGTGGTAACCGGGATGGTTCGAGAGGACCTGATCGTGACACATGTGTAGTGCTTGTTGCTGACGAGCCACCTTAGGCAGGTAATACTTGTCTCCCCTGAACAGGAACCCGTTCACACGCGTCACACCCTTGTGTCCTTCTGCTAGAACAGCCGGATCGGGTAGGTTCACATCCTTTTGCAACTGTGTCAAGAACTCTGAGGACACTGTGATGCCCTGGAAACGGTGTTCCGGTATGATAGGAACAGTCTCAGTAGTAGTGGCTGGGTCATCGGTTTCCTCTAGTCGCGAAAGGGTGTCCGCCTTGGCCTTCTCTTTTCCGGGTCGGAACGTAATATTGAAGTTGCACTCGTTGAAGAACAAGGTCCATATAAGCTGTCGGGATGTGAGGGCACGTGCTGAGCGTAGGAACTGGAGGTTCCTGTGGTCAGTGTAGATGGTTATGGTGTGTTTTGCGTCCTTCAGATAGTGGTGCAATTCCTCAAACGCCATCTTGATCACCAGTAGTTCCCGGTCAGACACAGTGTAGTTGCGTTCAGCGGGTTGGAGCTTATTGGAGAAGAAGGACACGGGGTGTACTTGTCCTGTACTGGCATCTCTTTGCGACAACACGCCCCCAATGCGTCGTGAGAGGCATCTGCCTCCACTATGAAAGGCAGCTCGGAGTCTGGGTGTACAAGAACAGGGGCTGTGGTGAACCGCCTTTTCAATTCCTGGAATGCGTTGTCTGCTTTCTGGTCCCAACAAAATCGCACCCCTTTGCGAAGCAGACGTGTGATAGGAGCAACCATCTCGGAGAAGCCTGTAATGAACCGACGGTAGTAGTTGGAAAACCCCAGGAACCTCTGGACCCCTTTCACGGACTCCAGAGTGGGCCATAGGAGGATGGCCTCCACTTTTTTGTTGTCCATCTGGATACCAGCTGGAGCGATGATATGCTACAGGAACTCAACAGCGGTTACGTGAAAAACACTCTTCTCCAACTTCACGTACAAACAGTGTTTTTCCAACTGCTGGAGGACAGCAAGTACATGCTGAATGTGTTCCATGATGGTCTGTGAATATATCAGTATATAGTCTAAATAGACAATACAGAAGACGTCGATGTATTCCCTTAACACCTCATCAATGAAGTACTGGAACGCTGCGGGGGCGTTGCAGAGTCCGAAAGGCATGACCTGATACTCATACAGACCGAATTTGGTCCGGAAGGCGGTCTTCCATTCGTCACCCTTCCAGACTCTGACTAGGTGGTAGGCTCCCCGTAGGTCCAGTTTAGTGTAGATGGAGGCGTTTTTCACCTGGTCCCAGAGGTTGGAGATCAATGGCAAAGGGTATTGGTTCTTCACCGTGATGGTGTTCATCGCCCTAAAGTCGATACAGGTCCTCAGGTCGCCTTCCTTCTTCGACACGAAGAAAAGGGGAGAGGACACCGGAGACCTGGAATGGTGGATGAACCCGTTGTTCAGGAACTCATCCAGATAGGAGCGTAGATGGGCATTGTCCTTCTCCATGAGGGAATAGATTCTACTGCATGGCAACGTGGAGCCGGGTATCAGGTCTATCCTGCAATCAAACGGACGATGTGGCTGCAAGGTGATGGCTCCTTTCTTGTCGAACACTGCTGCTAAGTCCAGATAGCCCTCTGGTACTTCGGCTTGGGTAACCATCCCCTTGCCCCGTAAAAGGGCAATGAGTGTGCTTGTATGGTACGTTTACCATGTGAGTCGTCCTCCTTGTAACAGGTCCTGCAGCAGCGTTCCGAATCCAAGGTTATAACCCTGGACACCCAATCGATTCGGGGATTGTGGTTTACCAACCACGGCAGACCCAATATGACCTTGAACTGTGGAGCATCAATCACGTCAAAGCTGATGGATTCGACATGGTGATTCGCGAAGGTCATGCTCATGTCTTCGGTTTGATGCCTGATAAGGCCAGAAGTCAGGTCCGTTCAATCCACTGCCTTGACCGTTTCTGGTTGTGCTTTAGGCACCGTGCTCATGCCCAGGGCTTGAGAGTACTTAGTGTCAATAAACTTTCCGGTTGCTCCGCATTCCAGCAGAGTGGTGACCAGCCATGTATAGCCTGTCTGATTCTGCAAGGTCACCTCCACTCCTGCGTGGTGACTGCGGTCGAAAACTGCAGGGATCACTGGATTGAAGGAATGAGAACCCAGAGGACGGACCCCCTTGTATACTGGGTTGCCTCATTTCCTGTCTTGTCTCCCTTGTTGATGGGTAACGCGAAAGGCTTTCTGCTCTGTGGGCGTGTGGGTTTCACCGGGCATTCCCTGACGAAGTGTCCGCTTTTGCCACAATACAGGCGCTGGTTCTGTTTCCTCCTCTTTTCTCTTTCGTGACTGGTTAGGGGTCCTCTGATGCCTCCTATCTGCATAGGTTCCTGGGCATCGCCCGGAGGAGCTGCTTCCTCCTTGCCTTTTCCCGTGCCCTTATCCCCGAATGACAGGAAGAGGTTGTCACTGCCTTTCCCTTTTTTGGTTCTTCTTTCCTGTAATCTGAAGTTCATTTTGACCACCAGGTCTATAAAAGGGCCAATTTCGTCAGGCGGATTGGGCATCTGCGATATGAGATCCTTAAGGTCGTCATGCAAACCCTGGTAGAACACTGATACCTTCTTGGACTCGGGTCAGTGGGTCTCGATGACAAGCCTACTGAACGTAGTGATGTAATGGAGCAGGTCATTGTTGCCTTGCTTCAGGTTGAGCAGCTCGTTGTCTGCGGCTTGTACAAAGGTGTGACGGGCGAACATCAGCCGCATGGTGTCCTTAAACGTCGGTAGGTCATATAGCATGGGATCATCGTTTTCTACCAGTGAAACGGACCACTGGGTTCAAAGGCCTACATAGCCCTGGTGAGTTTGTGGATAAGAAATCCATTCTGTATGTGTTTAGAGTTCTACCCTGGAAGTGGGAGGTGTGGTCTTTTCCTAATTGGGTCTTTCTTGTTTCCCCGATTGGTACCAAGGACCCTACCCAAGTTCCACTGCCAACAGAGCCTCTCCGTTCCTTTTCTGGCTCCCTTCCCTGGTTCCACCTTGGATTTCTTATCCACAAACTCACCAGGGCTATGTAGGCCTTTAAACCAAGGTGATCATGAATGCTCCACTGAAGAAAAGAAAACTAAGGCAAGTGCTCCTGCGCGAACATAGCCAAGTCATTAATAGCGCCCCAGCACTATATCACTGTATTCCACGTAGCGCTCCTGCGTGGCGAGTATAAACCAAGACTCTAGAGCTCTCGCAGATGATTACTTTCCCCACACATAGAGGTGGTCATACTCTTGACCCATTCTTCACAAATCTAGAAGGATTCAGAGTTCTTGGTTCCTCCCAGTTGGTCTGGACAGACCACATGCTGGTGAAAACGGCATGCTCTTTGTCTGACTCTCCTTTTCTATCTCAGGACAGACTTGTTCTTAAACGACACTGGAACAAATTAAGACTGGAGGATTTTTACCATCTGCTCGAGGAGGTTCCTTTAGGTCCGCTCACCGAGGTTGAATGTGGATACGACTCCTTCTGTGAGTGGATATCTGGTGCCCTCGATTCTCTGATTCCTATGTGTTGGTCCAAGTGTCATCGGAAGGAGCCGAGTCCTTGGTATGACACTTCCTTGGCATCTCTTAAGAGGGCCTGTAGACAGGCCGAAAGATTATGGAGGAAGTCGTACGACCCAGATCTGAAGATATGTTATCTGGCCAAGGTAAAGATCTACCACAGGGCAGTGTGTCAAACTCGCGCTTCCTTTTATGCCCAACAGTTTCAGAATTCTGCCAATCCATCGAAACTTATTTTCAAAGTATTAAAGGACCTGATGGCGAAGAGAGCAACTGCAGTGGAAATATGCTCGGACTCACATTGTGAGGGTTTGGCCTCTTTCTTCCATGAAAAAGTGCAAGCCATCTATCGCACTTTTCCAATGGGTTCCCTGATGTTAGAGCAGGTTGGTCGCACCTTAGGTGAGGGGGAATGTCTTTCTATCTTACCCCCCTTATCTCTGGAGGTGTTTGACTCTCTCAGCGCCAAAATCAAGTCTGGATCTCCGGCAGACCCACTGAAACCGGCCCAACTCAAGACCCTGGCGCCGGTTTGCCGTACCCCGGTGCTGTCCTTGATCAACCTGTCCTTCTCTACTGGAGTGGTTCCCGTCAGATGGAAGCAGGCAGTAGTCACGCCAATTCTGAAGAAGGCGACCCTTGACCCCCTTAAACCTGAAAGCTACCGCCCTATCTCCCTTCTCCCTTGGGCCACGAAAATAGCGGAGGCCCATGTGAATGCCACTCTTACAGACCATCTTGGTAGGCTTAACATTATCGACCCTACCCAGAACGGGTTCCGTGCGGGTCACAGCACAGAGACGGCCCTTCTCTCGATGGTCGAGCATCTGCGTTCCGTGCTGGATTCCGGTCGGACGGCGACACTATTGTTATTAGATCTCAGTGCAGCCTTCGACACGGTCTCGCACGGGATTCTGATTCGGCGTCTTGAGGAGGTGGGCGTTTCTGGCTCCGCCTTGCACTGGTTTCGATCCTTCCTTACGGATAGGTCATTCCAGGTGGCGATCCCGCCCGGTAAGTCGTCATCCTACCCGTTAGACCAGGGAGTCCCACAGGGGTCATCACTGAGTCCCACCCTTTTCAATCTGTATGTGAGACCGTTGGCTGCGGTCGTCAAGCGGTGGGGCCTGACCATGGTCTCTTACGCAGATGACACGTAGCTGGCGGTCACACTGAGTGGGGACTCAGACCTGGAGGCTCCCAGGTTCTGTGATGGTCTGCGGGAAGTGGCTAACTGGATGAATTCCAACTGTCTCCAGTTAAACACCAAGAAGACGGAGATTATGGTGGTTGGTAAACAGGTGGCTTTGTGGGGTGACAAATGGTGGCCTTCGGAGTTGGGTGTGACTCCCCTCCCAGCGGCAGGGATAAAAAACCTGGGGGTGTGGCTTGATCCTTCTCTGAGTTTCATCTGTCATACCAAGAAGGTGGCGGCTTCTTGCTATGGCATC